>NW_028230436.1:23480250-24124771 GCF_043228905.1 Azolla caroliniana | reverse complement strand
AAAGCTTTCCATGTCAGAGTTGAAAGAGAGTCGAGTCGGAAGCTGAAGGTTGTCCAAACCGCCAATGCTAGCGAGTATAGAGGTCAGTTCAAAGAGTATTGCAAGTCCCAAGGTATTCGACTCGAATATACCTAGTGCCTAAGACCCCTGAGTTTAATGGGCTTGCTTCCATGTCAGAGTTGAAAGAGAGTCGAGTCGGAAGCTGAAGGTTGTCCAAACCGCCAATGCTAGCGAGTATAGAGGTCAGTTCAAAGAGTATTGCAAGTCCCAAGGTATTCGACTCGAATATACCTAGTGCCTAAGACCCCTGAGTTTAATGGGCTTGCAGAGAGGATGAATCGAACAACCTGTCATAGACAGGATGCAACATGGAATGGTGGGGGTTGAACCCATGACCTTCTAGTCTAATTGGGAAACCTTACCAGTTGAGCTACATCCATCTATGCATTATTCTATTGTATAAGATTCAACTTATTTCATTATGGATTGATCACTAGAACTTTCAATAACCTTCTAGAGAGTGCATCTTCTAAGCCTCACCATGTTGGATCTTACCGAGAGAATAAATCAGCTCATGGAAGCCATGCATCCACTTCAACTTGAGAATGACAACCTTCGGGAATCGTTACGGAAGCTTCATGTTGGAACACCAATGGAACTCGAAGAAAAAAACAACTCTCCTCCTGCATCAACAAATGTCCTACCTACATAGCATGGTTCCTCATCTAGGCTTTCTCCAACTCCTTGCCATCCCACTACAAGTATGGAGCCCAAGATTAGTTTACCTGACAAGTTCGATGCCATCCCACTACACTTTTGAGGGTTCATAGATAAGATCAAGCTTATTATCCAACTACAACCTCAACGGTATGTGGATGATTTTCGTCAAGTTGGTCTCATCGGAACCCTTCTGTCAGGAGCTGCACATGCCTGGTTTGCATCGTTGGTCGAAACTTCATCACCACTTCTACAAAATTTTCCTACCTTTCTGGCAGAGTTTGAGGCAACATTTGGGGATACGAACCGACGCCGAACTGCCATTACCAAACTCTATTCATTACATCAAGGTATGCATCCAGTATCTGTTTATGCATCTGAATTTAGACAATTAGCATGTTATGTTCAGTGGGATGGCCAAGCGCTCTGCGACCATTTTCATTGGGGCCTTTGAAGCGAGATTAAAAATTTACTACTCAACTTTCCGGAGCCTACGTCATTGTCGCAAGCCATCACACAAGCAATTTGTTGTTTGAGCTTTGTCAAGAGGAATGAGCAACTTCAAGGTGGCGACCCTCTTCGAGATCTTCTCCATCGTCATCGTACGATGACCCCGTGCCAATGGAAATTGATCGAGCTCGCACCCCGCCACTCACCGAGGCTGAACGGAGGTATCGCCAAACCAACAGACTATGTTTATATTGTGGTGCATCCACCCATCTAATTCGTTTTTGCCCAATCAAGAATATTCAACGACAAATATCTACAAACAATATGACAAGATGGCCCCAACAACCGGAAAACGACGGTGTCCAACTACAATAGGAGCCATGTGGTTGGACAATCTGCATTCATGTCACTCCCATAGTTCGACTACATAGACAGAAGATTTCTCCTTTCCAATAAGCATCCATTTCAAGTCGATTTCAATTAGGTCCTTAGCACTTCTCAATTCCGGGGCAACAACGTGTTTTATGGACGAAAGGTTCGTTCATAAACACCAATTTTTGGTTGTCCGATTGTCCAAGACAATCCCAGTGGAAGCTATTGATGGACGCATGCTTTCTCCGAGAGCAATCACTGAAGCCACTGTCCCACTTATTTTATAGCTCGGGGACCACCAGGAGGCCTTAACATCTTATGTTATCACTTCACCGTGACATCCGGCCATCCTTGGTTTGTCTTAGCTGAAGGCATAGAATCCACTTGTTGATTGGCGCAATCACTCAATTACTTTCTCCCAAACCAGCTCAGAGGTGCAAGCAGTATCTCATGTTGCAGCAAGCGCTCGCCCTCCCATTAAAGTAGTAGTTAACTCCAAGGCGGATGCTCACATCCCAGTCACAACAAGGAAAATAGTGCATAGTGCCTTTGAGTCGAGCAATCCAATGAGGATAGGTACTGACTCACTACCATCCAAGTATGAAGAATTCATGGATGTGTTTGAGAAAAAGAATGTTGATCACTTGCCTAAGCATGGACGCTAGGACTGTCCGATTGATCTACAAGAAGGTGCCAGTCCTCCCTTTGGCCCAATTTATGGGTTGTCAGAACCAAAACTCCAAGCACTCCGAACTTATCTCGACGAGAACCTTGAAAAGGGTTTTATTCAACCCTCAAAATCACCAGCAGGAGCTCCTATTTTGTTCGTGAAAAAGAAAGATGGCTCCTTACGCCTTTGCGTCGACTATCGAGGTCTAAACAAGATTACTATTCGCAACCACTACCCACTACCTCTCATCCCATAGTTGTTGGATCGACTCCGAATTGGGCGGATCTTCTCTAAGATTGACCTACGGGGGGGAGCATACAATATGGTACGGATCAAACCTAGAGATGAATGGAAAACTGCCTTTAGAACATGCTACGGTCATTTCGAGTATAAGGTAATGCCTTTCAGCCTCAGTAATGCTCTTGCAGTATTTCAACATATGATGACATCTTCCGAGAATATCTAGATCACTTTGTTGTGATCTATCTAGATGATATCTTGGTCTTCTCTTTGAACATCAAAGAGCATACTCGACATGTCAGGTTAGTCTGCGCCAAACTTCACAAGCATGGACTCTATGCTAAAAGTGAAAAATGTGAATTTGATCGTACTTCTGTAGAGTTTCTTGGGTATGTCATTTCAACACAGGGAATCACAATGGACACACAAAAAGTCAAGACTATCCAAGAGTGGGTTGTCCCAACGTGGGTATGAGATGTGCAATCATTCCTTAGTTTTGCCAATTTTTATCGTCGCTTCATCAAAGGATTCTCAGTGGTTGCACAACCTCTCATTGATCTTACCCGCAAGGATGCTACTTTCGAATGGACAACAACTGCACAAAATGCGTTCGACTTGCTGAAACAAACCATTACTATGGCACCAGTCCCCTTACATCCTGACCCCACTAAGCCTTTTCAAGTCGAAATGGATGCTTCCGATTTCGCCATTGGGGTGATTCTCTCCCAATTAGATGAGGTCGGTGTGCTTCACCCGGTGGCGTACTACTCCCACAAATTCACGGCCCCAGAAATCAACTACCCCATATACGACAAGGAGTTTCTCGCTATTATTACTTCTTTTGAAGAATGGAGAGCCTATTTAGTCGGGGCACAACACCGTATCCAAGTGATTACTGATCACAAAAATCTAATATACTTTTCTACTACACGAACCTTAAATCGTAGACAAGTGCGATGATCAACCTTCTTGGCAGACTATGATTTTGAGATAATCTTTCAACCTGACACTCAACACACAACGATTGATGTCTTATCCCGCCAGTCTGAGTTCGAGCTCACTCCGGAGGATGAAGCCTATGTTCAGCAGGCCCAGAGTTTGTTAAAGCGTGACCAATTCTACAACTTCGCGACTTGCTTGCACCGGGATGACTCTTTGCTCAAGCAAATAGTAAAAGCCACTACGACTGACAAATTCACCATAGAGGTCAAGGCAAGTATCACAAACTCCTCCCACGAACCCAAAAGGACCGATTTAGCTCGTTTTACAATTCAGGATAATCTTTTGTTTCAAGATAATCTTTTGTATGTCCCAGAAGGTCCTTGTCGGACCATGGTGCTTCACGAGTGTCACGAGATCCACTTGTTGGTCATTTTGGCGTTGCGAAAACCTTGGAGTTGATATCTTGGGGGTATTGGTGGCCACAACCATGGAAATTGGTCAAGGAGTTTGTTAAATCATGCGACGTTTGTGCTCGCTCTAAAGCATCTCATCATCAACCATATGGTCTCCTTCACCCTCTCCCATCCCCAAACGGCCTTGGGCCTCTCTTTCCATGGATTTCATAATTGGCCTTCCTTTTGTTGGTGACTATGACTAGGTATTCGTCATGGTCTATTGCTTCACCAAGATGGCTAATTTTGCTCCATGTGCCAAAACCATTACCATAGAGGAGACAACCGATTTGTTTTTCATAAACGTGGTTCGACTACATGGACTTGTTTCCAATTTCTGGCGGCACCTTCTGCAAACCTTCGGTTGTACTGTGAATTTGTCTTCCGCCTATCATCCGCAAACTGAACCAAATCTTGGAACAATGCTTGCGTTGCTCTCTTGGCTACCAACAAGACAACCGGGTTGACCTTCTCCCACTTACCGAGTTCACCTACAACAACTCTTTGCATGCATCTACGGGAGTTACTCCATTTTTCGCAAACTACGGTCTCCACCCCCACTTCAACATTTCGCTTCCCTTGGACTCTGTCAATCCTTCTGCGGAGGACCGAGCACATCTATTGGAGGATGTACATTGCGATCTTTCCTTGGAGCTCACCCTCGTTGGCGAACGCTACAAGGAGCAAGTTGACCGCCTTCACTTAGATGCTCCCCGGTTTGAGGTAGATGACTTTGTTTGGCTTCTTTGTCACAATATTGCCACCACTCGTCCTTGTCTGAAGCTTGATTACAAGAAGTTAGGCCCTTTCCGAATCATCGAGAAAATTGGTTCCATGGCTGTCCGCTTAGAGCTACCATCCCACTTCTGTATTCATAATGTATTCCATGTCTCCCTTCTGTTGGATTACGGTCCCTTCGGATGGGATGGTCGGATGTCGGAGATGAATGCCGACGAGCCCGGTTTCGGTTTCGGAACCGGATGATGAAGACCCCGGCTTCGGAGCCGGATGACGAATGTACCCGGAGAGCGATCCGGATGCAGGGACATATCCGTGAATATGTTTGCTACGGGCCCCTGAGGCTATAGTTGTAAATAGCCCCAAAGTCATATATGTATAAATATGACTTAGGGCAAACTGTTTTAATGTTGCTATTCATTTTTCTGTTTTTCCACTCTAGAGGAGTGAAGAGAGAGCAGCCGTGAGAGAGAGAGAGAGATAGAGCGCGAGAGAGGAAGAGGACGACGCCTCTGTGTATTTCCGCCGCCTGTGGCGAGGACAGCGAGCTCAAGGTCGTCGCCTTGCAGCTCGCCATTGTATACTTCTCTTTGTATAGTGTTGGTTTGGAGTCTTGTACTCCCGTGGTTTTTCCCATCTAGGGTTTTCCACGTTAATCCCTGTGTATACGTGTGTTTCTCTCTGTGGTTCCTATTTTCTGCTGCATTGATTCGCGATTACTCGGTTGTGGCCGAGTGGTGAAGGTGAATCGAAGCGACGATTCCCAACAAACTGGTATCAGAGCGGGTTGCTGCAGAAAATGGAAGGCGGCGGCAGCGGGCAGCCGGGGATGATGGTGCTGAATGCGCAGAATTACGCCGACTGGAAGATCAAGATGGAGGATATTCTGATTGTTCGGGACCTGTACGAACCGATTGACAGGTCGGAAATACCGAAAGGGGTACTTGAGTCGGAATGGAGGCTTCTGAACCGGAAAGCCGTTGCAACCATTCGGCAATACGTCGACGTGAGCGTTCTACAACATGTGGCGAACGACACCAACGCATATGAGATGTGGCGGAAGCTGTCGGGCCTCTATGAGAGGAAGAATGCGTTGAACCGGACCTCCCTGATGAGGAAGATAGTGAATCTCAAGTACCGGGACGGCGAGAGTATGGTGGAACACGTTAGCACGTTCATGGGATTCGTGAATCAGCTTGCGGCGATCAAGTTCCCGTTGGAGGATGCAATGCAAGCCATCATCCTGATGTGTACATTGCCGGAAAGCTGGGAGAACTTGGTGGTGACTCTCAGCACCTCCTGCACCGAAGACAACATGTCCTTACAAACGGTAAAGACAAGTATTTTGAACGAAGAAGCGCGTCGGAGAGATAAAGAACCGGCCTCCGACTCGAAGGCGCTGCTTACCGAATCGGATCGGGGAAGACACTGGAACCGGAGTCCGCAAAGACGGGAGAAGTCGGGGACCCGGTCGCAGTCAAGAGGAAGGCCCACATGCTTCCACTGTGGGAAGCCGGGGCATTTCCGAAAGAATTGTCGGCATTACCGAAAAGACAACGGAGCCGACGACACCGATTCGAAGAAGTCACCGGAGAGAAACGGTGCATACCGGGGAGCCACGGACCGGAGAGGTTCGGATCGGCGAGGGCAGGACCGGAAAGGAACAACGGCACTCGCGGCAAGTGAGGAAGAAATCATGCTCATCACCGAAGAAGGTGAACTAAACATTGCCGGCGATGAGACGACCTGGGTGGTCGATTCCGGAGCATCGTTCCACCTGACCCCGGAGAGAAGATACTTCTCATCCTACACAGCCGGTGAGCATGGCTGTGTTCGGATGGGAAATGAAGGTACGTGCCGGATTGCCGGCATAGGAGACGTGTGGTTGACAACCCCAACCGGATGCAAAATGCTGCTGAAGGATGTCCGACACGTTCCGGAGGTTCGATTGAACCTGATTTCGGTCGGGAGGCTAGACGATGAAGGCTACACAGGTAGCATCCGGAACGGCGTAATGAAGTTCAGCAAAGGGAGCCTGATAGTGGCTCGGGCCCGGAAAGACAACACACTGTACCTGATGAATGCCCGGTTATGTCCGGAAGAGTTGAATGTGGCAGCCGACACTGCCGGTGAGCTGTGGCACAAAAGACTGTGCCACATGAGTGAGAAGGGGATGAAGAGGCTTGCAGAAGACAACCTCATCCCAGTGAAGCATGTGCACCTGGAGAAGTGCACCGATTGCCTGGCCGGTAAGCAGAACCGAACCTCCTTCCACTCAAGGCCACCGATGAGACGTAGCGCACCATTGGAGTTGGTGCACACTGACGTGTGTCAGGTAGAGACGAAGTCACATGGCGGAGCCCAGTACTTCGTAACATTCATCGATGATCATAGCCGAAAACTGTGGACGGCACCGATGAAGACAAAGGACCAAGTGTTGTGCGTCTTCAAAGAACTCCACGCGAGAGTGGAAAGAGAATCCGGCAAGAAGCTGAAAGCGATACGAGCGGATAACGAAGGGGAATACCGGGGGCAGTTCCAGGAGTACTGTCGCTCGAAGGGAATCCGACTCGAGTTTACTGTGCCGAAGACGCCGGAACTGAACGGGCTGGCCGAGAGGATGAACCGGACCATAATGGAGAGGGTCCGGAGTATGCTGGCGCATGCGAAATTACCCAAGGGGTTTTGGGCGGAGGCAATGTCGACGGCGACATACGTGATAAACAGATCACCCTCAGTACCTTTGGACGGAGACACGCCGCAGAAAGTGTGGACCGGTAAGGAAGTTTCCTACCGGCATCTGAAGGTGTTCGGGTGTCTCGCATACGTGCATGTGGCAAAGGACCGGAGAGGAAAGCTAGATCCAAAGACCCGGCCATGCATATTCCTCGGTTACGGCGACGACGAGTTCGGCTACCGAGTATGGGACCCGGTCGACAAGAAGATATTCAGGAGTCGAGACATCATCTTCATGGAGGACAAGACACTCGCCGACTGGGAGTCGGAGAAGAAGATGAAGAGCTCCAAGTCGACCGGTGAGGATCAACTCTACGAGGAGCAGTCCCGACCGGCAAGGGACCGGTTAGCACTCGAGGATCCGGCCGAAGATGGTGAAGAAACAGAACCGGCCGAAGAAGATGAAAATGATACCGGAACCGGCCCCGATCCCGAAATGGATTCGGATGAAGAAGAATCGGAAGAACCGGTTACTGAAGCTCCGGAACGGAGATATCCTCTAAGAGAGAGAAGGGCCCCCCGGAGATTTCCGGAACCAGAGCACGTGCTGCTAACCGACGAGGGGGAGCCGGAGAGCTTTGAAGAAGCAAAGCACGACACCCAGAGCCGCAGGTGGTTGAGTGCCATGCAAGACGAGATGGATTCCCTGCATGAGAACCACACATATGAACTTGTGGAGTTGCCGAAAGGAAAGCGGGCACTTCGAAACAAGTGGGTGTTCAAGCTGAAACCGGGAGATGCCGGAAACCCCCCGAGATACAAAGCCAGGATCGTGGTGAAGGGGTTTCAGCAGAAGAAGGGCGTCGACTTCGACGAGATATTTGCCCCGGTAGTGAAGATGACCTCCATCCGGACGGTGCTGAGCATAGCGGCAAGCATGGACCTCGAGGTAGAACAGATGGACGTGAAGACGGCATTCCTTCACGGCGACCTCGATGAAGAGATCTACATGCAGCAACCGGAAGGATTCGAGAAGAAAGGGAAGGAGCACCTGGTATGCCGGTTGAAGAAGAGCCTTTACGGACTGAAGCAGACTCCCCGGCAATGGTACCAGAAGTTCGACTCCTTCATGACCGACGAAGGGTACCTCAAAACGCAGTCCGACCACTGCGTGTTTGTGAAGAAGTTCGAAGGAGGAGACTTTCTAATACTCCTCCTGTACGTGGACGACATGTTGATCGTCGGACGGGACCAGGTCAAGATACGGATGCTGAAGAAGGCTCTTCACCGAACCTTCTCAATGAAGGACCTGGGTCCGGCGAGGCAAATACTAGGGATGCACATCATCCGGGACCGGAAGAAGAAGCAGTTGTGGCTGTCATAGGAGAAGTACGTGACGAAGGTGCTTTACCGGTTCAACATGTCGGAAGCAAGACCGGTCGGATCGACCCTCCCGGCAAACTGCAAGCTGTCCAGCAAGCAAAGTCCCAAGACAAAGGCTGAAAAGGAGGATATGATGAAAGTGCCGTATGCCTCAGCCGTCGGGAGCTTGATGTACGCCATGGTGTGTACGAGACCGGACATCGGATATGCAGTCGGAGTGGTGAGCCGGTACATGAGCAATCCCGGCAAAGAGCATTGGAACGCGGCCAAGTGGATACTCCGATACCTGAAGGGCACGGCAAACGTGTGCCTCCGATTCGGCTCCGGTAAGCCCGAACTCGACGGCTTCACCGATTCGGATATGTCGGCTGATGCAGATACCAGCCGGTCCACATCAGGGTATGTGATGACGTATGCAGGGGGAGCCGTTTCGTGGCAGTCGAGGCTGCAGAAGACGGTTGCGTTGTCAACCACGGAGGCGGAGTACATGGCGGCTGTTGAAGCCGGCAAGGAAATAATATGGATGAAGGACTTCATTAGAGAGCTCGGTATCCGGCAGGAGGAGTACCGACTCTACTGCGACAGTGAGAGTGCAATCCACCTTGCGAAGAACGCGGCCTATCACTCCCGGACAAAGCACATCCAGCGAAGATATCACTGGATCCGGGAAAGGATAGAAGACAAGGAGTTCGTGCTGACAAAGATCCACA
This sequence comes from Azolla caroliniana, assembly GCF_043228905.1. NCBI lineage: Eukaryota > Viridiplantae > Streptophyta > Polypodiopsida > Salviniales > Salviniaceae > Azolla > Azolla caroliniana. The sequence continues at coordinate 24,115,421 of NW_028230436.1, read as the reverse complement.
CGGACGAGAACGGGTCGGATATGCTGACCAAGGTGCTCACATCCGACAAGCTGGAAGCATGCCGGAAGAGGATCGGATTGGAAAGACATCCCATGCCGAAGTGAAGGGGGAGTTTGTTGGATTACGGTCCCTTCGGATGGGATGGTCGGATGTCGGAGATGAATGCCGACGAGCCCGGTTTCGGTTTCGGAACCGGATGATGAAGACCCCGGCTTCGGAGCCGGATGACGAATGTACCCGGAGAGCGATCCGGATGCAGGGACATATCCGTGAATATGTTTGCTACGGGCCCCTGAGGCTATAGTTGTAAATAGCCCCAAAGTCATATATGTATAAATATGACTTAGGGCAAACTGTTTTAATGTTGCTATTCATTTTTCTGTTTTTCCACTCTAGAGGAGTGAAGAGAGAGCAGCCGTGAGAGAGAGAGAGAGATAGAGCGCGAGAGAGGAAGAGGACGACGCCTCTGTGTATTTCCGCCGCCTGTGGCGAGGACAGCGAGCTCAAGGTCGTCGCCTTGCAGCTCGCCATTGTATACTTCTCTTTGTATAGTGTTGGTTTGGAGTCTTGTACTCCCGTGGTTTTTCCCATCTAGGGTTTTCCACGTTAATCCCTGTGTATACGTGTGTTTCTCTCTGTGGTTCCTATTTTCTGCTGCATTGATTCGCGATTACTCGGTTGTGGCCGAGTGGTGAAGGTGAATCGAAGCGACGATTCCCAACACCTTCTGGAACCTCACCATATATCTGAAATCCCCGGTTGACACCCTTCTCCTCCACCACCAATCCAGCTCTCAACCAGAGAAGAATATGAGGTCGACCAAATTCTTAACTCTCGTCTCTTCCGTCGTTAGCTTCAATACCTTGTCCTCTGGAAAGAGGACCCGATCTCGGAAGCAACATGGGAGCTCCCACACCATCTCAAGCATGCCCCCAACATAGTTCGAGCATTTCTTGAACCCGTTATCCACAGAAACCGGCGCGGGTCCTAGGAGGCGGCCTTAGAGGGAGGATAATGTCATAGACAAGATGTCTCATGGAATGGTGGGGGTCGAACCCATGACCTTCTAGTCTTATTGGGAAACCTTACCAGTTGAGCTACATCCATCTATACATTATTGTATTGTATAAGATTCAACACTAGAACTTTCAATAACCTTCTAGAGAATGCATCTTCATGCACTCTCTAGAAGTCTTCTAGCTTTCATGCATACCTCCACATTCTTGTATAAATACTAGGATGCACAATAACACCAGTTACGAAAGCATAATTCAGTTATTGTTCATTTGTCTATTTTCTCTCTCTCTTGCTTGTTCTCTTGTCTATGCTCTCTCTCCCATTATCTCTTAATGTTAAGCCTCGTCTACTTGTCTGTGACAATCTTGTGATATTGCTTACGCTCTCGCTCTCTCTTGGTACTTAGCCTCATTCCACCCTTTCGTGACACAATCATGGAAAGAGTAAGGAGCATGTTGTCGCATGCAAAACTGCCAAAATCGAATTGGGTTGAGGCTATGTATACGATTGTTTATCTGATCAACAAGTCACCCTTAGTGCCCCTGAAAGGTGATGTTCCACGGAGGGTTGGACAGGTAAAGATGTCTCTTATCAACACTTGAAGGTGTTCGGATGTCTGGCATATATGCATGTAACAAAGGATCAGAGGTCGAAGCTCGACAGCCAGTCGAAACCATGCATATTTATGGGGTACTCGGAGGATGAATTTGGCTTCCGTCTATGGGACTTACTCAATAAGAAGGTTGTGAGGAGTTGGGACATCGTGTTCTTGAAAGACAAGACAATCGAGGACTGGAAACAACAGAAGTCGAAATTGGCTTCCAAGTCTACTCCCACTATTATCGATTCAAGACCAGTCGGAACTGCCGAATCCGAGATGGTTGACTTGGAGCAACCGCCTAATACATATGAGTCAGAGTTGGCAGACCTTCAGAAGTCGATTGAGGCATACAAGTTGGAGTCAATCAATCTTCAACAATCGATCGACATGTCTGAACCTGAGCCAAACGAAGAGTCGGCAGGGACATTCGAACCTAAGCCGACTATGGGAGGTGGAAGATATCCCCTCAGGCAAAGGAGAGCACCCTCACGATACGCCAGTCAATATGTTTTATTGACTGATGAAGATGAGCCAGAATGCTACGAAGAGGTCATGGAAGACAAGCGCAAGGAGAAATGGTAGAGTGAAATGCAAGATGAGATGGACTCCTTGAATGAAAACTACACTTACGACTTGGTGGAACTACCAAAAGGTAAGAGAGCCCTGAGCAACAAATGGGTCTTCAAACTAAAAAATGGGGAAGGTGGCAGCTCACCCAAATACAAGGCTTGAATCGTAGTAAAGGGGTCAACATAAGAAAGGGGTCGATTTTGATGAGATCTTCACAGCAGTCATAAAGATGACATCCATTCGAACAGTGTTAGGTATTGCTGCCAGTATGAATCGGAACATAGAGCAATTGGATGTCAAGACAACATTCTTTCATGGGGAATTAGACGAAGAGATCTATATGCAATAGCCCAAAGGCTTTGTGGAGAAAGGGAAAGAGAATTTGGTGTGTTGACTAAGGAAAATCTTGTATGGTCTGAAACAAGCTACACACCAATGGTACAAGAAGTTTGAATCCTTCATGTTGGAACACGGGTTCCATAAAACACAAGCTGATCATTGTGTGTTTGTAAAAAGGTATGATGCAGGCGACTTCTTGATTCTCTTACTATATGTTAACGACATGTTAGTGGTCAAACAAGACACCAAGAACATAGCAAGCTTAAAGAAAGCGCTAGGCAAGTCATTTGCCATGAAAGATCTTGGACTGGCAAAGCAAATATTGGGGATGCACATAGTTCGTGACAGAACTAAGAACATGCTATGCTTGTCACAACAAAAGTATGTGACAAAGATCTTGGAAAGATTTAGCATGTCGGAAGCAAAACCAATCGGGTCTGCATTGCAGACAAACTGCAAGTTGAATGCTAAACAATGTCCAAAAAGAGAGAAGGATAAGGCCGAGATAAGGAAAGTACCATATGCCTCGGTTGTCGATAGTTTAATGTATGTTATGATCTGTACGAGACCATAATAGCATTTGCAGTCGGAATAATGAGCCAATATACATGAGTAATCCAGGTCGAGAACACTAGGCAATAGTAAAGTGGATACTCAAGTACTTGAAAGGCACCTCGAGGGTGTGCCTTAGGTATGGTCTCGGAAAGCCTATGCTTGAAGGTTTTTCCAATTTAGACATGTCAAGGGACGTAGACAGACTCAAGCCGATCCACATCAGGCTATGTGATGACCTATGTAGGGGGAGCAGTGTTGTGGCAGACAAGACTATAGAATATTGCGACGTTGTCAACCACAGAGGCAAAGTATATGGCTGCAATAGAGACCAGAAAGGCGATAATATGGATGAAGAATTTTCTTAGTGAATTGGGAATGAAACAAGACAAATTCCAACTCCACTATGATAGTCAGAGTGCCATACATCTAGCCAAGAACATTGTGTATCACTCTCAGACCAAGCACATACAAAGAAGGTATCATTGGGTATGAGAGAAGCTGGATGAGAGAGAACTCACCGTTGTGAATATCCATATTGATGATAATGGATCCAACATGCTTACAAAACCACTACCTATGGACAGACTCAAAGTCTGTTCACAGTTCAGACAAGACTAATTGACTCTGCCCATAGGAATGAAGGGGGAGTTTGTTAGGAATTTGTCTCTCCTTTGGGAGAAGTCGACAATCGAACTGGAAGGAAGAAATCAGCAGTCGAATTGACAAGCCGAATACATGATGGTTGGTCGGATCGACTACTGAGTCGACGGGGTCGTCAACTGGTTTTTTGAAGGAGATAGAGAGTCGACTCCATTGGATGGATGCTTCAAGACGAAGGCAAAGTCGACAAGTCGGGTTGATTAATTATTATATACATTATATATAATAATAATGACTACATTTGTAAATAGCCCATACTGTGTATGAGTATAAATACACCTAGGGCAACCATGATGATGAGTGTGTGGAAAAAGGCGTATAGAGCTTTTGTAGTGGTGGGCAGAAGTGAGTGTAGGAAGAGACGCGAGAGTGCATGAGAGAGAGAGAGAGGCATAATTAAAAGAACTTGCCGCCAAAACCCTAAGGGTTGTATTCTCTGATTTGCAGAGACTTGTAATATGTTCTTCCTTCCTGTTCATAGTGAAGATTTGTTGCCCCCGTGGTTTTTCCCGTTTTAGGGTTTCCACGTAAATACTGTGTACTGTGTATTCTATCTTTCTCATAGACTTACGATCAAGCCCTAATAGTGCTAACACCTTTCCTCTATGTGCAGAAATCCAATTGTGGATGTACACAGTCGTCCGAATGACATGTATATCACCTCCCTAAGCTAGGGACACACACCATTGTCCACATCTATTGCATGTTATCCGAGTTGAAAATGATGCCACTGTGAAATGTAGGGGTTGAACACTCGACATTTTGGTCTCCATTGGACAAGCTTACCAATTGAGCTTACTCCCTCTCTCTTTCAATCCTTCTAGGGTGTTTCCCTTTTCTTTGCCTAATCCTCTTTCGCTCGCCGCTACTAACAAAGTCTCAGTTGATTTCCTTTCCTTTAGCTACATTGATGTTTCAGTTCGCTAAGTTTCTCCAGTCTGAGGCAAAGCTGCGGCACACAACATGCCAAACAAGCTTGGATACAATTTGCCGATTGGAAACCCATGGATCAGAGATAATATCTCCCCCATGGCCTTTCGCCTTTGGAAGCATCCTTCCCTCTGAAAGCAATGCAAAGGCATGCATCCAATGCATTCTTTTCGATGCACTAGGAGTTGATGATGATGGACAGAAATGGAGGAATGGAAATGTTGGTGAATGACTCATGAGCATGATAACAACACATACATAATTCTTCTTCTTTGCTTACATTCCATACATCCTCTCTCTCTCTCTCTCTCTACACAATCTACATACATACATACATACATACATACATACATAATTCTTCTTCTTTGCTTACATTCCATTACATGCTCACTCTCTCTCTCTCTCTCTCTCTCTCTCTACACAATCTACACACAAACACACACACACACTCTCTCTCTCTCATAGAAAACCCTAAGGAAGAGGGGGGGGGGGGGGGCAGAGGAGGGTGTCTAGCCACCATTCTCTCTTCTGTCTGTCTGTCTGTCTGTCTGTCTCACTCTAATAAAGTCTTCTTCTTCCCCATCAATCTCAGAGACGACAACGACGAAGAAGAAAATCTCTGCTGTGAAGACCACACATATGCCTATATAAAGAGAGAGTCAGACAGATAAATACGTAGTTACTGATATATAGCTATTATGGATCGCTATCAGCGTGTAGAGAGACCTCGCCCAGAGACCCCTATCAGCGAGAATGAGATTCGTATTACCACTCAGGGAAAGATGAGGAATTACATCACCTACTCCATCTCTCTCTTTCAGGTATTTCATCTCTACCCTTCTTTACTTTCTTTCTTTGTGAAAATGGCTTGTTTTCTCTGGCTATCAATGTATTTCAGGGTTTAGATATGCGGCTTCTGTGTGTATCTTTGGGTTGAAGGTGTTTTTTTTTTGTTTATATTGTCTAGAGATATAATTTTCGTCTGTATGAGTTTTGAGGTTCTGTCTGCGCAGACATAGTTTTTTCATCTTGGAAATGTAGTTTTCTCTCCTTTCTGAAAGGGGCTGTAATGAGTTTTATGTGCTGAAAAGGGCATTTCTACGTTCTAAAGGGTTTTATTTCACGTTGAAAAGTGATTCCTTGCCGCTTCAGGGGATTTTAGGTTCACTATCTCTATTGTAAGGGGGCTGATAGGGTTTTAGACGTGAATTGGAAAAGATTTTCTCGGTTTTGCTCTTTGTTAAAAGGGTTGTAGATGTGTTGAAAGGGATTTATCTGTGCATTTGGGGGTATAATCTGTGTAGAAAGTATGCAATTTGAGTTGATAGGGTCTGTTGTGTTTTGAGAAAGGGCATTTAATCTTATATAAATTGGGTTATTCTTTGTTAAACGGGTTTTATCCTGTTTCAAAAGTCTTATAGCTAACAATATTTGGCATTTTATGCTGGTTAATGGGGATATTTGGTTCTTGGTTCTCTTGCATAATCTATTTAATAAATGGTGAACTTCGGGTATTTGTAGTTTGTACATTTTAATCATGAGTGGCAAATTCAGTGACGAACTTGTTTTGATTACATCTGTCCTGTCCACTGGTGAGAATGAATGGGAAACACAACTGTGATCTTTATTTAGATCGCTATTTTCTTTTGAGCTGTTTTGACCTTTGTGAATTATATTTTGATTTCCATCATATTTTCTTTTCTTTTTCAATTAACCTGTTTTGTGGCATCAATCAATGGAAAATTCAACGGTAGCTTGGACCAGCTTGTTTTAACTACTGTAATGCTCCCACATGGGTACATGCTCTTGAAAGAGGATATGGAGTTTCAGTTCTCAACCGAGGCTGGTAGTAATCTAAGTATAGGATCTGAAGAAGTAAATTCTCTGGTGTTTACTGTGTGGACATTTTAATGATTTTAAGTGAGGGTTTCTTATGTTTCTCCATTTGTCCCTCTGCCATAAAGGATATTTTTTCACATAGTATGTGGAAATGTAGAGGATTTACGTTTGTTGCTTGAAACTGAGAATACATTGTTTGTTATCTATGCTTCTTGCAGGACAAGGGAACATCAGACATTGTTTTGAAAGCTATGGGTCGTGCTATTAACAAGACAGTGAACATTGCCGAGATTATTAAGGTATAAGGTTTTTATTCTCATTATTTTTTTAATGAAAAATATGCTGAATCTGTTTGCAATCCCTGTAATGATTGTGTAATATATCTACAGAGAAGGGTTGCTGGTCTACATCAAATCACAGCCATTGATTCTACAGACATCACTGATATATGGGAGCCTCTAGAGGAAGGGCTTCTTCCGTGAGTAGAAAAATGGATGAACTGAAATTATTGCAAAATATTATCTGTACCTTATTCAAATTTCTGCTTATTTTGAGTTTCTATCTCGAATTCTTTGAATACAGACTAGAGCAAACCCGTCATGTATCTATGATCTCCATTGTTCTTTCTGTCAAAGAGCTAGACACCACAGTTTCGGGGTACTTAATTGCTCAGAGTTTTCTCTTTGCTTTTCTATTTTTAGTAAGCTCAAGTTTCATATTAATTTATTTGTTTTTGCAGCTACCAACCACCACTTCCCTTGGATCTTGTGAAGCCTTTAGCCGATTTTGAAGAGGAAGCTGGTGGTAATGTTCTTGCCTATATTATTTATACATGGGAATGAAAAGCTGAATACCTGTAACCTTCTGGATATCTACCGGAATACCTGAACCTGAGTAGAAGTCAATTTTTGGAAACTGAGGGACATATTAGTAATTTTTTAATATTAAGGTGTGTTTTACAGTGAAAAGTTTAAAACCCTGTAGTTAGTATTCTATGTTTTGGGAATCAATGAGTATTTGGGTGCCCTTCATGTATTTACAATTGAACATTGTTTCCTGCTGATTTTAATTCAAGAATCATGATATGTGGGTTACAGAAGGTTTGCCTCAGGGTAGCCGTGGACGAGGACGAGGGCGAGGAAGAGGGCGTGGAAGAGGAAGAGGTGAAACTATCTCTGAAAAATCAAAGGTGCCTGTGGAAAAATATCCATATATATTTCTTTGACATAATGTTACACATTCAGGTGGCTATGATGGAAAAGGTAACAATGCTAGTGGTGGCTATGATGGAAGAGGTAACAATGCTAGTGGTGGCTATGAGGCAAGTGGAAGAGGTAACAATGCCAGTGGTGGCTATGAGGCAAGTGGAAGAGGTAATAATGCCGCAGGTGGCTATGAGGCAAGTGGAAGAGGTAATAATGCTGGTGTTGGCTATGAGGCAAGTGAACGAGGAGGTACAAATGTGCAACTCTAGAAAAACTTTTTAAGGAGCAAATGAATATACATAACTTTTAGGCATGTTAAAAAATTTAGGTGGCTATGTTGCAAGTGGAGAGCATAATAGTTTTGATGGAGGCTACAGCCGTGGGCGAGGCCGTGGACAAGGCCGTGGGAGAGGCCGAGGTCGAGGATATGGGCAGAGAGGTCGTGGTAGAGGATATGGTGTAGTGGAGATAGATGTAACTCAAGATGACATCGGTGGATATGAAGACACCAATTCTGCCCCTCCTGATGGGTTTTTCCGAGGCCGAGGTATATTGATTGATGCTAATAACATAGAAAGTTTAGTTCAGTACAAACATGATGTTCTAGGTTCAAAATTTTACCTAAAGGTTAGTAAAATATAGTGACTAATACATTTGGATCTACGTTTTATGTTGGTCACACATTTTTATTTTTCATTTCTGAAACCTGTATGTTATCTGGCAGGCCGTGGGCGTGGACGAGGAAGGGGAAGGGGAAGGGGCCGTGGTGGGAGAGGCCAAGTTTTTCAAGGTGCAGCATGAAACTGAGTAGCATAATATTATAGCTAACCATTCATTGTTGTTTTGTTGTAGTTAGATAGGAGGTTTAGGTTTTAGTTTAGGCTCTTTCTTATCCTTTTTTTAAAATGTAATTTGAGTGTGATTTTAGGTAGTAAATCTCTGAGTGGCAGGGGATTGAGATAGTGAGCTAAGCTAATATGTGTATGTAGCTTAGCTGCCTAATCTTCCCATATCATTGTAGCTTGTGAAAAAATAACATATAGTCAGATCTTTCATTGGAGGAATTTGAATGGTTTGTCATTCAATCATTTTTGTAATTTTCTGTTTAAATGGTATTTATCAGCAAAAATATATATCAATATCTTATTTATATTCTATTTTGACCCTATCTTTATTGGTAACATATTTTGCAGAAATATATTTCTATATATAATATCTTAAATGTATTCTAGTTTCACGTTGATTTTATATATCAATATCTTATTTATATTGTATTTTGACCTTGGTTTAAACTTTTGCAAAAATATATAATGTAATATATCTTAATATATTCTAGTTTGGCCTTGCGTTTAATTGCAATGCACTTTTAATCGGTAAAGTGTTAGTTGACCTTGGTTTGGACTGGTATTAACTCTCTGCGAGTGCAAACAATGGTTAACATGAGAGTATCTGAATTATTGTTAACATGAGAGTGTATTGTTTCTGTATGCTGTTCTCCAAAAAGGATATGTGCTGCAGCAAGCGAGTGATGTATGAAAAACCTGTGATAGTGTCCTTGCACATTTGCACATATTTAGTTAAGCCTTTCTAAATATGGACAATTCGTTTTTTGACCCTCGTAGTTTTGGAGAACATATTGACGTGACCAGGGAAAAGCTTTTTATGATGATTTCCCTCATCGAGTTTGCTTTTTGCTTTTTCCAACAATAAGCTTTTTGCATGCATTAAATTTATGCTTTCTGAATATGGGGATATTGGACGGGAGATGCAACTATTCAGATCAGGTGGAAAACCATAAATGAATTATGTAAAAGTTAATGCTTAACAATCAAATGATCAAACAATTTAAAAACTGATCATACAACTGAAAATAGAGAACATATACACCAAAATAGATTAAAATATAATATTACTGATGTACACGTTCTATTGCTAACGCCAATGAAGCCTTGCTTTTGTTAAGAACACGATACTGCATATTTAGATAGGCTCCATAATGAACAGAATACTAATGCTAATGTAAAAGAGGCGTACATTTACATGGTTTCCATATTGAACCATACAAATTAATGATTACTAATGCTGTGTCCACAATGAACAGAATACTAATATGCCAATGTAAAAGAGGCATACAATTACATGGTTTCCATAATGACCCATACTAATTGATGTGTTATTAACCATATATTTAGATAGGATCCATAATGAACAGAATACTAATGCTTTAGTGTAGAAGAGGCATACATTTACATGGTCTCCATAATAATACTTACTAATTAATTGGCTAGCAATCACAATGATATTGATAAAAACACAATGATTTTAATCTCCTGTCAATAATAATCATATTGATAAAAAACACAATTTCATTGCAATTTCCATAAATAGCTTTGTTTGATGTTTACAGGGGAAGTCAAAACCACTTTCCACCCACAAAAACAATACAAATTATAAAGTTGGTGACAAAGAAAGGATGTTTTCTTGCTAAAAAATCCAGGCTCACAGGTGATGGTTTTGCTACTCTTCAGGATTCTGACCTACAAAACTTCTTCGTTGAATGATAATACAAACCTCTTCCGTCAGAGCTGCACAGACTCCAACTCAGCAATAAGCTCTTCAAACTGCAGATAGTAATCGACTTTTTTTAAGTAAATTAACCAGCCATATGATGTATACTCGTTAGGATGGTACAGTAGGTATTACCTTTAGTATATGGCGAATAAAGTAATCACCAAACCTCTTGCTAACCTTGCTGTCAACAATTTGAACAACATCCTGCAAAAATCTAAATTATAACACTATCCACATAATAAAATAACAAGTGCAAGCTAACTGCAATGAAAATATTACATTATCCACATAGAAGTCAACATCAGCATTTGACACAATTCTTCTGTCATTGTTAAGGACATGGGTCTTATGCTTGTAAGTTAGAAGAGCCATTCTGTAAACAAAGAGTAAAGATCATGGTCATAATCTCAAAAACAAATGTGATTCATAGCAATTGTAGTGTAGAGATACCTGAGAGTTGGTTCATCAATCTCCATAAATGCTGCCAATTTTGCAATGGGAATTGCACTGTACAGTTTCAAAAAACTACGGACACTAGATAGCAGTTGTTGTTGTCGCACTTCAGACAGAAAAAGCTTCAGCTGCAACCTATAGGCATCCTGTTCATTGCGCATGAAAAACTGTAAATAATCATCATATTGATGAAATCAAGAGAGAAACTCCAAAATACAAACGAGTTCTTTATTTCCCCAATGCGCCTGGGTTTTTCTGTTGTTTTGGGGGAAAATAACAGAAAACCTTAGGGAGTTTGTTTTCCCCTGAAAACAACATAAACGAATTCACAGAGAAAAGTCTTGTTAGTCTAGACCTGATTATAATTCACAAGTGGCTCGTCATAGTTAGGTGGAGATGGGGTTATGAACTTTGGACAGGCAAAGGAAAATAATTCATCATAGACAGCTTCATCATTCCTTTGCATTCTCAGCATCTTTTCTCCTTGCTTCTCTCTGAGTTGATTATTGACATTTTCATCCACAAGCTTTCCTTGTGGACACAGAGAGAGGCATATAGCCAGCAATGCATAAAGCTGCTCATTCTTCTTCAGAATCTGTTGAAATTGTGATGATGCTTGATGATATTGCTTTGTTTTGTGTATATACAATAGAATTTGATTACATGCTTTTATTGCCTCGATATATCTGAACAAGAATAAGAGATAATAACTTATTTTTGCCTACATTTCCAATATCAAGTGGATGTTGAAAGAGACCTTACCTCCGCATCATTAAATTGGCAAATACATAATAATATATGGTTGTGATGTGACAACCTACAACAGTGCTAAAAACACCTTGTTGATTGATGTCAATTGGAAGTAAGCACTTTAGGCCACTGTTATAGTCACCCAACAGGCAATGAACACGTAAAAGCCCAACAATGCTGAAATAACCAAGCACTTTGAGAACATTACTCCCTCCTTGGTAATCATAACCATCAGTGTTTGTGAATGATGCATTACTCTCCTCGTCCATTAAAATCTGACCAATATCTGATTTCTCAATGAGAGCTTGCAAGTAGTTAAGCACTCCATAGACATTCCAAACCTGCAGTATAAGGTACAGAGTTTTTAAATTCCCATCAACACAGTTGTATAAGGCAAGAAACTGAAAAGGATACCATGAGGATTAAGATCTTTGATCCTCCAGAGACACAGTAATAAATTTGTATTTAGTCATGAGGATTAGGGTAGAAGATTGTTTTAATGCCTTGCATTTGAATTCAATATTGCAAGAACAGTGTCAAGTATGACTATGCATAATTGTTCCAAGTTTCTGCATGCTAGCTCTTCTAATTCATTTTAGTCATAATACAAAATAGGGCTGAAGACCCAGCCAGAAAGGCTTCCCAATCACTAGAAAGGTCTCTGACAGCACAAATAATTCATTCTCAAATCTCAGAAAAAAACCATTTGGTTGTTCAAGTTTATTCAACCCAGTTAAATACTGAATCAAACATTACATATCATTGCAGAATGAAATTGACACCTAATGAGCACAAAGGTTTGCACAGAGGTCATGATGTGGATCTCACAACTAATTCACCAAACTACAAATGCTAAACAAACAAAAACGCCTTAAAATAGAGAGTTATACAAACATGTTGCATTCCCTCTGAAACCTTGGGAATGAATCTACAATGTGCAAAACCATCTCTTATTTTTCCAAATTCATCATTGGAATTGTCTTTCATAATGAACTCGAGAAACGATTACAAAGTTTCTCTACTCACATTCCCCTCAAAACCTTGGGTCACACTTGCGATGTGCCCAATTGTCTCTTTTTCCCAAAATGTTATTGGATTGTTTTTTCCAAGGAAGTAGAAAACAACTACAAACTTTCTGTGCTAGGTATTGCCGTGTAATACACAACACATCAGATTCCCCTCTGGGAGTGCACCAGCAATGTGCACAATCATGACTTGTTTTCCCAAAAACATTATTGGATATGTTTTCTGAGATTAAAACCCCAAAAAAGTTTTAAAACTTTATGTACATGTTTCTCTACCAAATATTAATTAGTAAATACACAACACATCACATTAACAGCTGGAACTGCACCAGCAATGTGGCAATCATGAATTGGTTTTCCAAAATATTGGTGATAATGTTTTCGGAAATTAAGCCAAAAAATAATTCTACCTTTCTCTACCAGTAATACATTGCGATATATATGTGCTTCTCGACAATGTATTTATGTGTGTGATATACAACACATTGCATTATCCTCCGATAGTGCACAAGCAATGTACAAATCATTTCTCATTTTTTCAAAACATTATTTGAAACGTTCTGGAAATAACACAGGAAAAAAATCTGAACTTTCCCTACCAGGTAACACCATAATATACATACATACATACATACATACATACATACATACATACGCAAATACACATACACGTATATTTGTGTTTTCTTATAGCCATAACTTGTTTCTGCAACATTCCTGCATAAAACTCTATGTATTTATGCAGAAAAAAAGCAACAGAACCAACTGAGCACAAAAAAGACTTCGGATGAGTCCTCAGATCATCATAGTGCCAAAGAGCTGGAGATCCTTATAATGCAAGCCCGTTTACATAGACCATACCCATACACACGTACAAATACAAATATATATGACTATGTGCGCCAAAAGAGAGAAGCAGACATCAATTATGCACATGAAAAAAACATTTGCATAATAATCCACTGACCCCAGTGTATCCACAGTGAGAATGGGGTTTCTGATGAAGCATATAAAAACGTGCATCCATCCATCCTTATATACATCTCCACATAGTATTCACGCATTTATTTCTATTCGCATTTACATCTTTCTACTAGGAAATGGACATAATATGTATGGAAATTTTTTTAAAATGAACATTTTGAAAGACAATAACTCACTTCAGCATATCCTCGAAGGAGCTCAAGCTCCTGATCAGATTTGGTCTTGAGCTTAGCTCGATATTGACAGAAAGACTGAAACTGATATATGAATTCATCGATCATGTCCCATAGCCAAGGGTTTGGAAGTTGCATATTGACGTTCCCATGAAGAATAATCTGGAAAAGGCTACAATAGTTATCCCATGAATCCATACGTTGAGCGAGAGTGGGAGTAAGACGAGCATAGACATGGCGAAACCACAGCTCTCTGTAGAGAAGACAGAAAACGTGGTCATTATCAACATAGGGAGCGATGGCTTCCACAACGGGCCAAGGCGAGTTCTTGAACATCCGGTCGCTGAGCTTTTGGAAGCTTCCTTCATACATCTGAAGGATTTCGTAGACGTTCTTCTCTCTGATATAGCGATAGAGATAGACCACAAAGCTCTTGACAACGTCGGGGACGAAGGAAGTGTCGTAGTCAGGTTCTTGCTGCTGCAGATCGCGGGCATTCTGGAACTCTGGTCTCTCGTCGTAGGAATCGTCGTATCCTCCGCCGCCGTAGCTCTCGTTCGCCATAGCTGCCTGCCTGCCTACCTGTGTGTCTGCTTTCCTCCCGCGCTGTTTCTTTGCGTAGCAGGAGAAAGTGGAACAGCGGGCAGGGAAGAGATGAAATTTTTAGGGTTTGTGAATCTGTGTGTGTGTGTGAGAGAGAGACAGAGAGAGAGAGAGAGAGAGAGAGAGGAGTAAGTGTAGACTCTAACTAAGAGTAGAGTCAAATAAATGGACATACATACATATATCATATATCTATGTACATACATATACATATTGGCATTGCCATTTCTCCCATGGTGCGTACAATGTACATACCACTGCAGAGAGAGAGAAGAGTCGAGAGTCGAGACTCAAGGGTCAAGAGTGGAGAGAGAATCAAGAGTCAATGAGTCTGACTCGAGCCTTGTGTGCATGAGTTGAGTGTGGATTCGGACCACCACTTTGTATGAGTCGGCTCCTCTGGGCATCATATGTTCGTGTGTTAACTTGCATCTGAAGTGAGTTTGTGTGTCTACTGTGTTTGTTTGTTGTTGCGTTGGTTGTGTGTGTGTGTGTGTGTGTGTGTGTGTTGTGTTTTCGTTGCATTGATGATGAAACAATGAGTCCTTCTACATCGACAATGAGTACATGCATGCTATTACATTGGTCATGTGAGTGAGAGAGAGAGAGAGAGTGTGTGTGTGTGTGCACGAGTAGACAGTGATGTATTCCCGCATAATGACCTCCCTCCAAGTGGTTCTCGCAAAGAACATAATCTCATTGCAATGTCTCTCTCGTTCTCTTTTTGGTGATCTCTCATCTTGCTCCTCAACCAAATTCTGCATTGTAGCAAAAACCACCAATTAATTCCTTGTAATTGTATTACAACTCTTCTCTGTTTGGTGTTGAAAGCGAGAACTGAAATTAGATGGAGGGGAGGGGAGTTCAATGTGCTCTAGGAAGTCACACATGTTCCAAAAGTCAATGTGTGTGGCAAAAAGTTCCACACACTCAAAGTTGAGCCTAAATTAGTTTAAAAAGAAGGTTATGGCTTGTGAAGTCTCGAAATAAGAACAATTCATGTAGCCACTTGAAACCCAAGAAAGCTTAAAATACCTTAAGCCTTAATGTTCCCTCCAATCATAGAGAAGTCAGAAAAGAGCTCGCTATGACATTAATGGCACATACAATGGAAGAGAAATTAAATGTTGAAGAATTCTCTTGAAATACCATCTCAACACTTTGGTTAAAGTGGACCATTTGCTCCAATTCATCACCATATAAACCATACATATTGTCATATTGTAGAAAGGTTGAAGACTTCGCTCTCTTCCTAATGTGTTGGTTTTGTAAGAAAATGTAGAGAATGTTTTCCATACCTTATGTGTCACTATGGCCTGGACATTTAATAATGACCTAATTTCTGAGCCATTATTGGGATATATTTGTTTTGTATATGCACGACATATATAATGTGTTTTTAAGGACTAGTTATTCATTCCCTTCTCTTTATTTGTGCTTGCACGTTCAATTAAAAGACATGCCCATCCTTCATACCGTCCCAATAAAATTTGCATACAAAAACTTGTGTTTGTCTACATCACATCAACGTAGTGGTGCTCGTGTGCCTCTTTGTGCATTAGTTCAAAAACTTCCTACTAGCTCTCTAAATTTTTAGCACAAGATTTGGAGTCCTTTGCACTTTTTGTGTGTCTAATATAGGGTTTCCTAGACAATATATTACCATCCACAATAAACACAATTTGGGCATTTTAGCTTTTGCTCCACACGGGCAATTTAGGTTTTCCCTCGAAAGATCCTTTATAAGTGTTATGCATCTCATTATATTGAAGGCAATTTTATTTCCACGATTTTTAACGTTGTAATATTCTTTCTACATTTATTTGAAGCAATTCCACTTCTTGTAAGATTTGCATGTAATGAACGTTTGTGTGTATCATGTTATGCAAATCCTTGAAAGCATATGTGCTAAAGGCACTCAAACACAACATGGTATGTTGGTGTATTTACATCAATGCATATAAATGTTTCTATAATAATTAGCTACAAATAATGAGTCATTTAGCCACTTCTTAATGATGAACATATAGGGCTTCTGATTATGTATGAGAAAATATTGAATAATTCATTAAAATATTGCATGGGATTAAACCCTCATTTTTTCAATTTTAGTTAAAGCATATTCCTTTGGTTAAAAAAAAGCCCATACACTTAGTTTCTCCCTACATTGAGTGCATAATCAAAATAGTTTTCCTAATAGCTATAACACTAAAATTCCTAGGATGAGGATGCTTATTAATAGTCATGGATAGCATGCTTAGTGTTTTGATCGAGGATGGTAATTAAGCATTGAATTTAAGGAAAAAGATAACCTTGTTAAGTGTTGAATTTTACAAGAAACTTAACGTTATATGATACTTTAGACAAGTGGTATATTTTGACTTTTTTTTATACATAAAACATATGCTCCATTGGTATTAATAAAAAGTATATAATATTGTTTCATCTCCACAAGTATATACATATTATGAAAGACAAGACGAAATATTGATAATATCCTAATATTTGAAGGGTATTTTCGATATTTCCGCTTTATTTATTAAGCATACACAACACAAACACAAAGTGGGTATGGGTATATATACACACGTAAGTGTGTGAGCGTGTGCAATCATATTTGCTTCTTGGAAAAGCGCTTGGCTTGGCCTATTTTTTTGTATCAAACAATTGATCATATTAATTGGCGTATAAAGATTAGAGACTTGAATCAATCAAAAACTCATGATACACCAAACATAAACAAAAAATAAATAAATAGAGTACTACATCATTTCAAATACACAAGCCGAATATTCACATGATCAAGACTTGATGGTAATTTGTATGTGTCTCGCAAACAACAAACAACTTGTACAACATATTTGTCTTACATCAAGTTCCACTATCCTCTGTTATGGAAGTGAACAACAATACATGTGATATTATCATTGCTCCCTCTATAGAAAGCCTCTTCTGTAAGCTTCTTGGCAGCCTCTTCTGCGTCCGAGATGGATTGAACCATCGAGATTGCTTCCTATATAGAAATGAGACATGAAAAGTCGTGCTTTTGGGGCAAACTTTTGAAATCAGTTTTACAAGATGCCCCAAAGTTTTTATGTATTTCCCCAAATGCCTGAAGTTTCCATTAATTCCCCAAACACGCCTACAATCAAGTTATATGGCTGAGTCCTCTCTCTTCCCCTCACTCCGGGGTTTAACAAGTGAGTTTAGGGATATAACTAAAACTCAGAGCCATTTGAGGAAATAATGAAAAACACGGGGGTATTTCAGAGTTTTTCCTATCAAGTATGTACCTCATTTGAAACAACATCCCAAAGACCATCACTAGCAACAATTATAAAATCTACCCCATTTGTTACCATCTCTTCCTGAAAATGTAAAAGAAATGCTATGAAGAATCCAATGAGATTATGAGATCTTCTTGAATCTAAACTGTTTTGATTGGGAAATGGAGAACCTACTTTAATATCAGGATCTGCAACAACATATTGTTTCAAATTCTTGTCACCAAAAGCTCTGGATACAGCTAGGATTCCATCTACTCTCCAAGTTCCTGTTATTGCCCACATTCGCAAAACAAGAAGTGAAGAATACTTTTTGAGAAAAAAATCCAAAACGCCCCTGGAATTTTCTTATTTTCCAAATGTACCTGATCAACCCTCGAAAAACATGATCAATTGACCATACATAATTGTTCAAAGGGCAGATATGATTGAGAAAATGGGAATGAAATTTACTAACCATATAATTGCTCAAATAGCAGATATAGGTTGCTTTCGAGGGGGGAGGGAGGGAGGGAGGGGGGGATTTTCTGGAGATAAAGAAAATCGCATGGGTATAGGGGACTTTATTTTGTGAAATTTTATAACGACGTGTTGGACTTAAAAGTGTTCTATATAAGAGAAGTGAAAAAAACCTGCCCATGTAACGACTCCACCAGCTTCTTCAATACGCTGACGTTCATCCTCATGGTCAGGCTTATGATCAATTGATAAGGCAACAGCTGCAGAAATCAACTGTCACCCATTAATATGGAAACAAATGAAAATGAAACAAAACAAATGTTGACATTTGATGCAACAATACAGCACAATGTGGAATCCTAAGGTTTCAAAATCAAGCTGCAATTAATTTATTGCAAACAGAAATATCCCCAAGCATAAAAAGTTTCTCATTATTCCCAAACATCAAAAAGCCCTGCTTTTGCTACTTTGAGATGTTTTGGAATCTTCTTCAAAATGCACTTGACATTTCTTTATGGTACAGACTTCACACTGCAGATTTCCATTAAGAAATTATAACTACTGGTTTTCTTAATAACTACATGTATTTAGATGAACACATTTGTAGCAAATGATCTCACATTTACACAAGGGTAATGTAAAGGCAAGAAACGTAGCCATACATGCGCATTTCAACTGAACATAGTAGCATCAAGTGAATGTAATAACATCATACAGTCATAAATGTATTCAAAGGACAACACTTGACTACCAATTTGCATTCAGCATATTGTTTCCATCTTTACAAGCAACTGTGTAGAATCCCCTATATTTGTATTAAGCTGAATCTGACATATCATCAAAGGGCCTTGCGTGCAAGCTTCAGTGGAATAAATAGCATCAAAGGGCCTTACATGAATATTTCTGCTGAATGTAATAACATCAGCTAGTCTTCAGCATTATTACCTTTTCCATCCCTGCAAGCAACTGCTCTAGAATCCCCTACATTTGCAACAAGAAGCCGATCTCCCACCAGAACTGCAGTTGAGGCAGTTGATCCAGCATCATACTCATGCTCTGTATTACTCTCAGTTTCTAAGAACTCTGAGTCTGTTTGCTGGAATGCTTCAACTAATACCACACAGACATTCAAAAGAAAAATAAATGCTTCAGAGAAAGCATGATCTAAAAGTGATTGGGATTCAACTAACAAATGTCAAAGGATGTTACCAATTGCATTTTTGGTATTTGTCATGAACTGAGGATTCTGTATCAAATTGTTAAAAAGGTTTTTACATACAAAATCTGCAACACGAGGGCCTCCATGACCTGCAGCAAATGCAGAGATATATTCTCTCTCTCTTGCATTTTATTTGTATTGAGTTTGTATCCTAGTTTATTAAAACATAGATC
Organism: Azolla caroliniana; assembly: GCF_043228905.1. Classification (NCBI taxonomy): domain Eukaryota; kingdom Viridiplantae; phylum Streptophyta; class Polypodiopsida; order Salviniales; family Salviniaceae; genus Azolla; species Azolla caroliniana. Next base: position 24,096,011 of record NW_028230436.1, on the reverse strand, counting down.
TATGGACAATTCCCACTGGTTTAATAGATAATCGTCAGAAATGTAGGCATGATGAGGCTATTTAGTAGACACGAGTTCATGTATTTAACCCTACGTTCCCCTTCCCCCTTCCCCCTTCCCCCCACCTCTCTCCCCTCTTAAAATAGATCATATTTTGGTCTCTTATAAACGCTGAAATATTTATCTATCTTTTTATCTCATACTAAAGCTTGTGCCCTAGTGGTAACCCATGTTTTTATTAACCCATGCACCCGGATTCAAATCTCAATATAACTACAACTCTATTAGATGCCATTATGGAATGTAAGACATGAATCTCTGCATGACGTTCTGGTCTCTGCTGGGGCAACTTTACCTACTGATCTGCAATTGCCTGAGCGTTATCTATCTATCTCTTTATGCTTCCGTACATTTTGACATACTTAAGAATGCATAACCTTCTGATCTCGGCTGATATAACCACCAAGTTTATTTTGTTGTGGGGGATGGGGGGCATTAGAAGTTTTTCTTTCGAATACCTTAACTCTTACCTTGTTTTTCCAAACCTCATGCTAATTTTTCCGGGTCCTTAGAACTTTTAGTGCCATCAAGGCAAGAGAGCAAGAGTATCAGGGGTATGGTATAAATCCTGTACAGTTAGCAAGATCTTCACACCTCTATCAGGTCATGAAGCTCGTGGAAAATAAGTGCTTTTGACTCTTTCAAATAGAACACAAAGCCAATGAAGATCATATTAGGAGACTATAGATGCCAATACCCATCTAAACACTTTATTACTTTGAAATTTCTTCATTTACTTATCGCATGCTCAGTGTATAAGGCAATTCGCAAGAAATACGATGACTTGTTAGATGGGCATGTAGTGTAAGTGTCGTACTCAAATTTCCACCAAGAAGGGTGAGCACATATGTGTGTGCATTATTGTCGTATAGAGTTTTTACTACAGAGTAGTAACCCCACTTCTTAGAAAGGAGTCACATACAAGTTGATATGTTGATTTGGTCCCATATGTCAAAACTGGCCTCATCATTGACAAAAAAACATCTATTCTATTATATTCAAAGCTATAGATGTCTATAACTTTCTCTCTTGCTGATTTGAGAACAGATATTAATCCACCTTGGAGAGCCAGTGGGAAATCTCTGAAGAGACACTTAGAATACAATTCTTGTACTAAAAGGGGTATTTTGTGTGCAAATAATTTTGCTTGTTTTTATTCTCTCACATAAATAAACATGAACAAATGAGGGAGGATATTCTTCACATACCATCGAAAACGCCAAATAACCCAACAGTGATGTTACACGATTTGGCAAATACTGCCTGATAGAAATCTTCCATAGAGGGCCTCCTTCCACGATAACTTGAATATCCATAACTACATTTCATATCATCACTAACCAGAAAACAAATAGAACAAATCAAGATGAGTCATTCAATAGTAAAACAAAATCACTTAGTTCCCATTAGTGGAGAAATACTGGACATTTATCTCCTGCACTGAAATATAGATTCTTGATGATAGATTGACATCAAGAAGGCTCGTAAATTTCCAATGCTTAGAATCCATCTAATAAAAAATGTAGTTTTTCTTGTACATGTTTTGTATCTGTAATCACTAAATGCTACTCTCACAACCCCTCACATTGCATCCCCAGTCCCAATCACCTCCTGGCATTGCAAAAATTCACCGTATCTGTTATATGACTTTTTAACACGTTCTACACTGTTCTCACTAAGAGGAAGCCTAATTTTTTCCTTGTTGCTCTGTTTTTGAGGTTCGCTTTGCAACTCAAGGTGAGTGTACTCTTTACTCATCATTTTTCGTGTCAGGGCTGTACCTTGATGGTAAGCCAAGTTTTTACTAACCTTTGCACCCAAGCTCGAATGTCACTATATGTACTTTATACATAACCTTGTGGACAACTTACTAACTGAGCCACAATTTTAAATTAGGGGAAACAAGTTTGAAAACTTCTGAACATTTTGAAACAATCACATCAAATACAACCTTACTCTCGTTTTACTAACTAAGCCTAAATAGGGGAAACAATTTTGAAACAATCACATAAAGTACAACCTTACTCTCCACTAAGATGGGGTTTAGGGTTTAGGGTTTAGCATTCACTGCTTTCGACTAAACATTTTAATAACTCTATGAAAAGGAAACATTTTGATGTTACTACACACACAACAACAATACTTTTTTTCCCACTTCATCTAAATAGTGAACAGATCATCGTACCTTTGACCACCACCACTCGAATTGTCGATTGGCTGCTCACTCCCAGCAAAAATGCTACACAGGGAGGTCATGGCTGTGTTGCAGCAAGATGCTGCACCTCCTATATAGAGAAGCTCCCGTGAGGTTGTTAGCACTATATGAATGGATCGATAGCCCCTCTATCTGTCAATATGAAGAAAAAACGTCCGTTTGTATCTTGCTAAGGTGCAAAACCAACCTTAAATATCCTCAGCCTTTCTAGATATCAAGCCAAAACGTGTCCTGAAAGACATGTTTTTCCATATAAATCAAGAAAACCTTCACCACTATCTTCTTAACTTTCCTACAAAGTTCAGAAGCTTCTTCAATTGACAAAATCCTCCTTTCTTAAATCTACATCTTTGCTTCTTAAAGACTTTTTGTGCAGAATCCAACAGTTTTTGAAGACTCATTTTCGTAAAATTCGGCAAAATTCACCACCTCTCTAAATCTCCATTATGTCACTCTTAAAGATTTTTGTGGAATCTAACTACTTCTGAATTCATATGGATCAATGAAATCATTAGACTTTCCTAAATCTCATCATCCTCTTTTCATCCTTTTGGACAGAAAGAGAACAATTTTTGTAGTCATGCATTGGCACAATCCTTAGTCTTGATCTATTTTTCATGCTCTCTAAAAACTTCTTGTGCAGAATGCAAGAGCTTTCTGAAGTATTCTATTCAACAAAATTCTCCGTTATTCTCAGTCTCCATCATGCTCTTATAAAAAATGTCAAACAAGCAAACAATTCTCTATAGATTCATTTTTATCAGTTCAATAAAACTCAACTATGCTTTCTAAGCTCTCTTTTTTGCAGGGCCGCAATTTGGGAAGGTTTGAATCAGCAAAATTCTCGAACTCTCTAAACTCCATCAATTTCTTAAATATGTGGTTTTATACAATTTAATAAAATTTCCATCATTCTTTGTTAAATATTTTTTGTACAAAATCCAAACATTTCTAGATGCATTGTATTCCAACATACTCCCTTATATTTTAATGCATAATCAAACATGTTCTGAATGTTTGTCTCAACAAATCCATCATTCTTTTTTTAACATCTTTGTGCAGAATCCAAACATTTTGGAAGGCGTTTTATCAATATCCAGCATACTCCCTTATAATGCCGTGCAGAATTAAATAAAATTTGAAGGTTTGTATCAAAAAATCCTCAAGTCTTTCGAATGAAGAAAATCCATCATATTTTGTTAATACTTTTGTACAGCATGGAGAAAATGTTGAGCTTTTTAAAAACAAAATCCTCATTCTTTCTGAAGCTCCATGGCATCCTCTTAAATTGTTTTGTACAGAAAGCAAACAATTTTCTGCAGGCTTGCTGTCATACAATTCAAACAAATCGGTCACACTTCCTTAATGTATTTATTATTTATAGAATCCATCCATCTCTGAAGGCTTACTTTCATACTATTCAACAAAATTGTCATCACTCTGTCTTAAACATTTTCTCTGCATCTGACAATTCTAGTGTCTCTTTCTAAACATCCATCATCCTCTCTTCAACTGCTTCTGTGCAAAAATAGCAATTTTCTGAAGGCCTATTCTTAGTATTTAGATTATGAGGCACACAGAGCAATCATTGAAGCCAAAAGGTGGGCAGGGGTTTCTAATCTCCATCATGATCTCTTGACATTCATGGAAATGAGACACTATCAAGTCTAAACTCAAAATGTTATACTGTAGAACTCATGGCAATCCGACATATGATCAAGGTAACCTCCACCATTATCTATGAAAATTCATGGAAATCAGACACTAAATCTCCACCATTATTATGTCTTCCAATTCATGGAAAACAGGCAGCACGAATCTCTCTATCTTTCTCTCTTACAACTCATAGAAACCATATTCATCCTTTCATATTCTCTTCTTAGAAATCATGGAGACGATGATAATATCAAGCATGAAACAATCATCAGAAAGGAGAGGACAAACCTGAAACTGGGAACAAAGATACGTTATGTGACCCGAAGAAAGGTTGGGGGCCTCATGGCGGAAGATGCAGAAGAAGATGGATCTGAGAGGAGGAACCAAGAAGAAGAGGAAGAAGAAGGAAAAACACAGAGAGAGAGAGAGAGAGAGAGAGAGAGAAGGGGGGGGGGGGGGGGGGGGGGGGGGCAAAGAAGTCATTGATTCCTGAATAGAGATAATTTTCAACGCGCTTTTGCAAGTCAAGCTCCAAAGACCCATTCATTCAAGAGACACAGTCAACGCCTCTCTAACAAGGCATTTGAAAAAATGAAGTGAAGGTGCGTTTGCAACCCCCCCCATCCCCGTCCCGACGTCTCCGGACATCTCTGGAGATCTCTGGATGGGCGGCCTGCCTCCCTCTAATTCCGCTTCTTCACATTCTTCTTCCTACATCCGCACCTCTCGCCTCAAAACCCCTCACATCCTAATCCTTGGATCCGTTCCGACCCTTTCCCTGTCCCTATCCCTATCATCGCATGCTTCCTCATCTGTTGCTCTAATTTGTCTCTTGTGCCCCACGTTAATCTTGCCCCAATCCCCTCGACTACTCATTCACACCCGAGCTTCGGACGCTTCGAGTATGCCGTACGACTTCAACTTTGTCTTTGCGCTCTATGATCCTCTCCCAATATTGTTTCACTATAATTTTGTGTCGATTGGCTCTATTCTCACTCCTCGATGACAATGTAGATGTGGGGAGGGTATTATGTCACCTTCATTCTATATTGTCTCGCCATGTTCAAGAGAGTAATTGTTTTATTTCCCATAATTCTTACTATTGGGAGGAGACAGGGACATTGTGCTTCTCGTTCCCTATCTCCTCAAAGTCAAACTTTCATCAACAATGACATCGTAGATATTGGAACATCGTTGTCTTCATTGTAGACTTTCACGTTCTTATCTTCGACCAACTCAATTATCTTATTGCATTAGACCAATGGATCCATCTAGTATTTTATTCTTGATCTCCCAATATTCAATTTCTCATTGACTATGATATTAGAGGCATGGTTCATTCTTAACTTCAATTGTTGTCGATTAAACATTGGCAACAAGAGTATCATATATGTCGCTAAATTTCTTTCTCTTTTACACATCACGAAAGGAACCAATCATTTCTAATTTCTCTTAATAATGTTTGAAGGTAAACAAGATTTGATGGAAGGTGTTTGTGGAACGAACATTCTAGTTCCTCAAGGAAACCCTTGTATTTGTATGAACATAACAAAAAATAGATATATGTTGGTTACTATTAACAATCGATGACTATAATATGGTGTGGATGATTGGTGTTGAGCGAGCATGCTTGGCTGAAGAAGTCGAGAGCTGGATCAGATGGAGACTAATCGGCTAGGTCCGAATCGGCTGAATAAGCCAAAAGTCGAATATGTTGGTAAACCGACTCGGCTGGACATTAGGGGCGTATATTCCTATTTTAGTAAATAGGAATATTATAGGCAGAGTTAGAGGCAGGCTCAGTTAATGAGCACTCATCAGGGCTTGTATATAAAGTGCTATTTGAGCACATTCATTGTAATCGAGTACTGAGTTTTTGTAATAAAAAACTTGTTGTCTGCTCACTCTGTCTCTGTCTCTCTCTCACCCTTACTGTTGAGAATCAAGCTCAAAATAGTGCAATGTGTGAACACACCTTTTGAGAATCTATGATTACTCAAAGGACAAGAGTCACACCGCTACTCTCTACACATTAATTATGTGTCATAAAATCATATTCTATGACACATAAGTAATGAGTTACATATTCCCCATGACTATGAGTCTTCACATTCCCCAAGAGAGAGTGGTTGTTGTAGTTAGTTAATGAAGATAGAGGGTGACTATATATAAAGCACCCTCCTCATACTTCATACTAAGTCAGTTGTGACTCCTTGTAATGCTACATTTTGTATTTGTTATTCTACTTGTGAATATACACCTCCTTGAGTATTCCTTTTTCTATATATCTTGTGTTCTCTCTTCTCTCCTCTAATTCCTCTCACACGTACACATAACACACATATCTTTTGCTACACACGAATCATACCCGATTCTTTACATGGTATCAGAGCAGTTTGGTATCTCGATTTAGCCCATTTGCGTGTTTGTGTTCTACGCTGATGTTCGAGAAGAACCGGTTCATCACTATCATAATGCGATTACATAGCTCGTATTCGAGAGAGAAGGAAAAGAAAAGAAGGAAGAAATCTTCATCAACAATGAATACTCAAATGGGGAGTGCCCTCCCTAGCGAGAAGCTAGATCGAAACAACTTTGCATCTTGGGAGTACAAGATGCACCAATACCTTGTCGGCCAAGGCTATTGGAGTTACATCAAAGGAGCACAAGAAAACCGACCCAACCTGAAAGACGCCGACTACGCAACATGGGAGCAAGCGACAAGTCGAGTGATGTATTGCTTGGAGACATGTGTTAACGACCACATGCTCGGCTACATTCGAGAAGCCGAGACGCCAAAGGAAGCGTTGGAGAATCTACGAAATATTTTCACCGCCAACACAACCACGAGAAAGCTTCAACTCCGCCAAGAGTTGAACAACATCCAACAAAGGGATATGTCCATCACGAGCTACACCTTGAAGATCAAGGAGCTTTGCGACTAGCTCGGCTCGATAAACGTCAATGTGGACGATGATGAGATGGTGCAAATATGCCTTGACGGCCTTGCACCACGGTTCGGAGCGATGAGGACTGCCGTATTACCACGGGAGAATCCGCCCTCCTTCTTCGATCTTCACTCCATGTTGGTCGAAGAAAAACATGTTCGAACAAGGAGCAATGCCTCGGAAGGCCACTGTCAAGGCCAAAGTTAGGAACGAGTTTTAAAATGAAGAAGAGAATGAGAAGGGAAAGATATGAGTGAGATAAGAAGAATTTGATAATATATTAACAACGAGAGCAATGTTTACAAGAATATGTCGAAGACTAGCGTTGAACCAGAATGGTTCATCAATAGTCAAATACATGTTTATATAGCATGGTTTGGATACATGCATGGTTTGAATGAGAAGGGAAAGATATGAGTGAGATAAGAAGAATTTGATAATATATTAACAACGAGAGCAATGTTTACAAGAATATGTCGAAGACTAGCGTTGAACCAGAATGGTTCATCAATAGTCAAATACATGTTTATATAGCATGGTTTGGATACATGCATGGTTTGAATGAGAAGGGAAAGATATGAGTGAGATAAGAAGAATTTGATAATATATTAACAACGAGAGCAATGTTTACAAGAATATGTCGAAGACTAGCGTTGAACCAGAATGGTTCATCAATAGTCAAATACATGTTTATATAGCATGGTTTGGATACATGCATGGTTTGAATGAGAAGGGAAAGATATGAGTGAGATAAGAAGAATTTGATAATATATTAACAACGAGAGCAATGTTTACAAGAATATGTCGAAGACTAGCGTTGAACCAGAATGGTTCATCAATAGTCAAATACATGTTTATATAGCATGGTTTGGATACATGCATGGTTTGAATGAGAAGGGAAAGATATGAGTGAGATAAGAAGAATTTGATAATATATTAACAACGAGAGCAATGTTTACAAGAATATGTCGAAGACTAGCGTTGAACCAGAATGGTTCATCAATAGTCAAATACATGTTTATATAGCATGGTTTGGATACATGCATGCTCGCCACCTCATAGGCACGCATGATCGCCACTTGGCATTCATGCAAGCATGCCCCTTGGCAATCATGCATTAGCCTATGCAAGGTGGCGACATTTCAATAATATTATTATATGTATTTCCTATTGATATAATAGAATTTATTATTTAATATATACAATATGATGTATCCTAATGGATGGGGTTGTATGCCTTCTTTGAGGAGTTCATGGGTTCGAATTATCATAAAGCTTATTGGGTTTTGTATACACGTGGCACCATCCCCCTCCTTTGACGACGAGTTCCACGAGTCGTAATGCATGAATTCGGACTTGGCTTATCTGGATATTGGCGATGAAATTCAACCACCAAGTTAGAGGCATTATCAAGGTTCTCAACTGGCTCCCAAGTACGATCATTTGGTGTATATCCTAACCAATCCACGAGATAATAAAGCTTTTTACGTATTATCTTGGAGTCCAAAATAGCTTTGACTTCAAATTCTGGGCCATCAACAAGTTGAATTGGAGGTAGGGGTAGAACAACTCGATTTGGAATGGAACTACCAATGTAGGGTTCCAACAATGAGACATGAAATACCGGATGTAGATGCATCTGTGGAGGTAGATCAAGGCGGAATGCAACATCATTAATCTGATTGGAGATAATAAATGGACCAAGTCGTTGATAATCCAGCTTTTCACAAGGTCTAGTAGTCTTCACATTACGTCGTAGTAACCATACACGATTCCCAATTCGAAACTTCGGTTCCTTTGCTGAAGAGTTGAGACGGTGACGATCTGCGGCTTTTTTGTGTGGCTTGAGTAGTTTGCAAATGTTGAGAAAGTGCAACATGCACGTCTTGGATTTGACGCAGACGATCTTCAACAACAGGATTTTGCGAGATTTCTGGATGTTCCATCATTGTCCAGCGAGGATGATATCCTATGTTTGCAAAAAATGGAGTATACCCTGTTGAGGAATGAACTGAATTATTGTATGCAAACTCTGCAAAGTGCAAAAAATCCACCCAATCATCTTGTTGGTAATTGATGAAACACCGAAGATATTGCTCTAATGTTTGATTCGTTCGCTCGGTTTGACCGTCACTTTGTGGATGATAGCTTGACGAAAGTTTACAGGAAATTTTGAGCATCTCAAGCAAGTGTTTCCAGAATTTTGAGATGAATTGTGGGCCACAATCACTAATGATGTCATTCGGAAGACCGTGAAGCCGAAATACTTCTTTCATAAGGATGTCTACAGTTTCTTTATTGTTGATGGTTTTCGTGCATGGAAGAAAATGCGCCATCTTTGTGAATCGATCTACTATAGCGAGAATAACATCAAAACTCTTCGAAATTGGAAGATCTGTAATAAAATCCATCGAGATGGATTTCCACGGACCAATAGGAACTGGCAATGGTTGTAATAACCCATATGGTCGATGTCGTGGAATCTTTGACCGACAACACACATCACAACTACGAACATAATCTTCAACAAACTCTCGAAGGTGAGGCCACCAATAGTTTCGAGAAACTAGCTCCAAAGTTTTGTGGATTCCAAAGTGCTCGGCCATTGGGTTGTCGTGACAATATTGCATTACTTGAAGTCGAGACGAACCATTTGGGACATACAAAAGAGTGTTGCAAAAAAGTAAACCGTTATCCCATTTAAACTAGTTATAATCTTTACGAGGATTCTTGGAGCTTCAAGAAGAAGCGCGATATGAAATTATATGATTCAATATATCTTGAGCAAATTCATAAGAAATGATATATGTTCGGATTGAATCAAGAAGACTTGAATCTTCAAATGCTTGAGAGGCATTAATAGTTAATAGTCGTAACCGATTAGGCCCCAAGACGATTTGTTTTTTATGATCAAATGTGGGCTCTCCTGGTTGTGAAGCCAAATAAGATTGTCGTGAGAGAGCATCTGCCTTTCCTTGTTGTACTCTTGGGCGATATGTGATGACGAAGTCAAAACACATTAGAAATTGTGCCCAACGAGCTTGGCGAGGACTCAAGACTCTAGCACTTTGAAAGTATGTGAGGTTTTTATGATCATTGTAAACAATGATTTGGTGGGGAGAACCTTCTAAGAAATGTCTCCATTGTTCAAACGAGTCTATAATGGCTAGAAGCTCTTTGTCGTGAATCTTGTAATTAATCTCTGCAGCTTTGAATTTGCGTGAATGGAAAGCAATTGGATGTAGCTTCCCATCTTCTCATGTCTGTGACAAGATACTTCCTAGTGCAAAATCAGACGCATCCGCCTCGATGATAAACGGTTTTTCTAGGTCAGCATGAAGTAGAATTGGAGCAGAAGTGAATGCGCTCTTTAGGCTTTCAAAAGCTTTGATTGCACTAGAACTCCATGTGAATGACTTGTTCTTTCGTGTAAGCTCTGTAAGAGGCATCACAATGTTTGAATAATTCTTGATAAATTTGTGGTAAAAATTCGCAAATCCTAAGAAACATTGAACATCACGCACTGAACGAGGTGGTTGCCAGTTTAGAATTGTCTGCACCTTAGATGGATCCATAGATATACCTTGTTGTGAAACCACATACCCTAGAAACTCCACGTGGTTTTGATCAAAGCTACATTTCTCAAGTTTGGCATAGAGCCCATATTCTCGTAAGCGTTGGAAGACTTGGCGGACATGTATGGCATGCTCTTCTTGAGTTTTCGAGTAGATCAAGATGTCATCAAGATATACTATGATGAATGAATCCAGAAAAACGCGGAAAATATCATTTGCCATGTGTTAAAAACCGTGGGTGCATTCGTGAGACCAAAAGGCATAACTGTGTACTCGAAATGTCCGTATCGAGTACGGAATGCCGTCTTCCATTCATCTCTGTTACCCCGTACGAGATGTAGGGAGAGTCAAGTGTGATGAGCGAGGGTCGAATGTTATCATGATGTTGTTGTGTATGTGTAGGGGGCATAAATGTAATTGTGAGTCTATACGTATGTGAACACATGCACACGTGTGTGCATGTGGATGGATACGAGGAGGTGTGAGTGAGTGTCCAATATGAATGCTCGATGGGGCTTACACCCCTATGTATCTACCCCCTCTTGTACTATTTAACCCCTTATGGGGAATGAATGAAATGTTGGGAGACAGGTCCCTCCGGATGGGAAGGGAGAAGAACAGTGTTGATGAGAAACCGTATGAGGTGGACCCGGCTACGGAGAGCCGGATGGTGTAGACCCGGTGAAGACCGGATGAGGAGTACCTGGCTACGGAGGGCCGGATGGTGCAGACCTGGTATGAACCGGATGAGGAGTACCCGGCTACGGAGAGCCGGATGATGCAGACCCGGTGAAGACCAGATGAGGAGTACCCGGCTACGGAGGGCCGGATGGTGCAGACCCGGTGAAGACCGGATGAGGAGTACCCGGCTACGGAGAACTGGATGAAGAGACATATTCGTAAATATGTTTTCTGATAGTCCATCGAGGCTATATTTGTAAATAGCCGAAAAGTCATATTAGTATAAATATGACTTAGGGCAAACTAGTTGTAAAAAAAAAAGTGTTGTCATTTTCTTGTTGGTGCAAGAAGAAGAGAGAGTACGTAACGTTGTACAAAGAGAGAGAGAGAAAGAGGTCGCTGCCTCTGTTGTAACCGCCGCCTGTGGCGAAGATCGTGAGTTCGAGGTCGTTGCCTCCGTGAACTCACTGTTTTGTACATTCTTACATAGTGACAGTTTGCAGCCTGTGGGCTGCCGTGGTTTTTCCCCTAGTTTGGGGTTTTCCACGTAAACCTCCTGTGTATTTTCTTCTTCTTTGTGTCGCGTCTTATTTCCCGTTTTCTGTGTATCATTCTAAGCTCGGTTGTGGCCGAGCGTTGCGCATAAGGAACGGCCAGTTCCTGTCATGAAACATATAATCATTCTCTCTCTCTCTCTCTCTCTCTCCCCCCTTACGTTGAACCCCCTTGGGAGGGGGGTGGAGCCATTCTAAGCACCACCCCCCACCCCTCAATGCTTGTTTTGTTCTTCATGATCTCTCACCATCATCATCACACATACATTATCAATCTACCATGATTGTTAACCCTATTCCTATCTTTAGCATTATCATCATTAACCCTAACCTTAAAACCTACAACACCTTTTGGCGACCACTAAGGCGACCCCCCTTTGGAGACGGAGTCGAAGAATGATATGCGGATGTGCAAGGCATAGCGACTAAGTGCAAGAAATGGCGAAACGCGAAAATGACGGTGAAGATGTTGGAAGAAGTCTATGGTGGAATGCATGAATGCCAACAATGTTTGTGCGAGGTTGCGATTAGTGTCCATGTGCGTGTTTCCGAAAGTGGTTAGCGACAATGTGTGTGTTCTCAAAAGCGTGGTGCAAGATGCACGACTGGACAAACAACAACGCAGAGGGAACCGGTGCCAGCACGACCGGAAAGAGAAGCCCACCAGGAGACTGCGTAGAAAGTCGCAGTGTGTGGAGCGGAGATCGGCAGGATGTGTTGAGAATGCACGGGCAATGGTTCCAGAAGAAACAACGCGGAGAGAGTCGGAACCGGAATCGGAACAAGAACCAGAGTTGGTTAACACCGAAGGACCATAGAAGACAGAGAAGAGACATAAATGCGGACTCGAATGGACGGAAACCAACAGAGACGGTGATGGAGTCCGCAACGGAGTGGTAGCTTGACAGCAGCCGAGGCATAGATGGAAAAGGCCGGAGAGGCCGGCAAGCGGCGGCCAAACCGAGGGTCCAAAAGTGGAAAGAGACCGGCCAGACAGAGCCAACAAAGATAGTGACTATGACGACCAACAACGACCATGCATGGATGAACGAAGACAGTCGGACAAGGTCAACAATGACAAATATGCGCAGAGACAAAGACCGTTGAAGAACGACTTGATGGTCGGAAACGGCCGAATGGATGGACGGAAGAATGAACGAAGGACCAGAAAGATATCGTCAGAGACGGACAATTGGCACGACCGACTAATGGACAACGGCCAAGAACAACCTATTGCCGAAGAGCCGTAGAAAAAGCATGAGGAAACGGACAGACACAACCTGATGAACAGACAAACATGACCGGATGGGCTGAACGGCCGGAATGATGATGAAGCCGGGACGATCACTGACTTGTGGTGGCCAGACAAGCAACGGCCGGAGCAGTGGCCGAACGGCAAGCAGTGGCGGCAACCAGATGGCCATGACAAAGACAGTGGCGTCGGCCTCACGGTAGCCCGATAGTGGCAGTGGCCGAACAGCAGCCAGAGCAGTGGTGATCGGATAGCCGACACAGAAATGGCGGAAATAACTAGAAACAACCGGTAAGAACGGCCGTACGGACTAAAACGGACCGGGACGGACAAACGGATGGACCGGAAGACGAATGACAGTGCCGGATAGAGACGGCGAAAGAAGTGGCTGAAAACAGGGCAGTGACCGGGAAGCTGTTACCGGCCGACAAAGAAGGCTAAAGGAGGTCCAAACCAGAGTGTGAAAGGAATAGTTATTCGGGAACTGTTGGAATTAGTAGTCTTAATATATACATATTATTATATAAGAAGATGTGGACGGACGGACCGGAATTGGTATGCCGATCCGGATCCAGAACGATTCCGTAAAGGTTTCGTTTGGCACCGTTTTGTATTTCACACCGGAGACCTATATAAAGGCCCGGTTACAATGTAATCAAGAGCGGATAATTAATAAAGCTTATGGTCTTAATCTTCAAGTGTTGATTATCGTTCTGTAATTATTGTCATATCTTACGCGTGTTAATTACGGATGGCTAAGTAATCGATTAAGGTCTAATTAAGCGTTGTGCCGTAAGTCATTCTGCCGTACCACCCTTTGGTGACGTGTCTTAAGTGAACACCCTGTGTTAGGCTGTTGTCCGGCCCTAGCAATAACAGAAGCAGCCGCCTGCGGTCGGGGCGGCCAAAATGCACAGAAGTGGCCAAAATGCAGCCGGAATGGCCGAAATGCGGCCAGAAAGGCCGGACAACTGACGCCGAAACGATGGGCCGGACAGTGTAGGCGACAGATAGAGGAGCGGGGACAACCAACGGTCATGAGTGGCTGGTAGACCGATAGAGACAAAGAAATGGAGATAGTGACGAAGAGACCTTGGAATGAGAGAAAGAACGAACAACCGAAGACCCGCACTACTGGATCGCCAGAAACAGAGAAGGAACTAGAACACACAGAGAAGAAAGTGCAGAGTAAAGAAGAGAAGGAAGAGAAGGCATAGATCAGAGGATGGGGAAAAACGAGAAAGGAAGAAGAAGACAAATACGGAAGAAGAAGCAGATGAAGAGAGGAGAGAAAGGAAGGCAAAGAGAAGCGGGAAATGAAAGCAGAAAGAAAGAGGAGGAAGAGGAAGTTAGAAGCTAAGACAAACGACTAAGAAGGAACCGCAAGAATGACAAGAGCATAAGACAAGAGAGAGAGGAGAAACGCAGACAGAAAACAGAAAAAGAGTGGGAGAAAAAGAGAAGGATAAAAAGCATCCAAGAAATTTTCAAAACTCGAGGGTACATATCAAAATTTTAAAAAAAATACAAGAGGGCACCACCAAAAATTTGAAAATCCCCAAGACTACTCACACACACTCAAAACAAAGGAAGAACATACATATACACGACATGATTTTGAACCCTTGACGAAGTTCGTAAGCCGACAGAACGAGAATGTTCGTGTCGCGGAAAGATTTGCTGACCGACAAAGATGTTTGAGTCAAGCACTCCGATCGAGGGAGTCGATCGTTGAAAGGACCGATGGAAGTTCCGGTCGAAGAAATATCATCATCAAGGCATGTGGGATCGACGTGCAAGGCACTCTCCCACGGGCGTGCCATATTGTGTTACCCTGTACGAGATGTAGGGAGAGTCAAGTGTGATGAGCGAGGGTCGAATGTTATCATGATGTTGTTGTGTATGTGTAGGGGGCATAAATGTAATTGTGAGTCTATACGTATGTGAACACATGCACATGTGTGTGCATGTGGATGGATACGAGGAGGTGTGAGTGAGTGTCCAATATGAATGCTCGATGGGGCTTACACCCCTATGTATCTACCCCCTCTTGTACTATTTAACCCCTTATGGGGAATGAATGAAACATATAATCATTCTCTCTCTCTCTCTCTCTCTCTCTCTCCCCTTACATTGAACCCCCTTGGGAGGGGGGTGGAGCCATTCTAGGCACCACCCCCCAGCCCTCAATGCTTGTTTTGTTCTTCATGATCTCTCACCATCATCATCACACATATATTATCAATATACCATGATTGTTAACCCTATTCCTATCTTTAGCATTATCATCATTTACCCTAACCCTAAAACCTACAACAATCTCCTGAACGTATCTGAACAAGGTTATATGCACCTCGAAGATCTAGCTTTGTGAAAATTTTCGCTCCACTAAGACGCTCTAGTAAACTCGAAATCAAGGGTAGAGCATATCTATTTCGAACTGTGATTTTGTTTAGACCTCGATAGTCCACAACCAATCGTAGAGATCCATCTTTCTTCTTGACAAAGAAGATGGGTGCACCAGCAGGGCTTTTAGAATGTTGAATGAATCCATTTGCTAAGTGCTCGTCTATATACTCTCGAAGGGCCTTGAGTTCGGAAGGTGATAGATTATATATTGGGCCCCATGGTGGCTCTTTCCCAGGTTGTAGATCGATAGGACAATCATAAGGCCGATAGTCTGGGAGAGAACTAGCTTTAGCTTTGTTGAAGATGTCTTCAAAATCCAAGTACTTGGTAGGGAGGGGAGTACCTGCCCCTTGTGAGCTAGAGGATGGGTTTGGTATTACTACAAAGACAAACCTTTCATTTGTTTGCCCGTCTTCTCGTAATTTTTGTAGAGAGATGGGCGAGATTTGGTGAGGCTTTGAATCTTGGTTGGTAATAACAAGGCAGCCAGATTCAGGTTTCTGTTGGAAATCATCGATTGTTCGATTTCTCCAGTCAATTTCAGGATTGTGGAGTTCAAACCAAGGCAAACCAAGGATGACTGGATGCTCAGGGATACTAATTATATTGAAGGAAATCATACAAGCAAAGCTACCAAGAACTACTCGAATTGGCTCAGATTTTTTAACTATATTCCCGGATGAAATAGAGCGACCATTAATGACTACAACAGATGCAGGGCAAGGGAGGTTTTTCAATAGGATTTTCTCGGTGTCGTGAAGAAAACCGTCCCTTAGCGCAATCGGTGTATAGCGCGCGCGAACCGGCTCTTCACGCGTGCGCGCCCTCTGATGTATATAATAAAGGATTAGGTACAAAGGTATATCCTAGGTAGTTAGATTCGGTAGGTAGGAAGTTAATGAGGGAAATGGCTCCCTTCTTGGAGCTATAAAAGAGAGGGAGGCGCGGGGAGAAAGGGATCGCGCATTGAGGAGGACGAAGTGCTGTCGGACTGTAACCGAACGCTTCTCCTCTGTTCATTCTCCATCGCTCTTCTCTGCAGGTTTTCGGGAGGCTCACGTTGCTTCGAGGAACGCCCGTGTGCTTCCGGCAGCACCTCCATCCTATCCCCTTTCGTGCCCAGACGAGCAGGCATCGTCATCTGTTCGCCGGCCTGTTCGGTTGTAACCGCTCGTGTGCTCTGTTGTTTTGTGTCATTTGTTAATATACAAACATTCGTGTCTCTCTGCCTCTGTGTCCATTCGTGTTTTTTGCGTTGACGGGCCGTGTCCCTGTGTTTCTTTGCTCATACGTAACCGGTCGTCCCTCTCTTTCTCTTCCCCCTCCTATCACCTGCTCTTCGGTTCAAGACCCCGGTGGTCCCGCCTCGTTTCTCCACGCACGCGCGTAGTAACGCGACATATTTGGTGAACCCGACGTGAACAAGGTGGTAGAGGAGCAAAAGATGAGGGGGTCGGATCTTGCAGAGGCCATGGCTTCGGCCGTGGACCGGATAGTGAGCGCGCGCGAGGGCACCAGCGCCCTTGACAGGGCTATTGAGGCGATAGTCGGTATGATCGGCCGGTTCAGTGGAAAGGATGCCACGAGTTATTTGGCGTCCTACCGGGCGGAGATGTTGATGAGGGATATTCCGAAAGAGAGGCGTCTTGCTGGATTCCCTCGAGTGGCGATGTCGGGCATCCATGCGGAGGTGCTCAATGTCCGGGCGGAGAGCCGGACCAGGGAGGAATTCGAAGGACGGCTCCTGGAGAAATACGGGTTGGATGACGCGCTTTGACTTTCAAAGCGGGGCTTCATGGAGTGGGTGGAGTCCCCCGACAAAGGAAGAAATGCGTCGGCACTCCTCTGGGAGTTTGAGGATCGCTTTGCGCGCCTTTCGGCGCTCAATCGGACCGTTCTAGACACAAGTCGTGTCCTACTGTTTGTCAAATCGGTTGACGCACGGGATCGGGTGCAAGTGGGCTCCTTACTGGAAACCGAAGACGGGCTGACGGCTGACTGGGCCGCGGTAAAAAGAGTCTGCGGCCATTTTGACAAACGGTGGGAGTGGGCGGATACAGGGGCGACCGGGGCGGGTCCTGTCGCAGCAAGGAAGCTCGAACCGATACCGCAGGCGGGACGAGAAGAGACCCGGGAGTGGCTCGAAACCGGTTCGTCTTCGACCGACGTGGTCAGAGGCTCGTCCGGGGGGTCAGCTTTGGAGGAGTTGACATGGGCGGTAAAGGATCTCCAGATCGCCCAGGCTCGGAGGGAAGGTGGCGAATAGGCTCGTGACCGACGGCCTCCGGCAGGAAATAGGTGCATGTGGTGCGACGAGATCGGCCACATCCGGAAAGACTGCGGGGACTTTGCGGAGGCTTTGAGAAGCCGGGTAGTGTACCTGTGGGAAGGTTGGGTGCACGCCAACGATACCCGAAGGGCCCTGAACCGAAACGACGGGCGAGGAGGAATGAAAAGGCTGATGGAAGAGGCGGTGGCCCGACACGCGGAGACCGTCCACTACTCGGCGTCGGCCGGTATTCGGGTCGGTGGCAGCGAGGCCCGGAAGAAGAGCGAAGCCGGGTTCTGGCCGACGGTGCTGGAAGGCCTCGCCGGTGCCCGACTAAAGAAAGACGAGGCGGACCGCGCAGAGAAGCGGGTCCAAGAGGTAACCGGGTGGAGTGACCCGGTCGAAGAAAAGACGGGTTTTGTCGAAGCAGCTTGCCAGAACTACGAGGCTCTGGTTGAAGACAAACGGGTAGGTAAAACCGGAGGGGCCGGACCCTCACAGAGATACGAAACCCGATTCAGGCCGAAACAGAACGAGGCCGGTGAGACCAGTGCCCGGGATAACCACAAGAAAGGCGGATACCGGTTGGGCACGAAGATCGAAAGGACCACGGACCTACGAAAGGTCCTGGAAGAACGAATCCTCGACAGCAAGGTGGAACTGTCGTTGCGGGAGGTGCTCGGAATCGCCAAGAAGAAGTTCCACGACTCCATCATAGACTTGGTGAAGAGGAAGAGGCTGTCGACGGAGACAGAACCGGAAAGGCCGGTGGAGGTGCGGACGACGCACTTGGAGGACATGGCGCTGGAAGACGAGTGGGCAGAGAGCCACTACTCGAGGCCACACTGGGCCCGAGCGACCACGGAAACCCCGGTGAAGATTGGAGATGTTCAGGAACCGGTGGTGGCGTCGATGGACCACGGTTCGGAAATAAACCTGATGTCCATGGACTTCTACAAGAAGGGGAAATGGCTGATCAACACCAAGCACGGGTGGAAGATACGGGCGGCGACGCGCGCCACCGAGGAACTACACGGGGCCTGCCCAAACGTGCGAGTCAAGATCGGCGACGTCGAGATAGATCATCACTTCTTTGTGTAGGAGACGTCCTCGCACCCGGTCATACTGGGAGAACTGTACATTACGGCAACGCGGATGGAGACCAAGGTGCTGGACAACGGGTCGGCTTACGCGAGGGTCAAGAGTCAAGACGAGCATCATTCGGTCCAGTTCCTGATGGTGCGACCGAACCAGGAGCGAAACTGCGAGACCCTCGGTGGTGAGAACCGAGAGGATTTTTAGAGAGGGTTGTCAAGGCATGGGGCCGCGACAGTCCGGACACTCCGGGAAAACCCCACAAATGTACGATAGAGGCAAAACCGAAGAAACCTTGTACCATAAGTAGGAAGTTTTGTTTCTCTGACAACGGAGGGTGTACGATAGTCGGCGTCGTTGGCCGAGAAAAGACAAGGACGGAAGAGCGACTTCGGGCGTGCGGAGTTCTCGGTCCCAGCGAGGAAATCAATGGAGCCGTGGAGGCGGTCTCCTTCGACGATACCTTGGGAATACTGTGAGAGGTGGTCGGAGAAGGTCTTAAAGAGGACCGGACGATACCGGTTTGTTCAGAAGAGATGTACGAAGTCATCGCGGACTTTAGTCGGGGGCTCGAGTCGGATCGGACGGCCCGGGTTAACACGAAGTACAAGACTGTGGACCGGAAGGTAAGGCTAGTCGCGACACCCTTACCGGAGGGCAGCGAGTTGCGAATCAAAGGGGTCGCGTTGGACCCCAGTTTACGAGATCCGGCCTGCATAGGACACACCTTCACTGATAGAACGCTACGGGAGCTAAAAATCGGTGGGGGCGGTTTCCTACTGTCGGCGGAAGAAGACCGGTTTCGGAGAATTCTCGGAAGGCACGGGAAAACCTTTGCATTGTCACCGGAAGAGATCGGGTGCGTAGACCCGACAGTCGTGAAGCCGATGGTGATATTCACGGTACCGCATGTGCTGTGGAATCTCAAACCAATTCCGGTACCGAGAGCTCACATCCCGGAGCTGATGGAGCTATTGAGACAGAAAGTCGATATGGGCATCCTCGAACCGTCGAGTGCCCCGTACTCGAACCAGTGGTTTACCGTACCGAAGAAGAACGAGACGTTGCGCTTCATTCAAGACCTGCAACCGGTCAACAGAGTGACCATTTGGAACGCAGGAATCGGACCAACGATAGACGAGTTCGCGGAGGCCTTCGTAGGAAGGTCGATCTACTCGGTGGGGGATCTGTACTCGGGGTACAATTAGTTCCAACTAGCTGTAGAGAGCAGAGACATTACGACGATGCGGACTCCTCTCGGCCTAGTGCGGATGTGTACCCTGCCACAAGGAGGGACGAACTCGGTGGCCCACATGGTGAATGCGATGAACAAGGTGCTAAGGGATTGTATCCCGGACATCACCATGCCATTCTTGGACGACATCTCGATCAAGGGATGTCCGGTGGAGAAAAGGGACGAAATGATCGGACCGGACGGATGCCGGAAATTCCTGGCGACACACATTGACGACTGCAAGAGGGTGCTACAGAGGCTAGAGGACGCGAGGCTCACCTTCTCCGGGGAGAAATCGGCCTTCGGGCAATCGGAGATCATGGTCATTGGACATCTATGCGGACCGTATGGCCGGAAACCGTCTCCGGCTAAGGTAGAAGCCATCTCCGCAATGAAGCCCGACTGTAACTCGGTCACGGAGGTACGGAGGTTCTTGGGAGCATGCGCTTTCTACCACATATGGATCCTGCATTACGCCCACGTTGCCGAGCCCCTATACGGGTTGCTGAAAAAGGGGCGAAAATTCGAGTGGCGGGACGAGCATACGGAGTCGGTCCGAAAGATGAAGAAGGCTCTTGCTGCAGCTCCGGCACTCTGGAAGGCTGTCTACGAGAAAGGTACTCCCATCTACATGACGGTAGATACGAGTCCGACCGGGATCGGATGGGTCCTCAACCAAGAAAATGAGGACGGCATTCGGTTCCCAATCCGGTTCGGCGCGAAGGTCCTCAACGAGTGACAGCGAGGATACGCCCAGGTTAAACGCGAACTCTGGGGTATCGTTTCGGCAGTGAAGGCCGATAAAGACTATCTGATCGGGACAGAAGTGATTATCAAGACGGACTGCCTGCCGATTCTCGGCATGGTTTCCGGATGCGCAACCCCGGACCTGGCAATGCTCAGGTGGATAGCGTACATCAAGTCCCTGTGCCCGGAAATATGACACATTTCCGGGAAAGACAATGCCATGGCCGACATGCTTTCGAGGGCGCGACTTGACGACGAGGGCGGCATGGTTTCGGAGGACGAGGAAGTCGGCGTGGACTTCTTCGAGGTGGCTTACGTAACAACCGAGGGGGGGAGCACTCCGGCGCTTAACGATTACAACGAGAGCAAGTACGACGGGGAGTGGCTGCAGATTGGGGGATTCTTAAGGACCATGACGCCGGATGTGTCATGGACAAAGAACGAGGCCAACCGGATCCGGAAGAAAGCGTACCGATTCTTTCTTCGGGACGGATACTTGTGGAAGCACCCGAAGAAGAGAAACGACATCCCGCTCCGAGTAGTGGCGATGAAGGAGGAACATGAGGAGTTGCTGAAGGCCTACCACGACAGCCCCTGGGCTGGACACCGTGGGACGTGGGCCACGTTCGAGAAACTAAAGGGGAAGTATTGGTGGCCGGGATTATACCGGGACGTGCATCGGTTCGTGACAACTTGTGAGAGCTGTCAGATACACTCCATAGTCCGACATCGGGACGAGCTTCACCCTACATACCCTCTGGCCATCCACTTCAAATGGATGGTAGATTTGGTGACGATGCCGATGGGCGTAGGGCAGATGCGATATCTGGTGCTGGCCCGGGAGGACTTGACGAACCAGGTGGAAGGCCGAGCCCTGCAGAACAAAACGACCACGGCCGTGTGTCGGTTCCTGATCGAGGACGTGATATGCGGGTACGGGTGCGTCGGGAAGATCGGGTACGGACGGATGTCGTGAAGAAAACCGTCCCTTAGCGCAATCGGTGTATAGCGCGCGCGAACCGTCCCTTAACGCAATCGATGTATAGCGCGAGCGAACCGGCTCTTCACGCGTGCGCGCCCTCTGATGTATATAATAAAGGATTAGGTACAAAGGTATATCCTAGGTAGTTAGATTCGGTAGGTAGGAAGTTAATGAGGGAAATGGCTCCCTTCTTGGAGCTATAAAAGAGAGGGAGGCGCGGGGAGAAAGGGATCGCGCATTGAGGAGGACGAAGTGTTGTCGGACTGTAACCGAACGCTTCTCCTCTGTTCATTCTCCATCGCTCTTCTCTGCAGGTTTTCGGGAGGCTCACGTTGCTTCGAGGAACGCCCGTGTGCTTCCGGCAGCACCTCCATCCTATCCCCTTTCGTGCCCAGACGAGCAGGCATCGACATCTGTTCGCCGGCCTGTTCTGTTGTAACCGCTCGCGTGCTCTGTTGTTTTGTGTCATTTGTTAATATACAAACATTCGTGTCTCTCTGCCTCTGTGTCCATTCGTGTTTTTTGCGTTGACGGGCCGTGTCCCTGTGTTTCTTTGCTCATACGTAACCGGTCGTCCCTCTCTTTCTCTTCCCCCTCCTATCACCTGCTCTTCGGTTCAAGACCCCGGTGGTCCCGCCTCGTTTCTCCACGCACGCGCGTAGTAACGCGACATTGGATAAAGCAAATTCTTTGTCCATAAAACAAGAGTTGGCTCCTGAATCTGAGAGAGTAGAAGCAAGAACTCGATGACACCTAGAAGTGCTAAGCTCAACTTGTGCTGAAGAAACTCTGCTAACATGATTCGATAAAATGGAACCACTACTTGGGATTGACTTTACGTATTCAAGATTGTCCAACCAAATGGCTCCGATTTTGGTTGGACTTAATCGTTTAATATTTCATGAAGTTGACTCAAGACTTCAAAACTATTGGACTGACCATGACATGTGGGACTACTAGGGCTAGACGATCTAACTGGAGAATTGGAATGAAGATTCTCACTAATACTTACTTGATTTACTTGTCGTTTTGGCCTATGTGGACATGTGATCGCGATGTGTCTTGGACCACCACAATACAAACATAGATGGTTTACTCGACGTCTCAGCTTTAGATAAAGGCCCTCGACGACGTGTTACATCGATCTCCATTGGGACTTGGTCCACCTGATGGAATCATGTGTGAAGTTTGGGTAGTGCTCGTAGGTGTCGAGGCTACTACCGAAGCATATGTTTGATTCGTTCTTGGTTGTGACATTAATTGACGCTCCGAACATCGCTCGAATAAGCGGTTGTCACATTGCACTACATGACTTATCGCTTCTGTAAGTGATCTTGGATCTTCATGAAAAGTTAATAGCAAATCCTTTACATCATTTCTTCATCCATAGCGAAATTGATCCATTAAGGCTTCTTCATCCCACGGAATATCACAAGCTAGGAGGCGGAAATATGTGGCATAGGCACAGGCAGGACAGTCCCCTTGACGCAATCTTCGAATCTTGTTAATCATTGTTCTAACACTATCAGTGTCTCCAAAGTTTGCTTGAAATTCTCTAATAAAACCTTCGAAGTCTTGGAGAAGAGGAGACTTCTTTTCTAGCAATGGTGCAAACCACGCTAATGCAGTTCTTGTTAAGAGGGTCCCAACTAGTCCAACTTGAGCTGCATCAATCAGATACCTATTAGGGTGCATATGAATTACTAGACGTAATTGGTTTAGAAACCCTCGAAACTATGATCGATTACCATTGAACTTCCCAGGCAAACAAATCTTCGGTTCTTTGGGAGAGGTTTGTTGCATTGAAGCTTGTTGATGAAGAGACCACAATTTTGTTTCGAGTTGCAATACACGTGTCGATAACTCTTCATATTGTTGTGCCTTTTCTATGCTTACTTGTTGCAAATCTCTAAGCAATCGTTGATTCTCTTGTTCTAACGCCACAAACTTATTTGCGAGATGCTCTAGTTCAGAGACGACTCGAACATACTCTTGCTTGGTAACTGACACCATGGAGAGGATAACGTTTGGCAAGATTCTCAAGGAGAAGGAAGGAAGGAGAAGAGAGTGAAAGAGACACAGAAAGAGAGAGAGAGAGAGAGAGAGAGAGAGAGAGAGAGAGAGCAAGGAAGAAAGAGAGAAGGTAGGAAAATTCTGGTTCAAACTATCAGGGCCAAAGTTAGGAACGAGTTTTAAAATGAAGAAGAGAATGAGAAGTTAAAGATATGAGAGAGATAAGAAGAATTTGATAATGTATTAACAACGAGAGCAATGTTTACAAGAATATGCCGAAGACTAGCGTTGAACCAGAATGGTTCATCAATAGTCAAATACATGTTTATATAGCATGGTTTGGATACATGCATGATCGCCACTTGGCATTCACGCAAGCATGCCCCTTGGCAATCATGCGTTAGCCTATGCAAGGTGGTGACATTTCAATAATATTATTATATGTATTTCCTATTGATATAATAGAATTTATTATTTAATATATACAATATGATGTATCCTAATGGATGGGGTTGTAGGCCTTCTTTGAGGAGGTCATGGGTTCGAATCATCATAAAGCTTATTGGGTTTTGTATACACATGATAGCCACATGCTTTACTCACACTCGGACGGAGGAAGAGGACGTGATCGTGCAAGAAGAGGCCAATTCGGCCAATGATGAGGCAGACAAGGCCCGACTTACGAAAACAACTCACAATTTCAGAATCAAGATGGAAGCCATCAAGGAACCTTCGGAAGAAGGGGGAGCTTCCATTCTGGTCCGATCCGACAAAACTCGGTCGAATGCGGATATTGCGGAAAATCGGACACCACGAAGAAGAGTGCCATAAGAAGATGCGCGAGTCGGCTTCCACTAGCCGACAACTCACCAATTACGCCACCAACTCCGACTATGACGATCGTAGCGGAATGTTCGTGATGAGACATAGAGCAAATTCTATGTCGGCCTCTACTTCAACTAGTGCCTATGGTTCGTTGACTCCGGTGCCTTGAACCATATGACGTCTCATTAAGAATGGTTCCGAGAACTTCGAGACCCAGGAGGACCCGACAATGTCGAAACCGAAGACGACACTACGCATCCGATTCGACACATCGACAATGTCCCATTCGGCAAAGAAGGTAATGAAACTTTGATTAAAAATGTCTTGCATGTACCACCCATTACGAAGAATTTGGTCTCCATTGGCCAAATGGTTGAGTAAGGGATGCAAGTACGATTTAATCAAGGTGGTTGCTTCATTGAAAAAGAGGGCCGACTCATCGCTCGCGGACGAAAAGAGGGCCGAATGTTCATTCTCGACTCGCACAAGATGAAATCAGCCATGTTCGCAAAGGGCATGAAAGTTGATTCCAACATAGAGTTATGGCACAAGCGAATTAGCCATATCAACCTCCAAAAGCGCAAGGCAATGCAAATGAAAGGAGTCGTCATCGGGCTCGCAACATTCAAGGAGAAAGAGATTGAAGGCGTGTGTGCCCCTTGCCAATTCGGCAAGCAACATCGGCACCCATTTCCTGTTGTATCTGGCCATCTTCATCTCCGTTCTGGTTGCGGTTTGGCTGTGTCTTTTTGGCCGCCTCTGCAACCTTCTGATCATCGTTGCTATTCTGGTCGTCATCCGTCCGGTGCTGTTGGTTTCTCTGGTCATTGATGTCTGGTTTGCATTTGCATCTCTTCTCTGTCTTCTATGGTCCTTCAGTGTTAACCAACTCTGGTTCTTGTTCCGATTCCGGTTCCGACTCTCTCCGCGTTGTTTCTTCTGGAATCATTGCCTGTGCATTCTCAGCACATCCTGCCGGTCTCCGCTCCACACACTGCGACTTTCTCCGTAGTCTCCTGGTGGGCTTCTCTTTCCGGTTGTGCTGGCACCGGTTCCCTTTGCGTTGCTGTTTGTCTAGCCGTGCATCTTGCACCACGCTTTTGAGAACATGCACATTGTCGCTAACCGCTTTCGGAAACACGCACATGGACACTAATCGCAACCTCACACAAACATTGTTGCCATCCATGCTTTGATCGGCCTTCCGGAGGGAGGCATCTTCACTATCGACAATCCTACCCTGGAGCAGCTTCGAAAATATTTTGGTGAATACTCCCTGGCCAGCAAGGTTTACAGGACACAGGGCGGCGAAGATACATTATTTCGAGAGATTTCCTATGTGCTCCATGAATTTGGACATGTATACCCTCGACCCCCGTGCATGCCTTAGAACTGGGCCGGCTTAATCATAGCAACGTATGAAGGCGTGAAGGTGGACTAACCGGTACTGATTGCGGACGGCCTCTGTGTGGCCATCAACTCTGTATATGGACTGCAATGGCACAATGGCTCACCCTATTGACGCCACCTATTGAGCCCACCAAGACCACGAAGCGGGGGAGAACGAACGAAGGCACCCCGAAAACGGCTTCGAAACAACAGCAGTTGTTGGCTTCTAAGGCACCCAAAGGGAAGGCGGCCGACATGGACAATGCGGCAAAAGAGCGCGCCAGTCGGAAGTGGCAGATGGAAATGTAGGAGGAGACACCGACACGGCCTATCAAGATCAAACTTCACCGACCGGTGCAACAAGAACCGAACCCCTTGGCAGCAAAAATCAACATCGGGACTCAGGAGGAGGAAGCGGAGGAGGAAGCGTTAAAGCACCTCCAGCGGCGCCAGAAGGCAAGCACCTCAGAACAGGCTGGGGAGCATTCGGACCCAAAGAAGGATGGGACGCCTCTACCCCGCACTGAGCATCCCGCACCAAGGGTGGAACCGGAACCGGTCACAAAGCTCCCTACACAACAAGCTATACTGGCGGGTTAGGATACGGCAAGACCCGAAAGTCAAGCGCCCATAGTACAGTTGACTTCTGCACTGGCAAGTCAACAACAATCAGAGGCGGAGCAGCCAACGGAGGTGCAACCAGAACCAAAACGGCAAAGTGGTCACCATAGAAGACAGAGAAGAGATGCAAACGCAAACCAGACATCGATGACCAGAGGAACCAACAACACCGGACGGATGATGGCCAGAATAGCAACGATGATCAGAAGGTTGCAAAGGTGGCCGAAAAGACACAGCCGAACCGCAACCAGAACGGAGATGAAGATGGCCAGATTGGCCGGCCAGATAGACACTAGACAAAGGCGGACAATGGACGGGCTGGACAACAAAGGGACGATCGAACATGCCAAACAGACACACGACATAGCTAGAAACGGAGAAGTCAGACGAGACGACGTGATGCAGAAAGCCACAGACGGGGGCAGGAGAAAAACACATAAACACGATGGAATGGTCCGGATAGAAGAAACGGAAAAACAAAATGGAATGAACCGGACGGATACAGCCGGAAAGGCATGGTTGTTCGTGTCGAACAACAACAAAGATGGAGACGACCGGACAACAGTTCGAGTGGTTAGATAGGCTGGAGAGTGACCGGACAGGAGCAACCGGAGTGGTCGAAATGGCTGAAAACTGGTCGAAATAGCCGGACAAGGCTGGGGAAGCAGACAGGCCATCGGGACCGGAAGCCGAACAGACGCCATCTAAGGAGTAACAGTCGGAGGAGCCTAAGCCACAACAACAGCAACCACAACAGCAACAACAGCCACAACAACAACAACAGATTTCCGAAGAACCATTGGATACCCTGGAGTAAAGTATTCTGGATATCTTGGACGAAGGCTAAGGGCCGGATAGTGGGATTCGACGTACAAGGTACTGTCCCACGGGCGTGCCATGTGTTACCTGGCCGGCAAAGGAGTTAAAGACCAGAATGTGAAAGGGATGGGTTATTCGGAATAGATTATAATGAAGTAGTTTATGAGACGTGAACGAACGGACCGGAATTGGTATGCCGATCCGGATCCGACCGGTTCCGAACAAGTGCCGGTTGGCACCGTTTTGTACTCAGCACCGGTGACCTATATAAAGGCCTGGTTGCAATGTAAAACTTGACGGATAATTAATAGAGCTTCTTGTTTTATCTTTAAGTATTGATTACCATTCTGTACTAATTGTTCTATCATATGCGTGTATCAAGTCTAATGCCATATTGCTAAGTAACCAATTAAGTCTGATTAATCGTTGTGTCTTAAGTTATCTCGCCGTAACACCCCTTTGGTGAAGTGTCTTCCATAGACACCTTGTGTTAGGACATTGTCCGACCCTAAGGAATAACACAGTTATTGGCGACCACGATTCCTGCACAATCGCAACGAACATCGGCAGGAATGGATGACTAGACCAACGAAATACCCGGTTACGGAGCGAGCAAGGAGACTTGCTGAACGATTGAGGAAGCGAGAGGCTTTCCAGCAAGCGGCAGAAGAAATCAGAGCAGATTGCTCATTTTCCAAGGTGATCCGGAGAGTGGCCAAGGAGTCACTTCGGTTACCACAAAACGACTACCCGGATGAAGGAAGCAGCCTAAGCAGCCTTCGGGAAGTGGAATCCCTTCTCCAGGCATTGGCAGCGGGCGAAGGCGAATCCAAAGCATTTTCGGCTTTTGGATCGGATTCGAAAGGGGAATACAGTGCACATACGAATTACCGTAGCAGTAATGACACCCCAAACGGACCAGAGGACAAGGAGTCAGATACCTTGCTGACACCAGAACTAGAATTGACAAGGCTGGAACCTTCGACACCAGAAGTCGAGCACACTCCAGAACCAGAAGTCGAGGAGGAGAAGCCTCTGACACCGAAAGAGGAGCAGGAAAGACCTCCGACGGCGACAGAGGACCGAGAAAGACCTCCGACACCGACAAAGGAGGAGGAAAGACCACCGACACCACCAGCTCGCGTACCAACACCAGACGACGATCTGCCGTTCCAATATCCCAGATACCGGGTGTCGTGACTCTTGAGTAGGAAACAGAGAGAGAGCGATGGCGATAGAGATAACGATAACGATAGAGATGGCGAGAGCGGTAGAGATAGCGATAGTGATAGAAAGAGAGTGAAAGAGGGAGAGAGTGCGAGAGAGAGAAAAGTATAAGTGAGAGATAAGAAATGGGAATGCGATTATATTATGAGAAAGAAGATTACAAGGAGTAGGCTAAGGGCTAAAGACTGGTGTTGAACCGAATGAGTTGTGATGAGTGTATGGACTCTTATTTATAGGCCCTTATGGAGTATTCTAGAATGTTCTAGAATATTTTAGATATTTATGAATAATAATAATAATAAATATAATCATGAAATATTCAAGAACATTCTAGAATAATCTAGAATGTTCTAAATATCTCGTAATAACTAAACATATAATTATCATGATTACATCTCACATATGTTATTACAATGGTTAAAGTACAATATGTAAACCAAGAGGTTACGGGTTCGATTCCTGGTTCGCCAAGATGAATGTCATGATAAGCCAAGATGTATGTCTTCATGACATTATCCCCCCTTTTCGATGACGAGTTGCACGAGTCGGAAGAAAAGAGTTCAGACTTGGTTTATGAGGATATTGGTTGTGAAATGCAACAACCATGTCGGAGGCATTGGCAAGATGTTCGGCAGGCTCCCATGTTCGATCATTAGGTGTATAGCCTAACCAATCAACCAAGTAGTATAGTTTGTTGCGAATGATCTTGGAGTCGAGGATAGCGGCAACCTCATATTCAGAGCCATTGGAAACGTCAATTGGAGGTGGGGGAGGTGTAACACGACCCGGAATAGAGCTCGTTGTGTAAGGCTCCAAAAGTGAAACATGGAAGACCGGGTGAAGACGCATATGAGGAGGAAGATCAAGTCGAAATGTCACATCATTGATCTTACCACTTATGACATATGGGCCAAAACGTTGATAATCCAATTTGTAGCAAGGTCGGGTCGTTTTAATGCTACCTTGTAAGAGCCATACACGATCGCCTACTTGAAATGTAGTCGATGAATCATGCCGATGACGGTCAGCAATCTTCTTTTGAGTGTTTTGGGCTTCACATAAATGATGCAAAAGCATATCCTGAACTTCTTGGAGTCGAGTGAGCCGATCTTCAGCAGCTGGGTTTTTTGGGAGTTCAGGATGTTCAAGCATCGTCCAACGAGGATGGTACCCAATGTTTGCAAAAAATGGGGAATATCCAGTAGAAGAATGCTCGGAGTTGTTATAAGCAAATTCTGCCAAAGGTAGTAAATCCACCCAATCATCTTGTTGATAGTTGACAAAACAACGTAGATATTGCTCGACTGTTTGGTTGGTGCGCTCACTCTGCCCATTAGTCTCTGGATGGTAGCCGGAAGAAAGTTTACAAGAAGTATGTAAGAGTCTGAACATGTGCCGCCAAAATTTCGAGATGAATTGGGGATCCCGATCACTGATAATATCATCCGGAAGACCATGATGGCGAAACACCTCCCGCATGAGTAAATCAGCTGTCTCTTGACTAGTAATGGTCTTTGTGCATGGAAGGAAATGTGCCATCTTCGTAAAACGATCGACAACCGTGAGAATCGAATCAAATGCCTTGGAAGGTGGAAGATCCGTAATAAAGTCCAAGGAAATAGATTTCCATGGGCTCTCCGGAATAGGCATTGGCTGTAATAAGCCATATGGATGATGTCGAGGCTTTTTTGATCGGCAACATGTATCACAGCTACGAACATAATCCGTAACAAAATGGCGAAGCCGTGGCCACCAATATCGGCGAGAAATCAACTCAAAAGTCTTGTGGATGCCGAAGTGTCCCGCCATTGGTGTGTCATGACATTGTTGCATGACTTTGAGTCGAGAAGGACCGTCAGGCACATACAAGAGAGTTTGTCGAAAAAGTAACCCATCATGCCAACTAAACTGGGTGTAGTCTAGACGAGGATTTTGAGTTTGGGAGCTAGATGCACGATTTGGGATAATATGGCTCAAAACCTCTTGGGCGAACGCATCAGTCGCAATCTGCTCACGAATGGAATCAAGAAGCCTTGAATCTCCCGGTGTGTTGATGGTATGCATTGCCATTATTCGTAGACGATCAGGACCTAAGAGGATTTGCTTTTGGCTTTCAAATGCGGCCTCTCCAGGTTGAAGTTCCATATACGAACGTCTAGATAAAGCATCTGCTTTTCCTTGTTGCATCCCAGGGCGATATAGAATTACAAAATCGAAACGAGTTAAGAACTGCGCCCAACGAGCTTGTCGTCGATTCAAGACTCGAGCACTTTGAAAGTATGTTAGATTTTTATGATCATTGTAGACAATAATCTGCTGAGAAGAACCCTCCAGAAAATGACGCCATTGTTGAAAAGAATCCACAATGGCAAGAAGCTCTTTGTCGTGAATCTCATAGTTGATTTCTGCGGCTTCAAATTTTCGTGAGTGAAAAGCCACCGGGTGCAGTTCACCATCATCACCAATTTGGGATAGTACACTTCCGAGTGCGAAATCCGATGCATCAGCTTCAAGTATAAAGCGCCTCATTGGATCGACATGGATTAAGATTGGTGCGGATGTAAATGCTTGCTTTAAACCCTCAAATGCAGAGTTCGCATCTATACTCCATACAAATGATCGATTCTTGTGCGTCAGTTGAGTGAGGGGCAACACAATTTTTGAATAATCTTTGATGAACTTGCGATAAAAGTTTGCGAACCCCAAAAAACATTGCACATCTCGCACGGACTGTGGTGTTTGCCAATCCAAAATTGTTTGAACCTTTGATGGATCCATAGAGATGCCATTTGAAGAGACTATGTACCCCAAAAACTCCACTTGACGTTGGTCGAAACTACACTTCTCCAATTTTGCATAGAGACCATACTCTCGTAGCCGTTGCAAAACTTGGCGAACATGTATATCATGTTCTTCTTGAGTTTTTGAGTAGATCAAGATATCATCCAGGTAAACAATGATGAAGATATCGAGGAAGTCTCGAAAAATATCATTCGCCATATGTTGGAAGACTGCTGGTGCATTCGTGAGGCCAAAAGGCATCACTGTGTACTCAAAATGACCATAGCGAGTGCGGAACGCCGTCTTCCATTCATCCCCAGGACGAATTCGAACAAGGTTGTAGGCACCTCGAAGATCTAACTTCGTGAAATACTTTGCTTCACTGAGGCGTTCTAGAAGGCTTGAGATCAATGGGAGAGCATATCGGTTTCTAACGGTCACTTTATTCAAGCCTCGATAATCCACGACCATACGAAGTGTACCATCTTTCTTCTTAACGAAAAAGATGGGTGCACCAGCAGGAGATTTTGAATGTTGGATAAAACCATTTGCCAAGTTCTCATTGATATATTCTCGAAGAACCTCTAACTCCGTGGGCGAAAGATTATAAATTGGTCCCCATGGAGGCTCTTTTCCTGGCTGCAAATCAATTGGGCAATCATATGGTCGATGCTCTGGTAGTCTATTAGCCTTCACCTTATCGAACACATCGGAGAATTCTATGTACTTCTTTGGTAGTTGGACCCCCAATTCTTGTGAGCTAGATGAGGGAGTTGCTAAAACCGCAAATACCATCATGTCTTCCTTTCTTCCATCCTCTCGTAATTGATGTATAGAGATTGTTGAAATTGTGGGGGATCCTAGATCCTTAGTTGGAGCTTCAAGAGACTTGGATTGTACGGTGACCTCTTCAATAGTTCTTTTTCTCCAATCAATGGTTGGGTTATGTAACTCAAACCAAGGAAGACCAAGAACTAGAGAGTGCTCCGGACTACTAATGATGTTAAATGAGATGACACTAGCCAAATTACCTAGGACTACACGAATTGGTTCAGACTCTTCGACTATATCTCCTGATGCTATAGGGCGACCATCGATGACTCCTACAGCTACTGGGTTTGGGAGTTTTTTCAAGATGATGTTTTGAGTCAATGCAAACTCGCGATCCATGAAACAAGAATTGGCTCCGGAATCTAGGAGGGCAGAGGCTAGGGCGCGATGACCTGTAGATGTGCTAAGCTCGACTTGTGCAGAAAAAACTCTACTAACTTGATTTGATGCAATGGAACCACAACTAGGTATTGACTCTACATAACTAGGATGGTCCAACCAAATGGCTCCTATTTTGGCCGGACTTATTCGTTTAACACATCCTCTAATTGGCTCAAGACATCAAATCTATTCTCATGGCATGGGCTAGTAGGCTTAGTACTTAAGTTATTAGAAGTGATAGTAGAACTTGATGTAGGGTTGTCATGTGCACTTACTTGGTAAACTTGACGCCTGGGTTTATGTGGACAATTCACAGCTATATGTCCTGGACCACCACAGTAGAGGCATAGGCGATGCGCCCGACGTCGTTGTTTCTCAGCATCTGATAAGGGCCCGCGACGTTGTGTCGACTCTATTTCCATCGGAGTGGGACCATCCCTCGTAACGGGTCTAGAACCTTGTGGCGGTGTGGCGACTATAGAAGCGTATGTCTGTTCCGGTTGGCGGCGTAACATTTGTTGACGTTCAGAACGTCGCTCAAATAGGGGATTATCACATCGCACAGCTCGGCTAATAGCTTCAGTAAGAGACTTTGGATCTTCATGGAAAGTAAGAAGAAGATCTTTGACATCGTTACGCAAACCCTGACGGAATTGATCCATTAAGGCTGCCTCATCCCAAGGGATGTCGCATGCCAAGAGACGGAAATCTGCGGCATAAGCTGAAGCGGGACGATCTCCTTGTCGGAGTCTTCGAATCTTGTTTATTGCAGTCCTAGTGCTATCCGTATCTCCAACACTAGCTTGAAACTCCTTAACGAATGCCTCGAAATCCTCCAGTAATGGTGATTTCTTCTCAAGAAGTGGTGCAAACCATGCTAACGCTGTAGTAATGGTGATTTCTTCTCAAGAAGTGGTGCCAAGAGACGGAAATCTGCGGCATAAGCTGAAGCGGGACGATCTCCTTGTCGGAGTCTTCGAATCTTGTTTATTGCAGTCCTAGTGCTATCCGTATCTCCAAAACTAGCTTGAAACTCCTTAACGAATGCCTCGAAATCCTCCAGTAATGGTGATTTCTTCTCAAGAAGTGGTGCAAACCATGCTAACGCTTCCTATTAATCCCACACGGGCAGCATCAGTTGGATACCGATTGGGATGTAACTGAATCACCAAACGAACTTGATTCAGGAAACCTCGAAAGAGA
This sequence comes from Azolla caroliniana, assembly GCF_043228905.1. Taxonomy (NCBI): domain Eukaryota; kingdom Viridiplantae; phylum Streptophyta; class Polypodiopsida; order Salviniales; family Salviniaceae; genus Azolla; species Azolla caroliniana. The sequence goes on along the minus strand of NW_028230436.1, from coordinate 24,062,244 downwards.
GATCTGGTACCATCAAACTTGGCAGGGAGGCTAATCTTTGGTTCCCTTGGGGAGTTTTGAACCCCCGCCGCTTGTTCTCGTAATGCTAATATAGTAGCCTCAAGTTGATGAACCCGTTGTGATAACTCCTCATATTGATGAGCTTTCTCAGTACTGACTTGTTGAAGATCCCCGAGTAGCCTTTGATTTTCTTGCTCTAATGCCACAAACTTAGTGGTGAGCATATCGAGCTCCGAAAGGACACGCATATACTCTTGCTTGCTGACCGACTCCATAACCGCGGGGGAAAAAGAAAGAAGGATAAAGAAGAAAGCTTGCTAGGGTTATTGGAGAAAGGGAAAAGAAATATTCGGTTCAAACTGTCGTGACTCTTGAGTAGGAAACAGAGAGAGAGCGATGGCGATAGAGATAACGATAACGATAGAGATGGCGAGAGCGGTAGAGATAGCGATAGTGATAGAAAGAGAGTGAAAGAGGGAGAGAGTGCGAGAGAGAGAAAAGTATAAGTGAGAGATAAGAAATGGGAATGCGATTATATTATGAGAAAGAAGATTACAAGGAGTAGGCTAAGGGCTAAAGACTGGTGTTGAACCGAATGAGTTGTGATGAGTGTATGGACTCTTATTTATAGGCCCTTATGGAGTATTCTAGAATGTTCTAGAATATTTTAGATATTTATGAATAATAATAATAATAAATATAATCATGAAATATTCAAGAACATTCTAGAATAATCTAGAATGTTCTAAATATCTCGTAATAACTAAACATATAATTATCATGATTACATCTCACATATGTTATTACAATGGTTAAAGTACAATATGTAAACCAAGAGGTTACGGGTTCGATTCCTGGTTCGCCAAGATGAATGTCATGATAAGCCAAGATGTATGTCTTCATGACACCGGGATGATCCAGATGCGGAAGCTCACATCCATGCGTTTCAGCAGACCTGGGAGGCAAACCATGTGTCCCAACGCTTAAATGCGGCCGAAGAGGAACGCTCAAAAAGGGTAGAGTTCGACATGACCCTGGAGGGACCGGCCGCCAGATGGCACTGAACACAAGATCCCAGCACCATCCCCACGTTTGAAACATTAAAGACAAAATTCTTGCATTTCTTTCACAAGGAGATGGACCAACGGGAAATGGTAGTCTTATTTACAATATCCGGCAGGAACCAACGGAGAACATTCAATAGTTTGTCATCCGGTTCCAGCGGATCCACAGTCAGTTCAGCCGGACACCACCGGAGGAAGAAACAAAGGCCATATTCTTAGCAGCACTCCGGGAACCCTTACGAATGGTGTGCACCATCATTGATTTCCGCACCAGCAGCATAGATCAAGTGATCGACCGAGTTCGGGAAATGGAAAACTCAAGTTCATGGCTAACCATGGGCGCACTTCAGCGTGCACTACCGACAGATGAGGACCTCCGTTTCCGGCAAGCAATTCAATGTACGACATGCCTGAATGCCAGACATTTGGCGCTGGAATGCACCATGCGTTCCCAATGCTTGCTCTGCCACTCCAGAAGTCACACAATGGAATGGTGTGAGTATAACTTGTTAAATCGGCAAGCACCACCGATCCGGCAAATTGAACCACGAAGCAACCGGGAGGAAGAAGAAGAACGTTGGCGGCGAGAGGAGCGCTACCGGCCGACACAAGATGTTTGGTACAACGATCGGAGAGACGCTTATGATAGGTATGAAAGATAGGATAGATACCGGGACTATAATGGACGGTACGAGAGATACAACTGGGATCACTCCCCTGGTTACAACCAACGACGAGACCACTATGGCAAGTATGATGACCAACCCCGTCAAGGTTACCGAAACAAAAAGAATTTCAACAAGAAACGTCATTTCAACAAAAAGGGAGGTCATCCACGGGAACCGGAAAAGGGCACTCCAAGCAGCCAACCCTCCGTGCAGACCCAACAACAGGGTACCGGCAGCCAATGGCTCCGATGGATTGGAGAACAGATTGTTGGAGTGGTGCACTACATAGAGGAGGAAGAGAAAGCGCAAATGGACCGGTTGCTAGTCACAACCGGAGAACTAGAGATGGCCCGGTCGAGGATCCGGAGCCTAGAACAACACTTGGACCTGGCCACAAAAGAATTGGCCAATATGGCCTTAACCGAACCACAGATCCAAGCACCGGTGACTCTGGTAGATGTACAGAATAAATACACACAAGCACCTGTACATAGTAATAAGACCCCGAAGATGGAACTAGTTCTGGAGATAGTGGCGGCGCAAGCAAAAGAGCTTGCTGATTTGAAAGATGAACTGGCCGCACAAGAAGCATTACGCACCCGAGAAAGGGACTTGAAGAAAGCGGTAGAAGAAGAACAAAGAAAGACTATTGAGAACCTCTGCCGGGCAGAAGAGAATTTGCGGAAAGGACATTAGGCATATGACCGGCTTAAGGAGGAGAAAGAGAATGTGCTGCAAGAAAAGGATATGTTGCGACAAATGGCGGAAATGGAGATTGAAAGACTTAAGGAAGAACTCCATCAACAGAAAGATCGAGAAGACCGAGCTCACCGGCAACTCAACCAGAAGCTGAAGCAGAAGACCGATGATTTTGAGCACCTGCACCGGGACTTTAAGCACCTGGATACAGAGCATAAGAAGCAGCAAGAGAAGATGGCTGAGCTCCGGCAGGAAGTTCATCGAGCCGAGACAGCACTAGCGGAAGAACGGGCTGAAAGAACAACGCTACTGGAGGAAGCCGCGTAGGAACGTATGGAGCTCCATAAGCAGCATTATGAAGAAAAGGAAAGAGCGGCAATGGTATTGTAGAGGTTGCAGACCACATACCAAAACCAGTTGTCACATTACCGGGAGCAGGAGGCGGACACGGTGACGCTGATCAAGCAATTGAATGAAGAACGGCAAGCCACGGAGGACAAATCGAAGATGGGACTGGAGCGGATCCAGTTCATTGTCCAGGCATGGAGGAACAAGACAAAACGCTTGATTGACGTTTTTTTAAGATTGCTTAAAGTGTGTGGCACTTCATCGAGGGTTGTTTGGGGTGGACTCAAGTTTAGATCTTATTTGTATGTCTAAACATAAGTAGTGATATAGTTTTAGGGGAATAGAAAAGTGAGGGCGTGGGTGGGGGGGTTAGGGGAGTGTAGCTTGTTGAAGATATCAAAAGTATTTAAACCTAATAAAAGTTTTTAGAACATATTAAAGATCATTGGGATAACTTAAGTTATTAGACACCAATAGAGTATTATTAAAATGGAACCACACGCTTAGGTGAGAGGGAGTTGTTTAAACACACGCTTAAACAAACACTTAAAAGAAATATTATTATAATAAATAAATAAATAAATATAAATAAAAAAGAGAGATTGAGATTAAAAAATGATTATGGTTAAGAAGGGATTATGATTAAGGGGGAAGGGGTTGCTAAAACAAAGTACTTAAACGAATGTTTAAACAAATATTTAGATAAGAAAACACTTGGGCAAACACTTAAAGCAAGGTTATGATTAAAAGAGAAGGGAGGGATTATGGTTAAAGAAAAGGGGTCATGGCTAAGAAGAGAATGATTATGATTAACAGAGGAGAATAATTAAACAAATGTTTAAACAAAAAGTTAGACCAAAAAATGATTGAACAAGTACTTAAAAAAAGGGTTAAACAAGTACGTAATAAAAATGATTATTAAACAACTACTTAATAGAAAATGATTAAATAAATACTTAAAAACTTAAGACAAAAAAAATTTGACAAAAAAGTGATTAAACAAGTACTTAATAAAAATTGATTAAATAAGTACTCAAGAACTTAAGACAAAAAATTAGATAAGAGCAACACATAGAAGGAAAGAAAGTTTTACTATCATAAGGCAACGATCGGCAAACGCATTTCGCCTCGATGGAGGCTCTTCAGTGCCCGATGTACAAATGATGAAAACTAAGCCTACTAGGTTGCTCTTTTTATAGGGAGAGGGAGGAGAGTCCTTTGTATGTGAGACATACAAAAGTGTGTACAAACGGGAGGTAAAAGAGTGTACACAAGACTTTAGGTGGGGGTTAAGAGGGGTGAGAGTACATAAAACATTAGGTGGGGGGAAAGGATGAGTGTACTAGGTGGTTTCTTAGATTTTTACCATTTAGCCAACACGTGAGAGGGGGTGTAAGGGAATTGTATTGTGGTTGTCCTAGAAGGGGTTTAAGTTTGTTTGTCACGAGCAATTCGATTTGGAGTTTTTTGATACATGGGGAGTAACAAAGCTTAAAAACAATGGGTGGAGGTTTTTTGTTGTTGGGTTGGGTAGAGAGTAGTTGGTTTCGTATGGAGTAGGGGACGGTCGAAAAACACTTGAGTAGGAACTTCGACAGGTAGCCCCTAGCTCTTAGGCGGTCGTAGAACTTTTTACGCAGTTCCATGTAGCCATTTTCTGAGCTCTCCCGGATAGCATACCGTTTTAGTTCTCCCGTGATGAAGCCCTTTTTGTGTGCTATGGGGTGCGAGGATTTCCACAGGAGGTACATGTAGGCATTGAGAGGTTTTTGGTGCCATGCGGTGTCGAGGATGCCGAATTCTTTAAAGTATGGGCCTTTGAAGAAGACGACGTCCAGGATGGTGATCTCTTTAGGGGAGGTTGTTGATTCAATACGGATGTGTTGTTGTAGAGGCACATCGTATTGGTGTAAGAAGGTGTGAAGTGTATCGGGGGAGCCTTCCCAAACTCCTATGGCATCATCGATGTAGCGTTTGTAGTACAGTAGTTGCGGTGTTTGGAAAGCTAGGTTGTCGTCCTCTAACTGCGAAAGAAACAAGCAAGCGTAAACAACGGCAAAATTATTACCCATTGCAGTGCCTTTAATTTGTAACCAAAAAGCATTATTAAAGGAGAGAAAATTGTTTCTAAGTGTAAGTTCAACTACACTCATAATGATTTTGGTTTTGTGTGGTGGGAAATGATGTGAAATAGATTTTTTAAAAACCAATAGACCATCCGTGGTAGGTATACTGGGATATAGTGACACTATGTCAAAAGAAAACAACGTGCAAGTTTTGGGGAAGGTGTGGTGTGCTAGGTCCTTAACAAGTGTTAAGGAGTCTTTGAGGTGTTGTTTTTTAGACAATAAGACAAGATGTAGTAGATGGTGTAGCCATTTAGAGGCTCTTTCGAAAACATAATTGTTGTAGACGTAGATAGGGCGTCCTACAACAGTGGGCTTGTGGATTTTGGGGATGATGTAGAAACGACATATCCTAAAACCATGTTTGGGTTTCTGAAGGAGGAATCTAATTTCCTCCTTGGAGAGTTGGGGGGAAGCTTTCAGACATAGGTGTTCAAGTCGACTGTGGAGAGTTTCTAGGGGGAGGTCTTTGACGGGGGTGTAAGTGTTTTTGTCGTTGAGCTGTCTAAGGCATTCGTTAAGGTACCACTCCTTAGAGAGAATGCACGTGCCTAGATTTTTATCCGTGGGTTTAATAACTATGTCTTGATTGTTTTTGAGATTATGTAGTGCAGTTCTAAAGTTCCTATGAGGGCGAGGTTGGATGGTGGGTGGGGAGGGGAGGGCAGAGGTGATAGATGTGATGGTTTGTGTGATTTCTGGCACGGTTGGGGGATTCCAAGTAGGGTTCGGTATTCTAAATGGAGAGATAATGTTAGTAGAGTTTCTAAAGAAATATTTGAGGCGGTAAGTTCTATCCAAGGATACAACGACGTCTATCAATTGTTGTTTTCTAATAGGTTTGGGTGGGGGAATAAAGTCTAGACCTAAGCTTAGAAGTTTGAGTTGGGGTGGAGGAAGGTGGAAAGAGGAAAGGTTGTGCAATGAGTGATTAGTGATCCTATTCTCGAGTTGGGAGGGTGTTTGCCTTCCCAGTAAAATGTGGAGGTAGGTTAACGGTTGAAGAAGCGGGAGCCAATGTAATTTTCTAAGTCTACCCCTACGTATTTGCCTGGTAGAGGATTTAGTTTCGGTCCCGTGGTGCGTGTGTTGGGTGCGGGTTGCGGGACTGGGGGCCGGGGGCCGGGGGCCGGGGATGAGGAGTAGGTCGTTTGATTAGGGGCCGTGGGTAAGGCGTGGGTCGTGGAATTGGGGGTCGAGGGACTGAGGGTCGAGGATAGGACTGTGTGGTGGATTTGATGGTCTCGAAGTGAGACAGTGATTGTTTCATAGGTGGGGGTAGGGAGGTAGGTGGTGGTACATTCATCGGGACAAATATAGGGTACGTGGGGGGTATGGGATGTGTGGGTGGTACGGGATAAGCATAGCTTTGTCCATAACTTGGGATAAAGGACTGGTTCCTTAAGAAGGAGGTGGGGGCAGTGGGGGATGAATTTGATGCTTTGTGTGTCCTTGTGCCCCCGTTTTTTGTTGGGGGCATAGTCGTGCTTTTTGGATGTGTGTTGGGGTTTTCCTTATTAATTTTCTCTAGGAACGGTTTAAGGTAATTGTGTACTTGATTCTTGATCTTTTTTAGCCCATCATCTATTAGAGTATTTATTGTTTTTTCTTTGCCCATCGTCATGGATTTCGAGACAATGGCGTAATGGTGGGACAAATGGGCAAAGCACACAGTCGAGCTCCAGTTGCTAAGGGCGGACGTGGAAAACCGGCAGAAGGATGGCGATAACTGCTACATGCTAACAAAGGAGGACTTCACCACCGTAAGAGATGAGTTAGCAGAAGACTTTGTAACTCTAGCGGAGGAATAGTCAGCAATGATTCGGCAACTGGTCGCACAGCTGGATGATGATCGACTGGATGCTCAAATCCAGTTTGAAAGCTATGAGCGGACCAGGCTACGGAAAGAAGATGCAAAGCAGGCGGCGACCGTCAACCTCAACGATGAGGAGCCATCGTCGGGGCAAGGACCGGACGGAGACAAGGTCGGGGCGAGTCAACCAGAGTCAAATCCGGTAGAGCAGCTGACGGAGGAATCACCGCCACAACCGCCGGTACCGGAAGCCGAACAGACGCCATCTAAGGAGCAACAGTCGGAGGATCCAGAGCCACAATAGCAGCAGCCACATCAGCAACAACAGATTTCCGAAGACCATTGGATACCCTAGAGCAGAGTATTCTGGATATCTTGGACGAAGGCTAAGGACCGGATAGTGGGATTCGAGGTACAAGGTACTGTCCCACAGGCGTGCCATGTGTTACTTGGCCGGCAAAGGAGTTAAAGACCAGAATGTGAAAGGGATGGGTTATTCGGAATAGATTATAATGAAGTAGTTTATGAGATGTGAACGGTACCCCGTACGAGATGTACGGAGAGTCAAGTGTGATGAGCGAGGGTCGAATGTTATCATGATGTTGTTGTGTATGTGTAGGGGGCATAAATGTAATTGTGAGTCTATACATATGTGAACACATGCACACGTACAAATGTAAAACGTACAACACCCATTGGATACCCAATCCCGTCGTGGTCGCCAAAATTTGTTGTACGTTTTAGGGTTAGGGTTAATGGTAATGATGGTTATCGATGACGAAGATAGACATGATGTAATAGTGAAGATGATGGAGAGTATGATGGTGAGAGAGATCATGAAAATGTTGACAAGCATTGAGAAGCATTGTGGGGTGGGGGGTGGTGCCTAGAATGGCTCCACCCCCCTCCCAAGGGGGTTCAACGTTAAGGGGGAGAGAGAGAGAGAGAAAGATGTCAAAGAGAGAGAGAGAGAGAGAAATGGTTATTGTTTTTTCATTCATTCCCCATAAGGGGGTTAAATAGTACAAGAGGGGGTAGATACATAGGGGTGTAAGCCCCCTCGAGCATTCATACTGGACACTCACTCACACCTCCTCGTATCCATCCACATGCACACACGTGTGCATGTGTTCACATACGTATAGACTCACAATTACATTTATGCCCCCTACACATACACACCAACATCATGATAACATTCGACCTCCGCTCATCACACTTGACTCTCCGTACATCTCGTACGGGGTATCATTTCCGAAGGAGCAGAACGTGAGTGAAGGCGTACTCGACGTATTTCATTCCAATGTATGGGGTCCGACTCAAACGGCTACATTCGGCGGATGCCGATACTACCTGGCCTTCATCGAGAAAGCCACGGGCCAACATGTACGATGTCTTCGGTTGGATGGAGGCAAGGAGTAATTCTCCGACGAATTTTCAGCTTTTCTACAGAATGAAGCAATTCGGCGAGACTTTTCGTGTTGACATGTGCTACAACAAAACGGAGTCGCCGAACGAAAGAATCGGCACATCCTTGAAGTAGCACGGGCCATGATGAACGAAAAGCACCTGCCGAAATCGTACTAGGCAGAAGCGGCTAACACAGTCGTATAACTCATGAATCGGTGTACAACATCGGGTGTGCAGGAACTTACTTCGCACAAACATATTTTTAGAAAGAAGCCGGACCTATCACATGTTCGGTTATTCAGCTCCATTGCGTACGTGCACATCCTCGACGAGAAGCGACAAAAGCTCGACCCGAAGTCAGAGAAATGTATCCTCGTAGGATACTCACTAGAGCAAAAGGGGTACAAGTGTTGTAACCCCGCAACTCGAAAATCTCGAGTAAGTCGAGACGTCGTTTTCGACGAGTCCGCATATTGGTACGCACCAAGAGACAACTTCGACTCAGATTCCGCTCGACCTGGAATCCGCTAAAATAGAGATAGAAGCCGAAGATCAACTCACGCGCATGTTCGAAGAAAGCCCGATTACGACAAGTTTTAGTGGGCCACAAGAGTCCCCGAGCGATCAAAGCACATCTCGGTTGAGTCCGAAGCTGAACAACATGAAGACGAAAATGCCGGTGTATGAAGACGATCACTTCGACGGCAACGAATCAACTCACTCCCTCGATAGTGAGTTTGAAGGCCTTGACATCCGGACAAATGGAGCGAAGAAAGCCTTAGAATCCACAAACGAGAAGTTCCGCCGATCCACCTGTGAAAAGAACCCCATAAGCCGATTCGACTACAACCATTATATGGCGTACCATTATGCCTTTATGATGAAGGTAGCAATAGTATCGGAGCCGGAAACCTTTTCCGAAGCCGTGAAGGACCCGCGATGGGTCGAAGTAATGAACGAGGAGATGCGAGCACTTTGCAAGAATGAAACATGGGATCTCATTCCCCAGTCACCGCATAAGAAGGCGATCGGTTGCAGATGGATCTACAAGGTGAAGTATAACGCCGACGACTCCGTAAACCGCTACAAATCTCAACTCGTAGCGAAAGGATACACACAAACACATGGAGTCAACTACGAAGAGTCATTTGCCCCGGTGGCAAAGATGACGATTGTGTGGACCGTAATTGCACTCACAACGGCGAAAGGGTGGCACCTCCATCAGATGGACGTAAAGAACACCTTTCTTCAAGGCGAATTAGAAGAGGAGGTATACATGGTACAACCACCCGGCTTTGAATCGCGTACTCATCCAAAAGTCGTGTGCCAACTCAAGAAGCCACTCTATGGCCTCAAGCAAGCATCGCATGCTTGGCATTCGAAGATTACACAATATCTTCATCAAATCGGCTTTCGAATGTCGAAATCCGACAACTCCCTCCACGTACGAAATGACTCTAGAAGCTCAATTGTCATCATCCTATACGTGGATGATCTGGTTATTGGAGGAGAAAGTTTAGTTGACATCAACAAGGTGAAATCCCTCCTCTCCAACAAATTCGAGATGACGGACATGAAGGAACTTCATTACTTCCTAGGCATCGAAGTAATTCGGATTTCGACCAGCATTATGACCTCTCTATGACACTACATTCTCAACTTATTATAAAAGTTCGGGATGACAGAGTGCAAATCTATGTCAACCCCTCTCGATTGAAACCTCAAAATAGATGATGGCTCCGGCACTGATGAGTGCGAGCCAACTCAATATCGACAACTGATCGGGAGCCTCATCTATCTCACGATCACTCAACCCGACCTCAACTATCCGGTCAGCCTCCTTAGCCAATTCATGCAAACTCTGCAAGATATTCATTTCGATTGCACTAACCGAGTATTACGATACTGAGCGGCAGAATGGATTACGACATCCTTTACGCATCGGCCACACCAATTCGACTTGAAGGGTACACGGATGCTGATTGGGCCGACTACAAAGCCGATCTACGATCAACCTCTGGTTTTGTCTTCTCCCTTGGCAGCGGAGCAATTTTGTGGAGTAGCAAGAACCAACCAACCGTAGCTCTTTCGAGTATGGAGACCGAATACAAGGTCGCAGTCATAGCTGCATGTGAAGTTGTATGGCTCAAGAGGATTTTGAAGGATCTGGGCGTTCCCATCAAGGATCCGGCTCCCATTTACTGCGGCAACATGAGTAGTATATATCTGGGTTGGAACCCAGTGTTCCACGCACGCACAAAGCATATCGAAGTGCACTACCACTTCATTCGAGAGCATGTTCAGGCCGAAGATGTTGATATTATACACATCAACAAGAATCTTCAAAAATTTGACATCTTCACCAAGGCCCTAGGGGCCGACAAGCTTTGGCAATTCATGTCAGACCTTGGATTGAAGATCCCTGACTAGTCGGGCCGACTGGACAGTCGACACTGGTGTTGACTAGTCGAACCCCGCCGGCTGATTAACTATTATCGCTATAATAGTAATGACAATAGCAATGGCTACATTTGTAAATAGCCCATATAGTGTATAAGCATAAATACACTTAGGGCAAAGAGAGAAATGTGTAGAACAAAATAGTTGTTTGCCTCTGTAGTTTGAGTGCAATAGAGAAGAGAGTGTGTAAGAGTGAGGTGGAACGACACTATAGTTGAGTGAGCTTAGATGTCAAGAGCCCTGTGAGGTTGTTACACTCTGGTGAGAGAGTGTGTTGTAATCTTGTCGTTTTGTATATCCACTATATAGTGAAGTGTCACGGACAAGTAGACGAGGCTCAATACTAAGAGAGTGAGAGAGAGATCATAGACAAGATAATAAGAAAGAGAGGGAGAAAGTAGTCAAGAGAACAAGAACTGAATTATGATTCCGTAACTGGTGTTGTTCACCTTGACTATGGCCAAGGTGAACCCCTGTATTTATACATGTTTATGGGCTCTAAATGTAGCCCCATGCAAAGACTCATTTTCATGCACAAGCTTCTAGAATGTTCTATCTTCTGGAGCTTTCTGGAAGCTTCTAAAATCCTACACGTAGAATAGATCATCTACAATAATCTAGTAAAGTAACATGATTATGTATGGGATGTATTGGTTAAAACATATTGATTAAATACAGTAGGTCAAGAGTTCGAATCATGACATGGCTATTGTCATGTCCACGACATTATCCCCCTGCTAAGGTCACCTCCGAAGATGCCTCCTCGATTTTTGTGAATTTTGGTGATGAAATGCATGAACAACATCTAGTGCATTCTCCAAGTGTTGGGTTGGTTCCCAAGTTGCCTCTAAAATGGGATACCCTTTCCATAGGACTAAGTATTGACGACACAGTGTTGAAGTTGTCGTCGATGCCAACGAGAGTCCAGAATCTTGTCAACCTCATACTCCTCACCTGTGGAAAGCTCAATTGGAGGTGGAGGTGGAGAGTGTCTTCTAGGAATAGTGGATGCATGATAAGGTTCGAGAAGAGAGGCATGGAAGACATTATGAATCTGGAAATGTGGAGGAAGTTCCAGCCGGAAAGTGACGGGATTGACACACTCAATGATGCGGAAAGACCCCAACTTCTTGTAATCCAACTTTCCGCAAGGTCGAGTAGTATCGACATGGAGAAGTCTGAGCCAAACTTGATCACCAACTACAAAGCCGGGTGTACCGGAATGATGTCAATCAGCTTGCGCTTTATACCGGTCCCTTGCAAGGATGAGTTTGAGGGAGAGGTCTTGATAAGTGTCGGCTAAAATGCGAGCACGTCCTTCCGCTGACGGGTTGACAAAGTTGTCAAGGATGGAAATACTTAAGCGAGGATGGAAACCATAGTTGGCGAAAAATGGGGTGACCCCAGTTGAACCATGTAGCGTATTATTATATGTGAACTCTGCCAAGGGTAGGAGGTCAACCCAATCATCTTGTTGGTACCTAAGCAAGCATCGAAGGTATTGCTCAAGAATTTGGTTCACCCGCTCCGTTTGGCCATCGGTTTGAGGATGATAGGACGAAGACAAATTCACTGTTGTGCCCAATGTTTGAAGGAGCCACTGCCAAAAACGAGAGACAAATTGGGGTTCGCGATCTGAGGTGACATCATCTGGGACCCCATGAAATAGCACCACATTCTTTAAATATAGATCGGTTGTTGCTTCTGCTGAAATAGTCTTTGCACAAGGGGCAAAATGAGCCATCTTTGTAAACCGATCTACCATGACAATCATTGTGTCATATCCGTGGACAAGAGGCAAGTCGGTGATGAAATCTATGGAAATTGATGCCCAAGGCCGGTTGGGAATGGGAAGTGGTTGGCGCAACCCATATGGCCTATGGTGGACGAGTTTGGATCTAGCATAAGTATTACATGTCTTGATGAATTCCTTGATGAACTTCCATGGTTGAGGCCACCAATATCCTCGTGAGATTAATTTGAGTGTCTTTGTAACGCCAAAATGACCAACCAAGGGGTCATCATGGTTGAGTTCGACATCGGCCCTCCGGAACATATAAGAGTTGGTCTCGGTAAAGCAATCCCCCCTCGAATCTGAAGCGGTCAAGGTCTTCCTTGGTCTTGGATTTAGACGGATCAATAAGACCTTCCTAAATTGCGTTGGCGATTTTGTTGGTGAGAAGTGCTTTGGCTATCTCCTTAAGCAAAGAGTCGTAATGGAGCATGCATGTGGCGAAGAGCTGGAATTGATCTGGTTTAAGCAAACATTGAGATTGTTGACCATAGGCATCATCCCTTGGGCTCAACTCAAAATCTGACCGTCGTGAAAGAGCATCTGCCTTCATGTTTTGTGCCCCTTGCTGAAAGACAATTTCAAAGTCATAGTCGGCTAAGAAAGTTGACCGACGGGCCTGCCACCGATTCAAAGTACGGGTTGTTGAGAAATACAATAAATTTTTATGATATGTTAATACCTTAACCAAATGTTGCGCCCTAGCCAAGTAAGGTCTCCACTCCGTGAAAGTTGCCACTATAACCGCGAGCTCCTTGTTGTAGATGGGATAGTTGATTTCTGGAGGTGTGAATTTTCGGGAGTAATACGTCACCGGATGTAGGATGCCATCATCATCGAGTTGGGATAAGATGGCACCAATGGCAAAGTTAGAGGCATCTGTTTCAACTTGAAAAGGGTTAGTAGGGTCGACATGGAGGACTAGAGCCCGGGTAAAAACTTCCTTGAGTAGGTCGAAGGCGTGTTGAGTAGATGGAGTCCATTGAAAAGACATCCCTATATGAGTAAGCTCAATCAAGGGTTGGACTATGACGGAGAACCGCTTGATAAATTGCCAATAGAAATTTGTGAAACCAAGGAACAACTGGACATCCTTTACTCGTTTTGGAGTGGCCCATTCTTGAATTGCCTTGATTTTCCTTGGATCCATGGTGATGTCCTGGGGGGAGATAACATAACCAAGAAATTCTATTATTTTTACCATAGTATGAACCATGCGTACCATTCGTGCATTCGTGTTTTGAGAATGATTCAATCATTCGAGAATGATAAACACTCTCGAAGAATGATAAATACCATACTTTTGGATAAATGGTTTACTATAAGGTAAACATTTTTTCACGGAAAAAAAAAATTTTAAATTGCAAAAAAAAAACATATTACCTTCTTAATAACAATATGCTTTTTTTCGTAAATTCTAATAACAACTACCCAAAATGCCTAGTCTCCAAAAAAATCCTCAATGAGGTGTTACATCAAAACGAGCATTCCTAATCTTCATTCAAGGTGATATCATCATTTTCAAAATCATCATCCTCAAAATCATCATCCTCATCTTGTGCATTATCATCAAGATAAGACATCACATTGGTGAGGCTCTCATTTTCATCAACTTCTTGTGTTTCTTGTTCACTTTGCAACACCAATAATCGTTCTTCATCATTTTCTTTCTCTATCATGTCAATAGTAACCTCAATAGGATTGAAACCTCTTTCTTTAATCCTCTTAAGAATACGAAGATTTGTGTGCAAAAAAACCAATTTTTGCACATGATTTGAACTCAATCTATTTCTCCTTTTAGTATGTATTAATGAAAATGTACTTCAATCATCACTGAAATTTCAGAAATTTCAATCATCTGAAATTTTAGTGATGATTGAAATTTCAGAAAATTTGATTGAAATTTCAGAAATTTCAATCATCACTGAAATTTCGTTGATGAAATTTCATCACAGAAATTTCTGTGATGAAATTTCTAATTTTTTAGCACAGAAATTTCATCACTGAAATTAAAACCATATTTCTACACTAAATATACCTGAAGGTTGAATGCACTCTGCAGAATCGCAAATCGTTTGAGGCTAGGTTGTAGAGGAGAAGAGAGCGTAACGTTAGTGTAGAGGAAAAGGGAGAAAAGAGGGAAATTTTGAAAAAAATTGAAAAAAAAAATGAAAAAAAATGAAAAAAAAAATGAAAAAAATGAAAAAAAAAAACACACACGAATATTTGCATATCATTCGTGTTCGTTTTCCAACGTATGAAAACGAATGATATGGCAGACGAACACGAATTTTACGTACTATGATTTTTACAATCAAACTCAGATTTTTCTCTCTTGGCATAGAGGCCATGCTCCTATGTCAATCGAACGTGGTGAGTATGCTCTTCAATGTTCGACGAGAAGACAAGAATTTCATCAAGGTAGATACCGACAAAGTGATCGAGATGTTCTCTTGACTATTTTCTCTCTCTTTCTTATTATCTTGTCTATGATCTCTCTCTCACTCTCTTAGTATTGAGCCTTGTCTACTTGTCTGTGACAATTTGTTCACCTTGACTAAGGCCAAGGTGAACCCTTGTATTTATACATGTTTAGGGGCTCTAAATGTAGCCCCATGCAAAGACTCATTTTCATGCACAAGCTTCTAGAATGTTCTAGCTTCTGGAGCTTTCTGGAAGCTTCTAAAATCCTACATGTAGAATAGATAATCTACAATAATCCCTAGTAAAGTAACATGATTATGTATTGGATGTATTGGTTAAAACATATTGATTAAATAGAGTAGGTCAAGAGTTTGAATCATGACATGACTATTGTCATGTCCATGACATGAAGACCTGTTCTCCCGTGGTTTTCCCCATTTAGGGTTTCCACATAAAACTGTGTATTCCATGTATTTGTTGTGTTTCTGTCTTTCTACGGTATTTTTTCAAGTAGACAATCAATCTTTCTCACGACTCCAAGAGAATGAAGCTCTTCACCAGGCACTCAGGGCTTGCTTAAGTCCGTAGAGGGACTTCTTCAATCGGCAAATTGCCGATGTGTTCAACTCGGATAGAAATCCAAGGAGTTATACCATGTACACTTGTTCCTCAAGCTCGCCTTGCAAGAACACATTCTTTACATCCGTATGATGTAGATGTCACCCATTTGTTGCAGCGACAGATAGCAAACCACGGATGGTCATCATCTTCCCGACTGGTGCTAACGTCTCATCATAATCGATGTCGTGTTTATGCGTATTGCCCTTTGCCACCAATCTGGCCTTGTACCAGTTGACAGTGCCATCGATGTTGTACTTGACCTTGTACACCCACCTACATTCGATCAGCTTCACACTCTTGGGTGCGTCAACCAGGTCGTAAGTCTCGTTTTCCGCTAATGCTCGCATCTCTTCTTCCCTGGTGGTGCACCCATTCGTGTCCTTCGCCGCTTCTGCATAGCTCTCCGGCTCACGCACTTCCGCCACGTT
This sequence comes from Azolla caroliniana, assembly GCF_043228905.1. Lineage (NCBI taxonomy): Eukaryota > Viridiplantae > Streptophyta > Polypodiopsida > Salviniales > Salviniaceae > Azolla > Azolla caroliniana. The sequence goes on along the minus strand of NW_028230436.1, from coordinate 24,046,391 downwards.
TGACATATACGCATAATGATGCGCCATATAATCGTTGCACCCATATCGAATCGCCATGTTCTTCTGGCAGGTGGATCGGCGCAACTTCTGGTTCACCGATTTAAAGGCCCTCTTGGCTGACTTAGACCTCAACTTTGGAGGTTCATCTTCATTCGGGGCCACTTCGGATTTACAGTCGGTTATTCAGAAATATGATAATTAGGTAAACACATAGTGGGAGAGGGAGAGAGAGAGAGAGATTGCGTGGAGCAAACAACAAATAACTTCGATTACAAAAACTCAGTATGAAATTACAATGAATGTGCTCAGAGAGCACTTTATATACTGTCTCCTCGGTTTCTTGTGCGGGAACTGCATGACCGAGTCTCCACTACTCTCGACTCATTATCCGACTAGTCATTCCGACTGAGTTTCGCATTCGGCCCAGTTAGCCAAAATGAGATCAGACTCTCTTCTAGAGTTCTAATTTCCTCTTCATCTAGGGGTATCTCAGCCTTACTAGCCTCATCCTCAGAATTCAGAATGGAGTTGAAGGAGGTTGGAGGTGGAGGCAAGTACCACGAAGCCGACTCGTCGAATATGACATCTCGACTGACTCAGACATGTTTCGTTCAAGGGTTATAACACTTATAGCCCTTTTGCTTGTCCGAGTAGTTGATTAAGATACACTTCTCAGCTTTGGCTTCTAGCTTCCTCCGCTTCACCTTCGGCACATTCACATATGCTATGTTACCAAACACCCTCAAGTGTGCCAAGTTCGGCTTCTTCCCGAAGTATAACTCAATTGGTGACACTTTCCCTCAATTTGCAGATGTCTGATTCTACAAGTAAACGACTTTCTTGACCGCTTCGACCCAATTGAACTTCGACATATGCTTCTCCTCAAGCATTGCCCGTGTCGCTTCCTCTATCGTTCCATTCTTCCACTCGGCCACACCGTTCTACTCCAGTGTGTATCTACAAGAGAATTATCATCGAATTCCCTCCTTCTACAAATAGCTAGAGAATTGGTCGAAAAAGCACACTTTCCTGCCATCGGACCTTAGGCACTTGATCTTCCAGCTTGTCTCCCATTCGGCAAGGCTCTTCACCTTCAAGGAATAGGAGATGACTTCGCTTTTCTTCTCGATCAAGCATGCCCAAGTGTGCCAAGTGTAGTAATCGATGAACATTTATGAGAAGTCTTCGCTTTTCTTCTCGGATCGATCCGGCTCAATCCGAATCGGCGCGCTTCTTCCAGCACTCACTCTCTCTGTGGCCCTTCTAGCCACAATACCAACAATATGTTGCGGCCTTCCCCTGCCTGCATCCGGCATTGCCTTGACTCCCCCTACTCGTGGAGGGTGTGGAACTGCTATCAACATTTATATTATGCCTTTGGTTAGGCTCCTATTGGTCGTCTCCATTGCGTGCCGATCCGCCTCATTCGCCACAACCACGAGGCGTATCTGCCTTTGTGTACAACATCTTGTTTTCAGCGTGCGTGCTCGTCGATGTAGCCGTGTGGTTCTCTTTAAGGAGCAACATCGATTATAGCTCGAAAAACGAAGGCGTATTCTCCCTCGTGCAGACCGCCGTTCAGAATGGTTCGAATCTAGATGCCAACCCACTAAGGCAAACCTACACCATTTCTTCCTCCTCGGCGGTTACGTTGATGAAGACAAGGGAGTCGTAGATCTCATTGATCTGGGTTGTGTAATCGGCCACGGACAGATGTTTATGTCGGACATTGTTGAGTTCTTGCCTGAGTTGCAGCTTCTTGGCTGTTGTGCTAGCGGCAAAAACTCGTTTGAGGTTCACCCACACATCTTTTGATGTCTTGGCATCCCGGATGTAGCTTAGTAGCTGGTCTCCGACACTAGATGCGAAGCAGTACATTCCTCTGATTACCACCTGTTCCCAGGCCGGAAAGTCCCTATGTGTCGCATCTGGTGCTGCCTCATTTGCTCCTTCCACATAACTCCAGTATCCATGACTGAGTAGATACTGGTGCATCTTGTATGCCCAAGATGCGTAGTTGCTCCTGTCGAGTTTTTTTGTCAGAAGCCAGCTTCCCATACCTCTGTTCATGTTCTTGTCTTTTCTTTTCCGAAAAAAACGACAGCTTGTCTCTGTCTTGTTCGCTTTGTCAACAACAGAGGATTCTTCTAACGCTCGCGCTATGATACCATGTAAAAGAATATGTGTGTGGAAGAGTATGCGAAAGACAAGGACAAGCCCTAATGAGTGGGCTCACACAAGTACTGACAAGTACTTGAATGCTCATTAACTGGGCCTGACATTAACTCTTCCTATATTTTCCTATTTACTAAAATAGGAATATAGGCCCCTAACGATTCTAGCCAATTATGTTTACCAACTGATTCGTCTTTCGGCTTATCCATCCGATTCGGGCCTAGCCTATCGATCTCCATCCGATCCGGCTCTCGGCTTCTTCAGCCGATCTGGCCCAAGTTGAGCTTGCTCACTCAAGACTAAGGAAGTTGAGTTTGATTCTCAACAAATTTCTATAATGTTTTAGAATGCTCTAGAGTTAGAATATTCTAAGATGTTCTAGGATATTCTAGAACCTAGAATATTCCAGAGTTTTTACAATAACCAATATATTACAAAAAGTAGTTTTTATCATCTCATATGACAATAGGGTATCTTAATAGTTGGGTTTTCGATTATGCATTACAAGGTCCTAGGTTTCAAGTTTGGGTGATGCTATGATGTTTATGTGTTTTATGACAACAAGAAGCACTCTTGTCATATGTATGGAAACCATAATCTACTAGAGAGCATTGTAATTCTTTGCAAAAAGAGTTACTTGTGTCTTCTCGGTTATTATGTTGGCCGAGAAAGGAGAGATATGCTCTCAGTTTAATCTCTCTCCCTCCCTCCCTCCCTCTCTCTATCGTTCTCTTTGGTTTATGACTTGTATGTTGGATTATCTTAATATATTCACCTTGTTTCTTTAGGCATACAAAATGTGGTACGAAAATCTCCAGGAACTACTATTGCACCAAATGTTCCATTAGGATGCTTATCAAAGTTCAAACCCCGTGCATAACACAAGACACATATCAACTGTTGGTCTTGAGCACACTTACATACAACATATGAGTCGGGGCGAAGAACGAGAAGGGTCTGAACCCCATGCCTAGTCTTTGTTTGAAGCCCATTCATTTCATATGAACTCACACAAGAAGGTGGACATTTGATCTTCCGACAAGAAGGTGGACATTTGATCTTCCGACAAGACATGACAGGACAAGACTTTTGGGCATTGGGGAGGGAAGCAACACACGCACGCACGCACGCACGCACGCATACACACGTTTTTTGGGTAAAATTCGGATCTCATCATTTTTCTTTGGTTTCCCGGTGGTCCCCACACAAACATAACTGAAAAAACGACCGCCGCCCCCCATTTCCACACATTCAGTTTTCTGTTTTCCGTTACTTCTTTTGCTTTCTCAAACCTCCCTCTTCTTCTTCTTCTTCTTCTTCTTCTTCTTCAAGACCAGACAGAGACAACAGACTGGCAGACCGAAGGAAGGAAAGAAGAAGAAAGGGGTTTAGGGTTCTTCCACCAGACATCAAAAGAAGCTCCATTGAAAGAAGAATGGAAGCTGCTTGAAGAAGAACCGGTGGGGCGGTGAGAGGTAGAGGTCGCCCGCCATGTCTGCTAACCCTGCAGGGATCACGAAGAGCCTGAAGATCAAGACAAGCTCTTGCAAGCGTCTTCTCAAAGAGCTACGAGCTTATCACAAAGAAGTCGAGCGTGAGAGTGCCAAGACTAATCGCATGAAGGATGATGGAGAAGATCCCCACAACCTCAAACAACAGGTAATCTCTCTCTCTCTCTCTCTCTCTCTCTCTCTCTCTCTCTCTCTCTCTCTCTCTCTTTGTGTTTAAATCTCCATGAATATATATATATACACATATATAGATCCCAGTCTGACTTTCTAGAAGTTATTTTCCTGCCAAAATCCACGGCTCTTTTCATCAGATTCTTCTCTGTACAATGTAACCTGCTTAACTTTTTCTCTGTGTTTAAAGCAAAATTTACCATGCATTTCCTTCGAAATCCATGTTTTTCTTTTTACTGGAAATTATGCAAACCTGACCTATGTGTTATCGGGAAGATTACACTTCAGCTTCCATGTCAGGTGGATTATCTTCTAGATTTCCGCCCGAAATTCATTGTATCTTACTAACAAGTTGCATTGTCTATACAATGCCAAAATAGGCAGATTTTCGTGAAAAAACCTCAGTTTCCATGATACTAGCGTTCATATCCATCTTGATTTTCTGACCAATTTTCTTCTTCTTTCACAATTATGTCTTCTGCTTTCATGTGTATTCCCTTCCTTCATTCCAACATTTTCTTCTTCCAATCTGAGTCTCTCCTCTTGAATCTGAGCCAGAATACTTTATATCTTTCTGTAATGTCTGTGTTTTTTCTGCAGGAAAATGTTTTAGCTGAATCTCAGATGATGATACCGGACTGCAAGAAACGCTTAGAAGCGGCATTGGCTGATATTCAAAATCTTCTTGTAAGTAAAAGAAATCTAGATATGTGCCATCCATTTCCATGATCTTTCTTTCCATATACATATTTGCATTGATCTTATTTTGGGTGTTTAACATGTCGATGGTCATCTTATTATGATCATCCATATCATTGCTTCGAAATTAGGTAGCCACTTTTAAGGTCATGTGATCATATATTTACAATCATTCATATCGCAGTATCATATTTGGTTCTTTTACATAATATATTGCGATCGTCTTCTCCTTATAGTCGAATCTGTGTGTCGATCTTCTTTGGCGCTTTTAGCCTTTTCATGATAATATTCTTATGATCATCCATAGCTCTAACGTTGATCTTATCCATAACTCTTTGGCGATTTGATTGCACATTTCACCAATTGATGATCATTTTCTGTGGCCATAAAGCTGATTAGGGGTCATATGAACCCTAATTTGAGACTCCAGAGACATAGAGACAGGATTGCAGGTTTTATCTGAATCCTAAGTTTCCTTCCTGTGAATTTCTGCTCATAGGAGGAAGCTGCGGTGGAATTCTCCCAAGGGAATGAAGAGATTGAAGAAGGGAAAAAGATTGTTAAAGAAATTGAGCTGGAGATTAATTAGGTGGAATTCTCCCAAGGGAATTTTGAAGAAGGAAAGAAGATTGTCAAACACAATTGAGCTCCAGATTAAGCTCAGGTTGCATCACCACACACATATACATAATCTTTTGTGCATCAATACATATTAGACTAAAATCCCCTTCAAAACAGGAACAACTTTAATCATAGGCATCAATGGATCATGTTCTTCTTCTTAAGTAGTGTCCCTTTACAACATTTGATACCACTCCAAACATGTTATGAATAAATCTTTTCCAATTTCTATTGGTGTCATCGTTTGCATACATGTTTACCGGGTTGCACAATCTTTCTACATTTAGATATTTTACTTAATGTGAATGCCTTTAGATGGATCATCCTAAGTTGTGATCATTCTATTTGGTGCACAATTCCTTCAAAGTAGCTTGCATCTTTCCATGTGGGATATGTACATGATTCATGAATTAACTAGCTATGTTGCGCATACATGATCCATGAAAAAACAAGGATAAAATTATGCTCTAGAACAGTGTGTGACCTTATACTTCAATGATAAATTCTCAAAATCGTCAATCTTGTGGATTTATCTTACATATTTACGTGTTTGATACTTGATTCGATAATGAACAAGAGAGGCCTCTTTAAGCACGATGGAGAAGGTTGGTTTTGTACTTGATAGAAGCTATAATAACATAAATGAATTTATTTGTTCGCATGGAAGTATCGTAGGTATGTTTATTATAAAAATAATTACACAGAAGAATGTATTTTGATCCGGCTTGTGTAAGTATCCGACATTGTTGCATATATTTGGCTACAGAACAAGACATGCATGACATCGTAAAACAAAATGTAAAATGATTTTGTTTCTATGTGGTTGAGGTCCAATGGGAAAACTAATAAGTGAAAATGTACATAGATGTCATTATCTAGGTATTGCAAATGTAAAATATAAAAAGTATTTCAAATCAATAAGAATAATGGTTGTTCCCATTTGACTCCTTTCGAGAAGTTTATCAAGTTATATAAGTTGGATGAATGTTAGGTGCTAGAACTTCAAGTCATGTTTTTCTCATTATTCTAGTGTGCATGAATTGATTCCACTTCATTGTTTCTAAAGTGAAACATGAAAGTGGTTAGTTAAATGCGCGTATAAGTAGTCATACAATAGTAACACATATGCATTGATGGGGTATTAATGCGGCACTCACTCGTATCGACTTCTCTTTTTCATCGACATAGATATAAAAATTGAGTGGCCTTTATTGACATTTGAATGCCTATTCTCTCAACATAGGTGCACTTTTCGTAAAACACATGTTGCACGTTTTGTTTTATCCTCATTATAATTCTAAACGAAAGAAGTATTTTAACATAAGAAAACAAAAAGGTGAGTTAACATCACAATTTATGGTACAGTTGGAATGGGCTTTGCTTGATCTTGCCCAGAAAACCTAGCTCTTTTCTTCAGCTTCACTCCACAACTCCAAATACCACATACATCTGGACCTATTGTCGTTATTGATAACCCATTCATGAATTAAGTTTCTTTCTTGACCAATGATGCTAATCTTTATGAATATTTGTACAAAATTAATGCACAAAATAAGCCATGTGTCACGTAATTGTCTAGGCATTGGCATTATGCATGATGCATATCGTGCCTTCTACTATTATGGTACATATGGGCTATATATCATGTTAATGTTGGAGGGAACCGTGTAAACGTGTAACTTTCAAGGATTATATACATGTCCATTAAATGTCAAAGGAAATGCCACATTTGATTCTTCGGGAATTTTATTTGTTTTGGTTGTTTTCTTTGGTCGAGTGTAGCAAAAATTAAGAATAACTATTACAAATCATACTTTGCTTAAGCAACATTCCTCCTACAACTAGATATTTGAGCCTACATATAACACACTAAACGAAGTCCCATCGAATTCATAAATGAAGGGACAGTGGTGAGTGAATTAGGGATTGTACTTCTTATCTTTTATAAATACAAACCCAACAAATGGGATTTCTACATATAATTTTGGTTGCCTTTTGGCGATAAAAGGTTGACCAATTCAACACCTAAGGTTTGCTTTGAGTATGCGATGAAAAGCAATTCAATGCCTAACATTTAATTGCTTTGCATTTTCTAACATTAAATTGATCTACACTCAATTATAAGATTAAGACTCACATATGCATGATTTATGGATAAGACCCAAAATAATTAAAGCTCACTTGTGAAACTCTTGTTTAATAAAATAGGGGCATATTTTTATAAATTGCCACAAAATGTAAAATATATCGATAAAGTAGCTTATCAAAACTATGCGTATAAATATAAATATACATACATACATACATACACATGGTGTACGTATGCATCAATTCCGCTTGGCTTGAGGCTCATATCTCTTCAACCATTACATTAATGTTGAGTTTTGCTTCAAGACCCGCTCCATAAAGTTTGGCAAGTGTGTGTCTAATCACGACAATATGATAGTTACTTGATTAGAATGGGCAAAATCATGCACATGGTTCATGTGCCAAGAAGGCACTCTATTAAGCCCCTATTGCACATGTGTGACGGGAGAAGGGCACACACCTGGATGTTTGCCTAGTAGTCTTATGTGATTAGACAAACGTCCTAGTTGAAGGTGTTGAATACCCTTCTCAACCTTGTATGAAGTGGAGAAGGTGGATGAATTAGGGCGAGTCTTTTTATGGTTGTGTCAAAGGGGACTAGGGAGGGACATTATACAATCATTTTGCATAAAAATGCCACGGTTGGGGATCCTTGATTGGGGCTAGCTTTTTCATAATATCTGTGATGCTTACAATTGTAAAAAGTTGTTGATATTGCTTAAAATATAATCCTCATCATACCAACAAGTTGGGGCATATTCACCATATTCCTAGGAAGGTGGCATTTAGATGGTGTTTGGTAAGGAGAACTACTCATGGTAGAGGTATGGACTACAATAGAGAGTTGGGAGGTGAGGGCATCAAGGAGCGTGGTTAGATTATGTGTGTGTGTGTGCGCATGCAAAATACTCATAATCCAATGAACGTTCTGATGTTTCTTAGAGCCCGCATCTAGATTGTACTACTACGAGTATAGACATAAACATACATATCTAGACGACAAAATAAGTTAATGGACATACCTTAGCCGTAATCTATTTAACATTTGCTGTCGTTAGTCTAATAGTGGTGGAGAATATTTCGTTAACAAATTCATGGTATTCCATGAGAGTGAAGGAAGTTGCAGTTAATTCTCATGTAGGTACACATCCCAACGAAAAGGTTTAGTGGATTGGAAGAATTGCCACATCATGGACGTAGCCTAAGCTACAACCTATGAGAAGCATAATTATTCGATCAAACAACGAATGGCTGAAGGTTAAAAGGTTGTAAGCTAATGGGCCCGACCCTAGCTTAACTCATGTTAACCGGGGCCTAATGGCAATGTAGTGACCATAATATTAGTATTATGGCTAGGGGTAAAACTCTGAAGTGCTACCCTTGATGAACACCATAGAGGAGCCAACCATTACACGAGCAAGTAATGGTGGTCGCAAATAGCTTACTACCACACAAGTCCTTGCTCAGTAGTCAACAAACCCACCTCCTTTCAGAAGAAGCCACAATATGAGAGCTGCACGGATATGGTGAAGAAGAATACTCGAGCAATCGATTATGCCTTGCGCTCTTTCAACCTACCTAACCTTGGGAATTAAAAGATACACATATACATACTTATAAATTATAATTACTTTACTTAACAAGGGGGGAATTGGGGGAGGGGGACACTTTTGTAAATTCTTCAAAATATAAATTGCACATAATAATGACTTCTCTCCTGCTTTCTCCTCCTTCTCCTCCTCCTCCTCCTCCTCTTCCTCTTCTTCTTCTTCTTCTTCTGTGAGCTCTGCTGCAGTTCACTCTGTGTGGCGAAGAAAACCACGAATTTGGGCCCCCCTAGGTCTGGAAAATTCTCATCCATTTCGAAAAATAAAAATAAATCAGGTCCCACCCTCCCGCCTTTTCCGCTTCTGTTAGCCCTAATTCTGTTTGTTTCTCTCTCTTTTTACTAGCATTTTTTCCCCATCTGTTTTGAAACTTGAAATTGGAAGATTTCAATCTTTTCGTCCTCAGAAATCCATTTAGAGAATCAGAAAAAATGTTTTCATTCGCATAAAAAGGTAAAATTCATTAATCAGGAACAGCTTCTTTTTTTTGCCGAAATCATGCCTTTATTGAATATTATGGTATAAAATTATAGCATTCATGCATTCAAAAAATTCTCCTGTTGTCACAGTTTGTGCATAAAATACACACTGTTATTGAATACCCTACAGGTAATATTCTGCTTTACATCTGAAGCTTCATTTTTTATTGAGTAGTCTATACATGTTTACCGGGTTGATAAATCTTTCTACATTTAGAAATTTTACATAATGTGAATGCCTTTAGATGGATCATCCTAAGTTTTGATGATTCTATTTGGTGCACAATTCCTTCAAAGTAGCTTGCATCTTTACATGTGTGATTTATACATGATTCATGAATTAACTAGCTATGTTGCTCATACATGATCCATGTAAAAACGAGGATAAAATTATGCTCTAAAGCAAAGTGTGTCTTTATTCTTCAATGATAAATTCTCAAAATTGTCGATCTTGTGGATTTATCCTACATATTTACATGTTTGATACTTGATTCAGTAATGAACAAGAGAGACCTCTTTAAGTGTGATGGAGAAGGTTGGCTTTGTACTTGATAGAAGCTATAATAACATAAATGAATTTTGTTTGCATGGAAGTATCGTACATATGTTGATTATAAATTATGATTACAGAAGAATATATTTTGATCCGGCTTGTGTAAGTATCCTACATTGTTGCATATGTTTGGCTAAAGAACAAGACATGCATGACATCGTAAAACAAAATGTGAAAGGATTTTGTTTCTATTTGGTTGAGTTCCAATGGGAAAACTAATGAGTGAAAATGTACATAGATGTCATTATCTAGGTATTAACCATACAAATATTACTATATGCTGATGATATTGTGCTGATCTCCGACTCTTTGGGACAAAGACATCTAAACGCTTGTACGGGTAAAGGTTTGTCGATAAACATGGATAAAACTAAACTGATGGTGTTTAACACCAGTCAAGCATGGGTAACAAGATCAGAACCAGAATTCTTCTTGGAAGAGGAAAGGTGGCATACACACACTCCTAAACATACATAGGTTCTTCTTATGGAAGTGTTCTTGTGGTCGACTTTCTCGTGGATGTGCAACCCTTGGTGCTCTTGAGAGACAATGTGCACATTTGCAGCTCCAAGAGCCATGAACTAATTGTGCCTATTTGATACACTTGTCACACCAACTCTTCTCGATGGATTAGAAATGTGGGAACCGAGTCTTAACAAGGAAAATAATTGGAAAGCTTTAGAGAGACCTTTAGTTTCAATAATTCTCCGCATGATAAGTGGCAAAGCATTGGTGCCCCATGATGTAATCCGGGTAGAGATGGGAGCAACATCCATTATCACCGAGGCATTATTCCTATCAATGACCTGTTTCCAATGGCTTGGGGAGTTCCCTAAACGAAGGTAACTCAAGGTTTGCACTTATGTGATTAAAACAACTTGTTGAATATGGAGATATTCATTGTTCATATGTTGAAATGCAACAATGGTTCGAGTCACATGGCATACGCATAATGCACGATCCTCATTCCAATATAGCCTAGATTGTCCCCATCTAAACATTATCAAAGTGGAAAAGAATAGAGTGATTCAAACTAATACTATTAGCTTGGAAAACAAGATAACATGGATCAGCCCCAATACATTACTTGGTAGGAAGACGGCCCACTATAAGACACTTTTCACACACATCGAAGGATCGATTCATCGTCCGACCCTCATATATGGACATACATGTATCCGATGCGCTGCGCAGTGTGATAAGGCAGCTGCAAATTTCTTCACATCAGTTAGAGATTGAGGAGGCAGATATGCATGAATACCTCTAGAAGCAAGAATTTGCAATATGTTTGGTACAACAGTGTTTTTTAATGAAATAGAGAGAGATACTATTACCTCTTTAAGCAAAGCTTAGGCCTAGGATGCAATGTAATGTAATATGAGGACTAGTAGTGGGGCTTTTCGTGCTAGAACTCAAGAAACACAGGGAAAAGTTCTTGAAGGACAAGAATACAACCACACAAGCTCATTAACAAAGAAAAATCACAACTTTCTTTAGTCCCATCACACCAATGCATGTTACATGTCAATCAAAGGCTACACAAATGGTCTCCCGACTAGGACATAGCAAATGGGTTACAGTAGATTGGGCAATAACAATTTTCCATGCACGTAGGCCCTAGCCTCATGGACCATGATCTCACCACCATTGTCATCAATAAGTAAATGTCATTATCTTCCACCATTGCAGGTGCTTCCCTTGCTTTGGAGACCTCCCCATTTTGGATTGACCTATGTTAGATATCTTTAGAAGGCAGAAGTTACAATCTATTTGACTTGAAAATCTTAATGCACTGATAACAAGATTCTGTTCACTTCTTATTTATTTACTTATTTTGTTACTAATATTTATTTTTGTTTCTTTGTTCTCAAAGACGGGATAACACTTATGATATATAATCTCTTGTTTGGTGTTATAGATAATTTTGGCCTGTTTAAAGGTGTTTGCATTTCAACATATTCCATTTTTAGGCTAGATTTTCCCCGTTCTGGTTAATAATTGTTAATAAGATAAATATATGCAGTTTTCAATATGTTAAATTCTCATTTGGAGCTATAGAATGTATACAGGTAACATACTTTAGGAAAGGAGATCTTATACTGAAGCTGTACAGTTGGGCTATATTTTAGAGCTCTATGAGTTTTGTATTTCGGGGACCACGGGGTGATTTGGAGAGTGGGCATTTTGCCGATTTTATCCCTGAACGTCGCAATGTGGTATATACCTTTCTTCATCCTTTTCTGTTAATATTGTGTGTTTGATGTTATCATAAAGTATTATAGTAATATTCAGATAAAAGCATTAGAAGTGAGCATTAATACTTCACATTGAGTTTTGTTGTTTTGCTTCTCAAACTTAGATTAACTTAACATTGCCACACTTAAGAGGTTTTGGTGATATGCCTTCAATCATAGAGGTGGAGCTTTGGTCATTGTTTACTTTTTGCAAAATTTATACAAAAATTTAAGATGCATAGATATGACCTAGTCTTACTCAATAGACTCGCCACACTCTACCCCAGCTATGCAACTAAAAAGAAAATTTGTTAACGAGTTACTCTGTGCAGAATTTATTGTAAAAGTTAAATATATAGGGATGAAATTGTTTGCAATGAATGAGCTTCCCCCCTATGGGGAATAGATCCATTTCAGATCGAGTTGGATGATTTTTCTGCCATACATATATAACCATGTTCCCTTCTGCTGTTCTGCATATTTGAATCAGTCTTATATCTAGGTGCTTGGGAGATTAACAAAAGCTTCTTTTTCTCATCACCTCAATAAAGAAGCTGAGTATTGCAACATAAATCTTAGCATGAAAAAGCACGATAGGATTAGTGTCTTAAGCTCAAAACGGCGTTTTTGGCATTGGAATTTACAGTGACTTGAAATTGACAAGGACTTATAATTTATAGCCAAAATTTTGACAACTGATCTTGCCAATTCAATTGAATTTTGTGAATGAAATTAATTAAGGTGAATCATTTTAGTACGCTGCCAGTATTAGGAGCATCAACCGCTTTATGTCAGTTGTATCAGCAAAAACCCTCATAATGATGTAAATCTCAATATGTTTAACTGGCTACAGTTTCACACGTCATCTGATTCTAAGGCATATGGAGTTCATCCTTAAGTAGTCTCAAAAGAAGTATCATAGCTTTTTCCCGATCCTTTCTTTTGCATGACTTTTCTTATTTGATATTTTATGTAAATCTCTTTTCATTCTTCCCGTCTTGAACTCAAACTCTTATAAAAGAGGTATATAATTATTCTGGTTTGTTCCCAAGCAAACAAAATAATATTGATTATTCTTCGGACGGTCCGCATTTTGTTTATTTGACTTGATTTTTCCATCAGAGGTTTAATGGAAATGGAAGGGCAGTCAATTCGAATTCAATGGCATTCATTGTTACAGGTACATTCATCATGATCACATATTCAAGAACTATATGAATACTTTAAACTTAAATTCTAATAATTACATAATTAATGGTCTGGAATCTGGATTATGCATGATCACACTTATCTCAAACTTTCACGATGTTTTATGTAGGTTTATGTTTGGAATTAGGATGCCAAGGTTTATGACACATGCCCTAAAAACTAAATAACATTGTTTGTTTGGCTTTCAGTTCTTTTGCTGTTTATGATTCTGAACTCTCATCAAATGTCACCAAATTTTTTGGTATACTTAGATTCAAAAATACCTCAACTTCTCTATTACAAAGGCACTGTAATCTATGAAATAGCTAAGGTACCCTATATTGATCTCTTACAGCTTTGGCTAGGGATGGGTGTTTTTCTTGTGGCAACGGGTCTACGAGTGTATGCTATATGCCAACAATTGCAGGCACAAGCACAGGCACATGCTGCTGCTGGTGGTGGTTCTGGCGGTATAGTTGGTCATACTGAATTTCGGTTGCGTATGCCACCATCTATAGCATTTGCAACAAGAGGCCGTTTGCAAGGGCTTCGATTGCAGCTTGCCCTACTTGATCGAGACTTTGATGACCTTGGTAAGTATTCCATGCTTGTATATGATTTGATATTATTGTAGTTTATGGGGGAAAATTTTGAAATACCCGCAAGTTTTCCTTTTTCTCTGAAATTTCCCCAGAAAGTGAGAGAAAAGGGAATCAATTGACCATATAATTGCTCAAAGAGAACATACATATATTTGATAAAGAAGGGGATGAATTGACTGCATAATTTCTCATATAGTTTTTTCTTTTGGGGGATTGACTAAGGGCATTTATGGAAGTAATGAAAACTTAGGGGCATTTAGAGAAGTAATGAAAACTTAGGGAATTAAGGGAACACTCAGGACTACTTTTGAATTCCTCTTTGGTTTGTACACATGCTTTTTTTATTATCTTTCAGGGAATTTGATTATATTGGATGAACTGTACATGTGTCTTTGTTGTGATGGGTCAAAATATGTTTGTGATTTCTATTTTGAACAGACTATGATGCATTGAGAGCATTAGATGGGGACAATCCTCCTGGTGTATCTTCTCTAACTGATTCGGAAATTAATGCTCTTCCGTTGCATAAGCATAAATCACACACTGACCAAGCTAGAAGTGGCAATCACTCAACCAGGTATGGAATTCAGTACCTTGATTTTCTATGTAATAGATATGTGGTGTATCATATTTTCCTTATCATCGTAGATGACAGCTTTGCAAATGTTGCAAATCTCTGTAAAAATAATCATTATATTACCAAATGAAAGAATTTTAATAATCCAGAATTGCCCTATTTGATCCAAACTTTCTGAAACTGTAATCCCATCAACCTATCCATCATATGCCATTGATCATGTGGCCTCATAAGAAAGATGCCCAAAGTTGCAGTCATTGCTCAGATATGTAAACTTGCAGAGGCATATTTTCAGTCGAATGCAGTTTAAATAAAGATGACAGTTATATAACATTTTTTTTGAATTCACTGGTTATGGAAATTTTAGAATTTAATGGACTAACATATGAAATGATTCTAAAATTCAGTGAAAAAGGATCCTCTTCACAAAAGGCTACGTCAAGTGAGATGGGACTGGTTTGTCTCTCTATCCTTCTCCCCCGTAATTTTTATCAGTGTTATTGGAGTAGGAGCTAACAGTGAGGATGATTTAAAGAGGGAGGCACAAGATCTAGCGTCCGAAAAAACTAATGGGTGAAAAAGCCAACACTGGATGCTTTCTCTGTATATCAATTAAGGACTCCTTGGATCATATTTAGTTATGAATCAAAATGTCACAACAATTGATAAATAGCCCATATATTTGCTGTAAATGACACATTGTTTGTTGCCGAAAACCAATGCAATTGTTTATGTTGTGAGGTGGATGTATAGGAATTTTGGCTGTAATTTTATAACGTCGTGGAAATAATGACATCCTACATATACATACTATATATAATTATATATAGGTATGATCTCTATTCTGTGAAAACTTGGATTTACTGTATGCTCGTTCCATAGATATCTTCTCAACTTTTGGGTGAATGCATGTGTGTAATATTACCTATCAAGAAAAGGAAGCATGAATTCCAGAATTAAGCACACAAAGCTAAGTCTGAAAACTTTTTTTCCTCCATCTCATCAGAAAAAATCAGATGCGATAATCATTTCGGATTCTCCATCAAAAGGAAGAGACGAAGAGTTGACATGTAGTGTGTGTCTTGAACAAGTTATGGACGGAGAGATTGTGAGAAGCTTGCCTTGTCTTCATCAAGTAAGCATTAGACAAACCCTAAATCCCATATATTATTGTTATTTTATAACAACAATATACATAAACAATTGCGGGATTTATATTGCTCTGCTACCTACAAAACCTAAACCTAAATAATATATTATTGTAATATATTTGTAACAAACTATGTTTAGACTGCTCTGCCACTTCTGTTTTGTAACAAATATTTAATGGTCTTTTTTTAATGTTATCAGTTCCATGCAAACTGCATAGATCAATGGTTAAGGCAACAAGCAACTTGTCCGATTTGTAAGTACAGGTTAGGGACGGATTGGCAAGGGGAATCCAATTCAAACACTGGTGCATTTATGGTTTGATATTTTCAACCATTTCAGTGCATTTAATGTTCTCGCTCAAAACATGTAGTGGTGCTTTCTTATGATTTGATAATATCTCAAAGTTTCTTTGCATTTAATGCTCTTTCGATACATGTTATCCACAATACATCCTATGTATAATCATATAATATTTTATACCTCGCGGAAATAACGATATGTTTGGTCGAGCGACTCGCCAAAAAAGATATAGGAGAAGACTTGTCAATCACTTTTTGACTTTAACAAGCCTGAGTAATTATCGAGAGCATTAACCGCAATGGGACTTGCATATTCTTCCTAGTGTTTTGTGTGTATTTTGTTTATAGATTCTTATAGAAGAGTATAAAACAACTCATGTACTTTACCTATAAATAAAGCTTCAAAAGGGCTTTTTTGCCTTCTTTTGAAGATTTTTGATTGCAAAGATTATATTTGCGAGCAAAATGATTTAGAATGAATGCACAATAATGTCAAAGATTCTTGACAAAAACGTCGCTTCATTGACTTTAGGCTTGTTGAATAATTTTATAACACTTAAAAATCTTGAAACCAAAAGTGTTAAAAAGCAATGGTTTCTTGTGGATATAAACATAGTATACTCTTATCATTGTAAGTTGTATTCTATTTGATAGTAAAAGAGAAGAAGATAGATGGATAGATATTTTTATTGTCCATAGAGAGGTCAATATGGACCCACGGGACCTAAGTACAAACATTTTCTTGATGTGTGTCTCCTTCCAAAGAAGGGTTATTCATGCTTTGAAGCACCAAGTATTGATGTGTGAATAAGGTATACAGATATGAGCTCAACCGTCTAGGTGTTATCTTTAGTATGACACTCCATCATCACCCCCTCTTAATATATTGGCATAACTTTCATGAATTGCACCATATGTAGAGCATGTAAAAAGCAAGTGATACTCATCCTTGACTAGCCCGTCCTTTCATACCATACATGCCTTTACATTGGCTGATTTTGAGAACATAATGCAAAATATAAGGGAAATGGAAAACTAGCAATGATATTGATATGTTTTTGGAGTCAAATACATTTACGAGGAAGCTTTCTTTCATACATGGGCAACTACCATGTATTTGATATAGATTAACATAATGTATTAAACCATGCATTTGTAGACTAATTATATACGAATGAGAACTTATTGATTGTTCTGGGGTACCTAGAGTGCTACTTTATAAATGAGATTATTCTTATATGTGTTGTAATGTAAAATGTTCTTGATTTTTTATTGTTTTGAGATACTTAGAGTGTTAGTTTATAAATGAGATTATTCTTATATAAGAATGTAAAATGTTCTTGATGTTTACACAAATATGATACACATGGAGTTCCATGGTTTGAGTTGATATTTTGAATCCTAACTTGAAATGTGTTATGTAAACTCTTCTTGATGGTTAGGAATAGTTGCTCATCTTCAAAGATATTTCCAAATGGTTCTTGTTATAAAAGATAGAATGAGAAGTGGATGATTTAATCATTGAAATGAATGTGGTTGAAGCCTATTTGCAAATAAACTAAATGTCTTATTGCTACATCCAAGATTGGAGAATTTGTGATATAGCATGGAGGATTTTCATTGGTGAACATATTGTTATTAGGAAAATGTTGTAATAACAATCAAGAATGTGATTCATTATGCTTGTCTCATGAATGATGAACTGAAGGTAAAAATGGCAACTTTGTCATGCATTATCTTGTGATAACTAATCAATTGGATTAAATTATGCACTTCAAATTCTAGTGCAATTAACAATTCGTAGATGTATAGTTGTAATACAAGATAGATATGGACCTATGTTATAAGAAAAATTTAAGAGGAATGGAAGGAGAGGGGGAGGGATAGTGTAAGAACGAAGATAAACAAGCTTTGAAGAGTGTGTCAAGGAGATCGGCTAGTTTCAGCTTACGCAGTAGATTTTTGTATTCTTGCTTGTGGTATCCTTTGGGATGAAGTGGTGCTAATGGACTTATTCCGACGTGATTTGTGTAATGACTTGCTCCTAACATTTCGCGATGAACCTAAATCGCTGACAAAAGTTATTAACCACGTAGTTCAATGCGATAATCATTTGTTTGGATGATGTTTTGAGTGCCAACAAGGCTTAGATTTGAGCAAACATATGCTTCAACATTAGCCTAGCCACCTTTAGACCAATGCAAGTTCCCAATCCTAATTCTTTTGATAGACCTAGTCCAATGGAGATTGGTGCAACATGTCACCGAGCTCCTTTGTCTAAAGCAAAGAAACAACGATGTCGAGCAAATCGAGTTTGCATATATTGTGGTGGTCTAGGACAAATAGCAATACATTGTCCACATCGACCAAAGACGCAATTAAATCAAGTAAGTACTCAAGTTACGTAAAGAAGCTAGGGTAGAAGAGTTGTTCATGTTTGTGGTGCTCATGACCCTGTTTTCAAACCCACAAGATTCTGAGGTCCATTTACCATCAAAGTATGACGAATTTTCCGATGTGTTAGATTAGGTAAAGGCCAAGATACTTCATGATCATTGGCCATATGATTGTCCCATTGATTTGCATCTTGAGAAGGTACCACAATGGGGACTAATTTATAACCTTTCACCATTAGAATTGAAAGTTCTTCCAAAATATATTGATGATAATCATGCAAATGGGTTTATTCAACATTTTCAATCTCCTATTGGTTGACATATTCTTTTCATTAAGAAGAAAGATGGCTCTTTACGTTTGTTCATAGATTAGTGAGGCTTGAACAAGGTTATGATCTGAAGTCAATATGCTCTACCATTGATTGCAACTCTCTTGGAGCCTCTCAATGGGGCCAAATACTTCACAAGGCTACACTTACAGGGCGCTTACAACCTTGTTCACATTTGCCTTGGTGATGAATGGAAAATTGCTTTTTGCACGCGATATGGTCATTTTTAGTTCTCATCTCCCATCTTCCAAAGTTTACGATGCTATTCTTATACTAGTGGATTGTTTTATGAAAATGTCACATTTTCTTCCATGTAGAAAGACTTTTACTAGTCAGGTAACGACATATCTTGTTATGTGAGATTTTTTCAAGCATCATGACCTTCCAGATGAAATCATTAGTGATCGTGGGTCACAATTTATTACAAAGTGAACACACAAATGGATGATCAAAGTGAACACACAAATGAAACATTAGAGTAGTATCTCTGTTGCTTTACGTACTACCAACAAGATGATTGGATGGATTTCTTACAAATGGTCAAGTTTTCTTACAATAATTCAATCCATCCTTCTAAGGAAATCACTCTATTCTTTGCAAACAAAATATGTTATACTCGTTGGATGATGCTCAAATATCCAAAAGTCTCAAACAATCTTGTTGTAAAGGATAGTCTAGAACAACTCAAAGAAAGTCAAGCCAAGCTTTGTGATCATTTGTTTCATGCTCAAGCTAGGTACAAGAAAGTTGCAGATAGACATTAGTTGCATTCTGCACCCGAAAAACCTAAGTTTCAAGTTGGTGATCGTGTATGGCTATTACATCGTAATGTGAAAACCACTAGACCATGTGACAAATTGGATTTCCAATGTCTAGATCCCTTTGTAATATCTGATAAGGTCAACAATGTTGCAATTTGTTTGGACCTGCCTTCACATATGCATCTTCATCCATTATTTCATGTTTCATTGTTAAAGCCATGGACATTAAGTTCTATCCCAAACCAGGTAGCTCCACCACCACCTCTAGTTGAACTTGCTAAAGGGCCAAAATATGAGGTGAAGCTATTTTGGGCTCCATGATCATCCACAACACGTTATATCACATGGTAGATTGGCTGGGATACACACTTGACAATCGAACATGAGAAACTGCATAGAATGTCGCTAATGCCCTTGAACTTATACAAGATCTTCATCTTCGATACCTAATAAACCAAATCCTAGTTCATGCATTGCGACTCGTGGAACTCATCGCGAAAGGAGGAAATAATGTCACAAAATGTCAATATCAAGAGTTGAATTTGTAACCTTTAAATAAGAGTTTTACACTCTAATAATCACACCCTCTTATTTCAATTAAAATAAACATATTTTCATATTATTATTATTTAGAGTTATGGTATTGGACATAATGGATGATTGCCAAATGACATGTATGCATGTACACCGAGTGGCACACAACATGTGTGCCAAGTGGGATTATGCATGATCCTATGTATGCTATATAAGTCGACGATCTGCTTAGTGTTGAACCATTCCGGTTCAACGCTAGTCTTTAGCACCCTTGTCATCTTCTTGTTCTATTATTGTCTTCTTTTCTTCAAAATCAACATCGACTTCGAAGCTTTAGTCACGAAATACTTTCTTCGAAGGCGATAATAAATATTTGATGTTATTTCAATGAATCTAAGCATGTTAGCTTCACAGATTGCGATTGAGTAACATCGGGTCATTTGAAACAAGTAATATGTCGCATTCTCTTTTTAATGTCTTGGTGAGATGCTAAAAAACGCCTTATTTTAGTAGACTTTCAAAAAGGCACGACGTATGCGTACATGGTTTCTTAAAACATAGCGAAAAATAGAACTAAATAATATCATGACAACAAAATCATCTGACGTGTAATCTATCTATCATGTTTTTTATCCAAATTTTAGATAAGGTATGGAAGTCCATGCAAGTATAATTGTATCACAAGTCATTGTGCATAAGCTAAAAATCATACCCTACTGAATAAGTGTCTTCTTCTAATTTTGTGTGTATATTAATATATAATACATCTTAAAGGAAATTGTGAAGGTTGCAATTAAGAGATACTATTATGTCGAGAGAAATATTCAAATTTTACAATAAGCCATATGCATTCAATCCAATAGTAAGTCCGGTAAGGGAGGCTCTTCAGGATTAACTATTTGATTGGGATTTTCGTCATTGCCTTCATCGGTACGCTTAGCAGAATCAATTATATGTTCGGACTCTCATACGTCTTCTAAGTCCACAAGGTCCCCTGACCTTCTTTGCCAGTTGACCCTTCACTTCTTTTCTCTCCCACATGTTAAATATTTTATCTTGTAAGTCCCACACTTCCCTTGTTCCAAATGCTTATGATTTTGTGCTTTCATCAACTGCTATCCCCACCTCTAGTAAACATTGGCGACACAGTCCAAGTTGTAATCTAGGACATATCTTTGCAAAGCATCAAGATACTCGTGGTGAAAGAATCTTCTGCGTTCAATACAAGACATTTTTTGTCTGTAATCGTTGTTGTTATTATGGTCCCAAGCTAGCAACTTGGCCTCTTCATTAGTTAGACCCCCGTACACTTTACATTCAACATATTTGAAGAAAGGGGTCAGAGGATATTCTTTGGCGAGTTGACGTCAGGCTTCAGTTGAATGAGATCCTCCTATTACATACTAAGTATAGTGATAAGTAGAAATATACTTGAAGTTTGTGTTAATAAGGTGCTACGGTTCTTCTTAGTGCAACAACAGACACGTGATGTGCAGGATCGTTTAGGGTTCAAGAGAGAAGGAAAGGGGGGAAGGAGACTCACCTTTGTAGCAACCCAAAAACCTTCAATTTCATTACACTAAATACTCTCCCAAATCAGCAATCAATCTTCTAATCCATACTTCTTCACATGTAGCTATTGCAACTCCTCTATATTCAGCTTCAATACTTGACAATGCAACAATAGCTTGTTTCTTGCTACTCCATGAAATAGCTGCACTTCCCAATATAAACATATATCCACTTGTGGATATTCCATCAGTTTGTCTTCCATCCCAATCAACATTTGTATATCCTTCTAACTTTATGTCCAAATTAGCCCTGTAAAACAATCCATAGTTTTGAGTAGCTTTTACATACCTCAAAATTCTTCTAATGCAATCCAAATATGGCTTTGTTGGTTGTTGCATAAATTGGATGATTAATCCAATTGCATAACTTAAATTAGGTCTTGTTATAGGCAAGTATATGAGGTTGCCCACCACAGATCTGTACATGTTCACATATGTTGTTTTTGCTCCCAAATCAGCCCTCAATTTGCAGTTCTTATCCAGTGGTACATCAATAGGTTTGCATGCAAGCATTCCATACTTCTTCAACACAATTGTTACATACTGCTTTTGTAGTATATATATTCCACTTTCAAATCTGATTATCTCAATACCAAGAAAGTATTTCAACTCTCCCAAATCCTTCATATGAAATTGCATTTCCAGATTTTTCTTCGGCTTGCTTATTTCATCCATAAAATCACCTCCGATGATTAAATCATCAACATAAATAAAAAACAAAACAATGCAGTCATTCACAATCTTTACATACAATGATGGATCAACCTTTGAAATTTTGAAAGAATTTTTTTTCAAAGATTCTGAAAGTTTCTTGTGACATGCTCTCAATGCTTGTTTCAGTCCATAGAGAGAATTTTTCAGATTACAAACATATTTTGGATGCTTCTTATCTTCAAATCCTGGTCGTTGACACATGTATACTTCCTCTTCTAAGTTACCATGTAAAAAAGCATTTTTTTCATCCAGATGGTGTAGAACCCATCTTTTGGCTGCAGTTACATCAAGTAGTGTCCTCAAGGTTGCCATTTTTGCAACCGGTGCAATCATCATAATCAATTCCTTGCATTTGGGCATATCCCTTTGCAACAAGTCTTGCTTTATGTCTACTTACATTCCCATTAGAATCATGCTTTGTTTTGTGGACCTGTTTGCAACCTACAACATTTTTTCCTTTTGGCAATTTTACCAAATCCATGTTTTGTTTTTAGCCAATGCATCTATTTCTTCTTGAATTGCATTCACCCATTTCATCTCAGCTTTTGCTTCATCTCAGCTTTTGCTTCATCAAAACTATTTGGATTAGGGATTTGTACCACTTTAGACATATATGCATAATGCATAACCATGTATGTATCATAATCACATCTTTCAACAGATTTTTTCTCTCTATCCGATCTTCTCAGTTTCTGATTTGTATCTTTCATCTCTCTTTCAACACCAGGGATTTTCAAGAATTGTGTACCTAGCTCTTCATCCAATGATACGTCTGAATGTACATCTTCCATGTTTCTAGATCCTTTCATCAAACATTTCATATTCTGGCATCTTCTGTTTTCCCTTTTTGTCATCATATTTTTTATGTCTTGCATTTTTCCCACTCCAAGCATTTGAATTAGATTTACTACCAAAGTTTTTAGATGGTTCAGTACATGCTATCGATGTTGGACTTTGTTGTCCAACCTTATTTCCATTTCCATGGCAATCCCTTTCTTTTTCAGATTGATTTCTATCTTCATTCATTGTCTTCATCAGTTTCTACATTCTATTTTGGGTTGTACCAACTGTCCAACTCATTGAATATTACATCATGGCTTACTACAATCTTTTTTGTCAAAGGGTTATAATAACTATACCCTTTTTTCTTCTCTAAATATCCCACAAAAACACAATTTTCAGCTTTTGGATCAAGCTTACTTCTTACTTTAGCAAGTACATGAACATAAGCAAGCCATCCAAACACTTTTAAGTGTTCTAAACTAGGTTTCCTACCATAGAATCATTCTTCAGGAGTTACTACATGTACTCTAGATGTTATGCATCTATTTAGAATATCGTTTGATGTATTTATAGATTCAACCAATAATACAATGACATATTTTTTTCTGTCATCAAAGCTCTTGCTATGTTTACCAGTGTTCTGTTTTTCTTCTCAGCCACTCCATTTTGTTGTGGAGTCTATCTACATGCATAGAATGAACCATACGTATCATACGTGCATTCGCATTCGAGAATGATTCAATCAAACGTGTATGGTAAATCATCTCAAAGTTGGATTGGATTGACTAGGGTCTATATTATATATTGATTCACTCTCAATCCTAATAAGTGGACTCTAATCCATTGTGAACCACCAACATAAGTATGGTTGCAATATTTGCATTGTATCACATGCATTCTTTTGGGATGCGAATCAAGACATCTCTATCATCCTCACTTTAGAACTTTAAAAAAAAGAGAGTATCAACTATAGAGATTGAATCAAAATATGTCATTATAAATTATAATCAAACGTTCAATAACTCATAAAATGTATATTCGAGAATATGAAGAAAACATGACATAGGTAGTATTAGCATAACAACTTACCACTAGGATGACCTAATTGAATCTAATAACAAAGAAAGAAATAAAGAAAGAAAAAGGAACATCAAACTAACATAAAAATTTGCCATGACATAGGCAGTAGTAGCATAACAACTTACCACTCGGGTGAGCTAATTTCTAATAACAAAGAAAGAAATAAAGAAAGAAAAAGGAACATCACACTAACATAAAAATTTGCCATGACATAGGCATTAGTAGCATAACAACTTACCACTCGGGTGAGCTAATTTCTACTAACAAAGAAAGAAAGAAAAAGAAGAAAAAGGACCATGACACTAACATAAAATTTTGCCATGACACTAACAAGAGGATATGAGAAAGTTAGGAATTGACCCCAAGACACAAGTAATAGTAGCACAACAACTTACCACTAGGTTGTGCTTAGTTGTAATAATGAAAAAATAAAAGGAAAAAACTATTATAAGACTAACATAAAAATTTGCTATGACATGGTACTAATGAGAGAGAGAAAGAGATGAGAAAATTGGGAATCGAACCCAAGACATAGACAACAATAACATGACTCCTTACCACTAGGGTGAGCTAAATGAAAAAAAAGAAACAAAAAGGAGCACGTATTTTTGCCCTTTCAAACGTGTTCGTTTCCAAACATTGGAATGCTTGCACGAACACGAATATTACGTTCTATGTCTACATGTGAACTGTCTCCTTATTCCTTGATTGCATAGAAAACTAGAGAATTCATTTGTCAAGAAGTATTCTCCTCCTCCATCAAAACTTAAACATTTTATTCTAGTTTCGGCCTGCTTTCTACTATGCATTTGAACTTACGAAAACACTCACAATACTTCACTCTTCTCTTTCATGAAATAAACCCATGTTTTCCTTGAGCAATCATCAATGAATGTTACATAAAACTTGCATCCACCAATTTATGCATTTTTTGTCGGTCCCCAAACATCTATATGTACCAAATCCAACAAGTTTTTGCTTATATGTCCTTCATGAGGGAAAGGCAACCTATTTTTCTTTCCATATTGACATGCTTCACATATTTTGCTCATCTCACAGTCTTTCAACTTCGACGCTCCAACCACTACATTTTTTCTCAACATATTTTGCAAAGTTTTCATGCTTATGTGTCCGATTTGTTTATGCCACATTTCTACATCTGAGATTACATTCAATCCTCCTGCAAACATGGCTGTAGTCATTTTAGGCATATCCACATCTAAAACAAACATTCTTCCTTGGCGTTTTCCTTTTGCTATCACCTTACCATGTTTCTCTATAAAGCAACCACTTTTCTTGAACTTTACTTGCATTCCTTGCTCTACTATCTGTCCATTGAACAGAAATCGGTTTTTTTGCAAGATTTGGAACATGCATAACATTCAACATATACTTTGTTTTTCCTCCTCCTACTTTGTTCGATTGTATGAGTAGTATTATCGCCAATTTGTACATAACCAGGAATGTTAGGTTCTTTTAGACTTTCAAATCAATCTGCATGTCCGGTCATAGCCCCGGAATCTACATACAACACACAATCTTCATTACATCTCTGTGAACTTTAAATCATTGTTGTTGTTTCATGGTGCATCACAAAAGCACCCTCTTTGTCACAGTTTTCACTAGTTGAAGCATAGTTATTTTGTTGCCTCTTCCCTCAGTTTTCATCATTTGTTTTTTATAACATTCAGCCTGTGTATGGCCTGATTTTCCACAATCCCAATAGCCATCATCACTCAAAAAAAAATTCTTACCTCTACCACGATTGCTCCCCATGCCTCTCATGTTATTTGTTCCACTTATGGCTTGTAGTCCTCTTCCTTGATAATTATTATTGGTTCTAGTTGAACCAAATATGCCATGGCCTCTTCCTCGGCCTCTTCCAGCACTATTGTAGAGAGCTTGCCCCGCAGTTCAGAGTTTCCTTTGTTGTAACTTCAATAAGGTTTCTTTCTTCCAGTACTAGCATTGAAACCAAATCTACAAAACTTGGGAGAATGGATGTTTTGAAACTTTTATATTGAGGTCCTAAACCCCTTAAGCATACTTCTACTTTATCATCATCTTCTACCTTTACATTAATGGGAGCAAGTGACTCAATGTGCTCTTTATTTTCAAAGCATACTCATTGAGTAACATTTTAACTTTTTCCAATGTATTTAGTTCAGTTTTCAACTGAAGTTTTCTTGCCTTTGTATTTAATGCGAACAGTTTCACCAAATTGTCCCAAGCCTCCTTTGGAAGTAGAGCATCTTGTATATATCCAAGCATCGAATCTTAGATGCTAAGTGATAGCCAATGGATCACTTTTCTTGCCCCTTGATTCCAATCTTTAAATGCTTTGATTTGTGCAGTAGTTGCAATTTCTTCAGGGATCTCTAGAGCCTCCTCTAGGTCTCCTTCACAATACCCTTTTCCCATCAGGAAATTTGTCATTCTGAATTTCCACGCAAGGAAATGGTTTTCATCAAGTTTTTTTGTAACTATTTGGCTTCCATTTTCAGTAGTCGTCTCTCTTTTTATATGAGAAGAATGGCATGCGGTAGCAATATAGGAAACCGAACAACAGAAAACGCAGGTTTAATGGAAAGCTTAGGTTTGCACAGTATGCACGAGAGAGACAGAGAGAGAGAGTAAACACAAGAACTTAATTCAAAAATAATACTCAATCTGTACATACATCGTGCTTAGTGAGCACCTTTTATACAAGCCTTGACAATCGGGCTAACACAAGTACTGATAGTACTTTACTGCTCATAAATGAGCCTCGACACTCACTCCCAAAACTATTCCTTATGAGGAATATCTTTCAAACGGCCTCGCGGTTTACGCACCGCTACGACCATGTTATGCGTACCGATTTTACGCACCCAGTCTACGCATTGGTTACGCATCGTATTACGCATAAATGTTGAGCTTATCTCTCAACACTCCCCCTCAAGCTCAACTTGAGGTTCTACCTGCTCCGCTGGATCTACGCTCCAGCTTCTCCTGGCTCCACGCCTCGCTCGCGCTCCTCGACCTGTTTGAATCCGCGTGCTTTGACCTTTCCTGTCGGCTTGTTGCGCACACTAAAGGTGCTCCTCGGTAGGTCGCGCCATGAACTGACTGATCACCCCGACCGGATAACTGAGATCGGGTCGGGTGATTGTCAAGTAGATAAGGCTTCCGACAATTTGTCGAAACCTTGTCGGGTCACATACCTTGCCGGAATTGGGGCGAAGCTTGACGGTTCTATCCAGAGGAGTCGAGACGGACTTACAGTCGGCCATCCTGAATTTGAAGAGCATATTCAGCGCGTAATGACATTGGCTGATCAGTATGCCTTCGGGGGTGCGGATCATTTCGATCCCGAGGAAGTAATGAAGGTCTCCCAGATCCTTCATGTCGAATGATTCCGCAAGCTGGAGCTTCACGCAGTTGATTTCACTTAGGTCGGCGCCGGTGATGACCAAGTCATCAACATAAAGTAGAATACTAACCAGCCCGAGTCGACCTTTCCGGATGAACAATGAGGAGTCCGATTTCGACGTCGCAAAGCCCATCCGACGCAATTGCTGTGTGATCTTCGCGTTTCAAGCACACGGGGCATGCTTTAGTGTTCGTTCCGCCAAAGTGTTCGTTCCGAAGTGAAATCCGGGGGGTTGTATGTACCATGTACACCTGTTCCTCAAGCTCATCTTGCAAGAACGCATTCTTTACATCCATCTGATGTAAGTGCCACCCCTTTGCCGCAGCTACCGCGAGCAAAACACAGATGATCATCATCTTCGCGACCGGCGCAAACGTCTCATCATAGTCGATGCTGTGTTTTTGCGTGTAGCCTTTTGCCACTAACCAGGCCTTGTATCGGTTGACCGAGCCGTCGGTGTTGTACTTGACCTTGTACACCCACCTACATCTGATCGGCTTCACACCCTTCGGTGCGTCAACTAGGTCCCAGGTCTCGTTTTCCGCCAATGCGTGCATCTCTTCCTCCATCGCGGTGCGCCAACTCGCGTCCTTAGCCACTTCCGCGTAGCTCTCCGGCTCACGCACTTCCGCTACACGGGTCATCTACGCATAATGGTGTGCCATGTACTCGTTGTATCCGAACCGCACAACTGGGTTCTTCTGGTGGGTAGATCGACGTAATCGGTCATTGGCCGAGATCGAGGTCTTCTCGGTCAACACAGACTTCTCTCTTGAAGACCCGTCATCGCTTCCCTCGGAGTCGGACTCGCGTCGGTCTGACTCGTTCCTATCCGTGCCGGAATCCGACACCTTCTTCTTCCCTTTCTCTTTGTGCGTAAGCCGTCTCCTCGGCTTCCTGCGCGGGGAATGCACGGCCGAGTCTCCACTACTCACCGGGTCTTCATCGGACTGGTCGAACCGACTCAGTCGTCCATTCGGTCCGCTTAACCGAAACGAAATCGGATTCTCTTCGCGGGTCCCAATTTCAGGCTCATCTGGAGGCATCTCGGCCTCGCTGACCTCATCATCAAAACTTGGATTGGAGGTGAGGTCCGGAGTCGGAGGCAAGTATCAGGACGCGGATTTGTCAAACACAACGTCGCGGCTCACGCGCGCTTGTTTCGTGCGCAGGTTATAATACTTATAACCCTTCTACTCGTCCGAGTAACTGACCAAGATACATTTCTCGGCCTTTGCGTCGAGCTTCCTCCGTTTCTCCTTCCGGACATGCGCATACGCAATGCTACCGAAAACTTGTAAGTGTCGCAAATTCGGCTTCGTTCCGAAATATAGCTTGTGCGCCGACACTTTTTCTCCGATCCGATTCTGGATGTATATCGCGGTCATTCCCACCTCGGCCCAGTAGAACTTGGGCAAGCTCTTTTCTTCCAACATTGCCCGCGCCGCTTCCACAACCGACCGATTTTTCCTCTCGGCCACGCCATTTTGCTCCGACGTGTATCTACAACTAAATTCGCGCCGAATTCCCATCTGTTGTAGATAACCGTTGAATTGACCGGAAAAGTATTCTTTTCCACCATCCGACCGCAGGCACTTGATCTTCCTTCGTGTTTCCGTTTCCATGAACCCTTTGAGGTCCTGGAAACAGTCAAAGACTTCGCTCTTCCTCTCAATGAGGTAGATCCACGTGTGCCGCGTGTAGTCGTTGATGAAGGAGACGAAATATCGGCTCCCGCCAAGACTAACGTTTTATGTTGGCCCCCACACATCGGAGTGTATCACGTCGAGCTTGTTCCGGCTCCGGTTATGCTCATTGGGGAAGGGAAGTCGGTGTTGCTTCCCAAGCTGGCAGGCTTCACAAATTTGTGCCTTCCGGCCACGAAATTTGGGCAATCCGAACACCACCTGTTTCGATTGCAGGTCCTGAAGCCGCTGGTAGTTGACGTGGCCTATCCGCTTGTGCCATAAGTCGATGTCCGACTCGACTTTTTGTCCCTTCGCGAACATTGCGGTGCCACCGTCAGTAGAGTCGAGGATGAACATCCTCTTATCTCTGCGCCCTTGCACAATAACACAGCCTTCTTCCTCAATGAAGCACCCGAGGTGTGTAAACCGGACCTGCATCCCTTGGTCGACGATCTGTCCGACCGACACCAAGTTCTTCGTGATTGTCGAGACGTGTAGCATGTTCATAAGTTTCCCGTTCTCCTCGATGTGGCTCAGGGGAACTTCTCCGACATTTCCGATCGAATGCGGAGTGTCGTCTCCGGTTGCGACTACTCCCGGTTGCGTCGGTTTCTCAAGGTATGAAAACCACTCCTTGTGGCATGTCATGTGGTTTGACGCGCCGGAGTCAACGTACCACACCTCGTCCGATTTCGGGGCGGACTACTTTATTGAGTTTGCTTCGTGTCTCGTCACGAAGACTGACCCTTTTCCGGCTTCTCCGGATCCTTTGGCATAGTGCGATCGTTGCCGATTTCCTTTGTTAGTCTATCCGGAACCTGTTCTGGACCTGGTTCTCTCCAAATCGGCGCGCTTTTTCCAGCACTCGCTCTCCCTGTGGCCTTTCTTGCCACAATACCAGCATTCCGCGACAGATTTCCCTTGCCGGTTCTCGTCGCCTCGACTCCCCCTGTTTCCGGAGGGTCCGGAATTGCAGTCGACATCAATTCGGTGCCTTCTTCCTTGATCCCGTCAGCCGCCTCCATTGCATACTGACTCGCCTCGTCCGCCACGACCACAGGGCCTCTCTCCCTCCGTGTACATCATCTTGTTGTCGGCATGCGTGCTTGTCAACGCACCCGCGTGGTTCTCCTCTATAAGGAGCATCGACTGTAAGTCAAAAAACGACGGTGTATTCTCCCGTGTACACACAGCAGTTCGGAACGCTCCGAACTTTGACGCAAAACCCCCGAGACAGACCTGGACCATCTCGCTTTCCTCGATGTTCACATCGATGGAAGCTAAGGAGTCGCATATGTCCTTGATCTTCGAGGTATAGTCAGCCACCGACAAATCACGTTGTCGTAGGTTTCTCAACTCCTGTCGAAGCTGAAGCTTCCTGGCTGTGGTGCTCGCGGCGAAGATCTTCTTCAGATTTTCCCACGCACCCTTCGACGTTTTTGCATCCCGAACGTAGCTTAATAGCTACTCGCCCACACAAGACGCAAAACAGTACAACACTCTGCTCGCTGATTGTTCCCACACCGGGAAGTCTTTGTGTGTCGAATCGGGTGTTGTGTCATTTGCTCCATCGACATAGCTACAATAACCATGTCCGAGCAGGTATTGGTGCATCTTGTAGGACCAAGATGCATAGTTGGTTTTGTCGAGCTTCTCTGTCGGAAGCGAGCTAGCCATTCCTCTGTCCATCGGTTTTCTTGTTCTTCTTCGTTGGTTTTTCTTTCAAGCAAAGTCGGTTGTAGAGGTTCTCAACCCTCGTGCTCTGATAGGAAATATAGGAAACCGAACAACAGAAAACGTAGGTTTAATGGAAAGCTTAGGTTTGCACAGTACGCACGAGAGAGATAGAGATAGAGAGTAAACACAAGAACTTTATTAAAAAATAATACTCAATCTGTACATACATCGTGCTTAGTGAGCACCTTTAATACAAGCCCTGACAATCGGGCTAACACAAGTATTGATAGTACTTTACTGCTCATAAATGGGCCTCGACACTCACTCCCAAAACTATTCCTTATGAGGAATATCTTTCAAACGGCCTCGCGGTTTACGCACCGCTACGACCATGTTATGCGTACCGATTTTACGCACCCAGTCTACGCATTGGTTACGCATCGTATTACGCACAAATGTTGAGCTTGTCTCTCAACATTATATTTTTGGCTTTAGTTCTGATTAAGCTCAACAAGCAACTCTGATTCGGGTAAGCGAACAGAGAAATTTTCTCAGATCTATACTATTATTCTTTACGAGCAACTACACTCTAATACCATGTTAAGAAGGTGCTACGGCTCTTCTTAGTGCACACACCGGACACGTGATGTGTAGGATCGTCTAGGGTTCAAGAGAGAAGGAAAGGGGGGAAGGAGACTCACCTCTGTGGCAGCCCAAAAACCTTCAGTTTCATTACATAGAAAAACCTCTCTCGTCTGTTTACTTACTTCTCTACTCACTCTCACTTTTACCTAAGTATATTTGTGACTTACATATTCAACTAATTACCTGTGAGTAGCTAAATAATTGTGACTAGCTAAATAGTTGTTTTACCTATATGTCTAACAGTAGTTAATTTCCTAATAGCTACTTCGGAAGATCTTAGTTACCAATAAGCATCAGATTGCTTTTGTTGAGCTTGTTTCATAATAGTATGCAATTGTGGGGCATTGTTCAGGGTCCACCATTACTAGGAATGACACGGCATTTGTTCTCCCGAAGGAACAACCTCAAGTTGTTGCTCCTCTTCCTCCTCCATGAACTCCAAGACATCTAGTTCATCGTCATCAAGTTTTTGTTGTTTATGGTACTTCTTATGCTCAGTGTCGAGAATCAAGCTCAACCTAGTCTAGTCTATGAACACACCTTTTGAGAATGTATGAACATTCAAAGGTCAAAAGTCAAAAGTCACCATTACTTTCTACACATTAATTATGTGTCATAGAATCATATTCTATGATACATAACTAATGAGTTTCCACATTCCCCATGACCCATGAACTTCTATAACTCTAAAGAGAGAGTGGGTGTTTTAGTAAGTTAATGAAGAGAGAGGGTGACCTTATATAAAGCATCCCCCTCCTACTTTATAAAGTGTCGGTTATTCTCCCTTGTAATGCTACATCTTTGTACTTGCTATTCTCCTTGTTAATATACATCTTGAGTATTCTATCTATCTTGTGTCTCTCCTCTCTTCTCTTTTACACACACATATAACACACAAATGATACATCTTTAATCTCTTCTGGTGCACAGAATCATATTTGATTCTTTACATGGTATCAAAGTGCTTTGGTAGCTTGATGTAGCTCATCCGCATGTATTGTGGGTTCGATACATCAACGATAAATCTGGCTATCCTCTATTGTAGTGCCACTACATAGTTCGTGTCTAAGGAAGAAAAAGAAGAAGGAAATTTACATTGACTACCATGAATACTCAAATGGGTAGCTATCTCCCTTGCGAGAAGTTGGATTGAAATAACTTTGCATTTTGGGAGTAACAAATGCACCAATACCTTGTTGGACAAGACTATTGGAGCTACATTCAAGGAGCACAAGAAAACACACCCGACCCAAAGGACACCGACTACTCAACATGGGAGAATTTGGCAAGCCGAGTGATGTGTTGCTTGACGAAATGTTTCGATGACCACATGCTCGGCTATATTTGAGAAGTCAAGACGCCGTAGGAAGCATGGGAGAATCTAAGGAAGATTTTCGCAGCCAACGCAACCACAAGAAAGCTTCAACTTCGCCAAGAGTTGAACAACATCCAACAATGGGATATGTCCATCACAAGCTACACCTTGAAGATCAAGGAGCTTTGTGACTCACTCAGCTCAATAAGCGTCAACATGGAGGATGATGAGATGGTGCAAATATGCCTAGGTGGCCTCGCACCACGGTTCTGCGCGATGAGAACGGTTGTCCTAGCAAGGGAGAATCCTCCCTCTTTCTTTGATCTTCAATCAATGTTGTTGGTTGAAGAAAACCATGTTCGAACAAGGAGCAACGCCTCGAAAGGCCACATGCTCTACACACACTTGGATGGAGGAAGAGGACACGGTCGAGCAAGAAGAGGCCGAGTCGGCCAAGGATGGGGCAGACGTGGTCCAACCTATGAAAACAACTCTCAATTTCGACAAGAAAACGGAAACAACCGAGGAACATTCGGAAGAAGGGGGAGCCTCCATGCCGGTCCAAGCAGACAAAACAACTCAATCAAATGCAGGTATTGTGGTAAAATTGGCCACCACGAAGAAGAGTGCCGAAAGAAGAAGCGTGAGTCGGCTTCCACAAGCCGACAACTCACCAATTACGCCACAAACTCCGACTATGACGACCATGGTGGAATGTTTGTGATGAGACATAGAGAAAATTCCATGCCGGCCTCTACTTCAATGAGTGCCTCTAATTCGGAAGACGTATGGTTCGTTGACTCCGGCTTCGAACCAACCAATACAGCCACATCATCAATGATATGATCTTCTTGCAATGCATAGTGGTCCACAAGAAAATAATGAGGTATTATTCAGAGGCCAAGAACCTAATGAAATCTACTGATACCACCCTTCAAACTATCCGTATGAAATCTACTGACAACACCCTTCAAACTCTCGTTGAGAAAATCATCAATGAGAATCACAAAGATTGGGACTACAAATTACAATTCATGCTCTAGAATATAGAGAATGCCCTTCTCCATGAATGCCTACAATGACACTAAAATGCCTCAATCAACCACCATCAATCGTCATTGCGATTATAGGCCCAATCACTCGAATAGTGCTTGAACAAACACCTCTTCCCCTGCCCCAAACCAATGACTTACTTGACACCCGCACCCTCCTCCTCCAACTAGTCCTACAATGACGAGCTCATCCTCACCATCACAAAACTCTCTCGCCCCTCTTGCCTAATCTCCTAGCGGCCACCGCGTTACAACTTTATTGTCCCATGGTATGCATGCCATGTGCTGGGTTGGGTGTCCAAAGAATGTGGACATTGTCGAAATGCCATAATGTATGTATATTATATAAGCAGGACATATGGGGTTAGGAAATATGTATACATACATACACTCTGAAATAGATAACATAGATAGATAATATTGAAGAAGCCTTTTAGAAAATTGAACTCCTTTTGTAGAGACAACCAACCCTATCTATGGCTATATCATATATGTAGTAAGAACTTGGAGTGTGCTCTTAGTGGTGTAAGCAAAATGCTAATAGATTGCATGCTCTCTCTGTATTGATCTGCGACGACCTAATCGACATTCCGCTCAACTTGGTTGATTCAGAGAATATGGTGGACACAGACGATGATTACTGCTCTGATTGTGTTTCTAGTGGAAGCACAGAGGACGAAGGATGCACCACAATCTTACTCTCAAAACATCTTGTGCCTAAGCTTACTACAAGGTCTCTCCTTTTAATTTCTTTTAGTTACGCTCATCCCTTGAAATGATGAAGACGACGATGAAGGACCAAGGATATTCTTCTTCACTGCTTTGTTCTCTCTCTTCACAGGAAGAAAAATGTTTCAGAAGCACGGTGGATCACAGAGGGAGGATTTGCTGGTATGGCCGAAGTTACCAAAGTGAAGGGAAAGCTTTTACAAACCACTGGAATCGTTCGAGAAGGCCGTGTTTTTCTCCATATAGAGGAAATTGGGTAATTTTCTCTCTCAATTCATATTTACAGCTATGTTGGACCAAATAGGTATCTTTAACTATACAATCAATTATATTGATAATTTGTGGGAAGACTATGCGATATGTATCAGATGACTGTTAGTTGCTAGAGAGCCATGGAAATCATGAAACTAGAAACATCAAGGCAAG
Source organism: Azolla caroliniana (assembly GCF_043228905.1). NCBI lineage: Eukaryota > Viridiplantae > Streptophyta > Polypodiopsida > Salviniales > Salviniaceae > Azolla > Azolla caroliniana. Next base: position 24,011,323 of record NW_028230436.1, on the reverse strand, counting down.
ATGTATCAGATGGCTGAGATCTTTTAGTTCGAGATACACAAAAGAAAATGAAACCCTTTTATGGATATTGGAGACTAGTGAAATACTACATGACTTTCGCATGGTGATGTAGGTTTGCACTACAAAGATGCAAAAGTTGAACTACTATATGAATATCACTCTCAATACCTTAGTTTTTTGTACGCAGGTAGTATACAAATGTGGCATTGGGAAAAACGCTAAAATGTCCAGTAAACCTGACAATATAAATTTTATGGCAAGGAAAGTCTCTGTCTCGTGCCAACATAACAGTGTGGAATCTAGCCGATGATTTGTGAACTTGGCACATTCTATTGCTAGGCTGCCAGCACTTCATCCTGATCTGTTAGATTTAGAGAAGGTTGCCAAAAGTTTGAGTTACCACACTGGCCATAGATTTTATCAAATACAAGAAAGGAAAGTTAAAGTCATTTGATATGATCTCTGGAAATATTTAATGCCTGGCATGTCTCTTCTAATGGAATTAATTCAACCTTGTCATAATCCCAGGTACCTGATGCAGCGAGAAGCTTTGAATCTCTACCATCAAGACTGTGAAATGCCGATAATGACATTGTATTCATTTATGATGAAGAGTGAATATGGATGTGCATGGGATGCTTTCAAAGTGTATCTAGAACTTAAAACTCTGGGTTATGTAGTATCAAGACATAATGTTCCGTGGTCAATATCGATGAATGCATCCATCGGACATAAAAACATCCTCAATTGCTCCAATGATGAACTGTCTACTTGTGTTGAATCACTAACGCTCAGTGGGTCGTTTGAGAATCCTGATAGAGGACAAGATCTTGATTTAGTATTTGATGTCTTTGCTCCCAATAGTAAATTCAAGAAGACTGATCCTGGTATACCTGATTTCAGCTTGCTTATATCAAGGTAGAGTTTCTTGTGTTTTTGTTTTGTTCATGTTAAGTCAGCTTTTGAAAGTGAGCGAAGATTTTTTTCTTAAATTAATGAATCTCAATATATGTAGAGGTTTATAATCACAAGAATGCACTTAAAATAAAGTATTATTAAGTCTAGAAATGATAGATTGAGTACATAAAATAGGCCATAACATGAAAAATAACTTATTGAAGAGGTATGAAAAGCAGGAAAGTTTGTGTCAACCCACAATTTGATTGTTACATTTTGGGAATTAGATAAGATATTGTTTCACTTAATAGGAACTCTTTATACATAACATTCAGTTCATTATCGTGGTCTATTGTGTTCATTTAGTATGTTGGTTATCATATTATATTATAAATTATCATCTTGTGTACCACCATATTGTATTAACCAGATTTATATCATGTGTATATTCCGCTCTCTTTCTTTCTTTCTTGCATCTAAATTTACATAGATTTTCATTTTTTGTTTTTGTTACATGCAGTGATAATCCTCCTGGACTTGTTGATATAGAAACTTTAAAGGCACAAAATGGAGATATTCCAGTGATGATTGCAACTGTAGATTGTGGTAGAGTGAGTTTCTTTCGGTTTGATCCTACAGAATTACCTTTGTTACCTTAAATCTTGCCCAATATATGTAGAAAGTGTTGTGTTATTTTTTGTTGCTATCATCATTTTAATTCGTGAAAATGCAGCCAAATTCAAAAAGCCTATGTTCAAAACATGTTTTCTTTTTCGGTTAGCGGATTTCTTCATTTTAAATTCTTGAAATTTCAGCCAAACTCAAAACGCCTATTTTCAAAACATGTTTCCATTCAGTTGGGAGATTTGATAAGGATGAATATAGTATAGCTGTATTATATAACCTTCTTATTTTTTCTTCTTGCAAAACACAGTGCACTTGTATATTAACTGTACATAGAAGTCCATTACGATTGTTTGTGTCGTGTGGTGTAATGCTTTTTCCAATGTCTTATCATGCCATCCAAGGTCTCAGAGAAGGGCCGTCCTTCTGAGATATAGCTTATATTTTGTAAGCTAATGTCAGCATTAATGTAGTCGAACATCAAAATTGCAAATCTGCATAATAAAATAGCCCATAATTTAGAGTAGACTAAATACTGAATTGCTCTCCTCAATCATCCATATTTATGGGGTTTCCACATTCAGGCGTTTGTATCCCACTGTGTCACATAGGTCAGGTCAGATTATTGTGAGATACATTAGGCTTCAGACTAATTTTCTTTGCATGCCCCGATCTGATAGCTTTACATGTCATATGGATAGATTTGAGCATATTTCATTGGTTGGAATTACTAGATGAATAAACCAAGGGTGATCAAAGGTAAACACTACATTTCCGTATTATGAGAGTTAAAAAACGACAAGTGATATTTGAGAAATACAAAGACAAGGGTATACAGATTCTGGGCCGCCCTTCTTTGTTTGTGTTAGTGAGACTTGACACTTTTATATCAAGCATGTGTAGGGCAGGAGGTAGAAACAATAGTGTATGCGAGGCAATTTCTATATATGGTAGTAGGAATCAATGTTGTTTGCTCAGTTGTCTTTTAGGTGGTTGGATTGTGGAAGACATTGCCTAAAGACCAAGTGTTACACGTTCAAAGATTGCACACTTCTAAAGCATAGACTAAGAATAACAGTGAAATCTATCACTTCAGTCTTCAACATTGATATTGAGTAGTTTTCACATGCACAGTTCAACAATTTAATGGAGGTGCTCTATTATTTGTAGATCGACATTTTAGGCAAATGTTCAGGTTACAAAAGCTACATTAAAGTGAAATCTTGGGCAATAAGCTAAGCAATCATGATTCGTTTTGATTTTATGGAATGTGATATGTTGTCATACATATTAAAGCGTGTGATGAATGGATGTTTCAGGTCTATCTTCCTATTAAATGAGACTGATCATACGTTTTCTTATTTAAAAACAAAAAATAATTGATACCTTTTATTTCAAATGTGTATGAAACTATGCACATGAAGATATATATTACGCTAATGTATAGATTATAGATGATTAGGGCTTTACAAGAAATATGATTTACATAGTACCATCCTTTTCATGGTTATAGAAAAGTTGATTGAAGAGGTAAGTAAAGTGTCTTAATTTGTCAAATGATTTACACAAGTTTGAAGAGTTGTTGCATGATTGTCAAAAGGATAAAGTGACATGGTAAGTGTCACTCACATTTCAATGAGTTGTGTCATATATTTTTTTTTATGGGACCAGAAAATAGGAATTCGACCATATTTAATAACATCCATACCATAGTACATAATATACTCCAATGCATTGGCAAACATTCTTTTCATACGAATGCAAACGAATGCGCATGTTATCAAAACATTCTTATGTTTTTTTTACACTTTACCTTAACTTTCGCACCTTAAAAAAAAATTACCTTATAATAAATAATGAATACAAAAAGTATGATATTTACCATACTTGAATGATTGAAACATTCTCGAATGCAAAAATGCACATATGGTACGTATGGTTCATACTATGATCCATACTATATCACTACTTTACTCTTGTGTATATGACCCTAAGGTCATAAATAAATCATTCATTCATTCTTTATATTCCTCGTGATTAAGTAAAGGCCATTTCTTCACATAATATCTATCCCTTTTACCTCCTTCTTTTGACAATAGCTCAAGAGAAGATGGAAGCATCTCCCTCTTGAACTCACAAATGCGAAAGTTTCTAAAGTAGCATTGTACATAGTTGGAACACCTAACACTTGTCATGTTTTCGGGGTAGGCTTCCAAACATAACTTTTTCAATGGCTCACATAAAACTTTAAATGACATCATCCCAATATATTGCATTTGCGTGTGACCCACCAAACCCAGAACTATTCATTCCCTAACCAATGCAACATCCTACCCTATTGTGATATCAATCATAGAACATAATATTCACATTCTTCTACTTAAACATTCGATTGGAAAGACGGAGGACATGGAATATCATGTGAAATATAAGTTTTCTATGGAGTTCTATTCTAAGAGCCCGAAATTTTGTTTTCTGCAGCAGATCACTGGAATCAATGCTGTGTTTTATGGCTGTTTTTTTTCCCAACAGTTTTTACAAATGCTAGAATCAGTTCAGATATACTGGTGGAGATGAAACAATATTATGTACTATTTGTATACTGCCTCCGGGCTTTTTATTAATACCAATGGAGCATATGTTTTATGGTAAAAAAAAAAAACATTCGTTTTCATACGTTTGCAAACGAATGTGTATGTTATGAAAACACACTTATGTTTTTCTTTTTGATATTTTTAATCATTTCGTCGCACTTTTTCACCTTAAATACAAAAGTGTGATATTTACCATACTTCTAGGGTGTTTATCATACTCGAATGATTGAAACATACTTGAATGCGAATGCACGTATGGTACGAAATGGTTCATATTATGATGTCAAGGTCTCTCTATAGTAGCCGAACCAAAAAAGGTTCAATGACACATAATTGTCCTGAGTGATTTTTTAGGTATTCTCTTAGGTTTCAGTAACATACATGGACATGTGCACACGTAGTAGTCAACATTCAAATCATTATACAAGCTTACATGGCAACATGGCACACTGGGGATGATGGGTGGTGGTTGTACACAGTCTCAGGGTGGGCATTCCTTCGGGCGCCTCCTCACGAGCAAAAAGACACATTACATTGCATTGGGTGCGAAACATGAAATGGCGGGGAACAGGGTTGCGTGTTTTGATGAACTTGTTCCCATGACAAAAGGTCTTATCCTAGCTTCAGTGTGTGTGTGTTGGGAGCGCTTCATCCCTAGAAATGATGGTCTCTTCCTTTTGTTCCTTGTAACAACAAGGATATACATACATGTAACATATGTATGTATGTATGTATGTATGTATGTATGTATGTGTGTGTGTGTCACGTGTGTGTATATGTATGTATCAGTATGTATGTATGTATGTATGAATGTATGTATGAATGTATGTATGAATGTATTGCAATGTCTTCACCACAGATGCTTCTACCAGATGTATGTAGCAGCAGCAGCAGTATGTAGGACTTCCAAGGGAAGGTGTCAAAACAGAGATAGAGAGATAGAGATCCCTATATAGAAACACAGACTGACAGAGAGACAGAGAGAGAGAGAGAGAGAGAGAGGTAAGAATAGGTTTTTGTTCCTTTCTCTGAAGGTAGCAATGGAAGCTGCTTCCTTCCTAGCAGGGAACCTAAACATCCCATCTTTTTCTTATTCTTCATCTTCATCATCATCATCGAGGTCGATTGTGAAGACCCATCTTTGTTTATTGCCCATTTCTCCGTTCCATAGGAGTTTCGAGCTTTGGAATCTTAGTTCATCGAAGAAGAAACAGGTAAACCTCTACTCGTATTCGCCATCATTATAATTTTCATCTTTTTTGGGACGTTAGTCCATCAGAGAAACAGGTAAAATTCTTAACGTCATTGTTTTTTGGAACCCTAATTCATCAATGGAACAGGTAAGTTTCTCGCCACCAACATCATTATCATCCACATGATCACCATAATCATCACAATTACCATCACCATCGTAATTAATTTCTTCGTTCTTTACTTTACATCTTTCTTGTTCTTGTTCTATCACTATGCAGGTAACCTCTCGAATTCGTACATTAGTAACCTTGCCAAATGCGAATATGGAAGGAGTGCCGATCCCTTACAACCAAAGAATCCTCTGCCCACCACATCTAGAAGATTACATAAACCCTCTCCCCACCCATGTGAACCCACTCTTACATAGCCCCTATTTCCATCCAACTGCGGGATTTTGGCTTTCATGTTCAGACATGGTTGCCCAAAACGTCGCCATCGACCTCATGGACCCATCCTCCCACACTCAAACATACTTCCCAAGGGCGGGACCGCGATATGATGTCATCTTTGTGCCCGATGATGTCAGTGCCGCGATCGTGACTTGCGGTGGCCTTTGCCCTGGTCTCAACACAGTCGTCCGTGAGCTTGTAGATGCCCTCTGGTACCAGTATGGTGTGAAACGAATCCACGGCATCTGTGGTGGTTATAGGGGATTCTATTCACGTGACACCATGCCTTTGGATCCTCGTATTGTCGATGGGTGGCATCGGATTGGTGGTAGTCGGCTCGGAACCTCAAGGGGTGGATTTGATCTTGAGAAGATTGTGGATTCTATAGAACATCGAGGGTTTAATCAGATTTATATAATTGGTGGAGATGGAACCATGAGGGGTGCCGTGGCTATTTACGAAGAGGTTAAGAGACGTGGGCTAAAAGCATCTGTTGTCGGGATCCCAAAGACAGTTGACAACGATGTTGGGATCATTGATAGGTAGGTACATCATTGGTTTCTTAAGAGTTTGAACTGTACTTAATGTAACTTCTTCTAGGATTTTTTATTAGGGCTTTGGATAGCTGCATGTTTTTAAGGTTAGTTGTATGTTATTTGAGACCCATATTAGAGTCTCAAATGATTGTATCTTCTTGCATAGCAGTGAGTTTACAAGGGAATACCAGTTTTTTTTCTTTAGATTTAAGGCATTCACATTTGTTATCTCTCCTTCATAGCATGGGATTTGAGGGCTTTTTAGACCTTTTTTAAGGCCTTAACATAGCTGTTTCTCCTTGCTTTGCAGTTTTATTTAGAATGCATTACTTGTGTTCCTTTGAGAGATAGTTACTTTTTTTAAGATAAAACCTGCTTTTTTCGAGATATTAAGACTGTAAGATTTACTGCGTCTTTATTTTTGCATACGATTTAAATTTTAAGCTTTGAGGTTTTTGGACAGCTTATTAGGTTTTAAGGTAGCTTGTCACTTGTTGCATTCCAGTGGATCTAGAAGGTAATATTGATTGTTTTATTGGCTTTAAGGGTTTAAGGTAGTTACATTCTTTAAGGATAAAGGTAAATGCAAATGAAACCATTGATCAAGAAGGTAATACCTGTTTTTGGTGCTTTTTAGACTTTATGATAGTCCCCACTTCTTGCAAATCTTTAGTTTTGTTTTGTAATATCTTGTTGTTTTGTGTTTTATTAAGGGCCCAAATCTTTAGTTCAAGCCTCTAGCTATTGCACCAAAGCGAATAACACTGTTGTGTACTAATCACACTTTCCATGATATTCCATTTTGTTAAGCTCTTTTGGTTTCCAAACGGCTGTTGAGAAGGCACAGGAAGCTATAAATGCGGGTCATGTGGAAGCTGAAAGTACGCCTAATGGCATTGGTCTAATCAAACTGATGGGTAGAAATGCGGGCCACATAGCTATGCATGCATCTCTGGGGAGCCGTGATGTGGATTGTTGCCTCATCCCCGAGGTTCCTTTCTTTCTGGAAGGCTCAGGTGGCCTCTTTGAGTTTGTCGAAGAGAGGCTGAAAGAGAATGGCCATTGTGTGATTGTTGTGGCCGAAGGAGCTGGACAAGACCTGATGGAAAGGGCGGATAACACAAATCATGAGAAGGATTTATCCGGGAACCCTGCTCTTCAAGACATTGGATTATGGCTTGGAAGAAAGCTCAAGGATTGGTGGAAAAGCACACACCCTAAGGAGTTATTTGCAATCAAATATATCGACCCAACATATATGATCCGAGCTGTACCTAGTAATGCTGCGGATACGGAGTATTGCACTTTATTGGCACACTCGGCTTTGCATGGTGCCATGGGCGGTTTCACAGGGTTTGTTGCGGGCCGGATTAATGCTAAATTTTGTTACATCCCGCTCTCGCTAGTCGCCAAATCCCAGCATTTGGTGGATGTGAAGAACCACGTGTGGAGTTGGTTGAAGAGTGTGAATAACCAGCCGGATTTCATCATCTCTGACAGCGACATTGAAGCTTTGGAAATCAACTCTCCGGCAGCGTCCTAGGCTATTGAAACTTACTCTTTATACTAGTGTCATGACTAAATCAAACAAGTTACTTCGCATTTTGCACTTCTTAGGTTTGTATAATAGTAAGAGTCTTAAATTATTAAAGGTGTCGTAATTGCATCATGTGATGGGAGTGTAACTAGCGTCAATTTCATCTCTCAGAATGAACAATGCTGCGAATCTTTGTGTATGTTCTCGATGATAAAGTATAATTAGAAGCAGCTCTAGTGAGAGAATGTAAATACTTTGTTCACAAGTAATTTGATCTTATCCTCCCAAGCATTGCAAGGTCAAACAATTCTTGTTGGTTTTAACAAATTTATAAATGAAGGAATGATAATTGGAATGGGCCATTTGCTTTAATCTATACGGGATTATTATAATTTTGTGTACATCTCATTTATGTACATGAATTGGTATTCCAGGGATGCAAGACACACATGCTTCGATATGACATACCTCTCACGTACACGTTCTTTTTGCTACTTCACGCAGTATGTACACATCACAATTTCGATTACACCTCGACTTTTAATTCTTTATTGAAGTTGATGCGTGCTGTTTCAACATTGGAATTTTTGTAATGTGAAATTTTTTAATGATTGCCTTGTTAACTGAATGATGTTATATTGTCCGGAACACCATATGTTATGAAATAATGGAAACATATGAGTTGAGTTGAAATTAGTGATGCTCATTCATCCCAAAGAGGGGTGGTAAAAAGCTTCTTAGAAGTTTCTAAGGTTTGGTTCATCGTTGGAAATTGAGAAGAATCCAAACTACTTGTGAATTGTTGCAAGTTATGAGTTTAATGCATATCATGCAAAGTTGTCATGTGGGCTCTTACATCAAACAAGTTCCTATGAATATGTATGTTCAAACCAAACCATATGATTGATGCCCAAAGTGTATAAGTCCTTTATACATCAATATTTGGACATTGACACACAAAGTTCATAAACAATTCGTGTGTTGGGGCAAAGTCCTAGGAACAATGTGAACGTATGTAGTCGTGGTTGAATTTAGGGAGTTTTGCCGGGCGGGCACCATGAGGGTTCATATTTTATGAAGAGGCTATTTATTTATATACATACATACATACATAGTCTATATAGTATATACTTATGGATTAGAAGAAAAAACATACAATTTTTTTATTTTTTTTCTCCCTGTTTGCTCCCCTTTCTTTTATGCTCCTTCTGAATCCTTCCTTGCTCCTTGATCCACCACTCTGAAGTTCGTATCTTGTCTGTTTCTCTTTCTTTGTTTATGAATTCTCCCTGTTTTCTATCTCTTTTTTCTCCTTGTTTGAACCTGTTCTCTGCTCTCTTTTTTCTCCGTGTTTCTATCTGTTGTACATATGGCAAAAAAAATGAGAATGTGGTTTTTTTTTTTTAAGAACAAAAAGGAAACACATTGAAATTCAATAGTACATATTGCTAAAGGTACGCACGAATATACATACTTTCAAGGCAAGGGGTATTCTCCAACAAAGGGCCATCATTTAAAAGTTGAGATTAAAACCTTATGAAGGCACAAAATAAGACTCTTGGCATGTGGGTAATCACATCATGCAGAAAATGGGCAATGGCACAATGCATAAAAGATTGTCAAGAAGGTGATTGCTTAGTGGCAAGTATTTATGGGAACATTGATAGAGTCAATCTACAAGTATGCTAGGTCAAATATCTAAATATTGACTAGGATTACATAAGATATTTCAGAAGCTAAGATCCCACAATTAAAATCAAAGTTGGGGTTTTGGATTATATGTATAACCACAAGGTGATGAAACAAGAAACTGCGTTAGTAGGTGGACAAATGTATTGTTCTTTGACAATTAATATTATGTCAAATTGAGGGGATGAGCCCTTAATCTTTGTTTTAATTTGCAATTTTTTGTATTGAAATATCCAAAATTCTTTGCTAATGCATTGCTCAATGAGAGTATGGTTATAATAGTTTGCCTTGAGTTTCATATAACTCATTCTTGGAGTATATTTCTATGTGTTAATCTTTGCATAAGGCCTATTACCACCGCCCATTGAGTTGGTGTCTGGCGATTAGTATGAAGTTGAAGAAATCCTTGAGTCCAAGCTTCTACATCGAATACTCTATTATCTGGTACGCTGGAAGGGATACCCAATATCTAAAGCTACTTGGGAACCTCAAAACTATCTAAAGAATGCAGCCGAGGTACTTCGTGCTTTCCACACAAGCTTGCGCGAGGTACTTCGTGCTTTCCACACAAGCTTGCGCTGCCTACCTGGAAGTCGATGCTAAATAGAGAGCATAATGTCACGATCATGTCAAGATTCGAACTCTTGACATGACCGTGTTATAATCCAATGTTATGTGTTAACCAACTTATCCAGCATATCATGTATATAATTGGTTCTTGTAGTTTTAAATTAGCATCATGTGCATAATTGCTCCCTTGTATTATTTACACTTGACACATGCATGCATACATACATGCTCTATTGTATCACATGTGTGCAACATGTATGCATGCCGCTTAGTATCAATAGTTGAGTTCACTTTGAATGAATTCAAGGTGAACAACACTAGTTAATGAGATTCTCTTTTCCGCACTTGACAACCGCATCTTTCTCCTCGCTCTTCTGCGCTTGCCCAATCATGTCTTGTCTTGTCTTGACGGTGACCTATTGTAGTTTCGTTTACTTCTATTTTTATCAGAGCCTACCTGTGATTGATTTTCTGGATATTCTAGGCGAGCGGAAAGCGTTTTCTGCTGCACCGACACCATCGCTTATCAATCGCAGGTAGGCAGGCTCCTTCTTGTAGATCGATTTTCGGCAACAACGTGAAAATCGTGTAGAGCGGACAAATCGGGAATGTGCAAAGTTTGCACATGCACATCGGGAAGATGGAAATAGAAATGAAAGCAATAAAGTTAAGAGAAAAGTGTACCAATGTAAGTGCACTTAGGTGCACATGCACACGTAGTGAAAGGGGAGTCTGATCAAAGTGGGGGAGTAATAAGTAGTGGGTATGGTGTGTGTGTGTGTGAAAGTGAGAAGAGGGATTAAATGGGCCCCATCAATCCCCCCCCCCTCCTAAAATCAAGATTCAAGGCAAATATTCCTCTTTGAAAAGAGAGGGATACTTTGGGTTCCCAACCTTGGCTCGTCTAATTCTTTGTCGTGTTAATCTTTCGCATGTTGTTCCCACACTTTCGTGCTCGGAAGCCCGTAAGCAATAAGCTCCCATTCCCACTTTTACTGCCTAGTCCAATACCCTTGTGGTCCTGCCCAAGCCGACATGTACATTGTGGCGAATTCCCCATTGAAGGTTGAGAAGGTATTTGATTCTCCAAAGTATGAGAGGACAACATTTCTCCTAGCTCCTTCTCAAGTAGCCCAATCAGAAAAAAGATTGAAGTTGAAGGATGAGAACCCTTCCCTCGCAACAATTTTGAGTGGGCTCAAGCAAATCAAGGCCGAAAACAATGAGCTCAAGGAGCTTAAATGTCGGAGTACAAGGGGCTCAAAGCTGAAAAGAGGGAGTTGAGAGCTACATTGGTGTAGATAGAAAATCGAAATGTGTTAAAGAAGCTTTGAATTATGGAGAGTGATGCCAAATTGGAGGAGTTGGCGCATCGGATTAGCCTGAAGGAGTTTTATGAATCCAACTCCACCACCGTCCTCATTTGAACAACATTTTTGATCAAGTATATGGAAGAAAAGATTCTATCCGTTGCCATGGACGTGATTAAGAAGAGCCAACATCTCACAAAGAACCAGAAGAAGCAGCTTGGGGATGTCTTGAGAGACGACCCAAAACACTTTGGGATGCTTTTGAATAGATTGATCAAGATTCAAGGATTAGGAATGGTGGTTATAAATACCATCCTCAAAGAGATCGAGAATCAATTTTTGATGGATAACCATGATCCTGATAATAACCATGATCCTGATAATCAATTTTTGATGGATAACCATATGGTAAACGAGAAATAGAAAGAGAGGGAGAAAGGGAGAGAGAGAAAGAGAGGGAGAAAGAATGTTTTTATGATAATGTGTGTTTGTCTCTCTCTCTACAACCAACCAACCGACCACAGAGAGAGAATGTGGTGGTTATAGGTGCACCCTATTTTTGGGGTGCACCTTTTCATATCATAAGGTTACGTTTTGTATTTACTTTCTTATTTACTTATTTACACTAATTAGTTTATTACAACACCCCCCCATAAACTAATTAGTTGTGAACCGTTGTAATCCTAAATTTTCACAACAAGTTTCAAATTTGTCCGGAGGGAGAGCCTTTGTTAGAAAATCAGCCCACATATGATTTGTTGATGTAAACTCTAATGTAAGCTTGTTTTCTTCGGCTAACTCTCGTATAAAGTGATATTTTAAATCCACATGTTTTGTTTTCTCTGAGTGCTTTGGATTCTTCGTTAAGTAGATGCATGATATATTGTCGCAGAAGATTTTCAATTGGAGTGGTCCACATAGTTGGAGTTCTTTTATCACTGTTTGCAACCATAATCCTTCTTTAGCAGCCAATGCCACTGCTACGAACTCAGCTTCAGCAGATGAGAGTGTCACAGATTCTTGTTTTTTCGATTGCCACGTCACTGCTGCTCCTGCCATTATAAAAGAAAAACCAGCAGTAGATCTACGAGAATCAATGTCCCCCCCCCAATCCGAATCAGACCAACCAACAAGTGATTTGATTGGTCTTTCGGATTGGGATCGTTTATATGTTAATCCATAGTTAGATGTGTGTTTTAAATATCGCATAACTCGTTGAAGTGATTTCCAATGCATAAGACCAGGGTTATGCATAAAGCGTGAAAGATAGTTAATTGCAAAACAAAGGTCAGGACGAGTCCCTGTGACTAAATATCGAAGTTTTCCTATTAATTGTTTAAAAGGAAATTGTTGCATAAAATTAATATCTCTTTTTGTGGTTGGACTATCAGATATGCTTAAGTTACATGTTAATGATAAGGGAGTAGTGCAAGGTTTAATGTTTAGCATTCCGAAGGATTTCAAAATTTCATTAATGAATTTATTTTGATGAATGATCAAGGTGCCCATACTACGATTACGCGTAACTTGCATGCCTAGGAAATAAGATAGGGGACCTAAATCTGTTATTGAAAATGCTTTGGAAAGCTCTAGCTTTGCTTGAGTAATTTCAGATGGTGTTCCGACTATAGGAATGTCATCAACATATAATGCTACCACTAACAACCGATTAGATGAATGATTATGTCTAATGTATATATTTGGTTCTGATAACAATCTAGAATAGCCATGTGAGAGCATAAAATTGTTAAATTTTTGAAACCATAACCTAGGAGATTGTTTGAGTCCATAAAGTGATCGATGTAATCGACACACATAGTTTGGTTGAGATTGTGACTCAAACCCAGGAGGTTGGGACATGTAGATTTCCTCAGGTAAATCACCATGTAGAAATGCCGTTTGTACATCCAAATGATGTACTTCGAGATCAAGAATGGTGGCTAGAGCCATTAGGAGCCGAAAAGATGCCATACGGAGGACGGGTGAAAAAGTCTCAGAATAGTCAAGTCCTTCAACTTGAGAAAAACCACGAGCTACAAGTCGAGCTTTGTAACGTGCAACAGTACCATCAGGGTTTAGTTTTTTCTTCAACACCCATTTGCATGAAATAGGTGAGCGTCCCATTGGGAGTGGTACTAGAGTCCATGTTTTATTGGCCTCAAGAGATTCAAGTTCTTTTGCCATGGCGGCTTGCCATTCTACACGATCTGGACTTTGCAATGCCTCATTGATAGTTAAGGGATCATCAGAGACGTCTGATGTGGTTGTCGGGGAACCAAGAGCCGAAAAAGCAAACTCAGGTTCAAATCGATGGTCCGCAACAAGGGCATCAATTTTTTGTGTGTGATCATAAAGATCTTGAATAGTACGAACTTTCTTTGGAGTCGATGTAGGGCTAAGTGAACTAGGTGATTTCGCATTGTCACAACAATTTTTATCTTCTACATGTTGACTATTAGTGGGATATGAGGTATTTCTACATCCTATTTTAATTACTTTTGCATCATTGTGACCATTGGTTTTCCCTTTACCATTAAGGCGTGAGGATCTTCGTAGTGGGATCAAGAGATTTTGAATAGGATGGGAACCTGAATAATCAATGTGAGTTAATTGTGTTCTATCTAAAGGCTTTTCCTTATGAGTGCTAAATTGTTTATTAAGCCTTTGTTTAGTTTGCGTAGAGTTAGTGTTTAAACTTGGAGTATGTACATCAGTTTGTTGTGATTGTTTGGTTATTAGGGGCAATAAGTTGGAGTCATTGGTTGAAACTGGGACTTCTGGGCGAACCTCTAGAGATGAATGCATTAGTGGAGGAGGGTTAATTGGCATATGGTCAAGTGTGACTTGTTGAATTTCCGAGGACATTTGTGGAGCCTGCCAAGAATTAGTAGGTGATGATATTATTTCTTTATTAGATTCAATGTTAGACATGGTAGTCTCATCTTGTATCTTTTCATGGCCATGATGTGGGTGAGGATTAGATATTAGCTTATCTTCATCAAATATCACTCGTCGACTAAATATAAATCTTTTGGATTTTGGGTCATATAATCGATAACCCTTATAGCCATGAGGTTCGCCATACCCAACAAATATTGTGCGAACTGCGTGATTATCTAATTTTGATCGAGTTTCTAAGGGTACGAGTGCATATGATGGACATCCAAAGATTCTTAGATTTTCATAATTTGGATTTTTTCCAAACCACAAGGAAAATGGAGTTGTCCTAATTGATCGACTATATGTTCTATTGAATATATAACAAGCGGTTGAAACGGCCTCTTCCCAATATGTTCGGGGAAGGTTTGCAATGGCGAGCATGCTACGAGTGGCGTCCATATACAACCGGTTTCGCTGTTCAGCCCTTGAATTGTGTTGGGGTGTATATGGGATGGTAAACCGTTGTTGAATCCCATGGTTTTGGCAATAAGTTTGGAAGTTTTGGGACTTGAATTCTCCACCATTGTCTGATTGTAGTACTTTAAGGGGTAAATCTTGTTGATTTGTTACAAGTTTGTGGTAGGCTTTAAATTTCTCAAGGACTTGATCACTACATTTTGTCTTGAGAAACGTGACCATCGTGAACCGAGTAAAGTCATCGATAAATGTTAGGAAATATACATTTCCAGATAGGGATGGGGTAGACAAAGGACCACATATATCCGTATGTACTAGTTGGAGGGGTTTGGTGGTCGTTGTAGGATGGGATGGAAATGGCGAGTTAGAAAGTTTTCCAAATATACACCCTTCGCAAAGGGATAATTTCGATTTACGAGGAAGAGTAAAGCCAATTGCTATATGTTGTCGGGCCATGTGAACCATTGTTTGATGGTTTAAGTGACCTAATCGATAGTGCCATAATAAGGTCATATAGTTTGATGTGTTTGAATCATCTATGTGGTGTGCTTCTTCAGCAGGTACCACAGAGCGGCCTAGAAGGTAAAGACATCCTTGTCTTGGACAATTGACGACATAGCCTCGTCCAGAGGGTGTCTTATGACGAATGATACAATATTTGTGATAAAACTCGACGGATGTATTATCATTCGTGAGTTTATTGACAGATATCAAGTTTTTGGCTATGTTAGGTATATAGTAAACTTCATTGATTTCAATGAAGTTCCCATCAGAAAGTTCAAGATGAGCAGTCCCATGTCCAAGGGCATATTCAACCCCATTGTTCCCAAATCTAACCGGGAAAGGATGTTCTAAGGCCTTATAGTCTTTGAGCCATTCAACTCTTGAGGTGAGATGACATGTGGCACCTGTATCAAGAATCCACGTTGAAGTGGGAGAATTGTTAAATGAAGTGAGGGCCATGAAGGCAATGAAAGAATCTTCATTATCTTCATCGGAATTTTGGTCATTATCACATATGTGATTATTTGGATCGTAGTCATCATGAGATGCATTATAAGATTGGTCTTCTTTATATGTTCTTTTCCCGTTGTTAGAATTCCTATAACAATCTTTCGTTTCATGTCCGCTCCTTTGACAATTTTTACAAAAGGATCTAAGGAACCTAGATTTGTTATGATTCCTTGAATCGTTAAATTTAGAGGTTCGTGAATAAAATTTGGAGTTATTAGGTTGGTATGTTGATTTAGGTTTATTGTAAGGTTTTTTATTGTAATTTGGATGTTTGATATAAAGTGCGGTGTGAGATGAGGAGGGTTGATTTATTGCCCTACGAAGTATGTTTTCTTGTGAGATTGATGCAACTAATGTTGGGACACTAATGTTGGCGGATGTGGATTTTGTACTTATAAATGGTTGCCATGATGGGGGTAGGGCGGCTAACAAGAGGGCAGATTGAACGGAACTTGGCAAACTAAGTCCTGAAAGGATTACATCATCAAGTCGAAGTCTCCAATTTTTAACGAATGTATCAACATCATCATTTTCATTCATATTCATATTTATTAATGTTTTTAAATTTGCAACTTGGGACGTAACGTCCGTATGGAGGTAATCAGCCTCTAATCTATCCCATATTTGTTTGGAGGTAGTCAAGGTTCTCACACTTTGCTTAAGTGTGTCCTCCATATGAAGGAGAAGTTCTAAGCGAGCGTTTAAATCACGCCGCTTCCATGTTTGCACACCAAGTGCATTTGTGGGGTCGGGGCACACGTCGGTTCCATCGACGATTTTTAACAAGTCATGTTGTTCTAATATAATTTCCATGGTCATACGCCATGGTTGATAATTTTTATCATTCAATTTTTCAATATGATAAGTGCGAGACGATACCTGGGCGGCATTTGCCGCCACATTTGCTATCACTCCACCATTTGACATGGTCGAAAGTCGTTTCTTTAATTCGCACGTTCGTTATTAACACCGCGACACAAATCTTGGTGGGGTTGGACTCCTTCACCGCTCTGATACCATATGGTAAACGAGAAATAGAAAGAGAGGGAGAA
Source organism: Azolla caroliniana (assembly GCF_043228905.1). Classification (NCBI taxonomy): domain Eukaryota; kingdom Viridiplantae; phylum Streptophyta; class Polypodiopsida; order Salviniales; family Salviniaceae; genus Azolla; species Azolla caroliniana. The sequence continues at coordinate 23,994,500 of NW_028230436.1, read as the reverse complement.
AGGGAGAGAGAGAAAGAGAGGGAGAAAGAATGTTTTTATGATAATGTGTGTTTGTCTCTCTCTCTACAACCAACCAACCGACCACAAAGAGAGAATGTGGTGGTTATAGGTGCACCCTATTTTTGGGGTGCACCTTTTCATATCATAAGGTTACGTTTTGTATTTACTTTCTTATTTACTTATTTACACTAATTAGTTTATTACAACAATAAATACCATCCTCAAAGAGATCGAGAATCAATTTTTGATGGATAACCATGATCCTGATAATCGTCTTGGATTCGACTTTGAGAAGACCTTCAAAGAGTTCAAACGACTCTGGGAGGGACGGAACCTCAATGCCGTTCATGTATTTGATTGGCAATTTTATGATAGAGATGAAAGTGTAGCCAAAAAACACGAGCAGAAGATACTTTTAAGCAAAGTTGTTGACAGACATAGAGGACAAGTTGCGAGATGTCCATAAATCAATATTGGACAGCTGGTACTATTGTTTAAAACCATTTGGAGCTCTCTTAACCATAGCTATTGAGAATAAGAAGGTTCAAATCTTAGGGATGAACTTGGACTAGATGTATAGAGTAGTGGAGAATCTGTGTTAGATTCTTGTTGTAAACCTGTAATCTTCTCGTTGTTCCATACTTATACAAACTGTACACGTTTTCGTTATCAATCCTCAAAAGAAGATTTCGGGGTTGTTGAGTTATGTTCCTTTAAGTATATGTAAATTCTCTTTACCATCTAGAACTCGATAATGATGATTTTCTGTTTTTTTTAACTTCTGTCAAATTTTGTAACTTGTGATCTGAATTGAGACTCTCAGGGTATTATGCTTTGTTCACCTTGTATGTGGAGCATGATGCTACCATTGTACCCAACTGTAATTTGTGCATTTGCTCAGGTAGTGAGCAAGTAGTGAAAGCACGGCATTTTTGTGGCAGAATATTGCTTGAAATTATTCAGAATAACTCCAGCTGGAAGCAAGTTTGTCAGGTTAGTTCTCATTCACTTAGTCTTCTTTTGATCAACTATCGTAATGGATGAATTTAATCAAATTTCGATTCTCCCGCAAGCAAGCAAGCACCCCCTTTCACTGAGGTAAGACAACTACTAGCATGATCTTTTCTGGGATTTTTTATATCTTTAATTGTCGTAGTTTCCATTGAACAGTTTATTATGATGGTTCTTTGAGCTATATCAATCCCATGGCTAGTCATGAGCCCTTCTACATGAACGTTTGTACTATAATTACATACCTGTTTTGTTCAAGGATATTGGATCTATCTATGTTTCCACTATATGCCATGCCCTAAAGCAATACAGATGTCTTTCTTATTAAGCTAGGTCATGATTACCAATCCATTGGGTGCAATGTTTCTTTTTCTTGTGGTAATTCTGAGGAATTGCCAGAAATTTCAAAAGCACCCTTTTTTATCATCTTATGATTGTAAATCTTATGAAACATAGCTGGATGTTTGAGAAGTGGAATAAAAACATGGTGTGAAATTTGTCATCTTCCTGTATAGAGATCATTTCCCTTGTAATTCGCGAGTCTCAAATTTTTAGAGATGTTTAATATTATTTCTTGCTTGTAGAAAGAGGTGCGTGAATTTCTATGTCATTTAAAAAGATGTAAAGATAGTCCACAAAATTCCAATGAGGTGAATGATTAACTGCAGCCTAGAGAGTTGAAAGATATATATATATAATTTCAAGCAAGATGTCAACAACACTAGATGAAAGATATGAAAGACTAATTATGAAATGTTGATGGAATGGGATACACTATTTGAGATTAGTATAGTTTAAACATTACTTGTGAGCTGCATCCAAAAAAATATTTGGTTTACGTGCCGCTTAAGAAGATAAATGTTAACCAGTAACTATCTTGTGATCTTTCATATGGGTGACAAAAATGCTTCTTGTTGACATTTTAGATATTAATATTGTACGTGCTTTTTAGGTGATCATGTTCAAGAAGAATTATGGTCATGTTACCAAAGAGACATATTTCGGTTTGTACAAAGAAGCTACACAAGGGAATCCAAATTACTTCTTGACCTATGGAAATGGAAAGTCTGCTGCTCGCATACAAGATCATCTCCGTCCAAATGGTGCCCATAGGCGGCACAACTATATGAAAACACCTGGCAAGTGAGAAGATTCTTCATTTTCAAGTTTCAGATTTAAGATTTTGATGTGTCCAGACAGGAACATATCAAAGTTTTTGAAATACATTTACTAGCTACGTAGATTATGCTGTTATTGTATATTGTTTGCTTATGCAACCTACATTGGACTTGGACCAGGGACATAAAGTTTGAAGAGGCTGCAGTTCTTCATTATACTAATACAAGGTTTTCTGATTTGTCATCAAGAAGGGATCGGTGTGGCTGCAAACCTACCGAGGAAGACGTGAAGCGTTGTTTTATGCTAGAGTTTGATCGTGCTGTAAGTTTCTGTAATAAATAATTGGTCTGATTTGATTCAGTTGACATTCTGAATGCATATCCACACATATTAAAGCCTCTCAATGGCTGACTAATAGCTGGTGGATCTCTAAACTAAGTTAATCCTAAATGTATACCTATATATGTGCATAACACAAGGAGCCTGTGTGTTTGTTTCCAAAATAGATGTTAGGACCCATTTGCCTAAACTGGGTGTTTAGGGTTTAGGGGTGTATTCTTGGGTGTCTGGTTCATCATCATCGTTGAGGACTATGTTTTATGTTGTCTTTGAGGGGAAGCCATTGGCAATGAAGTGAAAAAAGTCATAAAGATGTTACACAACCTATTTCGATGTTACACATTGTAAGATCATGCATTGTAGAAATTAATACCTCTTGATATCCCGTAAACTCTACAGTCGTTGGTCAATGAGTTGATACCAATGCATGGTGACTAGTTCTCAAATGATTTGGTGCTTCACCCCAAGACTAAGCACATCGACATGCACTATCATTATATTAGGGAACGAACATTGACCTCAAATACATCGGCACCAATGAGTGAGTGGTCAATTTTTTCACAAAGGCACTAGTTCTCTACAAGTTACAACAATTGTCAATGGATCTAGGCCTTAGACCACTCGACATGTTGAGTTTGGGATGGACTAGAAGTACAAAGATGAGAGACGAAACCGAGCCAAGGAACACATGGAGAATCAACACCTAAGGTATCCAAAAGAGGAAGGGCGAGGTTGGCATCAACAAAGTAAGCCTAGCATATCTAATTAAACCTAACCCAGCAAGTTTGAGGAAGCCTTTTCAAAGCCTAGAATTTTGAAGCCGAAGATAGTCTTGACTTTGAATCGACAAGTGTGAGGGTTAACCAAGACTGTAAATAAGGGAGGATTACTTTTAATCCTAGGGATTGAGACAACCCATAAGGGCCAAGTGTGAACTTGCCTAGGAGCTTTAGGTCTGGCTATAAATATGAGACCTAGCTACCCTCATTAGACACATCATACAACTCTGTTAAATTGTGATCTTGTGGTGAACATATTCTTGTAGCAAGCGCACCAATACCAAGTACAACTCAATGCCATGATCATGGTATAAGATGCCAATCAAGGTTTGAGTTTGTCTCAATCCCTTTGCTCAAAGGTGTTTAGGTGGATCAACACTTCTCTTTCTCTCTCTTTTTCTTTACTATCTATCATTTATTTCCTTATTTCATGCTTACATTAGAAATAATCTCTAGTGTGCATTGGCTCATGGAGAAAAACAATGGTCAGATAAGCCTCGTGAAAAACCTCGACAAGATCGTCAAGATCGACCTTGCTTGATAGAGAGTACATTGGAGCAATGTCAAAACCACGGTCTAGCAGTTTGAACAACTTTGATCGCATCTTCAACTTAAGAGGACACATAATTGATTTTGAGGGGCGTGTTGAGAAACAAGCTCCACTGTGTGTGAAAAAAACTTGACAAGATTAGCAAGATCAACCCTTCCTGATCGAGATCGAGTGATTGGAGCAATGTGAAAACCACGGTCCAACCATTTGAGCAACTTTGATCGTGTATTCAACTACATTAAGACAACCAAGCTTAAGAAACACACAATTGATTTTGAGGGGGCGTGTTGAGAGAAGCACGACCATGAAAAAGTGTGTGAGTACACTTTATTGTAATTTTGTGGCAACTATCTATTTACATGAAGAATTAGATTGTGATATCTAGTTAGTTGACAAGTGTAAATGTGGTCAAAGAATATTAGATATTCTTATGTCTAAATCGTATTCAAGTAGATGCCTATAACTAGACTCCACAAACCACATTTAATGTGGTAGTCCCTTGAGAACTTATATATAAAACCCATGTTGATTGTGTTCAATTGATGATTTTTAGTTAATTAATATAATCTTCTCTTCAGTGCATAAGTTATTGCCCCCCTTTTGTGTCCTTTGTTATTGTACGAGATGTACGGAGAGTCAAGTGTGATGACTCTTGTGTACTTGCCATTCTTTGCTTAAACTATTAATCTTACACGTGTTATAAGTAATCGGTTGCACATTAAGTATTCCGGAAGGCATCTGGGAATAGTCGGATCGGAATCAGATAAACACCGGATAGCACCCATACCTTAACCACCCCTTTGGGGAAGTGTTCCGTAACAGATACTCTGTGTTTATGGCTTAGTCCAGCCCGGGATAAACACAACTTTGGCAACCACGACCTATAACAGCCTTCCGAGTGGAGGGGTTGAAGCATTTGTACCCTTTTTGCCCAAGTGAGTACCCCACAAGGATACAGTTCTCCGATTTCGGATTGAGCTTTTGTTGCTTCTCATCGAGAATATGTACGAATGCAATTGAGCCGATTATCTTGAGGTGAGATAAGTTTGGCTTCTTCCCAAAGTATTTTTCATGGGAGGTAATGTCATGCACACTGGATGTTGTGCACCCATTCAAGAGGTAGACGATAATATTTGTTGTGTCAACCTAGTATGATTTCAGCATATGCTTCTCGTTTAGCATGGTCCTTGCTAGCTCGAGGATGTGCCGATTCTTCCGTTTGGCTACACCGTTCTGTTGCTGTGTATGTCGACACATGAATTCTCTTTGAATGCCTTCTTACTAGAGATAGGCTATGAAATCATCGGAAAAGTATTATTTTCCTTTATCCGATCAAAGGCACCCAACATGTTGGCCCATTTCTTTTTTAGCCCTGCTCTTAAACTTCTGCTCACACTTCATTCTTCTATCGCATGGGGAATATGCCGGTGTGGTTGGAGTAGTTGTTGATGAATGTGACATAGTATCGACATCCTCCGAATGTGGCCGTCTAGGCTAATCCCCACACATAAGAATGGACTACATCTAAGAGTCCTTTGCTCACATTCCTCTCTTTCGGAAATGGGTGGAAATGTTGTTTGCCAAATTGGTTTTAATGAGAAATACATCCAATAGTAACATAATTACAAAAGGGTTGGTTTAAATACCAACTAATTTGGGGCAACTACCCTTTCTACTATTTACAAAAGTAGCCTACACCTAGTGTGTCCAATTTTAGTGTGAAAGCCATTACTTTGGGGAAGTTGGGTTTGATTCTCAACACGCCCCTTCAAACACAACTTCTGGTCGCCAGAAAGTCGTCTTGCTGTTTGGCTCGTTTTGGCTTTCTAAATTCCTCGATTATGTCCGGATGGTTGGTCGAATCAGCTTCGACTAGTCGACTTATATATGTTCTCCTTTGTCCGACTACTTCGTGCTCCTTGTTCAATTAATGTGGCTTATCTAGTTTCGTGCTTCGAATCCCCTTAGTTGGATTTGATCAACTGATCGGCTATACTATATTGTACTCCCCCTCAAGCTCTGCAAGGCGGCTATTGTTAGGCCAAGGTCTGACATGAATTGCTTGAGATTTCCCTAAGGCCGCTTATGGTGTCATCTTCCCCCAATAAATTACATTGTTTGAGATACCTTTTGTATCTCTTGTCCCTAGACTTATCTCTATCACTTAAACTAGTAATTTTACAAGCTCCATTTTCAGAGAACCAAAACTGTTTCCTATTACATTTAATATTAACAAGGGTTTAGGGTCCTAGTTTGCAACGGGCTATTGCGGCCCCACTCTTTAATAACCCGCATCAAAAATCCTCTCGGCTCTCCCCTTTGAGGGAGGCCCGATTGCGCTCATGGTTGGGCCTCACCGTAAGGAATTGGACCGAATGCTTCCCATCTTGGCTCTTGACCCTCGCATATGCCGACCCGTGGTCTAGCACCTTCGTCTCCATGCGAGCCGCCGTGATGTATGGTTCACCCAAGATGACCAGGTGCGAGGACGTCTCTTGAACAAAGAAATGTTGATCTATTTCTACGTCCCCCGCCTTCACACGTACATTCAGGCAAGCCCCGTATAGCTCCTCGGTTGCTCGGGTCGCTGCTCTAATCTTCCACCCATGCTTCGTGTTGATCGGCCACTTTCCCTTTTTATAAAATTCCATGGACATAAGGTTGATCTCAAAGCCATGGTTGATCAATGCTACAACCGACTCTTTTACATCACCGACCCGTATCGGTGTCTCCATTGTCGCTCTCGCCCAATGCGGCCTCATGTAGTGACTGTCTAAATAGTCTTCGTCTTCCTCAGGGACCTCAATTGACAATACATTTACAATTGTGGGCTTTGCTACTTCTTGCTCCGTCGAGAGTCGCTTCCTCTTCATTAGGTTGATGATGACCTCGTGGAATTCTTTCTTGGCAATTCCAAGGACCTCTCGCGGAGTAAACTCTACGCGATTATCGAGGATCCTTTCCTCCACTACCTTCTTCAAGTCCACTGCTTGTTCGATCTCCGAGCAAAGCTTGAAGTTGGGGGGGTTCCCCTTCTCTTTCCATCTTTCAGCGCATGCTTGAGACTGGTTCGGCTCTTCCCTTCTTCGTGCACCTCGAGCGTCGTAATTCCTTGATGGACCGGCTCCCTCGTCATTTCCTACCTTCTTCTCTCCTACCATTACTTCCTAGTTTTGGCAAGCAGCTTCCACTAAGCCTGACTTTTCTTCCACCGGATCCTTCCACCCGGTTGCTTCTTGGACCCTTCTTTCCGCTTCATCCACTTCTTCTCTTTTGAACTTTCCCTTAGAGAGGCTTCCAAGGATTGACAACCAAAAGTCAAACTCTTTCTCTCATTGCCTCCTCACCTCTTTCCCCACTCGGATCCCAGCCGACGCCGAGTAGTGGACGGCTTCAACATGTCGTGCTTCGGCCTCCTCCATTAGCCTTCTCATGCCCCCTCGGCCTTGATTCAATCCCAAGGGGCGCCTTGTCTCCGTCAAATAGACCCAATTGTTCCAAAGATAGACAATATCCCTTCTTAGGGCCTCTTGAAACTCTCCACACTCCCTTCGTAGGTGGTCGGGGTTGTCGCACCACATACATCTTTGCGCGAATGGGGGATGTCGATCTTGAGGGCCGCCACTCTCTCTCCTAGCTTGCGCTATTTGGAGATCTCTCACCATCTTTGTGAGCTCGTCTATTGCCGACCCTCATGATGGTTCTTCAACCATGTTTCTCTCGGGGACGAACCTTGCATTTGCTTGCTCTCTTTCTTGAGGTATTCTACCACCCCTAGGTTCGTGTCTCACTAATGGAGCCTGTGGATGTTTGGCCGCTCAACGGAGATTTGTCATTCCATTCCCTTCTCTTATCGAAGCGACTACAAACCCGTTTTACCATAGCCCAATCTGTCGTGAGCCCATCATCAGTTTCGAGGAGGGACCCCACCTTCTCTCAGTCTCGTGCATCAATAGCCTTTATGAATAGTAGGACCTTGCTTGTGTCAAGCACCATCCTATCGAGAACCGAGAGTCGCACGAAGCGCTTCTCAAATTCTTGTAGAACTACCATAGTATTTATCCCCGTATCGGGAAGCTCAACCCACTCCATTAGATCCCTTTTTGAAATTCTGAGCGAGTCTTCAAGGCCACACTTCTCAAGGAGTCTTTCTTCGAACTCCACCCAATTGCAACAGTCCGCTTGGATCTCGAGTACCTCTGCCTGGATACTCGATGTTACCACTCTAGCGAATCCGGTTAGCCACCTATCTTCGGGCACGTTTTGCATAAACATTTCAGCCTTATAGGCATCCAAGTGGCTCGTAATATCTCTTCCATTGAATCGACCTGTTGTGCTGACCACCGTCTCTATGGCCCGATCTAGGCCGGTGATGCCTTCTCGGGCATTTACCAAGCGGTCCACCGCCGCCGCTATAACTTCAGCGAGTTCTCCTCCTCGCATCTTGGTTTTCCCTTGCCGCCCTCTCACGTTGGGTTCACCAATTTATGTCACGAGGTTTCACGCGCGTGTTACTTGGGCGGGACCACGGGGGTCTTGGACTAGGGAGTACTCAAGGGATAAACATTTATTTATTTATTTATTTATTTATTTTAAATCTTATAAATATAAAGCACTCTTCGAACCCTCCCTATGAATCCTCTCTACGAACTCACTCTACAAATCCTCTCCACTCTACGAACCAACTCTACGAATCCTCTCTATGAATCCTCTCAACAAACCCACTCTACGAACCCTCTCTACGAACTCTCTCTACGAACCCTCTCCGAGTAAGGGCTCGTTCCCCTTTGTTTTGTGAGGTCGGTGGCTTTCGTTGATCACGACTCGTCGACCTTTCGAGATCACCGCACGAGCCAAATGATCAAACGGGTACAAGCAAGATGAGCACGCAAGATGAGCATGCAAGATGAACGCACAAGGGGACGATAACACAAACACGAATGCCTGTACGTCTTTATGAGGAGGCGAGATGCATGGGCACGCCCAAAACGCTCCCTCATCACAAGACGACCGAACGTACAAGGAAGACATAGACAAAGAAAGAAGAAAGAAACACGAATGATATCAGCCAAAGAAATAAATACATGTTCGATTCCAACGCAAGAGGCCCCTTTATAAAATAGGGTTTGATTACAATGGCAACTTCTAGTTAACCACCAGCTCAATCAAAACATAAATACTAAATGCCCTTAGAGACAAGAGCAAATCCGAACACGACGAAGATGAACACACGAGCACCACCAAAATGCCAACCCCAACGAACCACGACCACCGGAACGACGAGCACACTGGCTCGCAACGACGAACGGGGCGAAGCAACGTCGAACCAACGAAGCTTGGGCTCACGAGCACTTCGAGTGCTAACGCGAAGAAGGCGAGCACGTGGCGATGAGGGGATGAAGGGGTATGAGATGAAGAGAAGTGGTGAAGAAGAAGATAAGGGCTCCGAAGGAAAAATGACGATAGTCTCCTCCTCCCAAAATGTCCCTCCCAAATGAGGCCCTACTCGACCTCCTTTTATAGGAAAAAAGAGGGGGGGTCACCAATTTTGTCTTCAATGCAAAAGGAATAAAATTCCTTAAATCCTGTTGCATTTAAAGAACAAATTTGAACTGTGCACCTCTAGCTAGAGGTCAATGTGACTATCCACTAGCCCATTAACTCTGTTTTATATAATATATAATTCTATCTCTACAAATTCATAGCATGTCTCCTGTCTACCTTTTATCTCTCCTCTCTATTAATTTTTACACGAGCTTCTATACATCCTTTCCACCCTTTCTTTTCCCTTTTATTTTGCATATGCACAATTAATCACTTTTGTGTGCACACACATTGCACATGCACATTTTGACCCAGCCTTTCGCCGGTTTTCCCCACTCTCGAGCACGCCACATCGCGACAGTAGTTACAACAGTGAGTGCTCGTAGCTACTCTCTCTCTCTCTCTCTGCCATCTCTGCCGTCTTGGTGGTTGTCGTTTCCCTCATAGGTTGCCGTTTCCGCACCGGTGTCGGTCCTTTACTCAAATGGGTTTTTGGGCATTGGTCCTCTATATGGCTTCAATCGGAATCCGTAGACCCATTTTCCTAGCACTTCGCCGGAAAGTGTCCCTAACTGGTAGGACCCCCATTATACTCACGTGTCAGCCAATACGGTCCGGTCCATCTAAACCGTAGTTTACTCGGCATCTTGCCCATTCGGGTCTGAAATACTAACACCGGTTTGCCGATTGCGAACAGTTTTTCGTTTCCTTTCCTGTGCCGGTCGACAAATGCTTTTCGTCGCCGTTGTTCCAATTCTAAGTGCAGGATGCTTGCTAGTTGTTGTTCCTCGAGTTCACACAACGCTGTTAACCGTATTGCCTCCGATTCCTTCTCGTTCAGCCGTTCCCGTAGCTGGATCCGTAAGCTGGGTACTTGGAATTCCACCAGCATTAGCGCCTCTAGTCCGAACGCTAACCGGAACAGTGTTGTTCGGATGCTCGTTTTATATGTCGTCCAGTATGCCCAAAGCGTGCTATGAAGCTTGGTATCCCAATCCGTTCGATTTTCGTTGACGATCTTCCGGAGGATATTCTCGAGCGTTTTGTTCGTCGATTCCGCTAACTCGTTTGCTTGCGGATAGTATGGTGTGCTCAGTTTATGGACAACGGCATAGAATGTCGTCAGGCTTTCAACTACTTGGCCGAGAAAGTGCCCCGCTTGGTCGCTTATTAATTCGATTGGGCATCTGTAACGGCACCACATGTACTCGTATAGAAATTTCGTCGTTGACGCAGCGGTGTTGTCTCTTAAGGCTTTGGCCTCCACCCATTTCGTGCAGTAATCCGTCACGACGATGACGTACCGATTACCCGTTCTCATTGTCGGTGGTTTGAACGGTCCAACAAAGTCCAGCCCCCACTTCTGGAATGGCTAGAGTGGTAGTACCGGTTTGTGTGGCATACGAGCCTGCTACGTTGGTTGGCCCATTCGCTGGCATAGGTCACATTCTTTTGCGTACCGTACCGCATCTCTTAATGTCGTTGGCCACCATAGGCCACTTTGCCATATTTTCCTGGCCGTCGCATCTCCGGCATAGTGACCTCCGGCAACTCCGCAGTGGGCTTCCCTCAGTATCAGGTCCTTTTCATCGTTGCGCACAACCCGTCTCCATATGCCGTCCGCGCCCTTGTGGTAAAGTGTGTCTTGTAGTAAGTAGAAATGTCGGCTTTGCATCGTCAGGCGTTTCCGTTCGTCCCGGTTCATCTCTTCCGGAGGCAGTCCTGTGCTCAGAAACTGGTGCATGTTTGTGAACCACTTGTCTTCCAGTGCCACCGTCTCATCTGCTGCCGTTTCCGTAGTGACTCGAAACAGCTCGGCATCCGGAAACTCATCGGCTACTCCGTCACCCGTCTCTCCGGACTCTAATCGGCTTAAGTAATCCGCCACGGCATGCTGTATACCAGGTCGGTGGAATATTTCAAACTCGAATTCCTGTAACAGTAAGGTCCATCGGGCCAACTTACCGGTGAGTGACGCTTTGGACACCAGGTAAAGGAGTGCCGAATGATCTACATGGAAGGAAAACTTCATTCCCAATAAATAATGCCGAAACTTTGTCACACTGTAGATCATCCCTAGAGCTTCCTGTTCCGTGGTAGAGTAGTTCTGTTCTGCTTGGGATAGCTTCCGGCTGGCATAGTAACTGCTATATCTCGTTCTCGGAGTAACTGCCGCCGGCAAGCCCTACGGTGTTCTCCTTTTGCCGCTGTAAGTCTGTGACATTCTGCTTGTTTGCTTTCTTTACCCATTCTGTCACTTGCTTCCGAATGGTCTCCTGCGTCTCCCATTCCTTGGCCATGCCCTTCGACCTCGTGGTCACCTGCTGCAGATCTGCAACCTCAGGGACTACCATATTTACTGTCGGTCGTTTTTCATAGCTCTTCACTGGGCATTGATTACTATAATGGCCTTCCTGTCGACAATAGTAGCAGTAGGCTTTCCGAGTATTGTTGGATTCGACATTGTCTGTTGTACCCGAGGCCGGTCTTGTGGTAAGCGCGGGGTTTTGGGCCGGTTGGCTGCTTGAAGCTCCTTGTTCTGGATCCCGTGGGTAGCCGCTTTTTTTGAAATGCCGTTTTTTGTTATAGTTCTTCTTATTGCGGTACTCTTGACGAGGTTGCTCGTTATATCTGCCGTATTCCTCCCGTTGTTGACGATACCCGGGGGAGTGCTCCCGGTCGTAATGTTCGTATCATCTATTGTAATCCCGGTACCGATCATATCTATCATGCCGGTCATAGTTATCTCGCCGATCACCGTACCAGACATCATTCTCCCGTCGATCGCCATATCGGACATCCTGTGCCGGTCGGTCGCGGTCCATTCGCCACCAGCGTTCCTCTTCTTCATCCTGGCTGCTGCATGGCTCTATTTGTTGGACGGGCAGTGCTTGTCGGTTCAATAGATTATACTCACACCTATCCGTTGTATGGCCCTTGGATTGACAGATTACACATTGTGTCCTCATAGTGCATTCTAGTGCCGAGTGTCTGGAATTCAAGCAGGTTGTGCACTGTATTGCTTGCCGAAACCGGAGGTCTTCATCGGACGGTAACGACCGTTGGAGTGCTCCCAGTGTGAGCTAGGAGCTTGTCTTTTCCATCTCTCTCACCCGGTCAATGACCTGGTCGATGGTACTTGTGCGGAAGTTAATTACCGTGCAAACCGTGCGTAGGGTTCCTGGAGTGCATTTAGGAATATAGTCCATAATTCCTCCTCCGGGGGTGCGCGGGCAAGCTGACTATGCATCCGTTGAAACTGGATGACAAACTGGGGTATAAAATAAGCCCACCATTACTGTCTGGTCCACCTCCTTTTGGAAAAAATGCAAGAATTTAGCTTTTAAATCTGCGAAGGTGGTGATGGTAGACGGGTCCTGCGTCTGGCGCCATCTTGCTGCCGGTCCCTCCAATGTGACGCCAAATTCTGCTATCTTAGAGCGTTCCTCTTCTTCCGGGGTCAATCGCTGGGACACTTGGTTTGCTTCCCATGTCTGTTCAAAGGCGTGAACATGAGCTTCCGCATCCAGATCATCTCTATACTTGGAGTACTGGAACGAAATTTCGTCGTCTGGTATCGGTGCGCGGGCTGGCAGTGTTGGTGGTCGTTCCGGGATTTTCTCCGATGTCGGTGGTCTTTCCTGATTTGTTTCCGGCGTCGGTCTTTCCTCTCCTTTTGGTGACGGAGGCCTCTCCTCTTCGACTTCCGGTGTCGGAGGTCGCTCTTCCTCTACTGGTTCCGGAGGTTCCAGCCTTAGCACTTCCGGTTCCGGTGTCGGTAAGGTGTCTGATCCTTCGTCCTCCGGTCCGCCCGGGGTTTCGTTGCTGCTACGGTAGTTCGTGTGCACGCTGTATTCCCCTTCGGAATCCGATTCATACGCTGAAAAGGCTTCTGCTTTGCTTTCTCCGTTTGCCAACGCCTAGAGAAGGGATTCGGTTTCCCGGAGGCTGCTTAGGCTGCTGTCGTCGTCCGAGTGCGATGTTTGCTGTAACCAGAGGGAGTCCTTCGCTACTCTCCGGATTACATTGGAAAACGAGTGATCCACTCTAATTTCCTGCGCCGCTTGCTGGAAAGCCTCACGTCTCCTTTGCCTTTCGATAAGGCGTCCAGTTCGATCTGTAACCAGGTCGTGCGTTGATCTAGTCATCCATCTGTGCCGTCGTTCGCTGCAAAAACAGGAATCATGGTCGCCAAAATCTGTGTTAACTCTTAGGGCCGGACAATGGCCTAACACAGGGTGTCTACGGAAGACACTTCACCAAAGAGGTGTTACAGCAACAAGATTAGACTCAACGATTAATCCGACTTAATTAAGTTACTTAGCAAAATCGTCCTCAATATTCACACGCGTAAGATATAACAATGAATGCAGAACGACAATTAACATAGAGAGATAACAACACTAAGCTTTATTACTTAACCGTTGTTCATTACATTGTATCCGGGCCTTTAAATAAGTTTCTGGTCTGTATCACAAAACGGTGTCATCCGCACCTGTTCGGGATCGGTCCGGATCCGGAACGGTCTGGTGCCTTTTGGCTCCGGATCGTTGCGTGAGACGACAACGGCATACCGATTCCTTTGTCGGTCGGGCCGGTAACAAAGTGGTTCACCGCCGCCGCTATAGCTTCAACGAGTTCTCCTCCTCGCATCTTGGTTTTCCCTTGCCGCCCTCTCACGTTGGCTTCACCAATTTATGTCACGAGGTTTCATGCGCGTGTTACTTGGGTGGGACCACGGGGGTCTTGGACTAGGGAGTACTCAAGGGATAAACATTTATTTATTTATTTATTTATTTATTTTAAATCTTATAAATATAAAGCACTCTTCGAACCCTCCCTATGAATCCTCTCTACGAACTCACTCTACAAATCCTCTCCACTCTACGAACCAACTCTACGAATCCTCTCTATGAATCCTCTCAACAAACCCACTCTACGAACCCACTCTACGAACTCTCTCTACGAACCCTCTCCGAGTAAGGGCTCGTTCCCCTTTGTTTTGTGAGGTCGGTGGCTTTCGTTGATCACGACTCGTCGACCTTTCGAGATCACCGCACGAGCCAAATGATCAAACGGGTACAAGCAAGATGAGCACGCAAGATGAGCATGCAAGATGAACGCACAAGGGGACGATAACACAAACACGAATGCCTGTACGTCTTTATGAGGAGGCGAGATGCATGGGCACGCCCAAAACGCTCCCTCATCACAAGACGACCGAACGTACAAGGAAGACATAGACAAAGAAAGAAGAAAGAAACACGAATGATATCAGCCAAAGAAATAAATACATGTTCGATTCCAACGCAAGAGGCCCCTTTATAAAATAGGGTTTGATTACAATGGCAACTTCTAGTTAACCACCAGCTCAATCAAAACATAAATACTAAATGCCCTTAGAGACAAGAGCAAATCCGAACACGACGAAGATGAACACACGAGCACCACCAAAATGCCAACCCCAACGAACCACGACCACCGGAACGACGAGCACACTGGCTCGCAACGACGAACGGGGCGAAGCAACGTCGAACCAACGAAGCTTGGGCTCACGAGCACTTCGAGTGCTAACGCGAAGAAGGCGAGCACGTGGCGATGAGGGGATGAAGGGGTATGAGATGAAGAGAAGTGGTGAAGAAGAAGATAAGGGCTCCGAAGGAAAAATGACGATAGTCTCCTCCTCCCAAAATGTCCCTCCCAAATGAGGCCCTACTCGACCTCCTTTTATAGGAAAAAAGAGGGGGGGTCACCAATTTTGTCTTCAATGCAAAAGGAATAAAATTCCTTAAATCCTGTTGCATTTAAAGAACAAATTTGAACTGTGCACCTCTAGCTAGAGGTCAATGTGACTATCCACTAGCCCATTAACTCTGTTTTATATAATATATAATTCTATCTCTACAAATTCATAGCATGTCTCCTGTCTACCTTTTATCTCTCCTCTCTATTAATTTTTACACGAGCTTCTATACATCCTTTCCACCCTTTCTTTTCCCTTTTATTTTGCATATGCACAATTAATCACTTTTGTGTGCACACACATTGCACATGCACATTTTGACCCAGCCTTTCGCCGGTTTTCCCCACTCTCGAGCACGCCACATCGCGACAGTAGTTACAACAGTGAGTGCTCGTAGCTACTCTCTCTCTCTCTCTCTGCCATCTCTGCCGTCTTGGTGGTTGTCGTTTCCCTCATAGGTTGCCGTTTCCGCACCGGTGTCGGTCCTTTACTCAAATGGGTTTTTGGGCATTGGTCCTCTATATGGCTTCAATCGGAATCCGTAGACCCATTTTCCTAGCACTTCGCCGGAAAGTGTCCCTAACTGGTAGGACCCCCATTATACTCACGTGTCAGCCAATACGGTCCGGTCCATCTAAACCGTAGTTTACTCGGCATCTTGCCCATTCGGGTCTGAAATACTAACACCGGTTTGCCGATTGCGAACAGTTTTTCGTTTCCTTTCCTGTGCCGGTCGACAAATGCTTTTCTATCTCTACAAATTCATAGCATGTCTCCCCTCTGCCTTTTATCTCTCCACTCTATTAATTTTTACACGATCTTCTATACATCCTTTCCACCCTTTCTTTTCCCTTTTATTTTGCATATGCACAATTAATCACTTTTGTGTGCACACACATTGCACATGCACATTTTGACCCTGCCTTTCGCCGGTTTTCCCCACTCTCGAGCACGCCACATCGCGACAGTAGTTACAACAGTGAGTGCTCGTAGCTACTCTTTCTCTCTCTCTCTCTCTCTACACAACAGTTACAACAATATGACAACAACCTTACTAACCTGATTGCCCTAAGTCATATTTATACTTATATGAACTTAGGGCTATTTACAAATATAGCCTCAATAGGCTTACTCAAAACATATTTACAGATATGGCTTCTCTTCCGGTTCTCACTGGGTCTCTTCCAGTTCCCGAATCTCTTCCGGTTTTCACCGGGTCCCATATGGAGGGACCGATTTCCCAAAAATGTCCCCCTTCACTCCGGCATGGGATGTCTTGTCAGCCCGGTCTGCTTTCAGCACGCGTTCAGCTTGTCGGTTGTCAAGACCTTGGTCAGCATGTCCGACCCGTTTTAATCCGTGTGGATCTTCGTCAGCACGAACTCTTGATCTTGTACTCTCTCCCAGATCCAGTGGTACCTCTGCTGGATATGTTTCGTCGGAGAATGGTAGGCCACGTTCTTTGCAAGGTGGATTGCGCTTTCACTATCGCAGTAGAGCCAGTATTCCTCCTGTTGGATCCCTAGCTCTTCGATGAAGTCCTTCATCTAGATTATCTCCTTGTCGGCTACTACAACTGCCATGTACTCTACCTTTGTGCTTGACAATGCAACCGTCTTTTGTAGCCTCGACTGCCATGATACAACTCCCCCCGCATAAGTCATGACATATCCGGATGTAGATCAGTTGGTATCTGCATCAACCAACATATCTGAATCCGTGAAACCATCGAGTTGGGGTTTTCTGAAGCCAAACCGGAGGCACATACTAGTGGTGCCTTTCAAATACCGGAGTATCCACTTGATTGCATTCCAGTCCTCTCTTCCAAGATTTCTCATCAACCGGCTCACCACTCCGACTGCATATCTGATATCCGACCGGGTACAGACCATCGCATACATGAAGCTCCTGATGGAAGATGCATATGGTATCTTCATCATATCCGTCTTCTCCACCTTTGTCCTTGGGCTTTGTTTTTCGGATAGCTTGCAGTTTGCCGAAAGTGTCGATACCGACCGGTTTCGCCTCTGACATGTTGAACCGCTGAAGCACCTTCGTCACGTACTTTTCCTGTGATAGCCACAATAGCTTCTTCGACCGGTCCCGGATGATGTGCATCCCCAATATCTGTCTTGCTGACCCCAAGTCTTTCATTGAGAAGGTCCGGTTCAGAGCATTCTTCAGCATTTGTATCTTACCTTGGTCTCTTCCGACGATCAACATATCATCCACATATATGAGAAGTATGAGGATGTCTCCTCCGTCAAATTTCTTCACAAACACGCAGTGATCGGCTTGCGTTTTGTGGTACCCTTGATCCGTCATGAAAGAGTCGAACTTCCGGTACCATTGTCGGGGAGCTTGTTTCAGTCCATATAAGCTCTTCTTTAGTCGGCACACCAGGTGCTCCTTCCCTTTCTTCTCAAATCCTTCCGGTTGATGCATGTAAATCTCTTCTTCGAGGTCACCATGGACGAATGTCTTCTTCACATCCAATTGCACTACCTCGAGGTCCATGCTTGCCGCTATACCCAATACCGTCTGGATGGATGTCATTTTTACTACCGAGGCAAAGATCTCATCGAAGTTCACTCCTTACTTCTGTTGGAAGCCCTTCACCACGATTCGGGCCTTATACCTTGCTGGATTTCCAGCATCTCCTGGTTTCAGCTTGTACACCCACTTGTTCCGGAGTGCTCTCTTCGCTTTCGGCAACTCCATCAGTTCATATGTGTGGTTCTCATGCAGAATCCATCTCGTCCTGCATGGCACTCAACCACTTGGGGTTGTGGGTATCTCTCTTTGCTTCTTCGAAGTTTTCCAGCTCCCCCTCATCGGTTAGCAACACATGCTCTGCATCCGGAAATCTCTGGGGGGCTCTTCTCTCTCGGAGAGGATATCTCCGTCCTTGGCTTCTGACTACCGGTTCCTCCGTTTGTTCCGAATCCGAATCCGATTCGGGATCTTGTCTGGTTCCGGTGTCTTCTTCTTCTTCTTCTTCTTCTTCGATCGGTTCGGTTTCCTTTCCATATCCGACCGGTTCGTCAAGTGTCATCCGGTTATCGGCCAACATTTGGTTTTCAACCGGGTAGGTCCTTGTGTCCTCAGGCCAATTTTCATTGGATGATCCGGAGTTCATCACCTTCTTCTCCGACTCCCAATCGACAATGGTCCTGTCTTCCATGAAGACTATGTCCCGACTCCGGAACACCTTCTTGTCGACCAAAGCCCACACCCGATAACCAAACTCATCATCGTCGTATCCAAGGAATATGCATGGCCGGGACTTCGGATCTAGCTTTGATCTCTTGTCCTTCACCACATGCACATAAGCGAGACACCCGAACACCTTCAAATGCCGGTAAGATACATCTTTACTGGTCTATACTGACACAAGTACTGAGAGTACTTGACTGCTCATAAATGAGCCTCGACTCTTACTCCCAAAACTATTCCTTACGAGGAATATCTTTCTAACGGCCTTTCGGTGTACGCACCGATACGACCTCTTCTTACGCACCGGTTTGCGTATCCGTTTTACACACCGGTCTGGCCTAACCGATCGGTCCCAACCGATCCGATCCTCGGCTTGCTCAGCTGATTCGGCCGATGTTGAGCTTGTCTCTCAACAATAGGGTTGTGCACTCTTGAAGTTTCAACCTTCATGATATGGCATTGCCGCCATAGGTGAAAAGATAACCTGATGTCAACTTTCGATTATCCGTATTTCCGTCTTGGGTAACTTGGCATATGCTAGCATGCTCCGGACTCTCTCCATTATGGTCCGGTTCATCCTTTCACCCGGCCTGTTCAATTCCGGCATCTTGGGTACAGTAAACTCAAGTCAAATTCTCTTCGACTGGCAATACTCCTCGAACTACCCTCGGTATTCTCCTCTGTTATTTGCTCGAACCGCCTTCAATTTCCGACTGGTTTCTCTTTCCACTCTCACGTGGAGCTCCTTGAAGACGAATAGCACCTGATCCTTCGTCTTCAATGGTGAGACCCACAACTTTCGGTTGTGGTCATCTATGAACGTCATGAAGTACTAAGATCCGGCATGTGACTTCGTGTCCACTTGACACACATCGGTATGCACCAGCTCCAGTGGTGCATTCCGTCTCATCGGTGGTCTTGATCAGAAGGAGGTTCGGTTTTGCTTGTTGGCCAAGCAATCAGTGCACTTCTCAAGTTGCATGTCCTTCACCGGAATGAGGTTGTCTTCGGCAAGCCTCTTCATCCCCTTCTCACTCATGTGACACAGTCTTTTGTGCCACATCTCACCGGTAGTGTCGAATGCTACGTTCACATCTTCGTGGCATATCCGGGCATGCATCAGGTACAATGTGTTGACCTTCCAGTCTCGAGCCACTATCAAGCTTCCCTTGCAGAACTTCATAACACCGTTGCGGATGCTACCCATGTAGCCTTCATCATCTAGCCGACCGGTTGATATCAAGTTCAATCGAACCTCCGGAACGTGCCGGACATCCTTCAGCAGCAATTTGCATCCGGTTGATGTTGTCAACAACACATCTCCTATGTCGATAATTCGGCATGTACCTTCATTCCCCATCCGGACACAATCATGCTCACTGGTTGTGTAGGATGAGAAGCATTTCCTGTCCGAGGTAAGGTGCAACGACGCTCTGGAATCGACAACCCATGTTGTCTCGTCGCTGGCAAGGTTCAACTCACTCTCCTCGGTGATGAGGCTTAGTTCTTCTTCACTTGCCACGATCGTCGTCGTTCCCTTCCGGTCCAGGCCTCGCCGATCCGAACCGTTTCGATCCGGTGATTTCTTCGAATCGGTACTATCGGTTCCCTTGTCTTTCCGGAAATGCCAACAGTTCTTCTGGAAGTGCCCTAGCTTGTCTCAATAGAAGCAAGTGGGCCTCCCCCTTGACTTTGACCGTGTCCCTAACTTTTCCCGGTTCTGGGGACTCCGATTCCTTTGTCTTCCGCATTCTGATTCGGTAAGGAGGGCTTTGGTGTCGGAGATCACCTCCTTGTCTTTCCGACGCACCTCCTCATCTAGCAAGCTCGACTTGACTCTTGCTAGGGATAGTTGTTTTCCTTCCGGCCCGGTGTTGCCCAACATGACAATTAACGTCTCCCAGCTATCCGGGAGGGAACCGAGTAGGAGCAATGCTAGGACCTCATTAGCAAGAGGTACTTCCAACGAAGTTGCTTGGTTTATCAGCCCCTGGAAGGCATTCATGTGCTCCGCCATGCTGGAGCCATCTTGGTACCGGAGTCTTATTAGCTTCTAGAATACCGAAACCTGATTAACAACATTTTTGTTCTGAAACATAATGTCGATCTTCTCCCAAAGCTCATGAGCCTTGCTCTCTTCATTGAAGTTGTTGTACAGGTTCATGTCGATGAAGCATCAGATGTACGTTGTTGTCTTCATGTGCATCACCTCCCACATTGTGGCATCGATCTTGTCCGGTCTTGCATCCCCAAACTGTACCGGCAACCATAGATGTTTAACCATGAGCATGTCCCTCATCTTCAACTTCCACACTGAGTAGTTGGAGCCGGTGAGCTTGAACATGCCGCCGAATGAATCTTCCATTTTCTGTGTTGTCGCTCTGATACCAGTTTGTCGAGAATAGCACGGAATATCGCTCAGCCACAACCGAGTATTGAAACACAAAAATGGGGATGAACGAGAGAGTACACAAAAATGACACAAGATGTTTACGTGGAAAACCCTAATAGGGAAAAACCACGGGAGCCCACGGACTCCAACTATCACTATATGAGAGGAAATACAAAGTGGAGGCACAGAGGCAACGATCTCGTGCTCGCGATCTTCGTCAGACGACGGTTACAACCGTGAGTGCTCGTAACTACTCTCTCTCTCTCTCTCTCTCTCTCTCTCTCTCTCTCTCTCTCTCTATACAACAGTTACAACAATATGACAACAACCTTACTAACCTGATTGCCCTAAGTCATATTTATACTTATATGAACTTAGGGCTATTTACAAATATAGCCTCAATAGGCTTACTCAAAACATATTTACAGATATGTCTTCTCTTTCGGTTCTCACCGGGTCTCTTTCGGTTCTCACAGAGTCTCTTCTGGTTCTCACCGGGTCCTCTTCATTCATCACCGGGTCCCGTCCGGAGGGACCAATTTCCCAACAGTTACCTCGTCGGTGGTTATGATTTCAGCACTAATTGTGGTAACCCTATTGGTCCGGGTACCTCCGTTCCGCTCCTCTCCTTCAATCATATTCTAACGAGTAATCTCGATCGTACAGGTCTCGTGGATACTCTTCCCTCCTTCGGACATCGTCATACTGGAATCTTCCCTTTGGTCCGTACCAGAACCGATCCTCACGGGGCTCTATCTGTCGTACCGATGCTGCTTGGCGATTAAGCAGGTTATATTCGTACCGCTTAATTGTATGTGCCCGTGAGTTGCACAATGCACAGTGTGTCTGCATGGTGCATTCCAAGCTAGAATGGCCCAAGTTCAAGCAAGTTGTGCATTGTATTGCTTGGCGGAAACGCAAGTCCTCCTCCTTGGGCAAATCTCTTTGTAGTTCTCCCATCAACATGGTGTTGCAGTTCTGGGCTCAATCCATGCCGAGCACTCGATCGATTACTTGATCTAACATACTTGTTCTGAAATCCAAAACTGCCAATGTAGTCCGGAGTGGCTCCCGTAGAGCCGTCAAAAATATCTCTTTTACCTCTTCTTCCAGGGGTGCCCACGTCAACTGTCTGTTTGGATAAGGGTGTGGCATCGTATCATCCTTGTCGGCACATTCTATCGGCGTCGGTGGTGTTTGCACCGGTATAGCTTCTTCTGCTAGTGGTGTTTGCACCGGAATCGCTTCTTCTACCGGTGGTGTCGGTGTCTTGGTTTCGGACCCCGACGTTGGTATCTACTCTAGAACTTCCTCCTCTGGCTCCTCCGAAGTGTCGTGGCTGGATCGGTAATGGGACTGAACACTCCACTCATCGTTCATGTCGTTGTCTGACCGTGATTCAAATATCGAAAATGCTTCTGAATCCCCTGACCCTGTTGCGAGGGTTTGCAATATGGCTTCGGCATCGTCGAGGTTCATTAGGTTGCTCTCCTCGTCCGGTCGATGTTGATTTTGTATTCAAACCGTTTCTTCTGTGACCCTCTGAAGCGCTCTTGGAAAAGACCGATCCTGCCAGATCTCCTCAACCACCTGCTGGTACGCTTCTCGTCTCCGTAGTCTCTCAGCTAGTCTTCTCACTCGTTCGGCTCCCGGGTCGTTCATCAGTCTAGACGACATCCATCTCCGGTGTTCACTGCTCTATGCAGAAATTGTGGTCACCAAAATTGTGTTTATCCTGGGCCGGACTTCTACCACAAACACAAGGTATCCCTTTCTAGAATACTTCTCCAAAGATGTGGTTAGAGAGATGGAATAATGCTTCATTACACTTATAAACTTATCCGGTTACTTTCCAGAACACACATTGTATCCAATTATAGGTTACCTGCGTAAGATTAGAAATTGCAAGCACAGACGGCAACACTTATATTACTTGCTCTCTTAAATATACAATCCGAATCCTTTATATAGGCCTCCGGTCTAGATACAAAACGGTGTCGATCAGGATCGGTACATCCATCCGGATCCGTCATTATTAATATTCTAGTTATCTAATATCTAATATCCGGCTTTCGGTTCACACTTCCGGAAACATACTCTCCTCCTTGGACAACATGTGTGTGTGTGTGTGTGTGTATGCAAAAGAAAATCAGAAAATTGTATATTCACAAGAAGAAGAAAACAAAACTGGCCAATTACAAAAGAGGAGAGAGTGATGCTTATATAGTTACCCTCGCTCTCTACATTCTCTCACCTAACACCTCACTCTCTCACTAGATTCTTGAGATGTTTTAACTATCCCATAACTAGTGTGTCATAGGCAGTTACTTCTATGACAAATAGTTAATGTTTACAAGGTGGAGTGTTCACACTAGGGTAGTTGGGCTTGATTTTTAACACCCATAAATGTAAATCAACCCATTGATGCACTTTGGTTTATATGAGTAAAGGATCATTCACTAATGTTAACTCGATAACTAGGATAGATAATAATCGTAACATTCAACAAAGTTCAAATATCTCTCAAATCAAGCCTCGTCTATATCTCCCGCTTGTTTGACCCCCAAATGAAGTAAATAATTAAACAAAGAGCACAAACTCTCCTTTTCATGGAAACGTAAAAATAAAGAAGACATGAGAATTATGATGATGATCTCTATTCGATAATAGTGTCAATTCAATTAAAGAAAGTGTTTTTATGTCATGAGATAACCAACTATTGAGCACATAAAGAATGAGGAATTTTGAGTGTAATATTGCATTAAGTAATGGTCAACTCGTGTAATATCGTTGTCCTCTCATGTGTTATGAAATATCAGACAATAGATATCCACGACTTTGCAAGCATGCGTCTTGCAATAACAAAAACCACAAAGCCATCATTTGCATAAACCAATTCATTATATGTATTAGGTCTACAACAAGGGACTAATTGACATGACCAAGGGTGAAGTGAATGGGGAACATGTTCCTCTTACGAATTGTATGAATCAATAAGAGGCCAATATGATTAGCCAATATTGTGTATTCACCTATTGTTTAGTCCAATTTATGAATCAAAGTTTTCTAGTACAAAATATGTTGAAAGAGCACAAAATTGCCTTAGCATCAACTTCCACATTATGTACATCCTCATTGATACATTCTTTGGCTTCATTCTCATCCTCTCTCTCTCTCTCTCTCTCTCTCTCTCTCTCAAGCTGATCATATATAATGGCTTAGCCAAGTGGCCGGGCTCGGAAGAGCTCACATGTTTCCCACATGGAGGAGGGGAAAGCACCGTTGATTATCTAATAGGACGCCCTGAAGCTACCCACATGGTTAGCTCCTTCCGGGTGGCCCCATGCCCCATTGGGGCAGACCATACCTTCCTATACTTTGAGCTAAAATGTGACACCTCCCACACCACCAATTCTAGTAAACCAACCCATCACACTATAATACATTTCACGCATGAGCTCGCGGACATCTACTCTCGACATGTTCAAGCCCATCTTTCCTCGTTTGATTCTTCCTTGCCTTTAGAGAACCTCACTACAGAACTCACACACATCCTTCACTCAGCCGCCACTAGTAGCTTCCCATACACGAAAGACTCCAATCATAGTAGAATAGGGTCTATGCCACAAAACAAGTGGTAAGACGAGGATTGTAGAGAGTTGTATAGACAACTTAAAGTATCGCGACTCAGTGGTACTATCTCCTTAGTACAGGCTCGCAAAGAGATGCGCAAGATGACACGTCGTAAAAGACGAGCTTGGGAAGCATCTCAATATTGGGAACTCTACCATATGCTCATGAGTAGGGATTGTGCCCTTGCATGGAAGAGACTACGGGAACCGAGACCACAAACACCCATCGAGGATCCCAATATTTGGCACACATATACCGAGAGACTCTACCATGTCCCGAACCAACCACCCATTCCAATGCCCTCCACACCTCGACCTCCCATGGGGACACTTTTCACGACCTCTAGGGTCACGAAGGTCATAAAAAAATTACAACATAGGAAATCCATGGACCACACAGGATTGCGAGCCGAGCACATCATATATGCTCGAGAGTGCCTAGCTCCCTTTCTCACTCTAATCTTCAACCGCGCCCTCGCCAAGGGTTTTCCACCACAATGGGCCATGAACACTGTGGCCCCTATACATAAAGGAGGGGACCCAATGGACCCAAATACATATAGGACCATTATGATAGGTCATACGCTTGCTAAACTATATGGTGCAGTAATGGAAGCGGAGCTCAGTGATTATATGGAAACATTAAGTCTTCGAGCACCTGAGCAGGCTGGCTTTAGACGAGCCTTCTCCACTATTGACCACATCTTCACACTTAGGTGCTTAATTGACCAAACAAAGGCTCGTAAGAAGAAACTATATTGTTGCTTTGTGGACTTTCGCAAAGCCTTTGATACAGTTCCTAGGGAGAGGTTGTTTGATAGACTTAAGAGCTTGGAGATACCAAATGACATGATTTGGGCCATTTATGCCCTATATGAGCAAGTCTGTGGGCGCGTAAGATGCCCAGGTGGCCTATCCGATTGTTTCACTAGCACCATTGGTGTAAAACAGGGTTGCCCCCTATCACCGACTCTTTTTGGGATCTACATTGATGAGATCACTGATTTTATTGCTCGTAAGGGAGGCAAAGGAGTGGCTATTGGGGATACGCAAGTTAGTCTCTTACTCTACGCAGACGACATTGTCTTGCTCTCGGAGTCGGAACACGACCTACAAAAGCATCTTAATGCCCTAGATGACTTTTGTACACAACGAGGACTGGTAGTGAATCTAGCGAAAACTAAAGTCCTTATCTTTCATACATCGTCCAGAGTTAGGAGTAAATGTCACCTCATCCTCTCTCATAAACTAGTTGAGGTGGTGGGATCTTATGTATACTTGGGAGTCACTTTTAGTGCTCGCTCAGGTAAATTCTCGATGACCCAGGCAGCCAAAGATAGGCTAACGAGAGGATATGCATCCCTCTCACTCTTAGAGAGACAATGCCACCAAGCATACTTTCAAGAGCCACGGACTAAGGGATGGCTTTTCGACTCATTAGTGACCCCGTCCCTCATGTATGCATCAGTAGTATGGGCTCCAGGTCTACCATCTTTCATGTGGACGCAATTGGAGAGACCTTTAGTGGTGATGTTATCACGTCAACTCCGAAGCAAATCGACAGTACCACATGACATTATTAGAGCGGAGTTTAGCCTACCCCCGATGTTAGTAGAAGCACTCTTTCAAGTGGTAGCTTTTATTCATCGGATACATAGTCAACCATAAGATAGGATATCCCGTCGAGCCTTTGAGGCATCCCGATCCTTACATGTGTCTGGAGACACTAACTCTTGGTATAGCATTGTGGTGAGTTGGTTATTTGCAAATGGCATAGACATTAATAACCTACCTCCCCTTAAGTACAACCATGGGACTGATCAAACTTTAATCTCTCGTGAAGATCGTAATAAAGTGATACGCCAAGAAATATGGCAAATCTACACTCGATACAAATGGATCACCCCACGAGAGCCACTCCCATCTAAAATGGTGTACTATAAGGAACACTTCTTGCACTTCTCTAAGTTAGGGTTTATTACACGACCAAGATACCTAGATACTTTCTTATCAAATGCACTAAGGGTGGCCATTGGACAACTTAGGATATCATCTCACCAACTTGAGATTGAGAATGGTCGAGCTAATAGAGTCCCTAGAGAGGAAAGGCTATGTAGGTTATGCCACATAGAGATAGAGGATGAGTATCACTTCACATGCAAGTGCCCAACTTATGCCGAGATACGGGCGGAATACCAAGACATACTAGGACCCTCTCCCACCCTCTCCAAACTATTAGATACCCCGAGTGTAAAGAGACTAGGTAGGTATATCTTAGAGCTAAAACAACATAGGGAGGATAAATTACAAAGTGTTAATCATAACCCTTTTACTACTCATCAACATGTACCTAGTGTAATTTTTCAGGAACATGGGGAGACGATGAATGTGGATACACTTATGCCGCTCGGCCTCTCCCTTGAGGAAGCAGAAATACAAAGAGCAACCAAACGTCCTCGGATGTTGGGCTTCAACACAAGTCAACGTGGAGTAGAAAAGATTAAGAAGATAAGGGAACGTGAGCTACGTCGACTCGAAGCTATGGTTGGGGTACCTCTTACATGGGGACCACGGGCCACATCCACATGGCAACCCTTTGACCCCCCGCTTCTCTTCGAGAGACTTGGATGGAAATGAAATTAGGCCTAGTATAGAATCATTCTCATTGTAGAACATGTTTTTTATATAGAACATGTTTGTTGTTTTCTTAGAACTATTTAGCTTAAACTCTATTTTATCTTATTTTTATTTTTACTTTCGATGAATGAGTAAATATCCCATTTTTGTTGTACACCATTTGTCTCATGGGCCAATTTTGGCCTTAGAAGACGTTAATATATCTTTCTTTCTTTCTTTCTTTCTCTCTCTCTTGTTTCACTCCATCCATCATTGTTTACATTCTATAGCTCATTAGAAAGCTTTCTAAGGAATGTTCATTTACTGAATTCCGTTACCATGGCGAGAAATTATGAGCATTTTCGTTTGCATCCATCTTTGCCCATGGGACAGTACCTTGTACGTCGAATCCACAACCGACCCTTGTTATTCTTCGTCCAAAATATCCAGAATGCTTTGTTCGAGAGTCTCCAATGGTTCATCTGGAATTGGTGGTTGTTGTTGTTGTTGCTGCTACTGTTGCTGCTCTGTTGATGTCTGCTGCGACGGGTCCGTTGGTGGCTATTGCGGCTGCTCCTCCGTTTGTTGCTCTGACACCGGCGTCTCCGTCGTTGCTCCCTCCGTCGTAGTGGTCTCCGGTTGACTGCTTCCGGGCTGGCCCTCGGCCGGCGACAATTCCTCATCACTAAGGTTAACCGTTGCCGCTTCCCGTGCATTTTCTTCCCGAACCCGGGACCGCTCGTAGCTTTCAAACTGGATTTCAGCGTCCAGCCTATCATCGTCTAGCTGAGCTACGAGTTGTCGGACCTGCGCCAGCTGTTCATCCGCCAAGACTTGGAAGTCGTCGGCCAGCTCATCCCGTATGGCGATGAAGTCCTCGGAAGTCAACGTATAACAATCTCATCTCCTTCCTTTCGCCGGTTTGCCACGTCTGCCCGTAGCAATTGGAGTTCCGCCGCGTTTTGTGCCCACTTTGTCCACCATCTTACGGAGCTTTCGTCAATCAAGCGTTTTGTCTGATTCAGCCATGCCCGGAGGATGCACTGAATCCGGCTCGTTCCCAATTGCGATTTGATTTCCGCCGCTTGTCGTTCCTCCTTCAGTTGCTTGATGATTTTGACATTGTCTTCCGCCTGCTCCTTGTAATGCCTCAATTGCCTTTGATATGTGCTTTGTACTTTCTACAATACCATTGACGCTCTCTCCTTTTCTTCCTGCTACTGCCTCTGGAGCTCTATCCGGACCTTCTCCGCCTCGTCCAACCGTCTTGTATTTTCCGCACGTTCGTCGACGATCGCCATCGGGCCCGATCAACTTCCTGCTGGAGCTCGGCCATCCGTTCCTTATGCTCCGTTTCCAGCCGTTTGTAGACCCGGTGCAAGTGCTCAAAATCATCTGTCTTTTGCTTGAGTCGTGCGTTGATCTGTCGACAGGCCCGGTTCTCGCGGTCCTTCTGTTGGCGGAGCTCTTCCTTTAGCCGTTCAATTTCCGTTTCCGCCGTCTTCCGCAGCTTGTCCTTTTCCTGCAGCACTTTATCTTTTTCCTCCCTTAGCCGGTCGTACGCTTGATGGCCTTTCCAGAGGCTCTCCTCTGCCCGACGGAGGTTCTCAGCAGTCTTCTTTAATTCGGCTCCGGCCACTGTCTTCAATTCCCGTTCACGGCTCCTTAGCGCTTCTTGTGCGGCAAGTTCATCTCTCAATTCCGCAAGCTCCTGGGCTTGTGCCGCATCTCTCGTCGGAACGGTTTCCGTTGCCGGGGTCTTATTGGTATGTACAGGTCGATCTGTTTCTTTATTCTGTACACTTACCGGAGTCACCGGTGATTGGATCTGTGTTGCCGTTAAGGCCATTTTGGCCATCTCTACCGTGACCTGATCCAAGTCTTTTTCAAGGCACCGGATTCTGGACCGGGCCGTCTCTAGTTGTTCGGTTGTGACGAGCAACCGTTCGCTTTGCGCTCTTTCTTCCACCTCAATATACCCCACTGCTCCGGCAATCTGTTCGCTTATCCACCGGAGCCACAGGCTGCCGTTGCATTGTTGTGCTTGCAAGGAGGTTTGACAGATGGGCTCGCTTGCAGATGGGTGGTCCCGCCTGATTGCACCGAGTTGCAATTCTGTTTCAGCCCGAAGACCACCCTGCTGTCTTGGTTCCCCTTGCGCTTCTTCTTGGTTGGTCGAGGGAGGCTGCATTGACCTTTCTGGCTCTAGCGGGATGGGACTTGCCAGTGTTGCCGGTGGTGCTGGGGCTTCTGATTCCGGTGTCATGCGCACCGGTTCCGGTTCCTCCCTTTGCGTGGGAGTCTCAGTATGGGGAGCCGGTGTTCCCTCCGTCTGAGGGTCCGAACGTTTCCCGGCTGTCTCAACGGTCCTTGCCGACGACCGTTGCTAGAGGTGCTCCGTAGGCTCCTCCTCTATTTCCTCTTCCTGAGTCCCGGCATTGAGTTTTGCCGCCAAGGGATCCGCTTCTCTATTCACCGGTTGGCGGAATGTAACCTTTACGGGCCGTGTCGGTGGTTCCTCCTACGCATCCGTTGGCTACTTCCGGCTGCCGCTCTCCTTTCCCGCCTGTTCTGCGTCCGCCGCCTTCCCCTTAGTGGCCTTAGAGGCCAACAGTTGTTGTCTTTTGGAAGCCGTCTTTGGGGTGCCGTCCGCCACTCTTCCTCGCTTCTTGGGTTGGACGGGCTGGACGGGTGGCACAAGCAAGGTGAGCCACTACGTTACGGCGTGCCATATCCTCCGTCCGTCTCGGCCTTCTTTGTCGTCTTTGCCTCTGACGATCTCGATCGCCGCACACAACCCATCTGCGATCAATACCGGCCAATCCACCTTGATCCCTTCATAGGTGGTGATGATCATCCCTGCCCGGTTCTGCGGCATGACAGGGGGTCTAGGGTACACATGGCCGTATTCGTGGAGCACACGAGCAATCTCGCGGAACAGCATATCTCCACCGCCCTGTGTCCGGTAGCCCTTGCTAGCTAGGGAGTACTCACCAAAATACCTGATGAGTTGCTCCGAGGTCGGATTGTCAATCGTGAGTATGCCTCCCTCCGGAAGGCCTGTTAACGCTCGAATCGCCTCTGCCGTTATGACCTCTGTGTCGATTTCTTTGATCACCTTGTCGGCTTCTTTGTGTCGCGGTACCTCCATAATCATCAAGAAGCCCTCGAGCCCGTGTTGCTTTAGCCATGTCTTGGCGGCTTCCGACATCGTTTGCGGGTCCATGTTTGTGTCGAGGTCGGCTTGTGGCGGCGAGGTTGGCTGGTGATGAGAGTGAGAGTGAGAGAGAGAGAGTTCAGAAGGCGGGGGTTCTCTGAGTGAAAGGTTCTCGTCTGATGATCTTGCGACGCCTTGGTGCTTCTGTGCTCCTGGGTTCTCGAAAGTAGAGGGTTTCCACGCGCAGTGGTTTTTCTCTGTGCATTCTGGCGCCTTTTTCGAGTGTGTGCACGTCGTGTACTAAAATAGCATTATGTCCTGTGATGGCGCTTTAAATGCCCACTACGTACCTTTTCGCTCCTCGCTCTTTCGTCCATTCATTCCTCGCTTTTGCATGATTACTTCTTTTTTTTTTTTTTTTTTTTCTGTTAGTGTGACGTTACTTGTCCGTTGGTCCTATCAGACCCTTACTGGCCTCATTCTCCCCAGTTCCCGGCTCACCGTCTCTGCTGTCTTGGTGGTTGTCGTTTCCCTCAACGGTGTTGGTCCTTTGCTCAAATGGGTTCTTAGGCATCGGTCCTCTATATGGCTTCAATCGGAATCCGTTGAACCATTTGCCTAGCACTTCGCCAGCAAGTGTCCCTAACTGGTAGGACCCATTATACTCACATGTCAACCAATACGGTCCGGTCCATCTAAACCGTAGTTTACCCGACATCTTGCCCATCCGGGTCTGAAATACTAACACCGGTTTGCCGATTGCGAACATTTTTTCGTTTCCTTTCCTGTGCCAGTCGACAAATGCTTTCCGTCGCCGTTGTTCCAATTCTAAGTGCAAGATGCTTGCCAGTCGTTGTTCCTTAAGTTCACACAACGTTGTTAACCGTATTGCCTCCGACTCCTTCTCGTTCAGCCATTCCCGTAGCTGGATCCATAAGCTGGGTACTTGGAATTCCACCGGCATTACCGCCTCTAGTCCGAACGCTAACCGGAACGGTGTTGTTCGGATGCTCGTTTGATATGCCATCCGGTATGCCCAAAGCGCGCTATGTAGCTTGGTATCCCAATCCGTTCGGTTTTCATTGACGATCTTCCGGAGGATATTCTGGAGCGTTTTGTTCGTCGATTCCGCTAACCCGTTCGCTTGCGGATAGTATGGTGTGCTCCATTTATGGACAACGGCATAGAATGTCGTCAGGCTTTCAACTACTTGGCCGAGAAAGTGCCCCCCTTGGTCGCTTATTAATTCGATTGGCCATCCATAACGGCACCAGATGTACTCGTATAGAAATTTCGTCGTTGACGCAGCGGTGTTGTCTCTTAAGGCTTTGGCCTCCACCCATTTCGTGCAGTAATCCGTCGCGACGATGACGTACCGATTACCCGTTCTCATTGCCGGTGGTTTGAACGGTCCAACAAAGTCCAGGCCCCACTTCTGGAATGGCTCGAGTGGTAGTACCGACTAGTGTGGCATACGATCCTGCTCCGTTGGCTGGCCCATTCGTTGGCATAGGTCACATTCTTTTGCGTACCGTACCGCATCTCTTAATGTCGTTGGCCACCATAGGCCACTTTGCCATATTTTCCTGGCCATCACATCTCCGGCATAGTGACCTCCGGCAACTCCGCAGTGGGCTTCCCTCAGTATCAGGTCCTTTTCATCGCTGCGCACAGCCCGTCTCCATATGCCGTCCGCGCCCTTGTGGTAAAGTGTGTCTTGCAGTAAGTAGAAATGTCGGCTTTGCACCGCCAGGCGTTTCCCTTCATCCCGATTCATCTCTTCCAGAGGCAGTCCTGTGCTCAGAAACTGGTGCATGTTTGTGAGCCACTTGTCTTCCTGTGCCACCGTCTCATCTGCTACCGTTTCCGTAGTGACTCGAAACAGCTCGGCATCCGGAAACTCATCGGTTACTCCGTCACCCGTCTCTCCGGACTCTAATCGGCTTAAGTAATCCGCCACGGCATGATGTATACCGGGTCGGTGGAATATTTCAAACTCGAATTCCTGTAACAGTAAGGTCCACCGGGCCAATTTACCGGTGAGTGACGCTTTGGACACCAGGTAAAGGAGTGCCAAATGATCTGATGAGAACTCGACGTTCCTTATGTCCGACGCTCAACCACAACCGAGGTTCTTTTCATACACAGAAAAACAGGTAATGAAACGCGACACAAAGGGGAGAAATGGTACACAGGAGGTTTACGTGGAAAACCCCAAAAATAAGGGAAAAACCACGGCAGCCCACAGGCTGCAAACTGTCACTATGTAGGAATATACAACAGTGAGATCACTGAGGCAACGACCTCGTGCTCTCAGATCTTCGCCACAGGCGGCGGTTACAACAGAGGCAACGACCTCGTCTCTCTCTCTCTCTCTCTCTGTACAGTTACGCGCTCTTCTCTATCTTCTTGCACCAACAAGGAAGAATAACAACAATAAAAACGACCCACATAAAAGTTTGCCCTAAGTCATATTTATACTAATATGACTTTTCGGCTATTTACAAATGTAGCCTCGATGGGCTCTCAGAAACATATTTACAAATATGTCTCTTCCTCTGGTTCATACCGGGCCTGCACCATCCGTCTCTCCGTAGCCGGGTACTCCCCATCCGGTTCATACCGGGCCTACACCATCCGGCTCTCCGCAATCGGGTACTCCCCATCCGGTTCATACCGGGCCTACACTATCCGGCTCTCCGCAGTCGGGTACTCCCCATCCGGTTCATACCGGGCCTACACCATCCGGCTCTCCGCAGTCGGGTACTCCCCATCCGGTTCATACCGTTTCGGCCTCGGCCTGTCGGCCTCGGCCGAGTTTGTTTGTCGGCACTGTTCTTCTCCCTTCCCATCCGGAGGGACCTGTCTCCCAACATGATCTACATGGAAGGAAAACTTCCTTCCCAATAAATAATGCCAAAACTTTGTCACACTGTAGATCATCCCTAGAGCTTCCCGTTCCGTGGTAGAGTAGTTCCGTTCTGCTTGGGATAGCTTTCGGCTGGCATAGTACACTGGCCGGTACCACTTTGGCTCCGTAAGTTGCATAAGTACGCTTCCGATCGCGATGTCGAAGGCGTCCACGAACACATGAAATTCTTTACTCCAATTCGGAGGCTGCACTACCGGTGCTTGCGACAATAGTACCTTGAGGGCCCTATATGCCCTATCCTCGGTGTCGGTCCACTGGAAGGGTGTCCGATGTACGGCGGCATGCAACGGTGTAGCCAGGTCGGCCAAGTATCGGAGCATCCGGCTATGCCACCGGATCTGGCCTAAGAACCAGCTTAATGCCTTTGCCGTTGTCGGCGCCGGTGCTTCTAATATGGCTTTCACTTTGTCCGGGTCAACTGCAATACCTTCCTGGCTAACATATGTCCTAATAAAGTTCCAATGGACACACCAAATACACACTTTGCCAGATTCAAGCTTAGCCAGTACGCTCTACACTTTTCTAGACAAAGACAGAGGTGCTGAAAATGGTCCTCCTCCCGGATATAGACGGCGAAATCGTCAAGGAAAACCTGCATAAAAGCCGGAATATATTCACCAAAGATTTCCATGATGATTCCTTGAAATGTTGCCGGTGCCGTTTTGAGTCCGAACATCATCACCACGGCCACAAACACCCCCCATTCGGGGACGAAAGCCGTTTTCTCTTGGTCGTCGGGGTGCATCAGGATCTGATTATACTTGCCGAATCCATCTAGGAAGCTATAGACCTCATTGTTGGAGACAGGGGCCGTCAATGCGGAAGATCAGGTAGCATTCGATTAGGGTTTGAGTACCTGCGTATGACAGAATGCAAGATCGTGCACAGAGACAGAGAGAGAGAGAGAGAGAGAGAGGCACAAAAGACTTTCTATTCAATAGAAACAATAATACAACCAACCTTACAAAAAGGTTACTAGGTCACTTTATATAGTGACCGACTTAGGGCAACTACCCTTTATGCTAATTACACAAATGGCCCAAACTTGAGCTATACAAAGGGATAGTGTGAATACGTCCATTATACACTTGTATTCGACACTCCCCCGTAATGGGCGTATACATGGGTTGTCTAAGATTACAGGTATAAGCCTAGGTTCTCGGGCATATCAGTTTTGTTCGAGTCGGCAGGGTCCGAAGGCAGAAGACCGGACTGGTCGGGTCGGAAGAGTTGAAGCCGATCATTAAGGAACTGATGTCGGTTGTCCGAAACCATCCTACGCTGTGTCCGGCTCTAACCGGACTGGTTTGTCGTTACGCCCATCTGATGCCGAAGGGACCGGAAGCGGTCTGCCGAAAGACACTTGGTCATTCCATCTGCGACATTGTCGATTGTGGATATTTTCTCTAGACCGATTTTCCCTGAAATGACGCAGTCCCGAACGAGGTGATATCGAACGTCGATATGTTTGGAGGCGTTGTGGTGAACCGGATTTCTCGACAAGGCAACAGCACCTTGACTGTCGCTATAGACAACTGGAGTTGAGTCGTGGTCGACTTGCCGAAACGTGTGCGCCAGCCGGCCGAGCCACAGAGCTTCTTTTGCAGCATCGGACGCAGCTACATATTCTGCTTCGGTCGTTGAGGTCGCTGTGCACTCCTGAAGTTTCGACTTCCACGAAATTGCTCCATTGCCGAATTTGAAGCAGTATCCGGTTGTTGATTTCCGACTGTCTATACAGCCGGCGAAGTCCGAGTCGGTGTAACCGACTACGCCTGAGGTTGAGTTCGGACCGAAAAGAATGACGTGATCTTTTGTGCCAGCCAGATATTTGAACACATGCTTGACTGCGTTCCAATGCGATCGGCCAGGATTGTGCATAAATCTGCTAACGACTCCTACGGCATGAGAAATATCAGGCCGTGTCGCGACCATCAGGTACATAAGGGAGCCGACTGCCGGTGCATACGGTACCGACTTCATATCTTCCCCCTCCGGACCGGATGTCGGGCAGTCTCGCTGAGAGAGCCGAAGATTCATGGGGAGCGGGGTTGAAGCAGATTTGGCTGATTGCATGTTGAAGCGTTCCAAGACACGTCCGATATAGTCGGTCTGAGACAAAAAAAGATGTCGTTTATCGCGAT
Organism: Azolla caroliniana; assembly: GCF_043228905.1. Classification (NCBI taxonomy): domain Eukaryota; kingdom Viridiplantae; phylum Streptophyta; class Polypodiopsida; order Salviniales; family Salviniaceae; genus Azolla; species Azolla caroliniana. Next base: position 23,959,326 of record NW_028230436.1, on the reverse strand, counting down.
GCCGACTAATCTTCATGCCAAGGATGTGTCGTGCCGGACCGAGGTCCTTCATGGCAAACTTCAACCGCAGTTGCCGAATGAGATCGGCAAGTTCGCCCGCGTGGCGTCCAGAAATTAGCATGTCGTCCACGTAGATGATGAGGAAGATGGGTGATCCATCTTGAGCTGTGTTGGTAAAAAGACAATGATCCTCATCGCTTTTTGAGAAGCCGATCGATTGGATGAAGTCGTCGAACTTCTTGTACCATTGTCGCGGTGCCTGTTTGAGGCCGTATAGACTCTTCCTGAGTCGGCAGACTAGATGTTCTTGGCCAATTGCCACGAAGCCTTTTGGCTGTTCCATATAAATTTCCTCTTCAAGATCACCATGGAGGAAGGCTGTTTTGACATCTAGCTGAATCAGCTCCAAGTTGTCGGCTGCCACTACGCCGAGTAGGAAACGAAGGGTTGTCATTTTCACCACTGGTGAAAAAATCTCGTCGAAGTCGACGCCATATTCTTGTTGGAAGCCCTTCGCAACTAATCTGGCCTTGTACTTTGGGGTGGTCGAATCAGACGTCTCTTTTAGTCGATAAACCCACTTGCAAGGAAGAGCACGTCGATTCTTAGGTAATTCGACCAGATCCCAAGTCTTGTTTGCCCGAATGGAGTGCATTTCCGACTCCATCGCCAGATGCCAGGTGGCTGAATCGACAGAAGTCGATGCTTCTTCGTAAGACGTCGGTTCGCCGGCGTCGGTGAAGAAAATTCCAGGAGAATACCTCTCCGGAGGTTGCGACAGTCTCTCGGATCGTCGAGGTATGATTGGACTGGTCGCATCGGGTATCGAGGTCGGATGGTCCGAAAGCGAGTCATTCGGTTGTGCCGAGTCAGAGTTGTCCGAGTCGGTAGTGTAAGGTTCAGCTACCCGTGAAGCTGACCGTGTGTTAAGAGCGGGGCCTTCTTGAAGGGTCGGCACATCGGAAAATGTTACCCTTCGGACTTCGGTCGGTTTTTCGACTGATGGATTCATAGCCGACTCGTTGAACACAACGTCCGAACTTCGAACGATTTGTCTGCGTTCGGGGTCCCAGAGTCGGTATCCCATTTCGCCGTCTGATCCATATCCAAGGAAAATGCATTTCCTGGACCGAGGTGCAAGTTTTCGGCGATCATCTTTCGGAATAAGGGCGTACGCCTCGCATCCGAAGATCCTCAGCTTGTCGTAATTCGGCTTACTGCCGATCCATAGTTCCTGAGGAATTTGAAGTCCTAGAGGTCTCCTTGGCGACATATTGATTATGTGTACTGCCGTGAGTAGAGCCTCTGCCCAGAAGCCATCCGACAGTCTGGAGTGTTGGAGCATGGAAACTATCCGTTCTTGGATTGTCCGATTCATGCGTTCTGCAATCCCGTTTTGCTCCGGACTATGTGGTGCCGTAAATTCACGTCGGATGCCGCGTTGTCGGCAGAATTTGACGAATTCTTCTGATTTGAACTCTCCCCCATTGTCAGTCCGAAAGCATTTCAGTTTTTGGTCAGTTTGATTTTCTACCATAGCGAGCCAATCAGAGAAGATCGAGAAGACACGATCTTTGGTGCGAATTGGATAAGCCCACACCTTTCGAGTCGAATCGTCAATAAAACTGACGAAGTAAGAGGCACCGCCAAGAGACTGATGCGGCATTGGGCCACAGACGTCCGAGTGGACTAGATCGAGAGGTCTCGTTTCTCTTGGTGCTAATGTCGGGTGTCATGCGGCTGCTTGTTTGCCATACTGGCAATGTTCGCAGAATTGATGGTCGGAGAAGGAGAGTTTAGGGATGTATCCGGCTCTAGATAGGTGCGTAATGCCGGCCTTGCTGAGGTGTCCTAATCTTCTGTGCCATAGTGATGACACAGGAATATCCACCAAAAACAGGTTACCCTCCCTGAGCGTAACATGTAACGGATACAGTGAGTGTATCTTGGGTCCTCTAGCAAGCAGGAGGTTCCCCCTGTGGAGTGTCCACCCTCCCGAAGAGAAACCGGCACGAATGCCGTCTTCATCTAGTTGTCCGACTAAGATCAATGGCCTTGAGAGCTCGGGTACATGTCGGACATTGTGAAGTACAAGTGTAGAGCCACCTGCAAGGTTGAGCTCTACTGTGCCGATTCCAATGATGTCACAGTGTTGCGAGTTGCCAACTCGAACTGAGTCGGAGTGACGGATCGTATATTGCCGAAATTGGGATCGATGAGGAGTCACGTGAAATGACGCGCCCGAATCTAAGAGCCATGTGCTCGATTCTTCAGTCGTGAGCAGAACTTCTGATCCGACTGGATTTTCGATTGATAGTATATTCGGGTCGTTTGGTAGCACATCAGCTGAGAAGCTGACATAATTGATCTCCTCATGCCGGCCACTCTTCTTGTCTGATTTCTGAGACTTGTCGTTCTTGTTCTTGAGTGCGCGGCAGTCGGCTTTGATGTGTCCGGGTTTCTTGCAATAGTTGCAGATTCGATTATCCCGTGACTGGCTCCGTCTTCGCTGATTGTTCGGCTGCCGTGAGGAATCTCTTCCTCGTATGTTCGATCGGTCTGTCGAACCTTGTACTACATAAGCGTCGTCTGTTGAGTCTTTAGCGAAAGACTTTCTCCGAGCTGCTTCGGTCAGGATTGCGCTCGTGACTTCGGAGTATTTAACAGCCGTGGTTGACGCGTTGCACACAGTTGTGACGAAAGTTTCCCATGATGAGGGAAGGCTGCTCATGAGTATCATTGCTCTGAGTTCATCCTCGATTGCCGTCCCCTGAGATGAGATTTGGGAGCTTATGCTTTCGTACTCATTTAGATGTGCTTGAACCGAATCGGATTCTTTCATCCGCAAGTTGTAGAGGCGCCGAATAAGAAACATCTTCGTTGCAGCGACCTTCTTTTCGTAGGTGTCCGACAGTGTTTTCCACAGTTCGAATGTTGTCGTACACGATTGCACCGTAAAGTATACCGATTCCGATAGGTGCATCCGAATCGTGGCGCGGACGATTCTGTCCAGTTTCTGCCACTCAATTGGTTTGTATCCTTCTGGAGGTTCTTCATTTTCGATGGGATCGATTTGCCCCTTGACTATGAGATAGTCCTGCATTTGCTCCTTCCAGAAGTTAAAGTTCGATCCATCGAACTTTCGTAGACTCATTTCTGACGAGCCGGATGTTGATGCCATCAAATTTGGTTTCGGTTGACGAAGCTCGGTTCGGAGTTGACTACGAACCTTGTTGGAGTGCAGCCGGTTGGCTCACCCGATATCGTTCTAGTCGGATTTGAACCCGAGTCGGTTCGGCTTCGGATATATGTATTGTTGAACTTGCTCGAATTGACTCCGGTAACTTGAGGGACAGAACCGACTGGTCTTCCCGAATGTTGCCGAGTCGGAGTGAGCCCGGTTCGCTTCCGAATATATATGCCGAGTATCGATTATTGAAACCGATTATCTGGACCGATTCTGCTTCAGTTGACTGCAGCGACGAGAGAGACGGATCCAACTGATCCTCCCGAATGTCGATCAGCCGGATGAAGCACGAATTTGGGTTGTTTTCTTGAGACCGATCTGCACCGAGTGGTTACAATGAGCGGCGAGCAGCGTTTGATGACCTCTTCGGATGCCGTTTAACCGAATGGAGCACGATCGTGTCAATGTTGCACAAGGGGATTTGACCTCGAGCGGTTACGATCACAAGGAACAGAGTACAACCTGCTGGCTTACTCCAAGCGAAGATGATCTAACGCGATGAGATGCAAGCCTCGTTTTTCTTCTTCTTCTCTCTTCTTCGAATGACGCAAGAAACCGAATGCTGTGCAGGCTGAGACGACGGCCGACAGCGGGATGAAGGACCGAATACTGTGCAGGCTCTGATACCAGATGTTGGAGACAGGGGCCGTCAATGCGGAAGATCAGGTAGCATTCGATTAGGGTTTGAGTACCTGCGTATGACAGAATGCAAGATCGTGCACAGAGACAGAGAGAGAGAGAGAGAGAGAGGCACAAAAGACTTTCTATTCAATAGAAACAATAATACAACCAACCTTACAAAAAGGTTACTAGGTCACTTTATATAGTGACCGACTTAGGGCAACTACCCTTTATGCTAATTACACAAATGGCCCAAACTTGAGCTATACAAAGGGATAGTGTGAATACGTCCATTATACACTTGTATTCGACACTCATGGCTGGCGACGGCATCCAACACTCCATCTGTGAACAGAAGTGGAAACGCATCCGTTACCGTAGCTGCATTGAGTTTCCGGTAGTCCACACAAACTCGAATTTTTCCGTTCTTCTTCAGTACGACTACGATCGGGCTCAGCCATGTCGCTTTCTTTACCGGATGGATAAAGCCAACTCTTAGCAGTTTGTCAATTTCCTCCTTGACTTTGGCATCATAATTGGGATTCATCCGGTACCGTCTTTGTGCCACTGGTTTTGCGTCCTTGCTCAAGTGAACCTGATGCTGGTATAACTGAGGATCGAGTCCTCGCATGTCTTCGTATGACCAGGCGAACACGTCGCGAAATTCCGTGAGAAGTGTGATCATCGCCGTTTTGTCTTCGGACTTCATCTCCTTGGCGATGTGCACCGATTTTGCTTCGTCCGTGGTCCCTAGGTTCACCTCTTCAAGTTGCGACGCTTTTACGCGCTGTGAAACGGCCATTTCCCGTTCCAACGCTTCCTGCGCTTGCCGTAACTCCCAGATTGCGTCTTTATTCGGTTCTGCTTCAGCCTCTCCCGGTTGCGGTAAGTATGGTGCTACTGCTTCGGCAATGTCAATTTCGAAGAGGGGTATGATCTTCAGGTTTTCTTGCAAGTACTGAGCTTCTTCTTCGTCAGCTAACCCTTCTAGCATGTTGACGCACTCTGTGTACAATGGTGTACATTCCTTGCCAGTGCTCGTCCTTGGCTGTGTTGGTACCCGTACCTTGGCTTTTCCTCGTCGGAAGGTAATTATATTTTTCCTCCAATTCTGTTTGATATGTGCCGTTTTCAACCACGGCCGCCCCAACAATAGCGGGTATGCGCCTTGTGCTTGTAATTGTAGCACTACGGCCGAGATGTGAAATGTATGACCGCCCACGGTGACTTCTAATTTCCGTATTAATCCTGTCGGACGAACTGAGCTTGTATCGGCCATCCGTAACCAGAATAGACACGGCTCCCACTCGTGGATTCCTAGGGCCTCACACATCCAGAGGCTTATTACATTCACCCCGAAGCCTCCTTCTATAACTGTGTCGGGGAGTTCTTTCCCTTTTACAATGGCAGTGATTACCGGACTATTGGTGTCCACCACCGTTGGTCCCTCCTCCGGATTCGAGAAGAGTACCGATGCCGGTGACGATTCTCCTGTCGTCATGGCCGTCTTCAGTCTTTCCGTGAATCTTGGCACGAGTTGTAGGAGTCTTCCTAGTGGCAGCGTAATCTGGCATTCTTGCAACGCCTGCCATGTCTCGTTCTCGGAGTGACTGCCGCCGGCAAGCCCTACGGTGTTCTCCTTTTGCCGCTGTAAGTCTGTGACATTCTGCTCATTTGCTTTCTTCACCCATTCCGTCGCTTGCTTCCGGATGGTCTCCTGCGTATCCCATTCCTTGGCCATGCCCTTCGACTGTGTGGTCACCTGCTGCAGATCTGCCACCTCAGGGACTACCATATTTACTGCCGGTCGTTTTTCATAGCTCTTCACCGGGCATTGATTACTATAATGGCCTTCCTGTCGGCAGTAGTAGCAGTAGGCTTTCCGGGTATTGCTGGATTCGGCCTTGTCTGTTGTACCCGAGGCAGGTCTTGTGGTACGCGCGGGGTTTTGGGCCGGTTGGCTGCTTGAAGCTCCTTGTTCCGGATCCCGTGGGTAGCCGCCTTTTTTGAAATGCCGTTTTTTGTTATAGCTCTTCTTATTGCGGTACTCTTGACGAGGTTGCCCGTTATATCTGCCGTATTCCTCCTGTTGCTGACAATACCCGGGGGAGTGCTCCCGGTTGTAATGTTCGTATCGTCTATTGTAATCCCGGTACCGATAATGCCGGTCATAGTTATCCCGCCGATCACTGTACCGGACATCATTCTCCCGTCGATCGCCATACCGAACATCCTGTGTCGGTCGGTCGCGTTCCATTCGTTGCCAGCGTTCCTCTTCTTCATCCTAGCTGTTGCGTGGCTCTATTTGTCGGATGGGCGGTGCTTGCCGGTTCAATAGATTATACTCGCACCTATCCGTCGTATGGCCCTTGGATTGACAGATTACACATTGCGTCCTCATAGTGTATTCTGGAGCCGAGTGTCTGGAATTCAAGCAGGTTGTGCACTGTATTGCTTGCCGAAATCGGAGGTCTTCATCGGACGGTAACGCCCGTTGGAGTGCTCCCAGTGTGAGTCAGGAGCTTGTCTTTTCCATCTCTATCACCCGGTCAATGACCTGGTCGATGGTACTTGTGCGGAAGTCAATTATCGTGCAAACCGTGCGTAGGGGTTCCCGGAGCGCGTTTAGGAATATAGTCCGTAATTCCTCCTCCGGGGGTGCGCGGGCAAGCTGACTATGCATCCGTTGAAACCGGATGACAAACTGGGGAATGCTCTCCCCTGCCTCCTGTCGGATGGTATAAAATAAGCCTACCATTACGGTCTGGTCCACCTCCTTTTGGAAAAAATGCAAGAATTTAGCTTTTAAATTTGCAAAGGTGTTGATGGTAGACGGGTCCTGCGTCCGGCGCCATCTTGCTGCCGGTCCCTCCAATGTGACGCCAAATTCCGCTATCTTAGAGCGTTCCTCTTCATCTGGGGTCAATCGCTGGGACACATGGTTGGCTTCCCATGTCTGTTCAAAGGCGTGCACATGAGCTTCCGCGTCCGGATCATCTCTATACTTGGAGTACTGGAACGGCATGTCGTCGTCCGGTATCGGTGCGCGGGCTGGCAGTGTTGGTGCTCGTTCCGGGATTTTCTCCGACGTCGGTGGTCTTTCCCGATTTGTTTCCGGCGTCGGTGGTCTTTCCTCTTCTTTTGGTGACGGATCCCATAGTGGTCGCCAAAAACTGTGTTAACTCTTAGGGCCGGACAATGGCCTAACACAGGGTGTCTACGGAAGACACTTCACCAAAGGGGTGTTACGGCAACAGGATTAGACTCAACGATTAATCCGACTTAATTAGGTTACTTAGCATGATCGTCTTTTATAATCACACGCGTAAGATATAACAATGAATGCAGAACGGCAATTATCACAGAGAGATAACAACACTAAGCTTTATTAATTAACCGTTATTCATTACATTGTATCCGGGCCTTTAAATAGGTTTCCGGTATGTATTACAAAACGGTGCCATCCGCACCTGTTTGGGATCGGTCCGGATCCGGAACGGCATACCGATTCCGGTCCGTCCGTCCACACTCATAGCTTACTTACAACCATTCCTACTAATTAAATAACTCCCCATTTCACACTCTGGACTCCTTTGCCGGCTGGTAACAAAAAATGTATGTACAACGAAATCATGGGCCGATGTATGTGGTGGGGATGGGGTATCAAACTCATCTAATATGCATGTGATGCATCAAGAGAAGAATATAGAAAGCATAGATGCCCGAGAATTGAAAGAGCGTGAACAAAGATCAAAGAACATTGTTATCTATGGGATTAAAGAGGAGAGTACAGAAACACCCGCTTCCCTTGGAAAGACCATTGGTGAATTTTTTAGCATGCATTATGGGATGTCGAATGTGAATGTATATGGGGCACACCGAGTTGGGAAACATGGTATTACTCGCTCTAGAGAAAGGCCCATTGTATGCACAATGACGGATGATACAAAGTGGCGGATCATACTTGAAAATTGTTAGCTATACCTCAAAGGTACACAATGCTTTCTAAGTGAAAATCATACTATCTCAAAACAAAATGCCCGTCGCAAAGCATATAAAGAAAGATTGAAAAATAAGGTTAACGATGTGCCTAAAGATGGAAATGTAGGCAAGTAGAGACACATGACTTATGAGACTAACCACGTCTTTTATGACTATGCTTTTGGAATTGCAATGGATACCTAATGATAGAAACACCTAATGATATGCACAATGACGGATGATACAAAGTGGCGGATCATACTTGAAAATTGTTAGCTATACCTCAAAGGTACACAATGCTTTCTAAGTGAAAATCATACTATCTCAAAACAAAATGCCCGTCGCAAAGCATATAAAGAAAGATTGAAAAATAAGGTTAACGATGTGCCTAAAGATGGAAATGTAGGCAAGTAGAGACACATGACTTATGAGACTAACCACGTCTTTTATGACTATGCTTTTGGAATTGCAATGGATACCCATGGAATGCGGGATTTGGCATAGAGGAGTTCACCGATGACTCGGATATCATACTCAAAGGATTCAAGGTTTAGGAAACTATAATGTACACTCTTTAATATGGGAGAAAAATCCAAGATAAAGTAGGGGACATGGAGGGGTGGCATGTTTGATTAAGACAGAAATACAGAAATATATGTCAATCGTAAAAAATGATGAGCATAAGTGCTACATATGGCTCAAAATAGAAACACCTAATGATTTGCCCACTTTTGTCATTGGATGTTACATTCCTCATCAAGATTCTAACTTTAATGCTTGTTTGGATAACTTGCTCAACCTTTTGCAAATCTAGAAGATGATATTGCTTATTTCAAATCCAACGGGGAAGTTATTGTCTTTGGTAACATGAATGCTCGTACAAGAAGTTTCCAACTTGATTCACAAGAATCTTTCATGCCACATATCTCAAGGATGCAAGAGGATATGCAAATGTATAGTCGAACTTCTAGCGATGAAAAAGATCTGAACCAATTTGGGAAACTACTCCTACAAATGTGCAATAGTACCGGATTGCTTATTGCAAATGGTGTTTCCTTATGGCCCAATACTAACGGCTTTACATGTAGAAAACACAATGGAAATAGTGTGATTGACTATGTGCTACTTTCCGAAGGTATTGTGGATCGTATACATAAATTCTCACTAGGGGAATGGATCTCGAAATCCGATCATAGGAATTTATGTATTGATCTCAAATGTATGCATAGGTTTGATCGATAGAAGGTCATTGAAGATAGTAAACAAACACATTTGAGCATGAATCTTAAGCGAGCGCCCATGTATTCCAAGATGGTTGAGGATATGTTACAAATGACAAAGACACAACATGGTGCCACACTAGAATGCAAATGGAAAGCTTTTAAGAATGTCATTCTCTCTTGCACAAACAAATGTTTTTCGACCAACCGCACATCATGGAAATGCACCAAGAAATGTAAGAAAAAATGGTTTGATAAAGAATGTCATGAAGCTTGAAAGTGCCTTATGGTTTTGGATGTAGTTAAGGATAAAGAAAATTACCAAAAGCATTTGCATGAATGTAAAAAGCTTATTCAAAGAAAGAGACGAATATGGGAAGTTACTCAACAACTTCTCCAAACGTAAGAGAAAGCACATGCATATGCTAAATTTTGGGGAAATCTAAAGGGGAAATGCATTGAGACTTAACTCTTCATGACTTGTCTATGCATTGTAAGAATTTATATGAGTTATCTCTTGCCAGAAAGATGATGTGTTATGGTTCTCTTTCACATATGTCTCCCTTCTTTACAATTGAAGATATGCATAGGACTTAAGAAATTGGCCTCTCGACAAGCAAGCAATCTTCAATGTATAAAAGCTTAAACGCTCAAATGGACGGGAAAGGAAGCACATATATGGATATGTGATATGTTTAATGATGCATTGCAACATGGTATGCCATGTGATTGGACTACAAATTGGATCAAACCTTTACATAAAGGCGGAGATGTAAATAATGTAAACAACTATCGAACCATCATGGTTGGCTCATTAATGGCAAAACTATGTGTGTGTATAATAGAATCAAAGATAAGTGTATGGGCAGAAAAAAATGGTAAGAGAGCTTATGGACAAGCTAGTTTTCAAAAACACCATAGCACCATTGATCATCTTGTCACTCTTTGAGTATTAATGGAGGAAAGTTGCCTTAGAGGTAAAGGTTTATATTGTTGCTTTGTAGACTTCAAGAAAGCTTTTGATATGGTACCTCGTGAGCATCTTTGGAGGCGGATGAAAGAACTTGAGGTTCCAAGTGAATATATACTTGCAATTTCCCGAATATATGATAAGGTTATATGTTGTGTGCGTATAAGAGATAGACTTTCAGATTTTTTCAATAACACTATTGGTGTTAAGCAAGGATGCCCATTCTCACCAACATTATTTGGTCTATGCATTGATGAATTAGAAGAAATGGTTACCAAGTTTGCAAAGGAAGAATGTGTTGAAGAAGTTGTCATTGGGAATGTTGTGATTATGCTTTTGTTATATGCGGATGATGTAGTGCTTTTTGCAAATACTTCAAGAGATGCACAAAAACTTATGAAGGCATTGGAAAAAAATTGCATACATACTAGATTAAGTGTCAATAGCTCTAAAACAAAGATTATGCTTGTGAAGAGTCAAAAAAAAGATAAACCATGCATTATGTACAACAATGCGCCACTTGAATGTGTGGAAAGCTTCAAATAACTTGGCCTTGAAGTTCCTTCAAATCATAAATGGAATGAATGTGCTACACACCGCTTAGAGGCAGGTAAGCGAGCATATTATGCATTTGAGAACACATGCAATCTTGGAGATAAGTGTTGGGTCCTCAAGTAATACCTTTTCAACACTTTTGTGACACCGATGCTTCTCTATGGGGTGGTAGCATCCCTAAATCTACTTTGAAAGAGTTTGAAAATGTCCAAAAACATTCTCTTACAAAGTTTCTACAAGTTAAGAAACAAACACCATACATCCTCCTCCTCCTTGACACGGATCACTTCCCATTAATATCTTGGCCATGGAAAGGGTTGTTGAATACGTGCTTAAGGTTCAAAAAAGTCCCTTGCATCGACTTCCAAGAATCGCATGGGAAGCAAGCAAAAAGATCCAAAAGACACATAAAAGCAAAATTTTGTGTTACGCTTAGATGCAAGATATGAAAAAGTGGTTTAGTAGATGGGATGCAACACATTTGCTTCATGATGCATCACTAGATTCCTCTGTAAATGAGGCCTTTTTGCAACACCAATGTGTCATGTCATGGGAAAAATGTGGAGGTTCACGCTTCATACATTATACTACACATGTTGCACCTAACTACAAAACCATATTCTTCGCGAAACAGGGAAACCGTACACATCGATACATGTTAGAACCCATTCCCTTGGCTTCTATTCGAACCATTGCTTCCATGTGACTTAGCTCACATGCATTGTGATGTGAGACGTTGCGGCACAAGTGATGAGAGTGGTCGACTATGCACATTTTGCTCTAAACAAGTTCGAGAGTCTAAGTATCACACTTTGATACAATGCTCTGCCTTTGATCATATTTGACTATGCTTTCCACACATCTTCGACCAAGCCCAATCCTTGCATGAATTTCTCTCACAACCACAACGTGCACTCTCAATTGCACGTGAAATGTATTTTTTTTTGGTCTCATAGGTCATATTTGACCTCTAAAGATGATAATATAATCTATCTATCTCATCTACACCACGAGCCAAACCCACATCAAAACCCTTCAACCCCTCACTCCTTTTCAAGAGAGTTGGATAGAAATGAAACTAGTCTCATACATCAATTCTATCAAAACGATCCATTGAGTCTCAAGACTTTAATCAACGAACAGATTGTCCACTCCTTTATAAAACATACTACACTCCATCACATTTTTTGTACCCAATGTAACTCTTTTATTTCTATTCTTTTTTTCCATTTAAATCCCATTATTCAGCCTTTAAGCGACCTTTTTTTTATTTTTGATGATTGGTTACACATCCCCTTATTGTATCATTTGTCTCATGGGCCACTTTTGGTCTTAGAAGATTTTAATCTCTCTCTCTCTCTCTCTCTCTCTCTCTCTCTCTCTCTCTCTATCTATCTATCTATCTCTCTTATTCTGTACACAATGATAAAGTACAAGTACAATGGCATAAGAGACAAAAAAGGAAGTGAATCTACATTGAGCTTCCTGCCCAAAAGCAAGACAAGTCAAAACTAAGAAACTAAGGGAGCAAAGTCCAAATTTGGCATTACAGAATGGTGTGCACTGAAATATTGAAGAAACAAAAAGGAAGTGATATATCCACGGTGAATGGAACAAGGATAAATTGTCAAAGTGAAGACAGGTAAAATCAAATCTCAAAAGCAAGAAGAAATCATACACCAACACAATTGAACACCAAGAATGGAGATTCCAAGAGCTCCTAGATCAGGGCAAGCAGCTTTTTTACAATTGAAACTCGCATTATTTCTCTTTCTTTTAATATTTACGTGATATTTTAGGAGCATAATAGTCCCATGCAATAATTGTAGTGATCTAGAAAATGTGATTTTCATTGCGAGAAGAGCATCTCTTTTGCATTTAGCGCAGTAGTTGTAGGTAATGATGTTACAGTATAATTACAAGGATTTATTGAGATCTTAATCAAAACTCCCAAGGTTATAAAGGTGGAATTTGCTTTGAAGACAACATAATAACAGCTTTAATGCAAGCAACGATGTTGTGAAAACTGAATGTTAACTGTATTTAATACAACGATGAATGAATGTAAGTAATGGCTCTAATAGAGCAACAAAAGAATATCAAACGACTCTAGATGCAATAATTTCTTGTATCCGAATCAATCATAAGATCAACTCCGGCGTTTTCACACAAGGGCAACAAGTTTGATTGCATCTCTAAATATACAGAATCGAGGAAAACAGTGTAGACCATTGTGTAATGCATCCATACACCATAGAATATGAGAAAACAATTGGTTGGGGCAAAGGGATTTTGGAAAGGGGGGGGGGAATAGATTTGCATTACTTCTGATATGTTTTGCAGCATTTCTGAACAGTCTCCTCTATTTGGACCGAGAAAAACATATTCAGAAAAAGTCACCATCACCGCATTTTCGCTTGGGCAAACATAACCCCTGCAACTAGTCCTAGAAGAAAAGGCAGAGAGAATAAAAGAGATGCCATCCACATTGATAATGAAGAAACCGTGTATGTGTCATTGTCCACATTCATAATGAAGAAACCATGTATGTGTTGACACATCAAAAGAGTGGGAGCTCACCAAAAAGTATACTTGAGAGGTTTGAAACACTGGTAGGAACTTTGAATAAAAGAATGCCAGCCAGAGATAGAGGGATCTTATTCAATGACCCCACCAAACTACAGTCAAATCAATTCAAAATAGAAAATAAGATTTAGCAGCGATTCAACCATAACAAATGAGAAAAACACCACACAATGACAATTACTTTCCTTCCATTAGAAACTATTTAACATTGTATTTATATTCTTAACTGACTTACACGCTTCCTTTTTTGAAATTGAAACTCCTGAGAAATAGCATGTTTTTTTATTTTGGACATGGTACTAGATGGGCCTCTATGGAGAACTCTTAAAGAAATTGTTGAGTTCTTGCAAGATCCTACTTTAAATAGATTAGAAGACACCTCCCCAATGTAGAATTCATTAAGAAATCCATCATACCTATGTGTAGTTGGACCTGTTTGATGAAGAAACCACATCGATGTGAAACTGATGGCAAGCCCAAACAATCCACTCAATGTTGCAACAAGCCAAAACATTGGGGACTTCATGATGGGTCTGTGAAAGTGTTACAATAATAATCAAATTTCTGCATGCGGAATCATCTCATAGGAAAAGCATTATTTATTTTTTTGCAACATCATTACAACCATAGGGAATATGATGACAATGAGCATATATATCAATGTCACCAATCATAAATTTGTATCTCATTTCAGGATCTTTACAGTTTCCAACCACAAGTAGTTCTATGTTACAAAATCGAATACAATGCCGAAAGTATAAAAAACATTTGGAATTTTTTGGTAGTGTTAAATCAGTGAATTTACTAACTTACTGATTTTGCAGATAGTCGTCCTCCCTGAAGATGAAAACCAAGCCAATGCCAAGCGGTAAGGAGAGTAAGTTGTTCAGTAAAACCATTGAAAATTCACCCAAGTTTCCAGATTTTGTCTCCTTCTTGGCAAGATCCATAACTTTGCGTAGCGTCAACTGCCAAAAATAAAGGAAGAAGAGGTTAGATTTCAACATCAAAGCAGCAAAAGACAATTATTAATAATTCCAGGGCCACACTTGAAGGAGTGGTCTTGTATGCATCAATGAAGTTGTACTAAAAGCAATCCAGAACGAGGGGGGTTAAGCCCTAGTCTAGAATACATTCATGGTATCCTTGTCAATATAGTATAGGAAATTCAGTGTTAACATTTAAACAAATTTAGAGATATAAGTAGTGTGTCTCTAGAACTTCACTGCTTTTTGGCACCCACCGAGTATGCCGCTGTCAAAAAGCAATTCATGACTTGCCATGCATAGCCAATCGCATTATATGAAAGGTCTGTAAATCCTCCACAGCATGCAGAAACAATCTGAAGAAAATCGTTTAGAATCATTATCTAAACCTCAGAATGGAAACGGTGTTTCATGTGAGAGTATTTTGCATGCTTTAAATAGTGTCATCGTTCTGATATGCTTTACAAATAACATCCCTCACATATTTCCACACAGCAAAGTATGGAGTGGAACATGACCGTGGCAAACATTTTTAAATATCAAAAAATGTTCTAAGGTAACCCAACTTAGAGAAAGTTATTTATCTACAACTAGAAGTATTTTAAATGTTTGAATATTAGGCATATCTACCCATCACCTGAGATCCATAAATTATTCGCATATCTTTTTTTCTTACATATGAGCTGTGCAGTTCAGTATTATTGTGTCATGAAAGTCTTTAGAATGACTACATGGATTTTACACATTTTAGCATTTATTACAATCACAAACACACTGGTTAAGAATACCTATAATTACTGTAGTTTTTTGTATGATACTGTTTTTTCAATAGGATTCCACAGACAAAGGAGCTAATCAGTCACTCTCCTGGAATCATGATTACAGTTAGCAACTATAAAAGTCATCAAAAAAAGAGGAGTATACCATGAGCAGAAGGGAGCTCCATACTTTATTGTTATGGTGTTTACTGAACAGATAGACCTCTCCTATAGCTGTAATAATATTTGTAACGTTCTTCAATATTGTAACCATGGCCACGTTCATGTACTTGAGACTAAAAAATATCAAGAACTGATGAGAATAAGAACCTTTCTATTTCCTTTTTTTCTACAACCAAAACCAACCCTCAAACTAAATATGACACACTAATTGGTATTTAAGCAACACACGTCTTGTTGATCTAGGAGAAATTACCTGAAAATACTAGACACCAGCATGCCCACAAAGAGCATGTTTACCGGAAACCAAAGAGTGGCAAGCCTCCAGGTAATTGGCTCAGTTGCAATAATCCTAAGTGCACTTAAAGCATACACAACTATAACAGCAACCAAGTTCTAAGAAAGAGACAGAGAGAGGGAAGCCAAGTAAATATTCAATCATAACATTCAAACGTCCTTGAAAGTAATAACCTTATGATACAGACCTGATAACACATCAAAGATATTCCAGCATTGAAATTGTAGCCAGATAATACAACTTTGTTCAGCAATATCATGCTACAAGAACAAAGACAGTATGACAATCCTGAAATCAGTCCCTGATTTTTCCACTTCACGAGGAACTTTCCCTTGATCGGTTCCGTGCCCTCCTCCAGATCATCAGATAAGAGAAAATGAGCTGCAGTAAAACTCCTGCAGAGAAATCCAACAAGAATTCATATATTAGCTGATGACAGCTTCTCACAATCGAGTAGAAAACAGGAAGAATGTTTCCAAAGTTATTTGACCAGTTTCCAGATATTCTGTTCACAAACAGTTGATCTAGGAAACCAAAAATGAGGTGTCAAATGATGAAGAATTGAATCAAGCATTCTCCAGTACTAAGAAGGTAAATGATCAAAACCCCCTGGAACCATGCATGGTAAGCAACAATGGTTTGAGAAAGTTCAAGAAATCAATATTCATCAAGATGACCATGTTGACGAAAAGAAGATAATGAAACCAGGTAAGGTCGTTGTAAGGCTAACAAACCAGTGTATCCGATAGAAATTGATGAGTTAACTCCAGTTAACTCAAATGTATGTTAGTCTTAATGATCTGAGGGAAGGCTGTAATTACTTTGAAATGCAACACCAGATGCATTCTAAAGAGAATGTGGCATCAAGGTAACCCACCCAGTGTAAAGCTCTACCAGTACGTCAACACGCATCCAACTACCATACTAAAGAAACACTCTATGTTCCATCCATACATGTCAATACAGGACTGTGTGAGAATCCATAATGCAGTGAGTATAGTATTCCTCTTAGTCAAACCATTGGTGGCACTACTTCATAGTTCTTAATACTCATACTTGAACCAACACAAGACATATTTTGAAGTTCTCAACAAAAGAGAAGCTTCCAAAAACGTGTTTAGAGACAGCTCCACGTGTACACATGTCACAAGCATGTGTGTGGTTGATCAGCTTGGAGAAGTGTCCATGTAGCAAAAGGATAAACAAAATTATTTTAACTGTAGTACTCCTTTGAGATCTATCATTCTTATGCTTATTCACAACCCCAGTAGATGGCGAGCTTTCAAAACAATGCACATCCTCCCAGATCACAGTGCGTGAAGAATTTCTTCCATGCAATCTAGTGACTGGACTAGTAATAGCTTCCTGATTACTGAATGTCAGCTGTTTGAATAATTATTACATGGTCAATGTTTCCCTGTTTAAATAAAGGAATCATGGGGCATTTGTTTGATTTTTTAAATTTTTCCTCTAGACAATCTTCTTTTCTAATTACATGATAGAGGAGAGACCAATGACCTGTTAGGTTTGGTTCTTCTTGACGGACTTTGAATGCTCCCATCAGAGGCATCTGCAGCAGAGGTGGAAGGCCATAGGAGCATACTCCTGAATAAACAGAAGCAAAAATTGCAAAGGAAACTATATTACTAAGGATAAGGATTGTGAGAAAGAATGGCCATAACATGCGAAAGTATGAATATATTATACACCAAAAAGAAAATTGTCCAACCTGGAAATCATTTGTGGCTGCCCTCTTCAGTAAAGCTCTAAAATAGCTACCGCTGTCACGTAATACAAGAGGAATGAGTAATCAACATCTGATAGGTTACTCAAAGCACTTAAGGTCTATGGCATTTGCTCAGTGACAAACCAATTGTTACTATCAATGAACACATCACATTCATCTAATTTAATACTAGATTAGAAGACAGATATGGCAAGAAAATCCTTCTCTCGAATGACATTGCTCCACAAAATATAGCAACAACCTTTTTGATCCATTTATAAATTATGACTTTCAAGCACGTTTCACTTGGGCTTTAGCATTGAAGGTCATCATCATGCCACCAATTTTAATTTGATAAGAGTATTTATTATCTCTCTCGCTCTCTCCATTACTCTCCTGTTTCGCAGTAAAGAGTATATATTGCAAATGCATTCAGATTTGCAAATAACCACAAGAATGGAGATAAAATAATTATTGCTATTAAAGCCCTAATGCTGAAGATAATAGTAACAATTGCACATTGAGACTTCATGGTTGATCCCTTTGAAGCAATCATTGCTTGGTACTTACACAGGATCCCCCTCTGGAGTAGTGCCAACCAGAAGAGGGATGCTTGTAGAAGTACTACCCAATGATGACTCCGAACTATAAATGGCAACTGCATAGAGATGTTTCATGCCTGGTTCCTTTGAATTCATCATTGGTATTACCTCCATGGCATCATCATATGCAACCAAGTGCGCTGGATGTTCCCTTTGACATCATCACTGTCAGTTGGTGGGCACCCTGATAGCATTCATTCTGGTTTGCTCGAGTCATCTGGTTTGATCATTCTCAATCACCTCAGATAATGCACATCTCTTCAAACCCATACATACATGACCACCAATTATTTGGTCTTATAGGTCACTTGGGCCATTTCAATTGATTCTTTTCTTGTGCTATTCATTGGGTTATGCCCTACCTAGTTCAAATCTCACTAATGCACAACTTCATACAAGATTTTTGACAGGTCCAAATACCTGGGAGTTAGACATACCCAGTCAACACACCCAGAACAAAGGTTTAGCCAGAGAGATGAGCGCCCCAATACTAACTATGAAGTTTAGAGCCCCATACTCCCTGAGCCACAACCTCAATGAAGGTGGGGAATTGGAGCAATTGTATTTTATGCACGTGTGATGCAAAACTCTGCAAGCTCAGGAATGGAAATAGAGAAAATTTATAATAATAAATCAATGCTCCAGAATGCTCCTACTACATCTTAGATATTAAAAGAAAAGGAGAATAGAGTGTGGTATGTATGCCCTTCAAAAGAGTTGTTTATAAGTGCATACTGACGACGGTGAGGAGGACAAATGCCTGGCCTCCACAAAAAGAACCCCCCCCCCCCCCCCCCCTTCCTTCACCTTCATACATACAGAGAAGAAATTTTGCCAAAGAAACGAGAAGAAGTTACATAGGACGTAGTAGTACGAGGCATATGGTGATTTTGTAACTTATCAAAGCATAATATGAAAATCATTTTGACTAAGGAAGGGCTCCCAATTAATTATCTTCTCTCTCTGCTCTCTCTCTCTCTCTCTCTCTCTCTCTCTCTCTCTCTCTCTCTCTCTCTCTCTCTCTCTCTCTCTCTCTCTCTCTCTCTCTCGTCTATTGTTTTCAGGAAGCTTACCAGCGAAGAAGAAGAGAGTGAGGAGGAGGTTGCTTGTGGAATCAGAATGGAATGGAAATGCACAGACAGTCAAGACAAAGAGAGACAGAGACAGAGACAGAGACAGAGACAGAGACAGGGGGGGGGGGGGGGGGGGGGGCGACGAGAAGAAGACGACGAACATATTTATTTATTTACATATCATGTATATATGTATATGTATATGTATATGTATATGTATATGTATATGTATGAATGTATGTATGTATCAGTATGTATGTATGTATGTATGTATGTATGTAAAATGTTATGAAGAAAAAGAAGAAGAAGAAGAAAAGCGCAGAAAGAAAGAAAGACGCACGCACGCACGCACGACCCAACCACATGCTGCCTCCTTCTCTTCTCTTCTCTTCTCTATTTATTTACTCTCATTATTATTATTACTATTATTATTGTATTTATGCAATACCTAGGCTATATATATATACATATGTATATATATTACTTTTAGGATTTATTCCTATTATTATTCATTATTCATATTTATGTATATAACCAATCACCATGGAAAAGCAAGGAGGTGTGGTGTGGTCTTGTGATTTGAGCACATACATACATACATACATACATACATACATACACACACATGTATGTGCTTTAGAAAAGGCTGGAAACCCCTAACCCCCCCCCCCCCCCCCCCCATGATCCTTAGTCCTCCCTTCATGACCCACACTTCCTTTCCGAGGATTAGGACCGAATTTGGAAGCAAGTATGAATATTCGAATGGCACGTAAACGCAAAACATGTTTAAGTCACGTATGGATGGAAGATATGAAGCATTTGCTTCTTCATGTTGCATCCATACATTCCTCCATGAATGAGGCTCTTTTTGCAATGCTCATGTATCTCGAACTTGGGAAATATGTGGTGGAGCCTCACGTTCCACACATTATAATTACATACATACTTTGCACCTGGCTGTAACACCATCTTCTTCTCGAAAGTAGGAAGTCGCACTAGTCAATACATGCTAGAGCCCATCCCTCTATCAATCATCTACATTACCAAAGCCTCAATAAGCATTAGCTCATATTCTCTTCAATGTGAGACAAGGAGTTTGGGGGCACATGTGAGGACACTCATCAACTCTACATCTTTTGTGTTGAACAACTTACAAGTGCAAGGAATCATAGTATCACACTTTGACACAATGCATTGCGTTTGACCATATCTAGTTTGCTTTCCACGCAATGTTGATCCAATCCACTCCCTACACACATTTGCAAACACAATGTGCACTTTTGATTGCAATGTTTAGCAATAAAATTCTTGATCATCTACATTCGCTACCCAATTCCACACCCTACTACAAAATATGGTTCAACTTCGGTCCCATTGATCATATTTTACCTCCACTGATCTCTCACACTTTTGTTCCTAGTATCCACTTGTCGACTAAGTGAAGGAGGATTGAGTAACATTTGGATACAATGAAATGTTAGGTTGATGCTTTGTAGCCTTTTTTTAATGGGTTTTCATTGAGGGCCTTTCTTGATAGGTTTTCATTGAGGATGTTATAGCTCCACCCACACCATCATATTTGGTTGTGTTGGAGTTATCTTAGGTATTGGAGGGTGTGATATAATTCGAGCTTGAGAAATGGGGTCTATTAAATTACGAGACGTGTGAATCATGGCATGCCACTAGTTTGCTTTTCGATAGTAAAAGGGGGGGAATTAATCGATGTGGTGTGGTGTGCATATATGTTCTCAAGCTATAAAGGTAATAAGGTATTTGCCATAGTTGAGAAGGTTACCTCAATTATGATCATATCGTAAAATCATTCATTTGATAGTTCGATGTGGTTTATGAGAAGCAAAATATTATTTGAACCCACAAACTTTTGTAGAAAGATTGATAGCTTAATGTACGCCTATTGTCTGATATGTATCTTAAAGAAATAATATATCCTCGTTCAATGTACTTTTTCATTTGACAGATGCCATGCTTTCTCCCATGTTGTGGGTTGTTTATCGGCTTGGGCCATTGAAGACGCAACATTTCCACTCTATATACATATTATTTGTTTCCTCATCAAAGCTCGTGGCAAATTGGCAAACATGCAATCATTTTATTTTCTCTTTACCAACAACATGGTATTGTGAAGGCTTTTCGTTTTTGGAACTCCAAATTCTTTGTCACACCATGTTGAGGCCTTTAAAATTCCACATTATTAAGCAAAATTGGACATGTGTTGATTATTATTATTGACCCTTTACCATAAAGTTTGAAGTGTGCCCTTTTTAATCACCATTATCAATGCTTAAAGTGGCATGGGTAAAAATGCCACCAATCAAAAGTACGTTGAGGCTTGATTAGGTATATTCAATTGCAACACCATTACTTTTAAGTCATGTTAAGGTGGAAATAGGCCTTTAAGTGTTCGTTCAAACTTTCTTCATGTTATGCGATAGTAAACGTGTTAAGCATCAAATTTTGCATTGAAAGTGGGTGCTCATCAATATTTTTAACACATACATGTATAATCTTACTCCAACATTATGCATTGATTTCTAGATCATATATAAGGCGATCAAACCATATCTGGCTCATTGAAATTTTACCGAATTACATTGATGATTTCCCCTTGCGTTTTTGAATTTCTAGCATGAGTGTTTTGCACACATAAAGGATTTCGCTCCATATATGCAAGAAGCTTATCTCTCGCAATTATTGGCGTGGCATTCGGATAAATTAAAATTGTGTTTATTTAGTGTTCAATTGAAGTTCACATACCCTATATGAAGTTTTGAAGACATGGGTTGAAATAACTCTAATATGGCATGTTTAAGTTTTTGTGCTTTTTTTGTCATCATGAGTTGTTTGCACAAGTCAATATTTTTGTGTGGAATTGAGGAGCATGTTGTCTTGATACGGTTATTTTATTATCATCATGGCTATATAATCCCGTGTAAACTACGTCTATTCATTGGTGTTAGTCACTTTAATGTTTGCTGTTAAGATTATCTTATCATGTCAACACGAATTATGGTCTTGTAAGTTGTGCCCTTGTCACGTGTCTTTGATTTTTGGGAGAAATTATAACGCTACTCTTAGAAGTTATAACGTATATGCAACTTGATTTTCGTCGTTATATATCATCGTATATTGCTTTCTTGTTTGTAAAGAAAGAGAGTATTTGTATAATGTATATGCAGCTTGATTTTCGTCGTTATATATCATCGTATATTGCTTCTAAGTAAAGAAAGAGTACAGTAACCATTCGGTTAAGTGCGCACTTTGATCTCAAGGAAACAGTGCGCACTTAGGGCTTTTTACATGAAAAAAAATTTCCCCCAAAATGTTTTTCTCTGCACATTTTCAGAAAACACCGCCCCCACATCCACTCTAATCCCTCCATGATTATGATCATACCCACGTTGATACTGTAATCACTCCCATGTTGTTGCTCCCCACCCTGTTGTTCACCATTGATGCATACATCGCTGCCAAAATTTGTTGCGACTATTTATAAATCATGTTTTTTGAAAATATGCAAAATTATAGTAGAAATTTGTATCATGCATGTTTTCTGAAAATATGTATAATTATAATAGAAATTAGTCAATATTTGGAAAACATTGTGAAGGTTTCTTCTAAAAAATGATTTGTAACAAAATTTTATGAATGGTTTTTTTTTTCCAAAAAAACACTACTTCCATTAGTTAGCAAACGAAGTACATCAAAGTTCAGCCATAATCAACAAAACTCACACTACTCCACACAAAACTAAGCATAATCCCCACCCTACTATTTACAACAAAAGTATCCCGCTAACTCTTTTTACATGGTAACCACATAATTACATCTTCTGTCCACTAATGGAAGCCAATGACGGAAACAACCATATCGGTGCTTGGTAGTTCCATTTAGGCCCTGACGCTGAATTTACAATCATAGGAGAATGACCCCATTTTAGCAAAAACTTTGACCGAGCCCTTTTTGCTTCATCTGAGTTCCCTTCAATTGAGTTGTATTGTCTACGCAACCAAGATATCGGCTCGAACCAAATGTTTAGCAACACTTCACCGCTTGGGAGTTTTCGTTGCCGAAAAACAAACAAACATTGTCTGGTCCAAATGTGCCAGACCGAGAAGCATGCCACCAACATCCATATCTCCTCAAAAAACCCAGAGTTTGTACCAGGTTTCACTCCAACACATTTGAATACACTACCACCCTGCACTATAAATCCATGACCATGTGGATTTAGTTGTTCCGCCCAGCCTTCCCTAGTTAGCTTCAAACCCTTTAAGGACCCCCACACAACTCTCCCATTCACACCGCATGTTGCCACTATCCCGAGACTTCTACCCCAAATGTTGATTGCCTCTGCACAGTTCCAAAAACAGTGAGGTATCGATTCCAAAGAGTGACCACATAACTTACAACCAGCCTCCCCACCACGACACCTCATCCACTCCCCTATGGGTATCGCCTTATGACTAAGAAGCCAAAACCAAACCTTTATTTTTTCTGGCATATCCAATGCCCAAAGTCTCCTCCAAAATGACTTCAACAAGTCATCTGATATGCCTTTATCCCTCCAACTATTGCGAGTCTGAGCAGTGTCCACTGATTTGGAGCCAATGATTTGCCTTCCGAGCTTAGTATTATAATAAAAATACCCCTCCAGTTTGTTCGTTCCCGGTTTTTGCCACCATACCTCTAGTGGATCCCACTCCAAATCATGTAGGGGCTTGTTGTCAAATAGCCATAGTTTACAACCATTATCTAGCTTCCCTGGGTCCGGCTTTACTTGCCACTTCTTACCTTCCAACACTGCCACCCGCACTGCCAACCACCAGCCATTGTTGGACAAAGCACTTAGGTTTCCCCACAAACGATACTCATTAGATGGGCACTTGCCACGGATAATTTGTCCATCACTCTCACCTAAAAACCACCCAGACCAAACCCCCTCGTCCTTATTCAACCTTTCTAGACCATCAACAACCTTGTTTATCAGTTGGGTCACCTTCTCAAGCCTACCAGAAATGCTACCAAACTTACCCTCGCTCCTCTTCATTCTAAAAACATCCCAATCTCTTACTGAACTAACATTGTACCCTAACATGCGCCCCCATGGCAAATATTTTTTCTGTCCAAGCATCATGTCGTCTTCGCTTCTAATCCTAGGGTTCCAGAATAGCGGTTGTCGGAGTTGTCCCTCCAATGTTTTCGGTTGCATTAAGGCCAACCCTTCTCTTACACTTGACCAGGCCATCATTATGGCACTTGCCACCCTGTCCTCCACGCTAGTTGGTACTTTCATCTTTAGATCTGGACTGAACAACCACCACATCTTTGCCTTCCAAGGGCCGCCATTCCTTGGACACCAAAGGTCAACTCTGTCCCTAAGAAGCAGCTTCCACAATTCAGGTCCAGGTTGTAAACTTCACACAAGTAGCTTACCGAGTAAAGCCTTACTTGTCGTGACTCTTGAGTAGGAAGCAGAGAGAGAGAGCGATGGCGATAGAGATAACGATAACGATAGAGATGGCGAGAGCGGTAGAGATAGCGATAGTGATAGAAAGAGAGTGAAAGAGGGAGAGAGTGCGAGAGAGAGAAAAGTATAAGTGAGAGATAAGAAATGGGAATGCGATTGTATTATGAGAAAGAAGATTACAAGGAGTAGGCTAAGGGCTAAAGACTGGTGTTGAACCGAATGAGTTGTGATGAGTGTATGGACTCTTATTTATAGGCCCTTATGGAGTATTCTAGAATGTTCTAGAATATTTTAGATATTTATGAGTAATAATAATAATAAATATAATCATGAAATATTCAAGAACATTCTAGAATAATCTAGAATGTTCTAAATATCTCGTAATAACTAAACATATAATTATTATGATTACATCTCACATATGTTATTACAATGGTTAAAGTACAATATGTAAACCAAGAGGTTATGGGTTCGATTCCTGGTTCGCCAAGATGAATGTCATGATAAGCCAAGATGTATGTCTTCATGACATTATCCCCCCTTTTCGATGACGAGTTGCACGAGTCGGAAGAAAAGAGTTCAGACTTGGTTTATGAGGATATTGGTTGTGAAATGCAACAACCATGTCGGAGGCATTGGCAAGATGTTCGGCAGGCTCCCATGTTCGATCATTAGGTGTATAGCCTAACCAATCAACCAAGTAGTATAGTTTGTTGCGAATGATCTTGGAGTCGAGGATAGCGGCAACCTCATATTCAGAGCCATTGGAAACGTCAATTGGAGGTGGGGGAGGTGTAACACGACCCGGAATAGAGCTCGTTGTGTAAGGCTCCAAAAGTGAAACATGGAAGACCGGGTGAAGACGCATATGAGGAGGAAGATCAAGACGAAATGTCACATCATTGATCTTACCACTTATGACATATGGGCCAAAACGTTGATAATCCAATTTGTAGCAAGGTCGGGTCGTTTTAATGCTACCTTGTAAGAGCCATACACGATCGCCTACTTGAAATGTAGTCGATGAATCACGCCGATGACGGTCAGCAATCTTCTTTTGAGTGTTTTGGGCTTCACATAAATGATGCAAAAGCATATCCTGAACTTCTTGGAGTCGAGTGAGCCGATCTTCAGCAGCTGGGTTTTTTGGGAGTTCGGGATGTTCAAGCATCGTCCAACGAGGATGGTACCCAATGTTTGCAAAAAATGGGGAATATCCAGTAGAAGAATGCTCGGAGTTGTTATAAGCAAATTCTGCCAAAGGTAGTAAATCCACCCAATCATCTTGTTGATAGTTGACAAAACAACGTAGATATTGCTCGACTGTTTGGTTGGTGCGCTCACTCTGCCCATTAGTCTCTGGATGGTAGCCGGAAGAGAGTTTACAAGAAGTATGTAAGAGTCTGAACATGTGCCGCCAAAATTTCGAGATGAATTGGGGACCCCGATCACTGATAATATCATCCGGAAGACCATGATGGCGAAACACCTCCCGCATGAGTAAATCAGCTGTCTCTTGACTAGTAATGGTCTTTGTGCATGGAAGGAAATGTGCCATCTTCGTAAAACGATCGACAACAGTGAGAATCGAATCAAATCCCTTGGAAGGTGGAAGATCCGTAATAAAGTCCAAGGAAATAGATTTCCATGGGCTCTCCGGAATAGGCATTGGCTGTAATAAGCCATATGGATGATGTCGAGGCTTTTTTGATCGGCAACATGTATCACAGCTACGAACATAATCCGTAACAAAATGGCGAAGCCGTGGCCACCAATATCGGCGAGAAATCAACTCAAAAGTCTTGTGGATGCCGAAGTGTCCCGCCATTGGTGTGTCATGACATTGTTGCATGACTTTGAGTCGAGAAGGACCGTCAGGCACATACAAGAGAGTTTGTCGAAAAAGTAACCCATCATGCCAACTAAACTGGGTGTAGTCTAGACGAGGATTTTGAGTTTGGGAGCTAGATGCACGATTTGGGATAATATGGCTCAAAACCTCTTGGGCGAACGCATCAGTCGCAATCTGCTCACGAATGGAATCAAGAAGCCTTGAATCTCCCGGTGTGTTGATGGTATGCATTGCCATTATTCGTAGACGATCAGGACCTAAGAGGATTTGCTTTTGGCTTTCAAATGCGGCCTCTCCAGGTTGAAGTTCCATATACGAACGTCTAGATAAAGCATCTGCTTTTCCTTGTTGCATCCCAGGGCGATATAGAATTACAAAATCGAAACGAGTTAAGAACTGCGCCCAACGAGCTTGTCGTCGATTCAAGACTCGAGCACTTTGAAAGTATGTTAGATTTTTATGATCATTGTAGACAATAATCTGCTGAGAAGAACCCTCCAGAAAATGACGCCATTGTTGAAAAGAATCCACAATGGCAAGAAGCTCTTTGTCGTGAATCTCATAGTTGATTTCTGCGGCTTCAAATTTTCGTGAGTGAAAAGCCACTGGGTGCAGTTCACCATCATCACCAATTTGGGATAGTACACTTCCGAGTGCGAAATCCGATGCATCAGCTTCAAGTATAAAGCGCCTCATTGGATCGACATGGATTAAGATTGGTGCGGATGTAAATGCTTGCTTTAAACCCTCAAATGCAGAGTTCGCATCTATACTCCATACAAATGATCGATTCTTGTGCGTCAGTTGAGTGATGGGCAACACAATTTTTGAATAGTCTTTGATGAACTTGCGATAAAAGTTTGCGAACCCCAAAAAACATTGCACATCTCGCACGGACTGTGGTGTTTGCCAATCCAAAATTGTTTGAACCTTTGATGGATCCATAGAGATGCCATTTGAAGAGACTATGTACCCCAAAAACTCCACTTGACGTTGGTCGAAACTACACTTCTCCAATTTTGCATAGAGACCATACTCTCGTAGCCGTTGCAAAACTTGGCGAACATGTATATCATGTTCTTCTTGAGTTTTTGAGTAGATCAAGATATCATCCAGGTAAACAATGATGAAGATATCGAGGAAGTCTCGAAAAATATCATTCGCCATATGTTGGAAGACTGCTGGTGCATTCGTGAGGCCAAAAGGCATCACTGTGTACTCAAAATGACCATAGCGAGTGCGGAACGCCGTCTTCCATTCATCCCCAGGACGAATTCGAACAAGGTTGTAGGCACCTCGAAGATCTAACTTCGTGAAATACTTTGCTTCACTGAGGCGTTCTAGAAGGCTTGAGATCAATGGGAGAGCATATCGGTTTCTAACGGTCACTTTATTCAAGCCTCGATAATCCACGACCATACGAAGCGTACCATCTTTCTTCTTAACGAAAAAGATGGGTGCACCAGCAGGAGATTTTGAATGTTGGATAAAACCATTTGCCAAGTTCTCATTGATATATTCTCGAAGAACCTCTAACTCCGTGGGCGAAAGATTATAAATTGGTCCCCATGGAGGCTCTTTTCCTGGCTGCAAATCAATTGGGCAATCATATGGTCGATGCTCTGGTAGTCTATTAGCCTTCACCTTATCGAACACATCGGAGAATTCTATGTACTTCTTTGGTAGTTGGACCCCCAATTCTTGTGAGCTAGATGAGGGAGTTGCTAAAACCGCAAATACCATCATGTCTTCCTTTCTTCCATCCTCTCGTAATTGATGTATAGAGATTGTTGAAATTGTGGGGGATCCTAGATCCTTAGTTGGAGCTTCAAGAGACTTGGATTGTACGGTGACCTCTTCAATAGTTCTTTTTCTCCAATCAATGGTTGGGTTATGTAACTCAAACCAAGGAAGACCAAGAACTAGAGAGTGCTCCGGACTACTAATGATGTTAAATGAGATGACACTAGCCAAATTACCTAGGACTACACGAATTGGTTCAGACTCTTCGACTATATCTCCTGATGCTATAGGGCGACCATCGATGACTCCTACAGCTACTGGGTTTGGGAGTTTTTTCAAGATGATGTTTTGAGTCAATGCAAACTCGCGATCCATGAAACAAGAATTGGCTCCGGAATCTAGGAGGGCAGAGGCTAGAGCGCGATGACCTGTAGATGTGCTAAGCTCGACTTGTGCAGAAAAAACTCTACTAACTTGATTTGATGAAATGGAACCACAACTAGGTACTGACTCTACATAACTAGGATGGTCCAACCAAATGGCTCCTATTTTGGCCGGACTTATTCGTTTAACACATCCTCTAATTGGCTCAAGACATCAAATCTATTCTCATGGCATGGGCTAGTAGGCTTAGTACTTAAGTTATTAGAAGTGATAGTAGAACTTGATGTAGGGTTGTCATGTGCACTTACTTGGTAAACTTGACGCCTGGGTTTATGTGGACAATTCACAGCTATATGTCCTGGACCACCACAGTAGAGGCATAGGCGATGCGCCCGACGTCGTTGTTTCTCAGCATCTGATAAGGGCCCTCGACGTTGTGTCGACTCTATTTCCATCGGAGTGGGACCATCCCTCGTAACGGGTCTAGAACCTTGTGGCGGTGTGGCGACTATAGAAGCGTATGTCTGTTTCGGTTGGCGGCGTAACATTTGTTGACGTTCAGAACGTCGCTCAAATAGGCGATTATCACATCGCACAGCTCGGCTAATAGCTTCAGTAAGAGACTTTGGATCTTCATGGAAAGTAAGAAGAAGATCTTTGACATCGTTACGCAAACCCTGACGGAATTGATCCATTAAGGCTGCCTCATCCCAAGGGATGTCGCATGCCAAGAGACGGAAATCTGCGGCATAAGCTGAAGCGGGACGATCTCCTTGTCGGAGTCTTCGAATCTTGTTTATTGCAGTCCTAGTGCTATCCGTATCTCCAAAACTAGCTTGAAACTCCTTAACGAATGCCTCGAAATCCTCCAGTAATGGTGATTTCTTCTCAAGAAGTGGTGCAAACCATGCTAACGCTGTACCGCTTAGCAAGGTTCCTATTAATCCCACACGGGCAGCATCAGTTGGATACCGATTGGGATGTAACTGAATCACCAAACGAACTTGATTCAGGAAACCTCGAAAGAGAGATCTGGTACCATCAAACTTGGCAGGGAGGCTAATCTTTGGTTCCCTTGGGGAGTTTTGAACCCCCGCCGCTTGTTCTCGTAATGTTAATATAGTAGCCTCAAGTTGATGAACCCGTTGTGATAACTCCTCATATTGATGAGCTTTCTCAGTACTGACTTGTTGAAGATCCCCGAGTAGCCTTTGATTTTCTTGCTCTAATGCCACAAACTTAGTGGTGAGCATATCGAGCTCTGAAAGGACACGCATATACTCTTGCTTGCTGACCGACTCCATAACCGCGGGGGAAAAAGAAAGAAGGATAAAGAAGAAAGCTTGCTAGAGTTATTGGAGAAAGGGAAAAGAAATATTCGGTTCAAACTGTCGTGACTCTTGAGTAGGAAGCAGAGAGAGAGAGCGATGGCGATAGAGATAACGATAACGATAGAGATGGCGAGAGCGGTAGAGATAGCGATAGTGATAGAAAGAGAGTGAAAGAGGGAGAGAGTGCGAGAGAGAGAAAAGTATAAGTGAGAGATAAGAAATGGGAATGCGATTGTATTATGAGAAAGAAGATTACAAGGAGTAGGCTAAGGGCTAAAGACTGGTGTTGAACCGAATGAGTTGTGATGAGTGTATGGACTCTTATTTATAGGCCCTTATGGAGTATTCTAGAATGTTCTAGAATATTTTAGATATTTATGAATAATAATAATAATAAATATAATCATGAAATATTCAAGAACATTCTAGAATAATCTAGAATGTTCTAAATATCTCGTAATAACTAAACATATAATTATTATGATTACATCTCACATATGTTATTACAATGGTTAAAGTACAATATGTAAACCAAGAGGTTATGGGTTCGATTCCTGGTTCGCCAAGATGAATGTCATGATAAGCCAAGATGTATGTCTTCATGACATTACTTTGGTGAACTGGGTCCACCAACCCAAGTCCACCATGGTTTTTCACCTTGATCAAACAACTCCACGCCACTTTAGCTGATGTCGTCTCGTGATCTCTACTCGACCATAGGAACCCTCTCACCATTGCCTTAATGTTTTTTATGCAAGTTTTGTCTAACACCCAACATGACATCGAGTGCCACATGGTGGCTAACAACATGTGGTTTACCACGACCACCCTACCTGCAAGAGAAAGCTTTACCGATGCCCATAACCGAAGCTTTTTTCTAATTTTGTCTTTCTCACTTGCTCAAGTTGCTGGTTTTAAGGTGTCTCAACTCCCACCAAAACACCCAAATATTTAACAACCATTCCATTGGGGACCCATAGAAAATCAACATTAGGGCACCAAAGAGGCCATGGGTTTGAACTTACCCAAAATCCTTTGCTTTTGTTCCAATTGATTTTCCCTCCTGACACTTTACAAAACAGCTCAATCCGTCTTTCAACATGCTGTAAATTATCATCATTGCCTTGTAGATAGAGCATAGTGTCATTTGCGTATGATGAGTCCCACATCTCCTTGCTCGCATGTGGGACAACTAATCCCCTTATTCCTGCATCTGGTCTGTTTAAAAAGAAAGAGAATGCCTCTGCAATAAATAAATAAAGGTAGCGGGCCAACGGGCACCCTTGCTTGACAGACTTGCATAATGGAATTGGTGGGCCCAATGTCCTGACATCATCACCCTACTTAAACTTCCTTCGTAAAGGGCTAACGCAACCGATCTCCATTTTGAGGGTAGTCCCAACCTCTCCATCACTTTATCTACGCCTTCTCGAAGTCAAGCATGAGACATGCAATATGTTGATTGGTTTTACAAACATTTATGGAGGTTTCTATTAAAAAATTTAATAGAAATTTGTGAAGCTTTTTATAAACATTTGTGAAGGTTTCTATGAAAGCATTGATTTGTAACATAAATTTCAAAATAAACATTGCAATAATTGAGTAAATTGTTGGTTCTCTTCAAAGATTGATTTGTAAATCTTTGTCAATGTTATTTTAATCATCAGTTTTATTTGAAAATTGATTGCTCTAACATAAGAAATCATGATTTTTTTTTATGATGATCAAGCTTTTTACATGAAATTAGCTCTTCTAACATAAGAAATCGTGATTTTTTTCATGATGATCGGGCTTTTTACATGAAATTAGCTCCTCAAACATAAGAAATCAACCTTCTAATAGAACATTTTGCTGGTTGTGCATTAGTTGGATCCTCAACATACGAAATCAACCTTCTAATAGGGAATTTTGCTTATGCATCTAATATGATGATCGAGCTTTTTACATGAAATTAGCTCCTCTAACATAAGAAATCATGTTTTTTTTCATGATGATCAAGCTTTTTACATGAAATTAGCTTCTCGAACATAAGAAAACAACCTTCTAATAGAACATTTTGCTGGTTGTGCATTAGTTGGATCATCAACATATGAAATAAACCTTCTAATAGGGAATTTTGCTTGTGCATCTAACATGATAACACTTATTTTGTGAGGGAGTTTTCCTAGTGCTTTGGTATTCCTAATGATTGGAGAGGTAGAAATAATGTATGGAACATAATTTCTATTTTTATTGATGATTTTCTTGTTTTTGAAAGTTTGGAACATAGTTCCAATTTTGTTTGATGTAATTTTGTCTTGAAACAATGTAATTTTCTTGATCTGGATTTTTACCCCTATAAAAAGCGCACTTAATACAATGGTGCACTTAAGTGGGCACACACTTAACCGAATGGTTACTGTATATGGAAGTTCAAACTTCCAGAGGTCATCGAATATTGTTTTTGTCATAGAACTCACTTGAGAATCAATTCATCTTTATTTGAGGATCGCCAATTTAAAACTTGAATGATTACAATTTAAATGTATGCACAGTTGTTGCTCTCGTTGATCTCATCTCGTAGAGATCTTCATTAGCTCAAGTTGGCACATCCCAAAGGAGCATTAGAAGAACTTGTGAAATTCCAAGATTGTGGTGTCATGATGCACTAAAGAACAACTTGTGAATCGTGGTGTCATGACATGTCACAATGGAGCATTAGACCAACTTGTGAAAATTCAAAATCATGTTGTCAGGCATAAATCTATCATGCCATGGTACTTTGATGCTTATTACACCCTTTGAAGAGTTTTGGTGTTGGTAACCTTTTTGCAGAGAGGGAGAGGACCATAGGAAGGAAGAGGAGAAAACCTAATGTGGAGGTTTTCACAATGCCAAGCTCAACCCTAATGTGATTGACCAAGCGACTATTCATATTAACCATAAAAATTATACAACACGTGTCCAATGGCCATTCAGTCTTTTCATTCGCAGATATCATATATACAATCTCCCATTAAAGGCCAACGTGAGCGAAAAAGGTAGAAAAATGGAGACTGTTAATACCAATATATTCTTGAGCAATGTATACATGGGAAGCGGTATTATGGGTGGTGGTACAAGGTAAACCAATGGTATATGAACAAGATGAGGTTTTAGATGTTATTACTATGAGACATCATTTGATGCAAAAAACATTCATACCTTTGAATCCACAAATAGAGACTAACAAACCTCAATATAGCAATTGGTAAGCAGTACCACGATTTGGTATATTTGGAAGACTCGGTGTTTGAAGGTATTTCAAAATGTGACGGAAAGACCTACCCAAATAATTTATGGGATTTAGATAGACATTGTGCATAATCTCAAAGGTTCTTTGGATAATGTAAAAGGTAATACGCAACAAGCAGAGCTCAAGCGATTGGAGTTTCATGTCATCTGGGACAGAGGCATATTTTATAGACGGATTTCTAATAAGATGGAGTGGTTCTACTCTACACTAAAGTATTTATTTAAGCCATCACTTAGACTTCAGTTAGACATCTTGTATGCATAGCCTTAGGGCATTTGCTTAATACTAATGTAGGATTCATTTTTGGGAAAAAAGGTAGAAAAACACAACGCAATATCCCCATCAAGCAACAATAATGTCCAAATGCATCGTGTGGTAAGGTCTTAGGCAAGGAACATTTTCTAGAGAAACGACCTTCTCAAGAAAAATGCTCTTAATGGCTATTCATCTCAAATGAAGTGAGTGATACAAACCTCGATATCCCTAGTCTTTGCATGATAGAGTGGATTCTTGCCCAAGGCAATGGTTGTCACCATAGATTGACATATTCGCATTCGTGGGATTTTCCATTCGAATGCAAACGAATACGCATACATTCGTGTGGTCAAGTATTCGTTTTAAAAAAAAAGGAAAAAAAAGGAGGTGAACTCCCTCCTTTTAGTTTCTTAGGAAAAAAAGGGGGACTTGACAATAAAAAGGGGATAATAAAATAGAGAGTTGAGAGAGACTTGACAGTAATAAATTTTCATTGGAGATCTTGATTCTTTACCAAATAAATAAATAAAATAAAAGAAAGGTTCATTAATTCTTCACCTTTTCTTTTCCCAAAATTTATGGATATTTTTACATGACATTAAAATTGAGACTTCACATTAATCATGTTTTCATAGTAAATAAAAAAATATTCGTTTTTTTAAAATAAAAAAATCAATTATTTAAATAAAATAAAGGTTCATAAACTCTCCTCTTTTTTTATTTGACACTAGAAAGGAGAGTTTATACTAATCATATTTTTATAAATTATTAATGAATAATTGTTCTTTTTTTTAGTGAATTAAATTGATTTATTTTTAAATTAATTAATTAATTAATTGTTTGTATATTTATTTTACAAAACGAATGGTTTTTAAATATTCTTAGGGCCATTTTGTATTCTCGAATATTGAGAATATCACGCATGGAGAATATGGCGAATATCACGCATGTGTCAATCTATGGTTGTCACAAAACAACCAAGATACATGTTGAGTAACGCCCATAAAAGATGCTAGTCTAGAAAGTCACATTGATTCCTTAATTGCCTCACTAGCAATGACATACTCCGGTTTTGTAGTGGAAACATAGATATATTCTTGAAGACGATATCTCCAAGAAATAGTACCTCAATGTATCAAATTTCAACCAAACTATACACACACCATTATCTGTATATGCCAAAAATCATAATATGAAGTGACTTATAAGTGTTCAAAAAAGAAATGGCATGTTGTCGACATCTTCCATTTCAAGGATTGAAAAAAACAACCTTATTTTTTTGGAAAATAAAATTATTACAACCTTATCAAACTATAGAAATATGCTTGCAAATGCAATGGGATATTCCACCACAACTCAAATCTTGTGAAGAAATTGCTTATTATTATGCGTAACAATAGGTTGCATGAAATTATGATTAGTACTTCCCAAACAATCAACAAGTGAATACATATGTCTAATGTTTTAGAAAGCTTAGCATACAATATGTATGTTATGTATTCTAAAAATTCTCTTAACCTTTTTGGAAATACTTAGAATGCATATTCTAAAGATAAAATACATTAAATATGTAGACAATACGTAGAATACATAGAATACGTTAAATGCTTCTCATAGTTGTAATGCATCTAAAAATATGTTCTGGCCAAAGTTAAATTTATTTGGGAGAACATTAAATACTTGTTAAATAAGTAGAATATTAAGAATACATAGAATGCATCAAATACGTGAAACATTTTTTAAATGGCAATTCTAAAACGTAGAATGCATGTTAAATACTTCGAAGTATTCTAAAATGTATTTTAAACATAAAAATACGCTTTTTTAAACAATTGTACTATGTCTCAACTATTAATGTCTTACAAGTTAGACAATTACTTATGAGAATAAAACTCAAATGGGTTACCTATCAAGAAGTGGTCCTCTTATGGAGTAGTTCGTAGTTACACATATACTCCCTTTTCTTGCTCAACTCTAATACCAATGACGAGTTTCGGTGGTCCAAACCCTTCACACTTCTAGGGTCACACACACATGGGAGAGGGCGAGAACCAAGGGGAGGAGGATGAGAAACCCTAATACATGAGTTCCCCAATGGTGGTCTCAAATGACAATGTGTAGCCGACAAGGCCACTACTTCTTGTAACTATACAAGTTGGTATAACATGTGTCCAATGGCCATTTCATACATGGAACACCATAGGTAATATCTTCTACCTTGATAGATAGTATTAGACAACCTATAGCCAACGTTTATCACATGGTGGACCTTGTCTTATCCATATGTGGACCATAGTCTCATACATTCATGGCAATGTATTAAGAGCACATGCCACACATGTAATTCATCTAGTACATTTACCATAGACTCATAGTGTCACGGACATGAATACAGTCATGTCAAGATTCGAACTCTTCACCTCTTGTATATAGTCAATTGTTATATTCTAACCAACACATCCAAATGCATGGTCATATTATCTATATTTTAGTAGATTATCTATTCCAAGTTCTAGGAGTTTTTAGAAGCTTCCAGAAAAAGCTCCAGAAGCTTCTGCATGAAAATGGGTCGATGGATGGAATTACATGTAGAGGCCACAAACATGTATAAATACTTGTAACTTCCTTGATCCCTTTCAAGGGATTCAACGCTAGTCACTAACATATCAATCTAGTCTTCTTGTTCCATTCCATCTTGTCTACTTCTTCATGATCTTTGTCTTTATGATCTTGTATCGTTCCTAGCTTCTTAAGTTCAATCGTGCTTCGTTCAAGTCCATGGTTGGTGTGTCTGTGACAGTTTGAATCCCTTCCAACTAGAAGCATCACTCGTCTTCGTCATTGCCCTTGTTGCTAGAGTTACCATCGTCATCGTCCTTACTTCCAATCATCAACATCCCTTCGTTTCCTATTTTCCTCGCCATCTCTATCTCCTAGTTTCTTCTCATCGTTGTCTCTGTCTTTTAGTTTTCCCTCATCATCGTCTTTGTTTTTTAGTTTCTTCTCATCCTCCACATATCTATCTCCGTGTTTCTTATCATCGCCATCCCTATCTTTACGCTTCTTATCATCTTCCACATCCCTATCTCTGCATTTTTTGTCATTGTCATCCTTCTCCCTATGTTTCCTGCCGTTTTCATCTCTATCTATGTGTTTCTTATCATCATCATCCCTATATATGTGTTTCTTATCATCTTCACCCCTATCACGATGTTTTCAATCATCCTCTATATCTGTCTTTGTGTTTCTTTTTATCCTCAACGTCTCGATCTCTGTGTTTTTTATCCTCTTCATCTATTTCTTTGTTTCCATCATTACCATAGTCACAATCATTGGTTCCAGAGACACTTCATCAACATCATTATCTTCATTGCTTCATCTTTGACATCATCATCTTCAACACCTCTTGGTGTCGTCATCAACACTAGTTTGCCTAGCCTTCATCGGCATCAAGTGTCCCAGTTCCCGGTGAGGACCGCACATGGTCGCCCACGCCCATTTGTGTTCGTGTCCCCGGTGAGAACCGCACAAGGTCGCTCACGCCCGGTCGTGTCCCGGTCCCCGGTGAGGACCGCACATGGTTGCTCACGCCCGTTGGTGTTCATGTCCCCGGTGAGGACCGCACATGGTCACTCATGCCCGTTGGTGTTCGTGTCTCCGGTGAGGACTGCACAAGGTCGCTCACGTCCGTTGGTGTTCGTGTCTCTAGTGAGGACCGTACATGGTCGCTCAGGCCCGATGGTGCTTCAATTCCCGATGAGGACCACACATGGTCACTCATGCTCGTTGGTGTTCGTGTCTCCGGTGAGGACTGCACAAGGTCGCTCACGTCCGTTGGTGTTCGTGTCTCTAGTGAGGACCGTACATGGTCGCTCAGGCCCGATGGTGCTTCAATTCCCGATGAGGACCACACATGGTCGCTCACGTTCACTCGTGTTCCATTCTCCGGTGAGGACCGCACATGGTCAGCCACTCCTCAACCTACTCCGATTTTCTCTTTCAGCTCACCCCTACACCACACTTCCGAAAAAGTGGTCGTAAAGGGGATGATAATGTCACGGACATGACTGCCACCCTTTTGAAAAGGCGGCCATAAAGGGGAGGATAATGTCACGGACATGACAAAAGTCATATCAAGATTCGAACTCTACACCTCTTGTATATAGTCAAGTGTTATATTCTAACCCACACATCCAAATACATGGTCACATTATGTATATCTTAGTAGATTATCTATTCCAAGTTCTAGGAGTTTTTAGAAGCTTCCAGAAAGCTCTAGAAGCTTCTGCGTGAAAATGGGTTGATGCATGGAACTACATATCGATGCCACAAACATGTATAAATACTTGTAACTTCCTTGATCCCTTTCAAGGAATTCAAAGCCAGTCACTAACATATCAATCTCGTCTTCTTGTTCCATTCTATCTTGTCTCCTTCTTCATGATCTTGTGTCGTTCCTAGCTTCGTAATTTCAGTCGTGCTTCGTCCAAGTCCGTGGTTGTTGTGTATGTGACACATTGGGCGTGCTTGAAAAACCCATTAACCTTACCAATCAAGCATCACTACCCCTCCAGGTACTTGGCAATATGTGGCATGCTTTCTCCCCAATGCACACCATTGACCTTAATAGGGATAACCATTTTGTTGGCTTCATCATCATTACCAGTCACACGTTGTCGTGAAGAAAACAGGCCATAGGCGGAATCAGAGAAAAAGGCGCATGAACCGGCTCTTACATGGGTGGACGCGAGAATTGATATTTTGTACATGATTCATAACTAGGTCGGCTGATGTAAATACTAGGTAGTACACATTTATTAGGGGATTTGTGCGTATCTCTGTCGTGAGGGGCAGGGAATAAACTATTTAAGGAGGGAGAGAAGGAAGAAAAAGGTATCACGCGTTGGTAAGGACGAAGTGCTGCTGCAGAACCGAGGGCCGAGCTCTCTCTCCTCCGATCGTCGTTCGCTGCCTCTGCTTCGTGGACAACCCGTGTGCTTCCAACAGAGGCTCTCTCTCTCTCTCTCTCTCTCTCTCTCTCTCTCTTCCCCCCCCCCCCCCCTTTTGTTTCTTCGAGTCGTGTGGTTATCGTTTGTGTGCGTGAGTAGGACCCCGTGTCAGGTCCATTACCGGTTTGCCGGTTGTAACTGTTCGAGTTGTAAGCTACTGATTATAGTAATCAGATTCCTGTTTCTTGCTCTTATTTCTGTCTGTGTATCTGCAACTCTCTCTCTCTCACACTCTCTCCTTGGTCCAAGACCCCCGTGGTCCCGCCTCTTCCTACATGCGAACGCAAAACTTCGCGACATAATTGGTGAACCCGACGTGAACAGGCGGCAAAGGAGTCGGAAGATGAGGGGATCGGAGCTAGCAGAGGCAATGGCGGTAGCTGTCGACCGGCTGGTGAGCGCTCGCGAGGGGACGGGTACCCTCGATAGAGCCATTGAATCGATCGTCGGCAGCATAGGCCGATTCGGTGGGAAGAATCCCACAAGTTATTTGGTGGCTTACCGGGCCGAAATGATCATGAGGGATATCTCGGTGGACAGGCGGTTGTCCGGATTCCCTCGGGTAGTGACGCCGAGCATCCACACGGAGGTGCTCGAGGTGCTGGCCGGATGCCAGACTTGGGAGGAGTTCGAGCTACAGCTCCTCGAGAAGTACGGATTTGATGACTCACTTCGGCTATCGAGGTGGGACTTTATGGCGTGGATGGAAAGCCCCAGAAAAGGGAGGAACACGTCGGCGCTCCTCCAGGAGTTCGAAAAACGATTCGCGCGGTTGTCGACGTTGGACAGGACCGTGCTCGAAACAAGTCGAGTACTATTGTTTGTCAAGTCGGTGGATGCGCTCGACAGGGAAAAGGTGGGTCCCCTATTGGAGACGGACAAAGGGCTCACGACAGACTGGGCCGTGGTAAAACGGGTCTGCAGCCGATTCGACAAACGGCACGAGTGGAGCGATGAAAGCTCGTCAGAGTCAGGACCGGTCCCAGCGAGGAGGCTCGAGGAGCCGGTATCAGTGCCAGCCGGTAGGAAGGAAGAGACCCGAATTTGGCTGGAGTCGGGGTCGACATCGAACGATGTGGTCAAAGGCCCATCCGGAGGAGCGGCTCTGGAGGAGCTGACACTGATGGCGCACGATCTGCAGATCGCACAGGCCTGGAGAGACAGCGGTGAACAACCTTGCGACCGGAGGCCACCGGTTGGGCAGCGGTGCATGTGGTGTGACGCGATCGGTCACATTCGGAAGGATTGCGCGGATTTCGCCGACGCACTCAGGACCAACGAGGTGTACCTCTGGAATGGGCGGGTGCAAGCGAGCAAGACCCGGAGAGCCCTAGAACTAAATATGGGGCGCGGCAGAATGAAGAGGTTGATGGAAGAGGCCGCGGCACGACATGTAGAAGCCGTTAACTACTCAACGTCGGCGGGAATTCGGGTCGGGGGTGATGAGACCCGGAAGGCGAAGGACTCCGGATTCTGGCCGCTAGTGCTATAAGGCCTCTCCGGAGTTCAGCTGAAGAAGGAAGAGGCGGACCGCGCGGAACAACGGGTCCAGGAGGTCACTGGATGGGACGATCCGGTCGAAGAGAAAACGGGCTTCGTAGAAGCCGCTTGCCAGAACTACGAGGTTCTGGTGGAAGACAAACAGGCAGGAAAGGCCGGAGGGGTCGGTCCCCCGCAGTGGTACGAGACCCGGTTCGGACCGAAACCAACCGGTGCCGGCAACCCAAGCGTGTCGGATGGGAAGAAGCAAGCGGGGTTTCGGTTGAGCACCGAAATCGAGAGAGCAACGGACCTACGGAAGGTCCTTGAAGAGCGGATCCTCGATAGTAAAGTGAAGTTGTCGTTGCGGGAGGTGCTGGGAATCGCCAAGAGAGATTTCTACAACTCCATCGTAGACTTGGTAAAACGGAAGAGGCTCTCGACGGAGCCGGAACCGGAGAAGCCAATGGAGGTGCGGACTACGCACTTAGAAGACACGGCCCTAGAAGACGAGTTGAAGGAAAGCCACTACGCGAAGCCGCAT
The DNA here is from genome assembly GCF_043228905.1 of Azolla caroliniana. Lineage (NCBI taxonomy): Eukaryota > Viridiplantae > Streptophyta > Polypodiopsida > Salviniales > Salviniaceae > Azolla > Azolla caroliniana. The sequence continues at coordinate 23,919,164 of NW_028230436.1, read as the reverse complement.
TGGGCCAGGGCAACTACGGAAACCCCTGTGCGGATCGGCGACGTTCCGGAACCAGTGGTGGCCTTGGTAGACCATGGATCTGAAATCAACCTGATGTCCATGGATTTCTACAAGAAGGGTAAATGGCCGATCAACACCAAGCATGGGTGGAATATACGCGCGGCGACGCGTGCTACGGAGGAGCTGCATGGTGCGTGCCCGAATGTACGCATAAAGATCGGTGACGTCGAGATAGATCAACATTTCTTCGTGCAAGAAACATCCTCGCAGCCGGTGATTCTCGGCGAACCGTACATTACGGCAGCACGCATGGAGACGAAGGTGTTGGACAATGGTTCGGCATACGCGCGCGTCAAGAGCCAAGACGGTAGGCATTCCGTCTAGTTCATGACCGTACGTCCGAACCATGAGAGGAATCGCGAGACCCTCGACATCGACATCCGAGGGGATTTTTAGAGAGGGCTATCAAGGCGTGGGGCCACAGTAGTTCGGACGTACCTAAAGAACCCCACACATGTACAGTAGGTAGGAAGTTTTGGTTCTCCGAAAACGGAGGTTGTACTACAGCCGGCGTTAGCAGCCGGGAGAGGAAGCGAGCAGAGGAGCGGCTCAGGGGATGCGGAGTCCTCTCCCCCGACGAAGAAATCAGCGGCACCGTGGAGGCAGTCTCTTTTGACGATACCTTGGGCGAGTTGCGAAAGGTGATCGGTGAAGACCTTAGAGAAGACCGGACCGTTCCGGTTAGTTCGATGGGAATGCATGAAGTCATCGCAGACTTCGGGGAAAGGATCAGGTCGGATCGGACGGCCCACATGGATACAAAGTACAAGACTATGGACCGGAAGGTGAGGGTAGTCGCAACACCCTTGCCGGAGGGCAGCGAGGAGCGGATAAAAGGGGTCGTGTCGGCCCCAAGTTTACGGAATCCGGCTGGCATAGGGCACCGGTTCATCGACATAACACTACGGGAGCTCAAGGTCGGTGGGGGTGGCTTTCTACTACCAGCAGAGGAGGACAGGTTTCGGAGAATGCTCAGAAGGCATGGGAAAGCCTTTGCTTTCTTGCCGGAGGAGATTGGGTGCATGGACTCGACGATCGTCGAACCGATGGTGATCTTCACGGTACCGCATGTACCGTGGAATCTCAAACCGATTCCAGTGTCGAGAGCTCACATCCCGAAGTTGATGGAGCTTCTGAAGCAAAAGGTGGAGATGGGCATCCTCGAACCGTCGAGTGCCCCATATTCGAATCGGTGGTTTACGGTATCGAAGAAGAACGACATGCTGCGCTTCATTCAGGACCTGCAACCTGTCAATAGGGTGACCATCCGTAATGCAGGAATGGGACCGACCATAGACGAGTTCGCAGAGGCCTTCGCTGGAAGGTCGATCTATTCGGTCGATGACTTATACTCGGGGTACGACCAGTTCCAGCTAGCCGTGGAGAGCAGGGATATCACGATGATGCGAACTCCTCTCGGCCTAGTACGAATGTGTAGCCTACCATAAGGCGGGACGAATTCGGTGGCGCATATGGTGAACGCAATGAACAAGATGCTGAGGGACTGCATCCTGGACATCACCATGCCATTCTTGGACGACATCCCGATAAAGGGGTGTCCAGTGGAAGATGCGGACGAGACTGTCGGGCCAGACGGGTGCCGGAGGTTCGTCGTGAACCACATCAACGATTGCGAGAAGGTGCTGCAGAGGCTCGAGAGCGCACAACTCACCTTCTCCGGAGAAAAATCGGCGTTCGAGCCGTCAGAGATCTTGGTGGTCGGACACCTGTGCGGGCCTTACGGTAGGAAACCGTCTCCGGCAAAGGTAGAAGCCATCTCCGCGATGAAGGACGACTGCGGGTCGGTTACGGAGGTCCGCAGATTCTTGGGGGCGTGCGCGTTCTACCACATCTAGATTCCGCACTACGCGCATGTTGCGGAGCCGCTCTACGGGCTATTGAAGAAAGGGCGTAGGTTCGAGTGGAGCACGGAGCACACGGAGTCGGTCCGGAGGATGAAGGAGGGGCTTGTTGCGGCACCGGCTCTCCGAAAAGCGGTTTACGCTAAGGGAGTCCCCATCTACGTGACGGTGGACACGAGCCCGACCGGGATCGGGTGGGTGATCAATCAGGAGGACAAGGACGGCGTACGATTCCCGATCCGGTTCAGGGCGTAGGTATTGAGTGAGCGACAGCGAGGATACGCCCAAGTCAAGCGCGAACTATGGGGTATCGTTTCGGCAGTCAAGGCCGACAAGGACTACCTGATTGGGACAGAGGTAATAATCGAGACGGACTGCCTGCCGATACTCGGCATGGTTTCCGGATGCATGACGCTGGACCTAGCAATGCTCCGGTGGATAGCGTACATTAAGTCCCTGAACCCGGAGATACAACACATCTCCGGAAAAGATAACGCCATGGCCGACATGCTTTTGAGAGCAAGGTTCGACGACGAAGACGGCATGGTTTCGGATGACGAGGAAGTCGACGAGGACTTCTTCGGGTCGGCTAACGTGACAACGAGGAAAGGGGACACTCCGGCGCTTAACGAATTCGACGAAAGCAGGTACGACGGGGAGTGGCTCCAAATCGAGAGGTTCCTACAGGCGATGACGCCGGACGCAGTGTGGACGAGAGAAGAGGCGAGCCGGGTACAGAAGAAGGCGTACCAATTCTTCCTACGGGACGGGTGCATATGGAGGCACCCAAAGAAAAGAAATGGCATCCCACTCCGAGTAGTGGTAAAGAAAGAAGAACAGGAGGAATTACTAGCGGCATTTCACGAGAGTCCCTGGGCCGGGCACCACGGAACGTGGGCCACATTCGAGAAGCTAAAGGAGAAGTACTGGTGGTCGGGGCTATACCGGGACGTGCATCGGTTCGTAACAACTTGCGAAAGTTGTCAGATGCACTCCGTAGTCCGACATCGGGACGAGCTACACCCGACCTACCCGCCTACGGTCCATTTCAAGTGGATGGTGGACTTGGTGACGATGCTGATGGGAGTAGGACAGATGCGATACCTGGTGCTTGCGCGGGAAGACTTAACGAACCAGGTGGAAGGTCGTGCACTGTAGAACAAGACAACCACGGCGGTATGCCGGTTCCTGATCGAAGAGATAGTGTGTCGATACGGGTGCGTCGGGAGGATCGTGCCCCGGGAGAGCTGGATGCACGGGAAGCTAAGGAGTTGTTCGACCGGCTAGGGGTCAAACTATCCCTCACTACGGCGTACAATCCGGAGGCGAACGGGAAGGTAGAACATGGGCACGGGCCGATCGTAAAGGCGTTAGTGTGTGCATGCGGAGGGCAGGTCGGGAATTGGCCGCGGCTCCTTCCTTACGCACTATGGGCGGACCGAACTACGCACAGTTTGGTGATAGGGTTTATGCCAATAGAGCTGATGTATGGACAGAAGCCAAGCCGATCATGCCAGTGGAACGGATGGTATCTTCGTGGGCGGCGGTAGATTGGAAGGACGAGATGAGCCGGGAGGAGTTGTTGGCGGCGCGGATTCGGCAACTCGAGCGAAGGCCGAAGGACATGAAAAGGGTGAAGGAAAAGTTGTGGGCGGCAAGGGAGCGGAATAAGACCTGGTTCAACCGGACGCACCGGTTGCGACCAAAGAAGATCGAGGAAGGCGACTGGGTCTTGGTGTACGACAATAGCCTCGACAATCAGCACAAGGCAGTGCGAAAGTTCGCGAGGAGATGGTTCGGGCCCTACATGGTGACGAGCACGAACGACAACGGCACGTACCACCTAGTGGAACTCGACGGGACACGGTTAGCGGTACCGGTGGCCGGGAAGCGGATCAAAGCGTTCAAGAAGCAGTTCGAGGACGAGCCGAACCCGGAGGGCGTGGACGAGAGCGACAACGACGACCAGTTCGGGCCCGACGAAGAATCGAAGAGCGACGAGTGAAGCCGGTTTTCTTCGGTATCTACCCGTCTCTGGCGCATGCCGGTGGATGCGCGGTTTGGTGGGGGTGGATGTCGTGAAGAAAACCGGCCATAGGCGGAATCGGAGAAAAAGGCGAATGAACCGGCTCTTACATGGGTGGACGCGAGAATTGATATTTTGTACATGATTCATAACTAGGTTGGCTGATGTAAATACTAGGTAGTACACATTTATTAGGGGATTTGTGTGTATCTCTGTTGAGAGGGGCAGGGAATAAACTATTTAAGGAGGGAGAGAAGGAAGAAAAAGGTATCGCGCGTTGGTAAGGACGAAGTGTTGCTACAGAACCGAGGGCCGAGCTCTCTCTCCTCCGATCGTCGTTCGCTGCCTCTGCTTCGTGGACAACCCGTGTGCTTCCAACAGAGGCTCTCTCTCTCTCTCTCTCTCTCTCTCTCTCTCTCTCTCTCTCTCTCTCTCTCTCTCTCTCTCCTTGGTCCAAGACCCCCGTGGTCTCGCCTCTTCCTACACGCGAACGCGAAACTTCGCGACAACGTGTGCTCTAGTGCAGCGTGCCCCATGTTATCACTCCTATCAAGGTTCCACTTCATGAACTCAACACCGCAAGTCCTACATAATGACTTTGCAATGCCAATTTAATTAGCATTGTCATACAAGAAGACAATATAAACATTATTGGTTGAGGTTTGTGTTTGAACTCTAAAGATTCAATTTCATGACCTCAACAACCCAAGTAATAATCAGTAGTGGTTCGATTCGAGAGTGTCAAACTCAAACCATTTAAAAAAATTGAAACTTACACCGAACCGCACCACAAAACCGTTTAAACAGAACCGTTACAAAAAAAATTCAAGCTCAAACCAAATGGTTTTAGAGACTTTCAAACCTTTAAACCGTTAAACCATTAAAATCGCAATTTCAAGTTTCGGTTTTCAAGTTCAGTCAAAATTCAAATGATCACATTTTAATTTAAAAAAATTTAAAATTTTCAATATTTATAATTTTAATTTTTAATCCATTTGAACCACGGTTTCAAACCATTTAAACCGATAAAGGTTTGAACCAAACCGAACCAATGCCGATTGTTAAACCCTAGCCCAACATAGCTACTTTGCCATGCCAATGTAATCAGCAATGTCATACAAATAGACAATCTGACCATTGTCATATCACATTACCATCAAACACAACCCTCAACCAAGACCAACACGAGAATGTGAACAAGTTGTATTAGTTGCATAGCAAGGACATTCCATGTGTCCATATCAATAACTTTTGTTAACAAACAAGAAGGGGTTGTTGAGTTGGGTATAAATTCTTAACCAAGTCAAGTTATGCAAAACCAAATTAACAATATTTTTAAGTCAAGTCTTGTTCCATAGAAAACATCGGTCGCACAAAAAATGAGAATGATTAGGGGAGGTATGCAATTCACTTTCCTTATTAACCTTCTCATACACAAAATAAATTCTAATCAATGTCTATTTTCCCAACACTCACATTTTAGACAAAGGGAAAGGCATAAGACGCCTTCATAGTTGTCTCTTATCATTTCCTGCTTATCAAACACTATGGATTGTTAAAACGTCCTCCAATTCAAGAAAGATCATCGTCCTCTTCTAAATGAAAGATGTTCTAGCATTAGACAACAACCTTACATGAAGAATAAGAAATTAACAAAATAATGAGAGATATATCACCCCTTTATTTACATGGAATCAGTTCTGACCAGTAATTATACGATTACCCAATACATGAACTGAAACGAAACTGAAGTGTGGCCATGAACATCAGAGAGACATTATCACATATTCTGCATACTGTACAACATTCCACTTCACAAACTTGTGATGGTAAATGTCATAAAACAGAGATAATTGCAGTTAATAACACAGAAAGCCCAAACAAGACAAAACATCAAGAAATGTGGTTTATCATCGTCTTTACAATGGCTGTGCTATGTCTAGACTCTATGATCAATTATTTCAGCTCGCCTTGCCCATGACCTTTGCCCATAACCTTCAGCAGCTAAAGACGTACTAGAGAGTAGTCTATCAATCACCTTCAGTTATGGACACATTTGTTAATAGTTCTAGCACTCTACAAGGGCCGTGCGAGCATATTCTATATATACGATGCGCTTCCATTAACAAAACACTTGTTAGACCTTTCTTGTACATGATATAAACATTGCCATTTATAGTTATGAACATTTGTTAATAGTTCTTGCACTTTACAAGGGTCGTGCTTGCATGTTCTATGAACAGTATCATCTATATATATGATGAGATTCCGCTAACGAAACACTTGTTAGACCTTTCTTGTGCATGATATGAACAGTACCATTTATGTTAATCTATGAACATACTTGGGACAAACTTGTCTATGACCTTTCTTGTAGGTAGAAATTCAACCTGGGAAATCCCAACCAATAGCTCAATTCTGAGCCATAGAAGATCACATTCCAGGAAGAGTTCAGCCGGCCATGAAAGAGTTGAGCTTGTATCCTTTCTCAGAATTGACCTGTTAAAGAGGCCACAAAATCCAGGAAGAAGTTCATAAGATAAGGAAAGCTTTTTCAATCCTTAGAAAAAGCTCGCTTTGAATTCTAATAGTTCTATCACTGCACCTGCACCTATGATTTTGGTCACACAATCATTCGAAAATGTCTTAGTTAACGCATCTTTCAAGAATATGAGCTGGTACAACATATTATTAAACAGGATAATAAATCAATATATCCTATACATAAAACAGTAATTCATTGTTTTTGGTAACACAAATGGCAGCATATTATAACCTGACAAAGAAGTTTAGCTTATACCCTGGCGACACAAGTTTATCTCCATAAATAATAAATAAATAAAAACCTAGGGATATAGAATCAGCTCGTCCTTTCGCCAGCAGTAGAAGGGTATGGTCTAAACCGAGCATCAGGGCCATGTTGTGTTTGCCTTCCTACAACACCATACCCTGTAGCATCAGTGGGACTAGCACCCATCACATTACCATACCCACCTCCTGAAGCTAAAGCAGGAGAGCCATGAATCTCGCCACTTTTCCAAGGTACTGTGCCTCCATAGTGTGATTGTGAACCAGTAGCATATGAATCCACTCCATTAGCCATGTTGCGGGGAGGAAATCCCCCACCACTATTATAACGAGAACCACCACCATTAGACTGTGTTGCAGGACCAGAATTCCAGCCTGGACCACCATATCCAGCAACACCAACAACTCCATAGCCACCTGCTGGGCTACCAGAAGGACCATACCCTGAATTAGAGTTTCCCCATGGGCTTCTTGGACCTAATTGTGGTGCACTTACATAAACTCCTGATGAGCCTATGGACGGTGGGGGAGCACCATAACCACTTCCATAGCCTCCTGGTTGACAAAATCCACCTCTACCACCGTAAGCATTAGCTCCATATCCTCCACTCATAGCTACACCATATCCAGGACCACCTCCATACCCTATAGGTCCATAAGTAGGTGCACTATAAGAAGGATATCCACCTCGTCCACCTTGGGGTGGAACAAATCTAGGTCCGACATAAGCATTTGCACTAGTGATATTGCTTCCTTGTACATAACCATTGTTGTATGCCACACCCATCACACCTCCATACCCACCTGTTGTAACTGTACGAGCCCCTGCAAGCTCTTTCGGAACAGCTTTCTTCACTTCTACCAACTTCTCATGGATCTGGTGGAATGTGTTCTGCTGGATAACTTTCTCAACAGCATCCTCGGAGTCAAAGGTGATGAATCCAAAGCCTCTTGGCCTTTGGGTGGCTGGGTCATACATTACAACTACATCTGTTATATTTCCAAACTGAGAAAAATAATTCCTAAAATCTTCTTCTGTTACAGATGTAGCTAGACCGCCAACAAATATTTTCTTAGTCCTAGTTATATTTGAAACAGAATCATTGTTGTTGCTCCTAGGTAAATTCTGCTGCTCTTCTCTTGGGACAGCTTTCTTGATTTCCACCTAAATAGATTAAACAACGCTAAACTAGTTACAAATCCTACGCCTAATTTACATAACTTCCATTGCAACATAAAAGTCACAACAGACAGCATCTGCCATCTGCAAGACCATAATAAGGAAACCACAAAAATAGGAACCTTCTCAATTTATAAATACACCAAATTTGCACTCTTTTCAAGTGAGGAGTCAGAAAATTGGAAAGCACAAAAATGGACTGTTGTCAAAAAAGTTGTTTGTTTGAGAAAGATAGCACAAAAATGGACTGTTGTCAAAAACGTTGTTTGTTTGAGAAAGATTTTTTAGACATTCAAACACTGTGAGATAGAAGACACGTCATATGAAAACCATAAAGTACCCAAAACTTGAAATTCCTGAAACTCAGGGAGCAGATTTCTTGACTTTGGGAGAAACAGAAAAGGGCAATGAAACTTCCACAGAAATATGTGCCCATGAGACATGAAATACCAGTAACCTGATGAAAATGCTACAAAAGAACACAAAAACAGTGTGTTGATATATATACATTAGCACAGACATTGACAGATACGCAGACTACCCCCTTCAAACATTGCATAACCGTTTCAAACCATTTTAATTCTTAGGATTCAAGAACCAAATGGTCGACTTCCCCAAAACCTTAAAAGATTCAGTTTCCTACTATAATGAAAACCTGCTTTGCAGTTTTCCTCAACTTTGCCCTAACACATTTCCAGAAACTATAAGGAGAGCCCATGCCCTATAATTAGCAGAAACCCAGTCTACAATCACAATAACCAATGATCCAGCTCTAAACTAAACTCTGTAAAGGTTCTAGAACCCTGAAGGAAAAAGTTTTTATAACATTAAGAGAAACAGTCGTGGATTTTTACTTTCCAAAACATTAGCCAATTTCCACAAAACCCGAAGTCCAATTGCTGGCAATCCATAAAAATCATAATATTTCCAGAAACCATAAATACCAGTGCACTGATATCAACAAAGAATGATATGTTGCTATTAAGAGATCCTGTTATGCAGCTTCACCTCAAGGAACAACCGTTGTACTACAATATTTGTTCTCATAAACAGAACAAGCTACGCAGTTGTTCCTATCTGCTGAGACGAAAATGATCTCGGATCGTTTGACTGAGGTAAACCAAAAATTATTCTGATAAGATAAGCTTAAGTTTCTTTCCACAAAATACAGAGATGAAAGGAAGTCCTCGTTCATTGCATAGCTAGAGATGTGTAGGGTAGTGTTAAGTTGGGGAAACAAAAGGACGTACTGACTAACTTGCATTATTTTTTATTCAGTAAACCGCCTAGTTCTCGTGCTGAACAAAACTGAGACTTATATATTGCCAGTTCCTTTTCACATAATATAGAGATGAGAGGATGGTGTTAAATTTTGTTGCTAGGAAAATGAGGTGGAGAAGCAAAAGAAGCTTACCGTTCGTCCGTCGATGGTGTGTTTGTGGAGCAAGATATTATCAGTGACGGAAGGATCAGAGAAAGCAACAAATCCGAATCCACGAGCTCTACCAGTCGATCGATCTTTAACTATAACAGCTTCCACAACCTCGCCAAAGCTACTGAAATATTCTTTGAGGCGCTCTTCAGAAGTTTCCCACGAGATCCCTCCCACAAACACCTTTCCCTGCTCCCAAGAAGAACTCATGGGAGCTCCCCCCCCCTGAAACAAAAGAACGGAAGGAAGGAAAGGGAGGGAATGTATAGCCCTTCTGCTAAAGAAAGCACCAGAAGAAGAAGAAGAAGCAGAAGAAGAAGATCAATTTTGTGTTGCACAGCAGGGCCCAAAAAAAAGAACCCTAGAAATCTGCAGAAGAAAGGGAAGGGGTGGTCCCTTCAGGTTGTGCCAGCTGTAAGTAAGAGAGAGAGAGAGAGAGAGAAGAGAAGAGAAGAGAAGAAGGAAGCAGGCGGCACAGGCCGGCCTTTGTGTTGACCCTTCCTGTCTCATGGTTTGGTCGGTTTCACACACGATCGTGTCCTCTCTCACTCTCATTCTCTCTCAAATACGAGACAACAACACTTTAAGATGTATAATCTCTTCTTTCGTCTTCTTATACGCCACTTTCGCCTCTTGGAAGACGTTAATATATCTTTCTTTCTCACACACATTTTACAGCCCATCTCGTTGTCTCCTGTGAACCATTGCTTCCATGACACTTACTTAGCTCACACACATTGCTCGCGATGTCAGACAAGGGGCAATTTGGGGCACAAAGTGATGAGAATGGCTGACTGGCTACGCACACTTTGCCCGAAACAAGTTCGAGAGTCTTTGAGTGTGGCACTTTGGTATAATCCCCTCCCTTTGATCACATTCGACTATGCTTCTTCCTACACAATCTTCAACCAAACTCTCGATCCTCTAACTATCACATATATATTACGTGAAATGTTATATTCTTGGTCCCATAGGTCATATTTGACCTCCAACTACAATAATAGAATCTACCTATCTATCTCTCAACCTCAACGAACCACGCCTGCCCACCTACGAAATGATTGGCTTCAATTTTGCACTTCACCCTCTACTATGTGTGTATTGATGTCGATGATATATGTAAATGTATATATTGTCCCATTTCAATCGCATATGCCTAGCATTCACGTTTCCCCCTCTCCAAATATGGTGATTGTGCGCAAACTCATGGTTCACAATTCGCGTCTCAATATATTGCACTTTGAGTGCCACATATTATTGACTGTTTAGTGACGACTTGCCTATTACATATGTCGATGCTTATGAGTGGATTTACACCACCATTCAAAGATCAAGAACACCGGACCTGCATGACCATACCTTGGAGGACAATACATCACTATTAAGTTTATCATTTATTGATCTTAACTTTTGATGAGTGTCATTTTCTAACTACCAACTGGCTTGTGATTAGCAGAAAAGTAACACAACTGGGAGAATGGAACACATTATCAATCATGAGATAGTTGATGGGAGAGGGTGTCAAATTCAATCACATTTCTCCGCCTTGAAGTAAACTTATGGCTCTCTCTTGCTAGGTTCTTGAGAACCTTCAATTCTTTTTTGGGGGGGGGAGGAGAGGGAGGGGCATTATGGGAATTATCTAAAACAAGAGAGAGGTAATAAAATTGATTTCCTCCTTTTTTATTGTTAATTGTTTTTTTATTATTATGACTCATGAGAGAGGAAAATAACACACTCCTTCCTTCACTTCTCTGTCAGAACTAGGGTTTCTTTTCTGCTGCCCCTGCTTTTAAAAAATAAATAAATTCCTCCCTTCTCTTGTCGTGTCTAAATTAGGATTCTTTCTTCTTTTTCTGTTCCTTTCATGCTCTGATCCGAGATAACCTTGAACGAGCAGAAATCGTAGCAAATTTCCTTCATCACTACCACTGTCGTCGTCATCGCCGTCTTAGTCTTCATTGATCGGAGATATGGTGAAGAACGTCACATTGAAAGACAACATCGATTTCATTCCCCCCGAGGTGAACACACAAGAGATCGGATTGTCTTCTTCCTTGCTGAAAAATGCTTAATTTTTTTCCTCTCTTTATCTCTCCCGTGTTCGTCGATCCTCTATGTTCCTGTGTTGCAGATTCTTTTCAGGAGCTAGTTAAGGAAATTGTGTATTTTTTGTTTTATTGCAACGTGTTTTCTTCCACATTTTTGTTTGTCAAGTTTTAAATTTCTTTCTTTCCTCCTTCTGTCTGTCTATATCGAGAGATTGTGTTTGTGTTTGACATTGCAGACAATTTTCAAACTTCTGTTAAATTCTCTTACTTTCCTTTTCTTTTGAACAATTGGCCAATTCTGGATTTTCGTTTTTCTTTCCTTACTTCCCCGTAATTAGGTAGATCGTCTTTTCATCTGTGTTGCAGACCGTTTTCATGTTTTAGTTTGGCGAATTCATGGATTTTCTTTGTCTTTTTTCCTTCTTCTTATGCTACATTCATAATCTATCTATCTATCTATCTATTTTTCCGACCGTGTCAAACACTTCTGGAAGAATCCTAGGTTTTCTTTCCTTCCTCCATGTTGATTCCTCATCTGTCTGCCTGCATTTTCAGACTGTTTTCAACATTTTATTTGGAAATGATGAATTTACAAAGAGATTCCACAAGAAGTTCAATTATGATCCAGATGCTGAAGCTTCCAATTGGAATGAATATAATGAACGGGTTGTGAAGTATGTTGCATCTACACAGGCTCCAAAAATGATAGCGAAGGTTGCTGGTAGGCTTCTCCTCTAGACTTGCACAGTTTTCATTTTAGTGTTTTTTTTAAGATCAAGGATAAGTTGTCAAAGAAGTGCCACTATGATGTTGGCTCAAGACACAATTGACTGTTTGATCAGGTTAATTGCTTCTCTTGCATTATCTTCAACTGGTTTCTTTGAAAAATAATTCAGAGTTGAACTAAAACGGCTTCCAAATATGAAAATTGTGGTATTTGTTAGCATTGGCATGAGTTCAGATTAATAGAAGTGACTTTGTTTATTTGAGATAATTGTGTTGGGGATAGGCTTTCGAGGGTTCCAAAATTTGATATTTCTGCTATTTTTATGCCTTAACATGGGCTCAAACGAGAAATGATCAGCTCAGATCAGTAGAAATGATTGCTTTTACGTCACAATATAGCAGGAGGCGTTTAGAAGGGTACCAGACTATGCAGTTTGTGGTATTTGTAGGCCTTCACAATTATCTCAGATTAGTAGAAGCGAGTCAATTGGAGGTCAATCTAAGTGGTTGTTCTAAACAAACTTCTATTGGGACACAGACCTTTCAAATTGTGGTACTTGTCGGCCTTGACATGAGCTCAGATTAATAAAACTGACTTTATGAGCTCAGATTACTTGAACTGGTTGTTTAGAACAATCTCCTTATGTGTGTTGTTCTTTATAATTCATCCAAATTATGAAATATCTAAGGCAAATAGATCCAGTAAAGTGTATGGAAAAATATCTGCTTAGGTTCATGGTTCTAAAATATCTGAACATATGTATAGCATAGCATATGTACAGAATTTTAAGAGTTATCCAGTGTATGTGTAGACAACGAATTAAAGAGGTGTCTTATGAACATCCTGTATGAATGATGGAAGAGGATAGCATAGTGTAGGTACAGGATGAAGGATAGCGTAGTATACGCACAGGATTTTAAGAGTTCTCTGGTATGTGTATGGGTCAAGAATTAAAGAGGTCTTCATGAACATCCTGTATGAATGATGAAACATACAAAGAGGATAAAGAGAAATAAGATCATGAAGTAAATATGATGCATAGCTCCCGTTCTAATTATGGCACGTGGAAACATCAATGAGACTGCACATATAAATTGGCAGAATAGGATGTTCCTGTGCAGCCGGAAACCTGATCACAAACAATGATCTTGTGCTGCTGGAATATTTTTGGGTGCCTCCAATTGGTGTTCAACCTGCTGAAATAGTGTGCAGTGTTATGATTTGTAATTAGTTAGGGTTTGAACTTGGCTTTTTCGTCTGATAAATAACTTTGAGAAAGTTATAGCTAGCCATAATTTAGCAGTGGACTTTCTTTTTTCATCCGATAACATACTTTGAGATCTAGGTTTTGTCTTGGTTCTTGTGGCTGATACTATATTTCTGCCAAAATGAGGACAAACTTTTATTTCCTAAACATGCGCTCCATAAGTGCTATTATATAAAGTACTATTGATGGAGGCTTTAGTTTGTGCAATTCTGATGTTTGCCTCGTACAGGTGATTCGTTTCCGGTAACGGAGGTTCAAAGGTACTGTAAGAAGGGAAATTCTTACAAACTCACTTGTAGTCCTGTCATTGGATCTCCCATAGGAAGCTATACTAGGACAGAAGTAGAAACTGAACTGTTACCTGATGAAAGCAGCAAGGGTTGCATAATTGTCGTTAATACAGTTGTGGAATGCAAGGGTATGTGGGGGTTGGATGGTAAGTATAGAATAAGTTGAAGCTTGCTTCTGGTTTTGCATTTAGTGACCATTCGTTTGTATTATATTGTATTATATTGCAAACATCAGTTTAATGAATGTATCATGTATTTATTTTTTATGCTATCATATGCTGTAGGTACAATTGAGAACTTTATGGAAAGTAAAGCGAGGTCCACTTTCGATGAATGGATGACATTGGCAAAACTTTTCTGTCAAGAGAAGTTGGCTTTGTGTGTGATAGAGGATGAAAGACACCTTTCTAATGAGAATCTAGACTACTTTTATGATGCTGATGACACTTCGACGAGTTTCTCTGCACCATCATCTGGGGTGCAAGTGGATGGGGTCTTGTCACCAATGCAAAAGACAGATCAAACCAGAGTAGCAAATGGAATTTTAAGTAGATTTAAATCTGTGTTCTCGACTGCAACAGAGAGTATGGATGCATCGTGTATGCAAATTATTCTTCGGGAAATGAATGAGATAGAAATCTCTTGTCGGGTTGTGCAAGGCCATGTAGAGAAGCTGAATGTTGAAATGCTTCAGATGGATGACAATGTAAAGAAAATGAACGAAGAGATGCTTAAGATTCGATATGACATTCAATGCATGCGATTGGTAATGGAGAAGAAACAAGACCAAGTTTTAATTCCAAGGAGAGAAGGATTGACCCTGGTTGTGGGTCTAGCTACTGGTTTTGCTCTGGGATATGCATATATGAAAGTAAGAAGTAGGTCATAAATTGGCTGTAAAATTATTGATGGATGCATGTCTTCGCTTCTCTGCTTTTTCCATGATAACTATTCTTGTAAAAAAAGTCGTTTAGTACATATTAGAGAATGAAACCTCATTCAATGTACAGATATAAGAGATAGTTTAAACGTGTACATGTGAGATTTATGGAAACATCCTGAAGTAGAGGCAGCGTTAATCATCTTGTTCTTTTTTAGATATAGTTCTAATTTACTCCTAAGGCTATACGCAGCCAAGCCAAGATATGAGAATCACTAATATGTAATGTGACCAATCACAGTTAATTAATGATACATAATAAAAATACCAAATGGTGTTTCTTTATAGTAGGTTCAATTCTTTTCTGGGATTAAGACCTATAATTGATTTAGAAAGGCTATACGTAGCCAAGCCAAGACATGAGAATCACTAATTTGTAATGTGACCATTCACGGTTAATTAATGATACATAATAAAAATACCTAATGGTGTTTCTTTATAGTTGAGTTAAGACCTATAATTGAGTTAGAACTGCATGAATGTATAATCAAGTGAGGTATAAATTATCCTTCATCACAGTTGTACTCTGTTGACAAAATGATGTGCTTTCATATGCTTTCAGGAAAGGTATGCATTAATAGAGCTGAATAGTATTCTGATGGCTGTTGATAAAATGAAAAAGATTGTGATTCAATATGTACTTGCAAGTTTATGTGGTTATGCATTAACAATATTCATAGGCAAATGCTAATACATCATAATCATGAGGCGTGCCGAGTTGTCATTCATTTCTTAGTCAGAGTACTAGACAATTTCCTGTGTAACCCATAAAATTCCTATTGGTGAGTCACAACTAGGGTAACTCATAAAACTGAGGAACCCTAAATGTTAAAGTTCTTAGTTCTAATATTGTGCATTTTAAGACACAACATGTCATTTGGAAAACTAACATCTACTAAATGTATATTTTAAAACTACACTATATTGTTGCTGGCAGCTATGTTATGCAAATATACCAAGACTGCTTCAACTCTACAAAGTCAATGTTACGCATGAAATCCTTGGATATTCAATCATCGCAAATATAAAGACAGAAATGACCGCATATACAAAAACAATGACGATAACAAGATATATATATTCTGTGTAAAAAAACAATAATGATCATGACCCTGTGCTGGAATCTCTTATACAATGTAATTGCACGTTGGCAGAATGAGACGCATTTTATGATACAGACATAAATAAAAAATTATTCCATGGACTGCAAAAGAGCAAGTGGCCTAGAAAGCCAGAACATGAAAATCTTATGACCAAAAAGACATTCATATGAATAATTTGACGTAATGTAGGGCAAGAAAAGAAATAAACCAGAAGCCCAAACCTGGAAAAAAACCGTTGAACCAATGATTGATGCTAACAATATCCCAACAACAACAACATCACCACTACAGAATGGCGAGTTGGTCAAACCACATGTAAATAATATTGATTCCATGGAATGCAAGACAGGAAAATGTCTGGATGCTCGGACCAGAAAATACTTAAAAGAGTTCATTATCCACGAAGTGAATTGGCCAATTATGGAGTGTAAGAAAGAAAACAACCTAGTAGCTCTTGTGTGAAGCCCTGAAGCTGCTTATATACATGTTGATGATGCAATGCGGATGCTGATAACATGACCATTGATTAGAAAATGGCCCCAGCCATAAATTCATAAATATTCAATTTGAGGCTGTATGAGTGAAAACAACCCAGAAACTTGAACCCGAAAGATTCCTGCGCCTGATGATTTACATATGGTGGCAATGCTATGCCATTAATGTTCATAACATGAGCATGAATGGTGATTTGCTAAGACATGCATAGTATATACATTGAATGATTTGACGGAATGTAAGAGAGAAAACAGGCAAATAAATCCTCAGGCCAAAGGATCCAAGTTAACAATGCCCATATATAAGTGATAATGATGATGCCGATTTCAATAATGATGAATTTCAATGCTGACCATGATGCTGAGGGGCGTATAGTGCGAGGAAGAAAACAGGCTAGACCCAAAAAGCATTCCTCAAGCAGAAATTTTTGAAGTCAACCATGCCAATATACAAGTGAGGATGATGGTGCCAATGTTGATAATGGTGACGATGATGTCGAGGTAGCCAAGCAAGGAAGCAAAGGTGTTGATGTGTCCTTTTTAACCCACTTGCCACTTTTTAACGAAGCAAAAAGAACCAAAAAAGCATAATAGTCAGACAAAATTCTGGGATAAAGTTCTGTAGGAAGCAAAAGGAAACGCAAAAACAGCAAGGGAATTCGGAGACCATTTTTGTTTACCTTGAGAGCAGGTTCGCCTGTTCTGGATGAAGATGAGGGCTTGGCTGCGGCTGCAGCAGCGGCGGCTTTCGCTGCCCGGCCCACTGCGCTTTTCTCAAATTTCTGAGCTCTGGAACACATTTAGATAGAGAGCACGGCTTACGGTTTACAGCGATTGTTCAAAGAAAACAATTACATACTGCTGCATGAATTGTTTATCCTAATTTGTGCGAGAGAAAGCGAAAGAGGAAAACCAAAACAAATATATATATATATATTATTATATATATATAAAGAGAGAGAGAGAGAGAGAGAGAACCCTAGATAAAGAAGATGATGATTATGAATAAGGGCCTGTACAAAGAAAGAAAATAAAACAGAAAATTTGAATCGATATGAGTAGTAATAGTAGATCTGAGAGATTCGTACCTTTCTTCTGCTGCGAGAGCCGCCATAGCTCTGGCTTCTTGGTCTTTCGCCCTCCTCTCCTCTGACCTTCCTCTGCCATTCGAAACAGCGGAAGAGGGGGGAGGAGGAGGAGGATTAGAAGAAGGAGAAGAGGAGGAGGAGGGATGAGGTCCGCAGCACGCATTACCCATCCCCCCGATCAGAAACACAGAAACTGACACAGAGAGAGAGAGAGAGAGAGAGCATATCAAGAGAGAGACATTTTATTGCTAGAGAGAGAGGCAAACAAGGATATTATTAATAAAATTGAACTCTCTTTTTCGTAAGCCTCTATAGCTCAGTGGTAGAGCGTCAGTCTTGTAAACTGAAGGTCTTGAGTTCGATCCTCAGTGGGGGCATTATTCACATTCAATTGCTATAACAAGGTTTGCTTCCTTGTTAACTTTTATACAGGTTGGGTTCCAACCCTAAAGTGTCGTCCCTTTCACCTTACAATCCAATCCCATTTGACCATTCTTACCTAATAAACGGTAGTTCCCCACAATTCATTTGGCCAAGTTACATACAAATTTACAATTTAGCTAAAGGCCAACATTTCCGAAAATACTAAGCCTTATAAGGTTTAGGAGAGTAGCAAACATCATAGTTCTTTCCCTTAACAATGTTGTTCCATCGAATTCTTGTATAGTATCATCACAATTTTGAAGGCGTAGAAAGTCTAGGACAATTCACATTTCAAAGGGGAGGATGGTCATTAATGTTGAAGTAAAGGAGTTTAAGGGTGTTGAGCAGACAAGCTCAACCGGATCCGGATCGGCTGAATAAGCTAGGGCCGGATCGGTATCCGAAATGGAGAACCGGATCGGTTTCTGGAACCAAGAGCCGGATCGGATTGTAACCAGTAGGCTGTTAGAGGTCTATGATCGTAGCCTAGTACGTAGGCATATTTCTAGGAGTCAATGTTAGTCACTCGTATGAGCATTGAAGTACATGTCAGTATTTCTGTTAGTCCTTTTAAGGACTTGTATAAAAGTGTTCACTGAGCACATTGTATGTATAGAGGGTTATTATTTTGAATTGAGGCTATGCTATTCAACTCTCTCTATCTCTCTTGTGTATTCTTTGTTCTGAAGCTTCCATTATACCTATGCTTACTCTTTGTTACTATCTGGTGAAGCTGGTTCCGTCTATAAACTTCCACATGCTACTCTTTTCATGGTATCAGAACGCAAGGGTTGAGAACCTCTGTTGCCGACAATTTCTTGAAACGGACAAACCCTAATCACCGGTAAAGAACAGAAGAGAGAAGAAAGATATGGACAGAAACATGGTGAGCTCACTTCCTACAGAAAAGCTTGACCGGAGCAAGTATGCGTCGTGGTCGTATAAAATGCACCACTACTTGTTGGGGCACGGATACTGGAGCTACATGGAAGGAGCAAATGTAGCAGTGCCGGATTCAACACACAAGGACTTCCCAACATGGGAGCAAGGAGCGAGCAGAGTGCCATATTACCTCGCGTCTTGTGTGCACGACCATATGCTCGTCTACATCAGAGATGCAAAGTCACCGAAAGAGGCTTGGGAAAAGCTTCAGAAGATTTTCGCCACAAGTGCCACGGCTCAGAAGTTGCTGCTTCGGCAAGAGCTGAACAGTAGATGACAACAGGACATGTTGGTCACCAACTACACCACCAAGATCAAGGAGAACTGTGACACACTCGGGTCCATCAACATGAAGGTGGATGAAGATGAGATGGGTAAGATCTACCTCGGTGGTCTAGCACACCGATATGGGTCAATCCGGACGGCAATTTGCACCCGGGAGAAGCCACCGCCTTTCTTCGACTTGCAATCGATGCTCGTGGTCGAAGAAAACCACGCGAGTGGGTTGAGGACCACTTAATTAGACAACCGGATGTTGTACACGGAGGCGGATAGGCCCTGTGGGCATGGATGACGAGGTGGGCCAACACACAAAAGTAGCGGCCGGCAAGAGCCGAATCGGAGGCAAATAGATAGTACCGACAACAGTTCCATACCGTCCACAAACAAGGGGAGTCAAAGCGGCGTCGGAAACCGACAATCGAAATCTGATACAAAATGTTGGTATGGTGGCAAGAAAGGCCACTGGGAAAGCGAGTGTTGGAAGAAGAGCACCGATCCAGACAAATCCAGATCCGACAAGACCGGACAAGGGAGCCGACAAAGCTTGCACTACGTCGAAGGATCAGAAGGATCCGGAACCGGTAAGACCGGAAAAGGGCCAACCTTCATGATGAAGCACAAGGCAAACTCAATGAAGAAGACCTCTACCGGATCGGAGGAAGTGTGGTGCATTGACTCCGGAGCATCTGACCACACGACGAGCCACGAAGAGTGGTTCTCATATCTGGAAAGCCGGAGCAACTGGGAGTTGTCAAAACCAGATCAGGGACAAGGTGTCAGCACATGAATTGTATCTCGGGAAGAAGCCGAATTTAAGACACCTCAAGGTATTCGGTGGCATTGCCTATGTGCATGTACCGGATGAGAAGTAGAGAAACCTAGACCCGAAGTCGGAGAAGTGCATCCTTTGTTGGGATTACGGTCCCTCCGGATGGGATGGTCGGATGTCCGGGAATCGGGAATGAAGACCCCGGCTACGGAGCCGGATGATGAAGACCCCGGCTACGGAGCCAGATGACGAATGTACCCGGAGAGAGATCCGGATGCGGGGACATATTTGTGAATATGTTTGCCAAGGGCCCTTGAGGCTATAATTGTAAATAGCCCGAAAGTCATATGTGTATAAATATGACTTAGGGCAAACAGTTTTAATGTTGTTGCTCATTTTTCTGTGTATTGCCACTCTTATGTGTGCAAGAGAGTGAAGAGAGCAGCCGAGAGAGAGAGAGAGAGAGAGAGAGAGAGAGAGAGAGAGAGAGACGAAGAGGTCGTTGCCTCTGTGTATTACCGCCGCCTGTGGCGAAGACAGTGAGCTCAAGGTTGTTGCCTTGTAGCTTCACCATTGTACATCTCTGATTATAGTGATAGTTGGAGTTTGAGGACTCCCGTGGTTTTTCCCATTTAGGGTTTTCCACGTAAAACATCCTGTGCACTCTTCTCTCTATTGTCTTCGTGCATTTTGTATTTCCTGTTTTCTGTGAGTTGATCCTATTCCTCGATTGTGGCCGAGCACTGTGTTCAACATCCTTGTCGGCTACTCACATGAGCAAAAGGGTTATAAGTGCTATAACCCCCAAACAAAACAAGTCCGAGTGAGTCGCGATGTCGAATTTGACGAGTCAGCATCATGGTACTCTCTACCCGCTCCGATGTCCGACTCCAACTCGATTATGGAGGATGAGGGCATTGAACTCGAATCGATATGGGGAGAAGATGAAGAATGATTCAATACTCTGGACGGGAGTCCGATCTCATTCAAGCTAAGTGGGCTGAATGAACGACTGAGTTGGAATGACCAGTCAGATGAAGAGCCGGCGAGTAGTGGAGACTCAACCGTAGAGAGAAAGGGAAGAAGAAGATGCCAAGAATACAACACCGACAGGGAAGAGTTGGATCGGAGGGAATCCGACTCCGGACAAAATGAAGATGGACCTTCGGAGATGAAGTTCAAGTTAGCCAAGAGGGCCTTGAAATCGGCTACCAAGAAGTTATGCCGATCGACCCGCTAGAAGAACCCTATCAAACGGTATGGGTATAATGAGTACATGGCGCATCACTATGTCACAGACACACCAACCGCGTACTACGACAGAGCATGAATGACGAGGCTATGCCCGATATGGTTACGAACGTGGAATTAAACATGATGAGGCTAGAAACTCGAGAAGTTTGGAGCGACGAGATGAGGAACTTAAGATGCTAGAATTAATACAAGAGCATAAAGACAGAGATGTAGAGCAAGGTTAGAAGATGGGGCTAAACAAGAATACTAGATTGATGTGTCAATGACTGGCATTGAATCCCTTGAAAGGGACCACAGAGGTTACAAGTATTTATACTGTGAGTCGAAGTACATGCATTAGAATATTCTGGAGAAATATTATGGAACCCTCTAGAACCTTCTAGTTCTAGAACGGTCTAAAAATGCCTAGAACTTGAAATAGATAATCTACTAATAATCTATTGAGAACATGACATTATTGTAAAGAATTGATGGTGATCTTTGTGCAACAGAATAGATTTGTGTGTTATGTGTGTGTGTGTGAGAAAAATAGAGGAGAGAAGAGAACACAAGATAGATAAGCAAGAGAAATAAAATACTCAAGAAGAAGGTGTATATTTCACAAGTAGAATAAAGATACAAAACTGTAGCATTACAAGGAGTCACCACCGACTTAGTATGAAGTATGAGGAGGGTGCTTTATATAGAGTCACGCTCTCTCTTCATTAACATACAACAACCAATCTCTCTCTTGGGGAATGTGAAGACTCATAGTCATGGGGAATATGGAACTCATTAGTTATGTGTCATAGAATATGATTCTATGACACATAGTTTAATGTGTAGAGAGTGGTATGACTCTTGACCTTTGAGTGCACATAGATTCTCAAAGGTGTGTTCACACGTTGCACTATGTTGAGCTTGATTCTTAACACGCCCCCTCAAGCTCAACTCGGGTCGATTCCTTTTGATTGATGTTCGCTTCGGCTGGTATCCGGTTTGGAAGATCTTCGGTGTCCACTTCGGCTCGTACCCGATTCAGACAATATCTGGTTCTCGCTTGTACTCCCCCTCAAGCTTGGCAAGTCAGGGATCGTCAATCCGAGGTCTGACATGAATTGCCAAAGCTTGTCAGCCCCTAAGGCTTTGGTGAAGATATCAGCCGTCTGAAGATTCGTGTTGATGTGTTGAAGGTCGACATCTCCGGCCTGTACACGGTCTCGAATGAAGTGATAGTGCACTTCGATATGCTTTGTGCGTGCGTAGAACACCGGGTTCCAAGCCAAATATATACTACTCATGTTGTCGCAGTAAATGGGAGTTGGATCCTTGATGGGAACACCCAGATCCTTCAAAATCCTCTTGAGCCATACGGCTTGACATGCAGCTACTGCATCGCTCCTGTATTCGTCCTCCGTACTCGAAAGTGTGACAATAGGCTGCTTCTTACTACTCCAAGATATTGCTCTGCTACCGAGCGAGAAAACAAATCCGAAGGTCGATTGTCGATCGACTTTGTAGCCTGCCTAGTCCGCGTCTGTGTATCCTTTGAGTCTTATTGGTGTGGCCGATGCGTAGAGAACGCCGTAATCCATTGTGCCGCTCACGTATCGTAATACTTGCTTAGCGCAATCAAAATGGATATCTCGCGGAGTTTGCATGAATTCGCTAAGGAGTCCGACTGGATAGCTAAGGTCAGGTCGAGTGATCGTGAGATAGATGAGGCTCCCGATCAGTTGACGATATTGGGTCAGCTCACACTCTTTTGTGCCAGAGTCAGCATCCAATTTAAGGTTTCGATCGAGAGGGGTTGCCACAGATTTACACTGAGTCATCCTAAACTTGTATAACAAGTTGAGGATGTAGTGTTGTTGGGAGATCATAATGGCGGCCGGAGTCCGAATTACCTCGATGCCTAGGAAGCAATGAAGCTCCTTCATGTCCGTCATCTCGAATTTGTTGGAGAGGAGGGACTTCACCTTGTTGATGTCGACTAAATGATCACCTCCAATAACCAGATCATCCACGTAGAGGATGATGACAATTAGGCTTCTAGAGTCATGTCGTACGTAGAGGGAGTTGTCGGATTTCAACATTTGAAATCCGATTTGATGAAGATATTGTGTAATCTTCGAAAGCCAAGCACACGGTGCTTGCTTGAGGCCGTAGAGTGGCTTCTTGAGTCGGCACACGGCTTTCGGATGAATGCGTGATTCAAAGTCGGGAGGTTGTACCATGTACACCTCCTCTTTTAATTCGCCTTGGAGGAAAGTGTTCTTGACGTCCATTTGGTGGAGGTGCCACCCTTTCGCCGTAGCGAGTGCAATTACGG
The DNA here is from genome assembly GCF_043228905.1 of Azolla caroliniana. Lineage (NCBI taxonomy): Eukaryota > Viridiplantae > Streptophyta > Polypodiopsida > Salviniales > Salviniaceae > Azolla > Azolla caroliniana. Next base: position 23,895,855 of record NW_028230436.1, on the reverse strand, counting down.
TTTGCACTGTCGTCATCTTTGCCACGGGGGCAAATGTCCCTTCATATTCGACTGCATGCTTCTGAGCATATCCTTTTGCTAAAAGTCGAGCTTTGTAACGGTTTACGGAGCTGTCGGCATTATACTTCACCTTGTAGATCCATCTACAGCCAATTGCCTTCTTATGTGGTGAGTGGTGAACGAGATCCCATGTCTCGTCCTTGGAGAGTGCTTGCATCTCCTCATTCATCGCTTCAACCCATCTGGGGTCCGTCGTGGCTTCGGAAAACGTTTCCGGCTCCCATACTGTCGCTACCTTCATCATAAAGGCATAATGGTACACCATATAATCATTATAGCCGAATCGGCTTATGGGGTTCTTTTCACGGGTGGATCGGCGGAGCTTCTCGTTTGCGGATACTATGGCTTTCTCCGCTCCATTTGTCCGGATCTCAAGGCCTTCAGACTCACTATCGAGGGAGTGAGTCGATTCGTTGCCGTCGAAGTAATCGTCTTCATACTCCGGCATTTTCGCCTTGCCTTTGTCCAGCTTTGAACTCGGCCGAGATGTGCTTTGATCGCTGAGAGGCTCTTGTGGTCCACTAAGCCTTGTCGTAATCGGCCTTTCTTCGAACATGTATGTAAGGCGATCTTCATCTTCTATCTCTTGTTCGGCGGACTCCGGGTCGAGCGGACTTGGAGTCGAAGTTGTCTCTAGTGCGTACCAAGATCCAGACTTGTCGAAAATGACGTCTCGACTTACTCGAGATTTTCGAGTTGAGGGGTTATAGCACTTGTACCCCTTTTCCTCCAGTGAGTATCCTATGAGGATACATTTCTCCGACTTTGGGTTGAGCTTTTGTCGCTTTTCGTGGGGGATGTGCACATACACAATGGGGTTGAATATCCGAACATGTGATAGATCTGGCTTCTTTCCGAAAAACTTCTTGTGCGGCGTGAGTTCATGCACGCCGGATGTCGTACACCGATTCATGAGACAGATGGTCGTGTTAACTACTTCCGCCCAATACGATTTCGGCATGTGCTTTTCGTTAAGTATAGCCCATGCCACTTCGAGGATGTGCCGATTCTTGTGTTTGGCCACTCCGTTCTATTGTGGCGTATATCGACATGAAAATTCTCGTCGACTCCCTTCTTTTCGAAGATACGTCGTAAACTCATCCGGGAAATATTCTTTGCCTCCATCCGATCGAAGGCACCGTACGTGTCGATTCATAGCTTTTTCGACTCCACTCTTGAATATTTGGAAGTGTCCGAACACTTCGCTCTTTTGCCGCGTCGGGTAGATCCAAGTGTGCCTAGAGAAGTCGTCAATAAAGGTCACGTAGTATCGGCATCCGCTGAATGTTGCCGTTTGAGCCGGTCCCCATACATCGGAATGAATTACGTCGAGTACGCCTTTGCTTACATTCCTCTCCTTCGGAAATGGATGCTGATGTTGCTTGCTAAATTGGCAAGCCGCACATACGCCTTTAATCTCTCTCTCTTTCAAGGTCGGGTGTCTGATGACGACTCCTTTCAATTGCTCGCCTTGAGCTTTTGAAGTTTGATATGGCTAATCTGCTTGTGCCGTAACTCTATGGCGGACTCGGCTTTTGTGCCTTTTGCGAACATGGCCGATTTCATCTCATGTGAGTCGAGAATGAACATTCGGCCCTCTCTTTGTCCCGCGCGCGATGAGTCGGCCCTCTTTTTCGATGAAGCAACCATCTTGATTAAATCGTACTTGCATTCTGTTGAGCGGCAAGCTCAATTGGAGCCGGATCGGCTGAATAAGCCTGAGCTGGTGAGCACTCGATGAGCAAAAGAGCCGGTGAGTTGGGGAGCCGGTTAGCCGGATCCATCAGTAACCGGAAGCCTAGTAGCAACTAGACTACTAGGGAGTTAATACTCTCGTGGTTAGTGTAAGACGCTCGAGTGAGCATTGAAGTACACCGTACTTCTGTCAGTCCGTATGGACTTGTATAAAAGTGTTCGTTGAACACATACTATGTACAGAGTGTTGATATAATTTTGAATGTGATTCTGTTAGGAAACAGCTCCCTCCGGATGGGAAGTGAGAAGAACAATACTGATGAGCAAACTCGGCCGAGGCCAAAACCGGATGTGGAGTACCCAGTTACGGAAGACCCGGTGAGAACCGGATGAAGAGTACCCGGCTACGGAAGACCCGGTGAGAACCGGATGAGGAGTACCCAGCTACGGAAGACCCAATGAGAACCAGATGAAGAGTACCCAGCTACGGAAGACCCGATGAGAACCGGATGACGAGTGCCTGGCAAGATCCGGATGATGCAGGCCCGGTGAGGAGTGCTCACCGGATGAAGGGACATATTCGTAAATATGTCTTCTGAGAGTCCATTGGGGCTATATTTGTAAATAGCCGAAAATTCATATTAGTATAAATATGACTTAGGGCAAACTTATTGATATAGTTGTTGTCATTCTTGTTGGTGCAAGACTTGAGTGCGCATAACAGTGTATAGAGAGAGAGAGAGAGAGAGAGAGGAAGAGGTCGCTACCTCTGTTGTAACTACCGCCTGTGGCGAAGATCGTGAGCACGAGGTCGTTGCCTCCGTGAGCTCACTGTTGTAATCATTGTGATATAGTGATAGTTTGGAGTCTGTGGACTCCCATGGTTTTTCCCTCTTAGGGTTTTCCACGTTAAACATCCTATGTACTCTTCTCTCCTTTTGTGTCGTGTTTTTCATTATCCGTTTTTTGTGTTCGATTTGAGACTCGGTTGTGGCTGAGTGTTGTGGAAGGGAGCGTGCATTCATGTCAGATTCTTGTTCTGCTCTCTCTGTCTCTCCCGCGTACTGTTAAGCTCTCCATTAAACTGTTCTCAGTTTTATGTTTTCTATTGCTTCCGCATGCTATTTGTTTTTACATGGTATCAGAGCGCGAGGGTTGAGAACCTCTGCAGCCAACATTCACTTTCGCAAGAAGAAAACCTAACCTTTGCAAAAAAAAAAAAACAATGGATAGAGGAATGGCTATAGCTCGCTTCCGGTGGAGAAGCTCAATAGATCTAACTACGCATCTTGGTCATACAAGGTGCACCAGTACCTGCTTGGGCATGGTTACTGGAGCTATGTCGACGGAGCTAACGTCATAGCACCTGATGCGGCACACAAGGACTTCCCGGTGTGGGAACAATCGACAAGCAAAGTGATGTACTGCTTTGCGTCCAGTGTCGGAGACCAGCTGCTGAGCCACGTCCGAGATGCCAAGACGCACGCCGAAAGAGGCTTGGGGAAACCTGAAGAAGGTGTTCGCCGCAAGCACTACAGCCCGAAATCTGCAAGTTTGACAGGAGTTGAGCAATGTTCGATAGAAGGACATGTCGGTGGCTGATTACATGGCCCGAATCAAAGAGATCTGTGACTCGCTTGCCTCTATCAATGTCACGGTAGAGGAAGACGAGATGGTACAGGTCTATCTTGGGGGCCTGGCGTCTAAGTTCTGAGCTTTCCGGACAGCTATATGTACGAGGGAGAATACGCCGTCATTTTTCGACTTACAGTCGATGCTCCTTGTAGAGGAGAACCACGCCGGTGCGTCAACAAGTGCACCCACTGACAACCGGATGCTGTACACGGAGGTGGATCGGCCTTGTGGGCGTGGTGGACGAGGTGGGTTGGTACGCAATGGAGGTGGCCGGCAAGGGCAAGACCGATGGCACAAAGACCGTGCCGACAATAGTTCCGGGACTTCCACAAGCAGGGGGAGTCAAGGTGGAGCTGGAGGCTGGCAAGACAAATCCGCCACGGAATGCTGGTACTATGGCAAAAAGGGCCACAGAGAAAGCAAGTGCTGGAAGAAGCACGCTGACTCGGACAGATCTGGATCCGACAAAACCTGTCGGGAGAACCGGCAAAGCTCGCACTACGCACAAGGATCGAAAGGATCCGGAACCAGGAAGACCGGTAAGGGGCCAGCCTTGGTGATGAAACACGAGGCTAACTCGATGAAGAAGACCACTTCCAAATCAGAGGAAGTGTGGTACGTTGATTCCGGTGCGTCAAATCACATGAAGAACCACAAAGAGTGGTTCTCCTTCTTGGAGAAACCGGAACAACCGGGAGTTGCCGAAACCGGAGACGACACTCCTCACCCAATTGTGCATGTCGGAGAAGTTCCCCTGAGCCACGTCGAACAGAGGGGGAAGCTGATGAACATATTACACGTTCTGACTATCACGAAGAACTTGGTGTCGGTCGGACATATCGTCGACCAAGGAATGCAGGTGCGGTTTACGCACCTCGGGTGCTTCATTGAGGAGGGCCAAATTATCACACAAGGGCATAGAGATGGGAGGATGTTCATCCTCGACACCAATGACGTCGGCACCGCCTTGTTCACCAAAGGACAGAAGGTCGAATCGGACATCGACCTGTGGCACAAGCGGATCGGCCACGTCAATTACCGAAGGCTTCAAGACCTGCAGACGAAACAAGTTGTTTTCGGTTTGTCGAAGTTTAGTGGTCGGAAGGCCCAAGTATGTGAAGCCTGCCAACTTAGGAAGCAACACTGGCTTCCATTCCTCGCCGAACAAAACCGTAGCCATAACAAGCTCGACCTTATTCATTCGGATGTATGGGGACCGACACAAAACGTGAGTCTTGGCGGGAGTCGATACTTCGTCTCCTTCATCGACAACTATAGCCGACACACATGGATCTACCTCATTGAGTGGAAGAGCGAAGTGTTCGACTGTTTCCGGAACTTCTAGAGCATGGTGGAGCGGGAATCTGAGAGGAAGATCAAGTGCCTACGGTCAGATGGCGGAAAAGAATATTTTTCCGGCCAATTCAACAGTTATTTGCAGCAAACAAGAATTCAGAGAGAGTTCAACTACAGATACACACCGGAGCAAAACGGTGTGGCCGAAAGGAAGAACCGGTCGCTTGTCGACGCGGCAAGGGCAATGCTGGAAGAGAAGAGCATGCCCCATTTCTACTGGGCGGAGGCGGTCCGGACGACCGTCTACATCCAAAACCGGATCGGTGACAAGGTGTCCGCGCATGAGCTGTATTTCGGGCGCAAGCCGAATTTGAGACACCTTCGGATTTTTGGCAGCATAGCATATGTGCATGTGCCGGATGAGAAGCGGAGGAAGCTGGATGCAAAATCGGAGAAGTGCATCCTCGTCGGCTACTCACATGAGCAAAAGGGGTATAAGTGTTATAACCCCCGGACGAAGCAGGTCCGAGTTAGTCGTGATGTTGAGTTTGATGAGACGGCATCATGGTATGCCTTACCAGCTCCGACTTCTGACCCCGACCCGATACCGGAGGATGAGGCTAGTGAGCCTGAACCGGTCCAGATAGAAGATGATGAATCCGGGACTCAAGAAGAGAGTCCAGAATCGTTTCAGTTGAGTGGGCCGAATGAGAGACTGGGTCAATCCGACCAGTCAGATGAGGAACCAACGAGTAATGAAGACTCTGCCGTGCTCTCCCCGTGCTCTCCCCGCGCAAAGAGAAGGGGAAGAAGAAGATGTCGGATTATGAAACCGGTAATGATGCGTCGGATCAAAGCGGATCCGACTTCGGAAAGGAAAATGACGGTTCTTCGGCACCGAAGACTGAACCGGCCAAGAAGGGCCTCAAACCGGGTAACGGTGGGTTACGCCGGTCAACCCGCCAGAAGGAACCTGTTAAGCGGTACGGGTACAATGAGTACATGGTGCATCACTATGCGTACATGACCAAGGTGGTGGAAGTGCGTGCGCCGGAGAGCTACGCAGAAGCAGCAAAGGACGCAAATTGGCGTGCCGCTATGGAAGAAGAGATGCGGGCACTTGATGCCAACGATACATGGGACCTGGTTGACCCTCCCCATCACAGTAAACCGATCGGATGCAAGTGGGTGTACAAGGTAAAGTACAACACCAACGGTTTAGTTAACTGGTACAAGGCCCGATTAGTGGCGAAGGGATACACACAGACCCACAGAATCGACTATGACGAGACCTTCGCTCCAACAGCAAAGATGACGACGGTTCGTGTGGTGCTGGCGGTTGCTGCGGCAATGGGGTGGCATCTTCACCAGATGGATGTGAAGAATGCATTTCTTCAAGGAGATCTTGAAGAAGAGATCTTTATGATACAACCCCCCGGTTTCTAGACGGAGATGAACAAGTCGGTGGTATGCCGGTTGAAGAAGTCACTTTATGGCCTGAAGCAAGCTCCCCGAGCTTGGAATGCGAAGATCACGCACCGGTTGCGTAAGATGGGGTTTGCGGCCTCCAAGTCTGACTCTTCGTTGTTCATCTGGCAAGGTCCGGACGATCTGGTTTGCATCTTGTTGTATGTTGATGATCTGGTCATCACCGGACCTGGACTCAATGAAATCAGCCGAGTCAAGTCCCAGTTGTCGGATGCATTTGAGATGAAGGACCTGGGGGACCTTCATTATTTTCTTGGGATCGAGGTGATCCGAACCCTCGACGGCATATTGCTCTCACAGAGGCACTATGTGTTGAATATGCTATACAAGTTCGACATGACAGAATGCCGACCTGTCTCTACACCCTTGGACCGGAACCAGAAGCTATCCCAACTCCGGACCGGCCTGTGATTAGAAACGGTTCCGACAAATTGTCGGAAGCCTTATATATTTGAGCATCACCCGACCCGACATAAGCTATCCGGTCGGTGTGATTAGCCAATTCGTGTAGAAGCTGACCGTAGAGCATCTTCAGTGCGCGGACCGAATACTGCGGTATGTGGGCGGCATGAAGGATTGGGGACTGTTATACCGGCGAGGTATAACCGAAGAGCTGGTCGGTTACATAGATGCCGACTGGGCCGACGATGCATCAGATCGACGATCAACCTACGGTTATATGTTTTCCCTAGGTAGCGCGGTTGTTGCGTGGAGCAGCAAAAAGCAGCCAATAGTTGCTCTGTCGAGCACTGAGGCTGAGTATCAGGGCGCTACCATTGCCACCTATGAAGCCATTTGGCTTCGGCGTCTGTTGCAAGACCTATGGATTGAGGTACCGACCCCGATTCTAATCTACTGCAACAACATAAGCAGCATGCAGCTTGCCAAGAACCCCGTATTCCATGCTCGCACAAAGCGCATAGAAGTGCACTATCACTTCGTGCGTGAGCGTGTCCGGAGCGGTGAGGTCAAACTTCGGTATGTTCACACAGATCGGCAAGTTGCCGACATCTTCACCAAACCACTCGGATCGAACAAGTTGCAGCACTTCTCCGAAATGCTTGGTGTTCAGCATCTTGACGTGCCACACTTGAGGGGGAGAATGGGCAAAAATACCAGAATGGGCAAAGGCAAAGAGACTGCCGAATGCGCTGGTGAGGGAAGAACCGATAAAGGGAGAGACAAGAAGAAGAAAGGAGCCGAGTCGACAAAGGAAGTCGACACATCCGAACCAGTCGGAACAAGCGGTAGAGTCAAGAAGGACAGAGCCAACCGAAGGAAGAAGGCCAAGACCCAGACATGGTCCAATGTGGTGAAGGGCCTCGAATCGGAAGACGAATCGGGAGCGACCGATTTGGACAAGAGCTGGAACGAATTGGAGACAGTCGATTTGGTTCAACAGACGGATTCGGAAGGACCGAATCAATTCAAGGCCAAGAGGACGAGAAGGTAGCGAAAGTCAACCCCGTCACGAAGGAATCGGCAAACCGGCACGCGCCGAAGTCACAGCAATGAGGGAGTTGAATTGGGCCTGTTGAGTAGACAAGTCGACCGAGGAGGTCGAGGTGCGCAGAACAAGAGGGGTCGCGGCAAACAGAACCGGACCGGACGAGGAGCGCGAGCAAGGCGGAGTGACGCCAGAAGGAGCCGGGCAGAAGGACTGATTGCCACAAACGTTGACACTACGACCGGACCTCAAGTTGAGCTTGAGGGGGAGTGTTGAGCGGCAAGCTCAATTGGAGCCGGATCGGCTGAATAAGCCTGAGCTAGTGAGCGAGACGGATCGGTGAACCGGTGAGCACCCGGTGAACAAAAGAGTCGGTGAGCTGGGGAGCCGGTTAGCCGGATCCATCAGTAATCGGAAGCCTAGTAGCAGCTAGACTACTAGGGAGTTAATACTCTCGTGGTTAGTGTAAGACGCTCGAGTGAGCATTGAAGTACACCGTACTTCTGTCAGTCCGTATGGACTTGTATAAAAGTGTTCGCTGAACACATACTATGTACAAAGTGTTGATATAATTTTGAATAGTGATTCTTGTTCTGCTCTCACTGTCTCTCCCGTGTACTATTAAGCTCTCCATTAAACATGTTCTCTGTTTTTTGTTTTCTATTGCTTCCGCACGCTATTTGTTTTTACACATCCCTTGCTCAACAATTTGGATGACGGAGACCAAATTCTTCGTAATGGTTGGTACATGCAAGACATTTTTTATAAAATTTTGGTTACCTTCTTTTTTGAACGGAACATTGCAAATGTGCCGAATCGGGTGCGTAGTGTCGTCTCCAGTTTCAACATAGCCAAGTCGGTCCGGTTCTCGAAGTTCTCGGAACCATTCTTGATGCGACGTCATATGGTTCGAGGCACCAGAATTGACGAACCATACATCTTCCGGACCGGAGGTACTAGTTGAAGTACAAGCCGACATAGAATTTGCTCTATGTCTCATCACGAACATTCCGCCATGATCGTCATAGTTGGAGTTGGTGGCGTATTTGGTGAGTTGTCAGCTAGTGGAAGCCGACTCACGCATCTTCTTTCAGCACTCTTCTTCGCAATGGCCGATTTTTCCACAATATCCACATTCGACCGAGTTTTGTCGACTCGGGCAGGAATGGAAGCTCCCCCTTCTTCCGAAGGTTCCTCGATGGCTTCCAACTTGATGCCGAAATTGCGAGTTGTTTTCGTAAGTTGGGCCTCCTCCGCCTCATCCTTGGCCGAATTAGCCTCTTCTTGCATGACCGCGTCCTCTTCCTCCGTTAGAATGCGTGTAGAGCATGTGGCCTTCCGAGGCGTTGCTCCTTGTTCGAATATGATTTTCTTCGACCAACAACATGGATTGAAGATCGAAGGAGGGCGTATTCTCTCGTGCTAGTATGACGATCCACATCGCGCCGAACTGTGGTGCAAGGCCGCCGAGGCATATTTGCACCATTTCGTCATCCTCCACATTGACGCTTATCGAGCCGAGTGTATCACAAAGCTCCTGGATCTTCAAGGTGTAACTTGTGATGGACATATCCCATTGTTGGATGTTGTTCAACTCTTGGTGGAGTTGTGTCAGGAATAATACTAAAACAGAGAGAGAATTAGTACTAGAGAAGGGAAGTACTATTAGTACTAAGAGGACGGGACTGCGTAAGACTCCCGAGAGAGAGGAAAGAGAAGAGGAGAGAGACAAAGAGATAGCAAGGATGAGAGAGAGAGAGAGATGATGATAACAGATGATATATTATATGAAGAGTAAGTACAAGATGGCTATGAGGCTTAAGACTGGTGTTGAACCAATTTGGTTCAACATAATGCCTTGTGCCTCCTTTTATAGTTTTTTTAGGAGGAGTCCTGAAGCTTCTAGAATGTTCATGGAATAAAACTTCCTATAATAAAACTTAACTGAAAATAATATCCTATAATAAAACTTAAATGAAAATAATATCCTACGTATTACAATAGATGGTCATGGGTCAAGAGCTCGACCCATATAACATAAGGTCATGGGTTCGAGTCTTGCCATATCATGACACTATCCCCCCGTTAAGATGATGAGTGTAACGAGTCGGCGCTGATTGAGGACTGGACATGCTCGACGGGTTCCCAAGTACATTTGCTCGGATTATAGCGAAGCCAATCGACCAAATAATAAAGTTTGTTGTGAACAAATTTGGAGTCGAGGACGACAACAACTTCATACTCTGGGCCGACGTCTAACTCAAGTGGGGGCGGCAGTGGTGTAACACGATCGGGAATAGTGTTTGCTTTATAAGGTTCAAGAAGAGAACTATGGAAGACCAAATGTATTTGAAGACACGGAGAAAGATCAAGGCGGAATGTGACATAATTAACCTTACCGGTAATACGGAAAGGACCGCGTCGTCGATAATCCAACTTGTCACACGGTCTAGTAGTCTTGATGTGATGACGTAAGAGCCATACTCGATCTCCGATGACAAAAGAGGAGGGAAGCCGATGACGATCCGCATAAATCTTCTATGTGTGTTGAGCATGAAGAAGATGAGTAGAGAGATCCATTTGGATCTTGCGTAGCCTCTCCAAATGATCCCTGACATGAGGATTGGTAGGTAGCTCTTGTTGAGAAATCGTTGTGGAATATAAATCACAATGAACAGACAATGCTGAAATACGTGATTACAGAAATGCCAGAAAAAAAACAAGACACACAACAATGCACAGAGATTTACGTGGAAACCCTAAAACAGGGAAAGAAAACCACGGGTGAACAAATCCTTCACTATAGTATAGTGGATATACAATACAGAAATGATTATAACACTCTGTCGAGTGTATCAGCCACACAGGGCTCTTCGCGTCTGCTATTACACACACAACTATGGCGCGGCTCTCCCTTCTCTCTCTCTCTCTCTCTCTCTCTCTCTCTCTCTCTCTTTGTTTCTGCTGTTCTAACTCTGTTCATAATCATAAAGTTTGCCCTAGTTGCATATATACTTACACAACTTTCCGTCTATTTACATGCCTAGCCCTCATGGAGCGCACATTTAGACTATTTACAATTTTAGTCTCCCGAGTTGGCTATATACACGTTTTTGGTTTCGGCCTCGACGAGTCACTCATCAACTCGGCTCCTCTCTCTTTCCCATCTGGAGGGACTTGTTTCCACACATCATCATCATTATTATTACTATAATAATAATAGTCGAATCTTCAAATAGTCTACTCATTGTTTTCGACTCTTCGACTGTCGGCTTTCCGAATAGTCGGATCTTCCCTGTCATCGACTATCGGCTTTCCGATCAGTCGGTTCTTCCTCCCACTGGAGGGACATATTCCCAATAGCTCCGGGGTGTCAATCACAGACCAACGAGGATGAGAACCAATATAAGCGTAAAATGGGGAGACCCGAGTTGAGGAGTGAATAAAATTATTATAAGCAAACTCCGCAAAGTGGAGAATATCAACCCAATTGTCCTGCTGATAACTCAGAAAACACCGGAGGTATTGTTCTAACGTTTGATTTGTTCGTTCTCTCTTGCCCATCAGTTTGGGGATGGTAGCCAGAGGAGAGGTTACAAGAGACCTTGAGCATCTTGAAGAGATGCTTCCAAAATTTGGAGATGAATTGAGGTCCTTGGTCACTGATGATACTGTTTGGGAGGCCATGGTGCCGAAATACCTCACGCATGACAAGGGCGACGGTTTCCTCACTAGTGATGGCCTTAGTACATGACACAAAATGTGCCATCTTAGCATATCGATCAATGACGATTAAGATAGCATCGAAACCCTTTGAGACCGGCAGATCTATGATAAAATCAAGACAAATAGAATACCATGGCTTACTTGGAATCGGTAAGGGTTCCAACAAGCCATATGGATGATGTCGTGGCATCTTTGCTCGGCAGCAAGCATCATAGGTCCGAATGTAGTTGTCAACAAAATGTCGCATATGGGGCCAGCAAAAGGATCGTTGAATGCAATCCAACGTCTTCGTACTATCGAAATGTCCCGCTGTATGGGTGTTGTGACAATTTTGGACGATTTGAAGGCGACAGGAGCAATCAGGAACATAGACGAGCTTTCTAAAGAACAATAAACCATCATGATATTTGAATTGTCGGTAGTCCATACCTGGTTGTTGAGACTGGGAACAGGATGCCCGAGAGGTATCAATGTGCGCTAGAATGGCTTGAGCAAAATTGTCTGTCTTCAGGTTAGCACCTATGGCATCGATAATCCGGGAATCTAGTGGAGTGTGAAAAATCCGCGTTGTGTGCAAACGTGTTGGTCCCAAGATTACCTGCTTTTGATTATCAAACGCTGGATCACCAAGATGAGGTGCAAGATAGGAACGCTGCGATAGTGCATCTGCTTTTCCTTGTTGCTTCACCGGTCGATATGTGATTTTGAAGTCAAAACACGTGATGAATTGGGCCCACCGAGCTTGCCGTCGATTTAGTACACGAGCGTTCTGGAAATAAGCAAGGTTTTTATGATCACCGAAGATGATGACCTGATGTGGAGAGCCCTCTAAGAAGTGCCGCCATTGCGCAAATGAAGCCATGATGGCAAATAACTCCTTGTCATGTATCTCGTAGTTCATTTCCGCGGCATCAAATTTGCGCGAATGGAAAGCCACAAGATCTCCTTGTTGAGAAAGGATGCTACCGAGGGCGAAATCCGATGTGTTAGCCTCCATGATGAATGGTTTGTTTGTATCCACATGAGCTAGAATAGGAGCTGATGTAAAGGCTTTCTTAAGATGCCTAAAAGCCATGTCTGCTTCATTGGACCAAAGAAATGTTTGTCCTTTCTTCGTAAGCTGTGTGAGAGGTAAAATTGCGGTAGAAGTTAGCAAAACCTAGGAAACATTGTACATCTTGTAACGAACGTGGAGTTTGCCACTCTAGCACAATTTTGACTTTAGCTGGATCCATGGAGATGCCCTTTGAGGAGATGACGTAGCCTAGAAATTCCACTTGCTTGCAATCAAAGCTACATTTTTCTAGTTTGGCATAAAGACAATTCTCTCGGAGTTGTTTTAGTACTAATAGTACATGAGAATCATGCTCTTCCTGGGTCTTCAAAGAAATCAATAGATCATCCAGATAGATGATCAAACAGATATCCAAGAGGTCTCTGAATATATCATTTTCCATGTGCTGGAAGACTGCGGGCGCATTGGTTAGACCGAACGGCATAACGGTATTTACTCGAAATGCCCATATCGCGTGCGAAAGGCGGTCTTCCATCCGTCTCCTGGTTGGATTCGCACGAGGTTTACGCTCCTCGTAGATCGATTTTTGTGAAAAACTTGGCACCATTTACTCGCTCTAAAAGACTTGATATAAGAGGAAGTGCATACCTATTCCTGATGGTGACCTTATTCATGCCGCGATAATCAATGACGAGACGAAGTGATCCATCTTTCTTCTTGACAAAGAAGATGGGTGCACCAGCCGGAGATTTCGAATGACGAATAAACCCGCTTGCCAAGTTCTCCTCTATGTAGGCTCGAAGGACTTCTAACTTGGTTGGTGACAAGTTGTAAATTGGTCCCCATGGTGGCTCTATTCCTGGTTGTAAATCGATGGGACAATCATGGGGACAATGATGAGGAAGAGTACCGGCTTTTACCTTGTCAAATACATTGGCATAATGATGAAATGGTCGAAACTCCTTGTGTCCTTCTTCGCGTAGTTGATGGAGTGAAATGGTCGAAACTCGATGAGTAGATTCTTAGGGTTGTCGATACTAGACTTCTCTTGTTCTCCAATCTATGTCTGGATTATGTAATTCAACCCAAGACAATGGTATGCTCTGGACTACTTATTATATTAAATGATACCACACACACAAAACTACCTAGGACAACCTGAATGGGTTCTGACTCTTCTACAATATTCCCGGAAGCAATGGGACGACCATCAATGACTACTACAGATGCGGGGCAAGGAAGTTTTCTTAAGGATATTTGAGAAGCTTGGGCAAAATTTCGATCCATGAAACTGGAATTGGCGTCGGAATCTAAAAGTGCTAGGACGTGTACTGGAGGAGTACTTTTAGTACTAACCATGACTTGGGCTAAGAACACATTGCTAACTTGCTTTGAGGGAATGGAACCACTAATGGGTTGTACAGATCTAGGGTTGTCCAACCAAACGGCTCCTATTTTGGCTGGACTCAGTCGTTTAACTCTTCTTCTAATTGACTAAGGATTTCAAATTTGTTTGAGATACTTGGGCTATTAGTACCATTAATACTATCAGACACTCCTAAGGGAAAAATTGATTCGGGTTTAGCACAGGCTACGATTTGATTTACTTGTCTTCTTGGCCTATGGGGACAATTGATTGTGATATGCCTTGGTCCACCACAATAAAGACATAATCAATTTGCACGTCGACGTTGCTTTTCTTCTTCTGATAACGGGCCACATCGACGCATGGTGTCGATCTCCATCAGTGTCAGAGTATTTGCTTGAGATATGTCTCGTGCAAACGGTTTAGCTGTGACTGAGGCATATGTGGGCTCCGGCCTAGGGCATGGTATTTCTAATTGACGTTCAGAACTCCGTTCGAAAAGGCAGTTGTTGCATCGGACCGTTCGACAGATTGCCTCTGTAAGAGACTTTGGTTCTTCGGGGAAGGTTAGGAGTAAATCTTTGACATTGTTTCGCAGATCGTAGCGAAATTGCTCCATTAGTGCTTGATCGTCCCAGGGGATATCTGAGGCAAGTAGACGGAAATCCACTGCGTAGGCAGAGGCTGGACGATCACCTTGACGCAATCGTCAGATTTTGTTGATCTCTATCTTGATGCTGTCTGTATCTCCAAAGCATGCTTTAAACTCGCTAATAAAGTCTTCAAAGTTATTAAGCAAGGGCGATTGTTTTTCTAGCAGTGGAGCGAACCATGCCAAGACTGAGCCGCTAAGCAATGCGCCTATTAGGACGATTCGGGATGCATCAGTGGGGTATCGGGAAGGATGCATTTGAATGACTAAGCATTCCTGATTAAGAAATCCTCTGAATTGCGATCACATTCCATCAAATTTCACAGGAAGTCCAATCTTGGGCTCTTTATGAAATCCTTGGGGACTTGATCCTTGTTGTTGCAACGCTACGATGGTTGCTTCGAGTTGTTGTACACATAACACTAACTCCCCATGTTGCTGTTGCAACTCCCCATGTTGTTGCTGCGTTTGTTGTTTTTCTTGAGAGATTTGTTGAAGATCCCCTAACAATCGTTGGTTTTCTTGTTCCAAGGCAACAAAATTTTCTTTTAGACCCTATAGCTTGGAGAAAATAGATTGATATTCTTGGGCGCTAACAATAGCCATAGTATTGGAAAAAAGGGGTAGGAGGATGTGGGAAACCAAAAAGAAGACTAGAGAAAAATTGGTTCAAACTGTTAGGAATAGTACTAAAACAGAGAGAGAATTAGTACTGGAGAAGGGAAGTACTATTAGTACTAAGAGGATGGGACTGCGTAAGACTCCCGAGAGAGAGGAAAGAGAAAAGGAGAGAGAGAGAGAGATAATGAGGACGAGAGAGAGAGAGAGATGATGATAACAGATGATATATTCTATGAAGAGTAATTACAAGATGGCTATGAGGCTTAAGACTGGCGTTGAACCAATTTGGTTCAACATAATGCCTTGTGCCTCCTTTTATAGTTTTTTTAGGAGGAGTCCTGAAACTTCTAGAATGTTCTAGAGAAATCTGGAATATACATTAACTTCCTATAATAAATTAAATGAAAATAATATTCTACATATTACAATAGATGGTATAATGGTCAAGAGCTCGACCCATATAACATAAGGTCATGGGTTCGGGTCTTGCCATATCATGACAAGTTGAAGCTTTCTCGTAGTTGTGTTGGCAGCGAAAATCTTTCGTAGATTCTCCAACGCTTCCTTTCGCATTTTAGCTTCTCGAATGTAGTCGAGCATGTGGTCGTGAACACATGTCGCCAAGCAATACATCACTCGGCTTGCCGCTTGCTCCCAAGTTGCATAGTCGGTGTCTTTCAGGTCGGGTCGGTTTTGTTGGGAGACAGGTCCCTCCGGATGGGAAGGGAGAAGAACAGTGCCGATGAACAAACTCGGCCGAGGCCGAAACCGGATGAGGAGTACCCGGCTACGGAGAGACGGATGGTGCAGACCCGGTGAGAACCGGATGAGGAGTACCCGGCTATGGAGAGCCGGATGATACACACCCGGTGAGATCCAGATGAGGAGTACCCGGCTACGGAGAGCTGGATGACACAGACCCGGTGAAGACCGGATGAGGAGTACTCGGCTACGGAGAATCGGATGGTACAGACTGGTGAGGACCGGATGAAGAGACATATTCGTAAATATGTTTCTGAGAGTCCATCGAGGCTATATTTGTAAATAGCCGAAAAGTCATATTAGTATAAATATGACTTAGGGCAACTTTTTTATAATGACTGTTGTTATTATTTCTTGTCTGCATGAGATAAGAGCACGTAACAGTGTACAGAGAGAGAGAGAGAAAGAGGTCGCTGCCTCTGTTGTAACCATCGCCTGTGGCGAAGATCGTGAGCACGAGGTCGTTGCCTCCGTGAACTCACTGCTGTACATACTAACCTAGTGATAGTTTGCAGCCTGTGGGTTGCCGTGGTTTTTCCCTAGTTTGGGGTTTTCCACGTTAAACATCCTGTGTACTCTTCTCTCCTTTGTGTCGCGTGTTTTCCGTTTCCTGTTTTCTGTGTATGATTCTAAGCTCGGTTGTGGCCGAGCGTTGCGCATAAGGAGCGTTGAGTTCCCGACAAGTGGTATCAGAGCGAAACGACACAGAAAATGGACGAATCGTTTGGCGGCATGTTCAAGCTCACCGGCTCCAACTATTTAGTGTGGAAGTCGAAGATGAGGGACATGCTCGTGGTTAAAGACCTCTGGCTGCTGGTTCAGTTCGGGGACAAGAGACCAGACAAAATTGACGCCGCGATATGGGAGGTGATGCACATGAAGACAATGGCGTACATACGGTGCTTCATCGACATGAGCCTGTACAACAACTTCAATGAAGAGAGCAAGGCTCATGAGCTCTGGGAGAAGATCGGCATAATGTTTCAAAACAAAAATGTTGTTAATCAGGTTTCGGTATTCCGGAAGCTAGTAAGACTCCGGTACCAAGATGGCTCCAACATGGCGGAGCACATGAATGCCTTCCAAGGGCTGATACACTAGGCAACTTCATTGGAAGTACCTCTCGCCGATGAGGTACTAGCGCTACTCCTGCTCGGTTCCCTCCCAGATAGCTGGGAGACGCTGGTTGTCACTTTGGGCAACGCCAGGCCGGAAGGAAAGTGGTTATCCCTAGCAAGAGTGAAGTCGAGCTTGCTGGATGAGGAGGCGCGTCGGAAAGATAAGGATACGAGCTCCGACTCCAAAGCGCTCCTTACCGAATCGGAACGCGAAAGACATAGAAACCGTAGTCCCCAGAACCGAGAGAAGTCGGGGACATGGTCAAAGTCAAGGGGGAGGCCTACTTGCTTCTATTGCGGCAAGCCGGGACACTTCCAGAAGAACTGTCGGCACTTCCGTAAAGACAAGGAAACCGATGGCACCGATTCGAAGCGGACGCCGGACCAGAACGGTAAAGACCGTAGGGGGCTGGACTGGAAGGGAACGACGGCAATCGCAGCAAGTGAAGAAGAGTTGATGCTCATCACCGAGGAGAGTGAGATAAACCTTGCCGGTGACGAGACGACCTGGGTGGTAGACTCCGGAGCGTCGTTCCACCTTACCCCGGACCGAAAATGCTTCTCATCCTACTCAACCGGTGATCACGGCTGTGTCCGGATAGGGATGAAGGTACATGCCGAATTGTCGGCATAGGAGACGTGTGGCTGTCAACACCAACCGGATGCAAGTTGTTGTTGAAGGATGTTCGACACATTCCGGAGGTTCGTCTGAACCTGATATCAGCCGATCGGCTAGATGATGAAGGCTACACTGGTAGCATCCGGAACGGTGTCATGAAGTTCAGCAAAGGGAGCCTGATTGTGGCTCGGGCCCGGAAGGTCAACACACTGTACCTGATGAATGCCCGGTTATGTCCGGAAGAAGTGAACGTGGCATCCGACACTGCCGGTGAGCTGTGGCACAAGAGGCTGTGTCATATGAGCGAGAAGGGGATGAAGAGGCTTGCAGACGACAACCTCATTCCAGTGAAAAACGTGCACTTGGAGAAGTGCACTGATTGTCTGGCCGGTAATCAAAACCGGACCTCCTTTCGACCAAGGCCACCGATGAGACGTAATGCACCACTGGAGTTGGTGCATACGGATATGTGTTAGGTAGACACGAAGTCACATGCCGGAGCGCAGTACTTCGTGACGTTCATAGATGACCACAACCGGAAGCTGTGGGCCACACCGTTGAAGACGAAGGATCAGGTGCTATCCATCTTCAAAGAGCTCCACGCGAGAGTGGAAAGAGAAACCGGCCGGAAGCTGAAGGCGGTTTGAGCAGATAACGGAGGAGAATACCGAGGGCAGTTCGAGGAGTACTGCCGCTCGAAGGGAATCCGGCTCGAATTTACCATGCCGAAGACGCCGGAACTAAACGGGCTGGCCGAGAGGATGAACCGGACCATAATGGAGAGGGTCCGGAGTATGCTAGCGCATGCAAAACTACCCAAGAAGTTTTGGGCTGAGGCATTGTCGACGTCGACATACGTGATAAACAGATCACCCTCAGTACCCTTGGACGGAGACACGCCACAGAGAGTTTGGACCGGTAAGGAAGTGTCCTACCAGCATCTGAAGGTGTTCGGGTGTCTCGCGTACGTGCATGTAGCTAAGGACCGGAGAGGAAAGTTAGATCCAAAGACCCGGCCATGCATATTCCTTGGTTACGGCGACGATGAGTTCGGCTACCGAGTGTGGGACCCAGTCGACAAGAAGGTATTCCGGAGTCGAGATATTATCTTCATGGAGGACAAGACGCTCGCCGACTGGGAGTCGGGGAAGAAGATAATGAACTACGAGTTGACCGGTAAGGATCGACTCTACGATGAGGAGACCCAACCGGCAAGAGACCGGTTAGCACTCGAGGGACCAGCCGGTTACGGTGAGGATACCGAACGGGCTGAAGAAGAAGTAGAGGAAGCTGAAACCGGAACCGGCCAAGACCCCGAATCGGATTCGGATGAAGAGCAGATGGATGAGCCGGTCACCGAAGCCCAGAGACGGAGATATCCTCTCAGAGAGAGAAGGGCCCCTCGGAGATTTCCGGATGCAGAGCATGTTCTGCTGACTGATGAGGGGGAGCCGGAAAGCTTCGAAGAAGCGAAGGAAGACACCCACAACCGAAAATGGTTAAGTGCCATGCAAGACGAGATGGATTCCAGGCATGAGAACTATACGTACGAATTGGTGGAGTTGCCGAAAGGAGAGCGGGCACTCCGAAACAAGTGGGTGTACAAGTTGAAACCGGGAGATGCCGGAAACCCCCCGAGATACAAAGCCAGGATCGTGGTGAAGGGGTTCCAGCAGAAGAAGGGCGTGGACTTTGACGAGATATTTGCCCTGGTTGTAAAGATGACCTCCATCCAGACGGTGCTGAGTATAGCGGCAAGCATGGACCTTGAGGTAGAGCAGCTGGACGTGAAGACGATATTCCTTCACGGCGACCTCGAAGAGGAGATGTACATGCAGCAACCGGAAGGATTTGTGGAGAAAGGGAAGGAGCACCTGGTATGCCGGCTGAAGAAGAGCCTGTACGGACTAAAGCAGGCTCCCCGACAATGGTACCGGAAGTTCGATTCCTTCATGACCGATCAAGGGTACCACAAGACGCAGGCCGATCACTGCGTGTTTGTGAAGAAGTTTGAAGGAGGCGACTTCCTGATACTCCTTCTGTACGTGGATGACATGTTGATCGTCGGACGTGACCAAGTCAAAATACGGATGCTGAAGAAGGCTCTCAACCGGACCTTCTCAATGAAAGACTTGGGTCCGGCAAGACAGATGCTGGGGATGCACATCATTCGGGACCGGTCAAAGAAGCAATTATGGCTGTCACAGGAGAAGTACGTGACAAAGGTGCTTCACTGGTTCAACATGTCAGAAGCGAAACCGGTCGGATCGACACTTCCGGCAAACTGCAAGCTATCCGGTAATCAAAGCCCGAAGACGAAAGCAGAGAAGGCGGATATGATGAAGATTCCATATGCCTCTGCCGTCGGGAGCTTGATGTACGCAATGGTGTGTACCCGACCGGATATAGGATATGCAGTCGGAGTGCTGAGCCGGTTCATGAGCAATCCCGGCAAGGAGCACTGGAACGTGGTCAAATGGATACTCCGGTATTTGAAGGGCACTTCAAATATGTGTCTCCGATTCGGCTCCGGAAAACCTCAACTTGATGGTTTCACCGATTCGGACATGTCGACTGATGTGGATACCAGCCGGTCTACATCCGGGTATGTAATGAAATATGCAGGGGGAGCTGTTTCGTGGCAGTCGAGGCTGCAAAAGACGGTTGCATTGTCAACCACAGAGGCGGAGTACATGGCAGCTGTGGAAGCCGGCAAGGAAATATTATGGATGAAGGACTTCATCGGAGAGCTTGGTATCCGGCAAGATGAATACCGGCTCTATTGCGACAGTCAAAGTGCCATCCACCTTGCTAAGAATGCGGCCTACCATTCCCGGACGAAGTATATCCAGCGGAGGTATCACTGGATCCGAGAAAGAGTAGATGACCAGGACTTCGCGCTGATGAAGATCCACACAGCCGAGAACGGGTCAGATATGCTGACCAAAGTGTTGATACCCGACAAGCTGGATGCATGCCGGAAGAGAATCGGACTGGTAAGACACCCCATGCCGGAGTGAAGGGGGAGTTTGTTGGGAGACAGGTCCCTCCGGATGGGAAGGGAGAAGAACAGTGCCGATGAACAAACTCGGCCGAGGCCGAAACCGGATGAGGAGTACCCGGCTACGGAGAGCTGGATGGTGCAGACCCGGTGAGAACCGGTTTTCTTGTGCTCCCTTGATGTAACCCTAATAGCCTTGGCCGACAAGGTATTGATGCATCTTGTACTCCCAAGATGCGAAGTTGTTTCGGTCCAACTTCTCGCTATGGAGAGCGCTCCCCATTTGAGTATTCATTGTCGATTAAGCTTCATTTCTTCTTTTCCTTCTCTCTCGAACATGAGCAATGTAGTGGTACTACGATAGCGATGAGCCGGTTCTTCTTGAACATCGGTGTAGAGCACAACACATGATCACGATGAGGCGAATGGGATAGATCGAGCTACCAAATCGCTCTGATACCATGTAAAGAATCATTACAAGGTGTATATTTCACAAGTAGAATAGAGATACAAAACTGTAGCATTACAAGGAGTCACAACCAACTTAGTATGAAGTATGAGGGGGGTGCTTTATATAGAGTCACGCTCTCTCTTCATTAACTTACAACAACCACTCTCTCTCTTGGGGAATGTGAAGACTCATAGTCATGGGGAATATGGAACTCATTAGTTATGTGTCATAGAATATGATTCTATGACACATAGTTTAATGTGTAGAGAGCGCTCTTGACCTTTGAGTGCACATAGATTCCCAAAGGTGTGTTCACACGTTGCACTATGTTGAGCTTGATTCTTAACAATTATCCTCCCCTTTATGGACGCCTTTTCGGAAGTGTGGCAGTCATGTCCGTGATATTATTCTCCCCTTTACGGTCACCTTTTCGGAAGAGTGGTGTAGGGGTGAGTTGAAAGAGAAAACCAGAGTAGGTTGAGGAGTGGCTGACCACGTGCGGTTCTGACCAGAGAATGGAACACGAGTGAATGTCAGCAACCATGTGTGGTCCTCCTCGAGAATTGAAGCACGAACGGGCGTGAGCGAGCATATACGGTCCTCATCGAGAACCAGGACACTAACGGGCATGAGTGACCATGTGTGGTCCTCATCGGGAACTGGGACACCAACGAGCGTGAGCGACCATGTGCGGTCCTCACCGGAGACAAGAACACCAACGGGTGTGAGCGACCTTGTGCGGTCCTCACTGGAGAAACGAACATGAATGGGCGTGAGCGACCATGTGTGGTCCTCACCGGGAACTACGAAACCAATGGGCGTGAGAGACGATTTGCGGTCCTCACCGGAGACACGAACACCAATGGGCGTGGGTGACCACTGTGAGTCGAAGTACAAGCATTAGAATATTCTGGAGAATATTCTAGAACCCTCTAGAACCTTCTAGTTCTAGAACGGTCTAAACACGCCTAGAACTTGAAATAAATAATCTACTAATAATCTATTGAGATATATATAACGTGGCTATGTATTTGGATGTATTGATTAGAACATAACACTTGACTATATACAAGAGGTTAAGAGTTAGAATCTTTACATGATTGTTGTCCTGTCCGTGACACAATATGCGTAGATGAAGAAAATGGCGGAAGTGTGTGAGCTAGAGAGCTACACCGAAGCGGCAAAGGACATGCATTGGCGTGCCGCTATGGAGGTAGAGATGCGGGCACTTGATGCCAACAACACATGGGACCTGGTTGACCCTCCCTGACATTGCAAACCGATAGGTTGCAAGTGGGTATACAAGGTGAAGTATAATGATGACGGTTTGGTCAACCGGTATAAGGCCCGATTAGTGGCCAAAGGGTATGTGCAGACCCACGGAATTGACTACGACGAAACCTTCATTCGGGCAGCGAAGATGACGACGGTTCGTGTGGTGCTGACAGTTGTTGCGGCAAGGGGGTGGCATCTTCACCAAATGGTTGTGAAGAAGGTGTTTCTTCAGGGTGACCTTGACGAATAGGTGCACATGATCCTACCCCCTTTATTTTAGTCAGAGATGAACAAATCGGCAATGTTCTGACTCAAGAAGTCGCTTTACGGCTTGAAGCAAGCTCCCTCATCTTGCAATTTGAAGATCACGCACTGGTTGCGTGAGATGTAGTTTGTAGCCTCGATGTCAAACTCTTCACTATTCATTCGTAACGGTCTAGAAGATCTAGTACATATCTTGTTATACATGGATGATCTAGTCATCACTGGACTCAACCTCGCTGAAATTGGCCGAGTGAAGTCCCAGTTGTCGGATGCATTTGAAATGAAGGACATGGGGGACCTTCATTAATTTCACGGGATCGAAGTGGTCCTTACCCCTGACGACATATTGCTCTCACAACGACACTATGTGTTGAATATGTTGTACAAGTTCGGCATGACGGATTGACGACTAGTCTCCACACCCTTGGACCAGAACCTCAAGCTTCATCCAGACTCCGAACCGGCCTGCAACAAGAGACGGTTCTGACAGATTGTCGAAAGCCTCATATTCTTAACAATCACCCGACCCGACATCAGATATCCGATCGGGATGGTAAGAAAATTCATGCAGACGCCATCTTCTGTGCGTGCACCAAATACCGAGATATGTTAGCGGCACTATGGACTAGGGACTGTTATACCGACATGGTATAACCGAAAATCTAGTCGGATATATGCATGCCGACTGGGCCGGTGATGCGTCGGATCGTCGGTGCAATTTCGGTTACATGTTCTCTTTAGGTAGCGCAATTGTATGGAGCAACAAAAAGCAACCAACAGTGGCTCTATCGAGCACTGAGGCTGAGTTTCGGGGCGCTACCATTGCCACCTGTGAAGCCATGTGGCTTCAGCGGCTACTGTACGACCTCCGGATCGTAGTCCTGACTCCGATCCCGATCTACTATGACAACATGAGCAACATGAAGTGCATTACCACTTTGTACGTGAGCAGCTCCTCGCCAGTGTCGCGGAGAAAACCATTCCTAAGAGGAAACGAGAGAAACCGTGCATGAACCGGCCCTTCCATGTGTGGGCGTGTGATTTGATAACTTGTGCATAATTATGTGTAGGGCGGTTGATGTAAATATACTGGTATACCAGCGAGACTCGGAGAGCCCTGGAAGTGAATACCGGGCGTGGTGGAATGAAGAGGCTGATGGAAGAGGCCGCCACGCGACACGTTGAGGCCGTGAATTATGCGGCGTCGGCAGGAATTCGGGTCGGGGGCAACAAAGGACAGAAGGCAAGCCACTCCGGGTTTTGGCCACTAGTGTTGGAAGGCCTCTCCGGAGTCCGGTTGAAGAAGGAAGAAGCGGACCGCGCGGAGTAGCGAATCCGAGAAGTCACCGGGTGGGACGACCCGGTCGAAGAAAAGTCTGGATTCGTAGAAGCTGCATGCCAGAACTACGAGGTTCTGGTGGAAGATAAGCGCGTGGGAAAGGCTGGAGGGGCCGGTCCCTTGCAACGGTACGACACCCGGTAATGCAGAGTTGGAGGCAAGTACCAGGACACAGACTCATCAAACACAACGTTGCAGCTCACGCGCGCTTGTTTGGTGCGTGGGTTATAACACTTATAACCCTTCGGCTCGTCCGAATAGCTGACCAAGATACACTTCTCGGCTTTCGCGTCCAACTTCCTTCGTTTCTCCTTCGGCACGTGCACATACGCGATGCTGCCGAAAATCCTCAAGTGTGCCAAGTTCGGCTTCTTCCCAAAGTACAGCTCATGTGGCGACACTCCTCCATTAACAGAAGTCCGATTCTACCGGTAAACGGCCGTCTTTACGGCTTCAGCCCAATAGAATTTTGGCATATGCTTCTCTTCAAGAATTGCCTTGGCCGCTTCTTCAATTGTCCGATTCTTCCGCTTGGGCATGCCGTTCTGCTGCGGCGTGTATCTACACGAGAATTCGCGTCGAATTCCCTCCTTCTATAGATAACATGAACTGGTCGGAGAAGTACTCCTTCCCGCCATTGTTTCCCTTTCCGCAAGGCTCTTCACCTTCAAGAAACATGCGAAGAATTTGCTCTTCTTCTCAATCATGCATGCCCACGTGTGCCGAGTGAAGTCATCAATGAAGGTTACAAAGTAACGGCTTCCACTGAGACTCACGTTTTGTGCCAGACCCCACACATCTGAATGGATCAAATCTAGTGGACTTCGACTACGATTACGCTCATTGGGGAATGGAAGTCGGTGTTGTTTTCCCATTTGATAGGCTTCGTAGACTTGGCCATTTCGGCAACCCGAAAACATTGTTCTTCGTTTGCATTTCACGAAGCCGTGGGAAATTTATGTGGCCGAACCGCTTGTGCCACAGGTCGATATCCGACTCGACCTTTTGTCCTTTCACAAACATAGCGGTACCCACATTATTGGTTTCGAGGATAAACATCCTCCCTTCACGGCGCCCTTGCGCGATGACTTTGCCTTCCTCTTCTATGAAGCAGCCGAGGTGCGTGAATCGAACTTGCATACCTTGGTTGACGATCTGACCGACCGGCACCAAGTTCTTCGTTATTGTCGGGACGTGCAACACGTTCATTAGCTTCCCTTTCTCCTTGACGTGGCTGAGGGGAACTTCGCCGACATGTTCGATGGCATGCGGTGTGTCATCTCCTGTTTCGACAATCCCTCGTGATTCCGGTTTCTCCAAGTATGAGAACCACTCCTCGTGGCTCGTCATATGATTTGATGCTTCGGAATCCACATACCACAGCTCGCTCGATTTCGAGGTTTTCATGGTCATTGAATTGGCTTGATGCTTCATTATGAAGGGAGGGCCCGCTCCATTTCCGGCTCGTTCATAGCCTTCTGCATAGTACGATCTCTAACGCCTCTCTGCGTCTCTTTGGCTCGATCCGACTTTGTCCGAATCGGCTCGCTTTTTCCAGCACTCCCTCTCCTTGTGGCCTTTCTTGCCACAGTACCAGCAATCCGGCATGGCCTTCTCTTGCCGTCTTCCGGCGCCGCCATGACTCCCCCTACTTGCGGAGGGTTCGAAATTGCTTCCGGTATCTCGATTATGTCGTACATTCTGCTCTTTTCGGCTGCCTCCATTGCGCGCCAATCCACCTTGTCCACCACGAACACAAGGCCTGTCATCCTCCGTGTAAAGCATCTTGCCATCGGCGTTCGCACTCGTCGACGCACCCGCATGGTTTTCTTCTACGAGCAACATTGTAGACCGCCATTATGAAAGGTCTGAACTTTAATGCCAAGCCACCAAGACAAACCTGCACCATTTCATCTTCCTCGACGTTCACGTTGACGGAGGCGAGAGAGTCGCAGTTTTCTTTGATCTCGGTGGTGTAATCAACCACTGACATATCTCTTTGTCGTACATTGTTGAGCTCCTGTCTGAGTTGCAGCTTCTTGGCCGTTGTGCTGGCGGCGAAAATCCTTTTGAGATTCGCCCACGCGTCCTTTGGCGTCTTGGCATCCCAAATATAGCTCAAAAGCTGATCGCTCACACAAGACGCGAAGCAGTACAACAGTCTGCTTGCCGCTTGTTCCCAAGCCGGATAGTCCCTGTGTGTTGAGTTGGGTGCCACATCGTTTGCTCCTTCGACATAACTCCAGTAGCCATGGCCAAGCAGGTACTAGTGCACCTTGTAAGACCAAGATGCATAGTTGCTTCTGTCAAGCTTTTCCGTCGGAAGTGAGCTTCCCATTCCTCTGTCCATAGTACAGTCTTTTTCTTCTCTGAAAGCGAACAACTTCAACTCTGTTTCGTCACAAACTTTTCTTGTCGGTTGCAGAGGTTCTCAACCCTCGCACTTTGATACCATGTAAAAGAATACGTTGTGCGGAAGCGTGTGCGTAAGACACAGAGTGCACAGTTTGGGAGAATAAGACAGTTCAGTAAAACATAGAAAACATAGAGATGGATATGGAGGGGGAGAGACAGAGTGAGCAGATAACAAAAAATCAGATTCAAAAATAATGCTTTGTACATACACCGTGCTCAGTGAGCACCTTTTATACAAGCCCTGACTATCGGGCTGACACAAGTACTGACAGTACTTGACCGCTCATAAATGAGCCGACTACATAAACTCCCAAAATTATTCCCTTATGAGGAATATCTTTCTAACGGCCTCGCGGTTTACGCACCACTACGGCCTATCGTGCACACGGTTTTATGCACCCAGTTTACGCACTGGGTTACGCACATGATTACGTACCGAATGTTGAGCTTGTCTCTCAACAGTGCGTTTGGGTAGACCATTAATGTTTCGGTTTTAGGGTTTCATTCTTCTTCTTTTTACCTATCCGGTTAGGGTTCGATCTAGTGTTGTTTGCATATGGCCTATATGGGAATGGCTGTAAATCATATGGTGGTTTCTTAATGTAATTTGTTGATGTATCTTGTCTCGATCTACTTCTCTTTCCGTGTTAATCTCTTCTTCTTTCTCCTAGCCCCTTCCTAGTCCAAGACCCTCGTGCTCACGCCATTTTCGACACGCACGCGCAGATTTCCGTGACACCGATACTAAAACAAGGATAACAGGAAAGGAAACAACCCAAACAGGGGGAGACAAGAAGGAAAATGGAGTCGAGTCGGTTGAAGAAGTCGACATATCTGAGCAAGTGGCAACGACGGCAGAGTCAAGAAGGACAGAGCTGATCGAAGGAAGAACGCGAAGACCTGGGCGTGGTCTGATGTGGAGAAGGGCCTGAAGGATGAAGACGAATTGGAGACAACGAATTCAAACAAGAGTTGGAACAAATCAGAGCCAACCGATTCGCAAAAATGGATATTAGTAATACAATTGTTAATGCGTATTACCATCTGCCTTTATAGCTCAATGGTAGAGCATCAGTCTTGTAAACTGAAGGTCTTGAGTTTGATCCTCATTGGGGCCAATATTCAAATTCAAGTTTTACAACAAAACTTGCTCCCTTGTTAATTTTTATACAGGTTGGAAACCCTAAAGGTTCGTCCCTTTCACCTTACAATCTAATCCCACTTGACCATTCTTGTAGAGCGTTAGTATTGTAAACAAAAGGTCCCGAGTTCGATCCTTAGTGGGAGGAGAATTGCAATTGCTATACCAAAGCGCTCCCTTGTTCATTTATGTACAGGTAGGAAACCCCAACCCTAAAGTGCCGTCCCTTTCACTTTACAATCCAATCCCATTTGACCATTCTTACCTAATAAACGGTAGTTTCCCACCATTCGTTTGGCCAAGTTACATACAATTTAGCTAAAGTACAACATTTTCAAAAATACTAAGCTACGTGGAAGGAGCAAATGTAGTAGCGTCGGATTTAGTGAGAGACAGATATGTGTGGAAATGTATGTGAGGACCTATCGGTTATGCTCAACAAACAATACAGAAGGAAGGCAGGAAGATATAGACAAATGATAGACACACAGATGAAGCTTTAATAGAAGCTCTCTTAATTTCTATTCTCTCTCTCTCTCTCTCTCTCTCTCTCAGAGACTCCAGAGACTCAGTTGTACAAGAAGGTTGAGCCCAGTTTTACAACGTTAGGTTATCGCTTATATACTACGCCCTAACTATATGGCCGAGTTCACACTAGGATACAAAGTGGAAGGAGTTGGCCTTTTATGCCAACAAACTCCCCCGTAAAAGGAATACTTCTTTCCTCAATGTACATGTGTTTGGGGTTGTCTCCCTGTAAACCTAGATTACGACACTAATCTAAATTTATGTTACAAGTCGGTCGGCATATAGCTGAGTCGGTAAAGGTGAGGTCCTTGTCGAGCCTAGCATGGCTCGTTATCATGATTGACTCTTACCTTCTACTCCTCGTTCGTCTTTCTTCTGCTCGGTAGCTTGTCGTAGTCCCATCTTTGTCCTTAGTGCTCCGAAGCATTGATCTGGGAGTGACTTCGTCAGGCAATCGGCGATGTTCACCTCGGTGTTAATCTTCCGGACTTCGAGCTTCTTCTTGGTTATGAACTTCCGAATGTGATGATACTACACCTCAATATGCTTCTTCTTTGTGTGATACATGGGATTGTTAATGAGGGGAATTGCGCTCTGTGACTCGCAATAGATGGTCGGCACTAGTCGGTCAATTTGGCTTGTAGATGAGAAGTCAGCAGACAGTCGGTGCAGCCAGATTGCTTCCTTTGCTACGTCCGATGTTGCTATGTACTCGGCCTTTGTGGTCGACAAGGCCGTGCAATATTGAAGCTTCGACCTCCATGATATCGCACCACTACCATAGGTGAAAATATAGCCTGATGCTAACTTCAGATTGTCTGTATTTCTGGCATAGTCGAAGTCAGTGTAGCCTTCGACTTCGGCTGAGGTTGTCAAACCGAAAGTCAGTTGTGTATGTCTGGTCCCTCTCAGGTACCTGAAGATGTGCTTGATGGCCTCCCAATGCTTCCGTCCTAGATTTAACATGTACCATCTGACCACCCCTACGACATAGACTACGTCGGGTTGGGTCACCAGCATTGCGTACATGATACTTCCTACGACCGATGCGTAGGGCATCTTTCCATTAAGCTTTCTTTCCTTGTCCATTGAAGGAGAGTCTCTGTCCAATAGTCGGATCGATGTCGGAAGTGGTGTTAGAGTTGGTTTCACATTCTCCATGTTGAAGAGCTTCAACACCTTTCGGATATAGTCAGACTAGGAGAGTTAGAGAGTCTTGGTCATCCGATTTCGCTCAATCCTCATGCCTAGTATGTGACGGGCTTGTCCGAGTTCCTTCATCGCGAACTTGTTATGAAGGTTCCGCTTCAGCTTTCCGATCTCTGCTTGATTGTGTCCTGCAATCAACATGTTCTCGACATATAGGTTCAGATAAATCCTAGACTCGTCAGATAGTTACCGAACATACATGTGTTGAGCGGCAAGCTCAACCGGATCTGGATCGGCCGAATAAGCCTGAGCCGGATCAGCATCTAGAAGGATGAAGCTGGATCGGTGAGCCAGTGAGCTGGGGAGCCAGTTAGCTGGATCAAACAGTAACCGAAAGCCAAGTAGTAGCCTAGACCACTAGGTAGTTAGTCTCACAGTACTTCTGTCACTCCTCTTAGGACTTGTATAAATAGTGCTGTTGAGCACGTTTAATGTACAGAGAACTATTATTGTTTTGTAATAGATTATTAACGTTCAACTCTCTCTCTGTCTCTCCCGCGTACTGTGTATATTCAAGCTCTCCATTAAAGCTGCGTTTCTATGGTTTTCGGTTTTCTATTGCTTCCGCACACTATTCTTTCACATGGTATCAGAGCGTGTGGGTGGAGAACCTCTGCAACCGACATAGCTTGAAAAGGAAACCAACAAACAAGAACAGGTAAAAACAAAATGGACAGAGGAATGGCTAGCTCGCTCCTGGTGGAGAAGCTCGACAGAACCAACTACGCATCTTGGTCTTACAAGATGCACCAGTACCTGCTTGGGCATGGTTACTGGAGCTATGTCGACGGAGCTAACGACACAGCACCTGATGCGCCACACAAGGACTTCCCTGTGTGGGAACAAGCGGCAAGCAGAGTGATGTACTCCTTTGCATCCAGTGTCGGAGACCAGCTACTGAGCCATATCCGAGAGGCCAAGGTGCCCAAAGAAGCTTGGGGAAATCTGAAAAAGGTCTTCACTGCAAGCACTACAGCCAGGAAGCTTCAACTCAGGCAAGAGTTGAGCAATGTATGACAACAAGATATGTCGGTAGCTGACTACACCACCAAGATTAAAGAAATCTGCGACTCACTCGCCTCTGTCAACGTGAACGTCAAGGAGTACGAGATGGTGCAGGTTTGTCTTGGCGGGTTAGTGTCTAAGTTCGGAGCTTTCCGAATGGCGGTCTGTACGAGGGAGAATACACCGTCATTTTTCGACTTACAGTCGATGCTTCTTGTAGAGAACCACGCAAGTGCGTCAACAAATGCACCCACCAATAGCCAGATGCTGTACACAGAGGCGGATCTGCCCCGTGGGCATGGTGGACGAGGCGGGTCAGCTCGCAATGGTAGCAGCCGGCAAGAGCAGGACCGAAGGCACAGAGAGTGTGCCAACAACAGTTCTGGACCCTCCACAAGCAGGGGGAGTCAAGGCGGCGCCGGAGGTCGGCAAGCAAAGGCCGACACGGAATGCTGGTACTGTGGTAAAAAGGGCCATAGAGAAAGCGAGTGCTGGAGGAAGCGCGCCGATTCAGACAGATCCGGATCTGGGAAGGCTGGCAGAGAGAACTGGCAATGCTCGCACTACGCAGAAGGATTAGGAGGATCCAAAACTGGAAAAGTCGGTAAAGGGCCGGCCTTAGTGATGAAACACAAGGCTAACTCGATGAAGAAGACAACTTCCAAATTGGAGGATGTGTGGTACGTTGATTCCGGCACGTCGAATCACATGACGAGCCACAAAGAGTGGTTCTCTTTTGTGGAGAAATTGGAATAACCAGGAGTTGTCGAAACCAGAGACGAGACTCCACACCCAATCGTGCATGTCGGAGAAGTCCCTTTGAGCCACATCAGACAGAGGGGGAAGCTGATGAATGTATTACACATTCCGACCATCACGAAGAACTTGGTGTTGGTTGGACAGATTGTTGACCAGGGGATCCAAGTGCAGTTTACGCACCTAGGGTGCTTCATCGAGGAAGAGGGACAAATCATTGCGCAAGGGCGCAGAGACAGGAGGATGTTTATCCTCGACACCAATGACGTCGGCACCGCTTCGTTTGCCAAAGGATAGAAGATTGAGTCGGATATTGATCTCTGGCACAAGCGGATCGGCCTCGTCAATTACCAGAGGCTTCAAGACTTGCAAACGAAACAAGTTGTTTTCGGTTTGTCGAAGTTTAGTGGCCAGAAGGCCAAAATATGTGAAGCCTGCCAACTCGGGAAGCAACACCGGCTTCCATTCCTCACCGAACGAAACTGGAGCTGTAACAAGCTCAATCTAATCCATTCAGATGTATGGGGACCGGCACAGAATGTGAGTCTTGGGGGGAGTTGATATTTCGTCTCCTTCATCGACGATTACAGCCGGCACACATGGATCTACCTCATCGAGCGGAAGAGCGAAGTCTTCGAGTGTTTCCGGAACCTGCAGAGCCTGGTTGAACGGGAAACGGAGAGGAAGATCAAGGGCCTGCGGTCGGATGGCGGAAAAGAATATTTTTCTGGCCAATTCTATAGTTATCTGCAGCAAAAAGGAATTCGGAGAGAGTTCAGCTGCAGATACAGACCGGAGCAAAACGGTGTAACTGAAAGGAAGAACTGGTCAATTGTCGACGCAGCAAGGGTGATGCTGGAGGAAAAGAGCATGCCCCATTTCTACTAGGCGGAGGCGGTCCGGACGACCGTCTATATCCAAAACCGGATCGGCGACAAGGTGTCCGCGCATGAGCTATATTTCGGGCGCAAGCCGAATTTGCGACACCTTCAGATATTCGGTAGCATTGCATATGTGCATGTGCCGGATGAGAAGCGGAGGAAGTTGGATGCAAAGTCGGAGAAATGCATCCTGGTCCGTTACTCGCATGAGCAAAAGGGGTATAAATGCTATAACCCCCGGATGGTGCAGGTATGAGTTAGCCGAGATGTTGAGTTTGATGAGACGACATCATGGTATTCCTTACCGGATCCGACTTCCGACCCTGACCCGATACTGGAGGATGAGGCTAGTGAGCCTGAATCGGTCTAGGCAGATGAAGACCTCGGCACTCTAGAAGAGAGTCCGATCTCATTTTGGTTAAGTGGACCAAATGAGTGGCTGAGTCAGGGTGACCAGTTGGATGACGAACCGGCGAGTAATGGAGACTTTGTCGTGCACTCCCCGCGAAAGGAATCGAGGAGACGGTTCATGTGCAAAGAAAAGGGGAAGAAGAAGATGTCCGAATACGAAACCGGCAACGATGAGTCGGATCGGAGCAAATCCGACTCCGTTAAGGATGAAGGCGGATCTTCGGGAACGAAGTCCGACCTGGCCAAGAAGGACCCCAAACCGGGTAATAACAAGTTACGCCGGTCTTCCCGCCTAAAGAACCCAGTTACGCGGTACGGGTACAATGAGTACATGGCGCATCACTATGCGTACATGACCAAGGTGGCAGAAGTGTGTGAGCCGGAGAGCTACGTAGAAGCGGCAAGGGACGCAAATTGGCATGCCGCTATGGAGGAAGAAATGCGGGCACTTGATGCCAACGACACATGGGACCTATTTGATCCTCCCCGACATTGTAAACTGATCGGATGGAAGTGGGTATACAAGGTAAAGTACAATGCCGACGGTTCGGTTAACCGGTACAAGGCCCGGTTAGTGGCGAAGGGATACACGCAGACCCACGGAATCGACTATGACGAGACCTTCGCTCCAGTAGGGAAGATGATGAAGGTTCATGTGGTGTTGGCGGTTGTTGCGGCAAGGGAGTGGCATCTTCACAAGATGTACGTGAAGAATGCATTTTTTCAAGGAGACCTAAGAGGTCTTTATGACCCAACCTCCCGATTTCCAGACGGAGATGAACAAGTCGGTGGTATGCCGGCTGAAGAAGTCACTTTATGGCCTGAAGCAAGCCCCCCGAGCTTGGAATGTGAAGATCACGCACCGATTGCGTAAGATGGGGTTTGCAGCCTCCAAATCTGACTCTTCGTTGTTCATCCAGCAAGATCCGGATGGTCCGGTTTGCATTTTGTTGTATGTTGATTATCTAGTCATCACCGGACCCAGACTCGATGAAATTAGCCGAGTAAAGTCTCAGCTCTCAGACGCATTTGAGATGAAGGACCTAGGGAACCTTCACTATTTCCTTGGGATCGAGGTGATTCGAACCCCCGATGGTGCTCTAATGGGAGAAATCGAACCTAATGAGGATCGAGCCTTACAGAAGATAGGGCGGAAGAAGCAAGCATAGAATGCTTCTCTCCTCATGGAGCTACCAGATCTGAACACGGTGTCGTGAAGTACGAAAGCTTCACATTAAAAGTCTACAATAAGATAAATACGTAACTAAAATAAAATTTGATAATGTTTTATATATAAAGATAATATTAAGAACACATATGATAATATTATATATATGTAAAGAAAAATAATATATATATATATATATATATATATATATAGATAAATATATTATATTACACGAACAAGAGAGGACTTAAAAATAACCCCACCCTATGACTTTCAAATCTTACCATTTACTCTATACTAATAATATATATAAGATAAAGGATTTGCTTCATGATATAAAGACGTTACATGTTGTATTCAATAATACTTGAGAGACCCAAACCCAAAACCTCATATGCCAAAGTCAACACACCTACCATTAGACTAGGTCCTTTGTTTTTAAAACCATATTTTCATGTTTATTCTTATGCCACATATTTTTTCATACATGAAAGCTCAAATAAGCGAGATGCCTATCATGCATCACATGCATTTCATGCACTACATGCATGACTTGTACCCTCCAATGCATCATATGCATGGGGGCACCTATTTAAATGGTGAAAGAGAAGATCAGAGGAGGAGAAGTATGAGATATCAATCAAATATATATTACATAAGAAATACCATAAAATAGAGAAAGAAAGGAAGAAGTTCAACATAAAGGTGGAGCTCTAGCTTGGCGATCGTTGTGGTCAACTCTCAACAAGAGGGAGGCGGTTCGAGCCTTATCTTCATCAAAATATTGAAGTGAAGATTGTTGTGGCCTACTATCAAGAAAGAGAAGTGCAATTATCTTGTGAGACCAAGTTTGAAGGATCAACGACGCTTACAACCACTTTTGTAACTCTTTCATCAAATAATTAAATCTCTTTTATTCCTTCAAATATCATTCAATATCCTATCTTGTCATATCTTGTTGATCTCTATTTACTCTATCTCTACTCTTTCGTCTCTTCCGTCCATAATCCCAGTGATTCCTTCCTCACTTTCATGATATCTTTTGTTTACGCAACGCTACGCTTCTAGGCAAGCCACGCCACGACACAATTTGGTGTACCCGATGCGAAACAAGGAAGTAGAAGAGACATCTAAAGTAAAGATCAACATCAACATGGCAAGTACGAGTACAATGGATCCGGTAATGTTGTTTATTGAAAAGTTGAATCAAGATCGATTATTTCATGCCTTACGAGAAGTCCGAGAGAAGATTGGTGTGTTTGATGGCACAAATATCTCAAAGTATGTCAATATATATTATGATGAAATGGAAATGTTTGGTGTGAATGATATCAATATGATAGCAAACTTTTATAAATTAGTGGAAATGGAATTAAGAAATAGAATTCATGAAATACAAGCATTGCATAGTTTGGATTGGAATGCATTCAAAGAAGCGCTTGTGTCTGAATATTCTCGTGAAGATTTCTCTCGAGTTACTATGCGTTCATTTCATGAATGGATCTTAAAAGAAGATAAAGGGTTATCTGTGGCTGACACAAAAAAAGAGTTTGATAGGATGTATGGATACTTAAAGCCAGAAGAAATAAATTCTTTGTCTTGGCAAAAGGTTGCTTTATTTTTGCAGGCAGTTGACAAGAGATATAGAAAAGAATTGGAATTTATGCTTGAAGTGCCAAATACCGAGGATGGTATAACTGCAGATTGGAATGAGGTGACAAATGCTTGTAATAAATTTATGAAAAGAATGCAAAGGAATGGTGCAATGCTACAAATACCACATTTGGGAATCACAAATCGGCTTGAGCAAAACATCGAAGTTCAAAGACTTGGTCGAGAACCATCACACGAAATGGTCCATCAACCACGAGAAATGATCGAAACTAAGAGTGAGTCTTTGCTTGATGATTTAGTTCGAAGTATGAAAGATCTAACAATTAAAGTGGCAAAGGTTGAGAATGGTCAGACTTCGAGGAAAAGGGAACCATTTCAACCTCGATGCATGTGGTGTGATAGTCTCGAACATCGATTACATGATTGTACGGAATATAAAGACATGGAAAATCGAGACTTGGTGTATTGGAAAAATGGTAAGTGATGGTGGTGTTAAGGTTAAATTTGAAGAAGATGAAGCAAAGAAGGCTTCCACAATGTACTACTTGGCAACGGCAGGAATGCACCTCGATGACATGCCATCCCGATCATCATTCTGGGAGAAGGTTGTAAGTACCGCACAAAAGCAAAAGATGAAGATGGAAGAGCTTCATGTTGCCGGAGATTCTGTAAGGAAAACCACTGGATGGGATGTTCCAGTAGATGCTATGACGGTCTATGCTCAGATGGCAGAACACCAAGAGCATGAGGTGATAGTGGAAGAAAAAAGGAAAAGGCCAGATGATAAGATTGGCTCAACAAAAAAGCATGAGACAAGAGAAAGCAAAAGAAAAGAGATGGACGCAAAGGTCAAAAAAGGTAAATCTGTTCCTTCATTCAAAATTAATGTTTGATATTGAAAAAGATACAGATTTAAAGAAAGTTTTAGAAACAAGAATACTAGACAATCGAGTAGAATTTACACTAAGAGAAGTGTTAGGTATTGCAAAAAGGGAATTTCATGATGAAAAAATTGATATTGTGCGAAGAAAGAAGCAAGTAAATGAGCAAGTTAAAGAGACAAATCCGAAGGTGGCATATGAAGTGGTGAGCAACGAGTCAAACAATATCGTTGTTGACTCTCAATATGCATCAACCTCAATGATAAATTCAACAGATGTAAGAAGCCATTACTCTCGCAAATGTTGGGCAAGAGCCACTACTGAGCATCATGTGAAGATTGGAAATGTTCCAGACCCCGTGATGGCACTTATTGATCATGGTTCTGAAATAAATATAATGAGTGCTGATTTTTACAAGAAAGGTAGATGGCCAATTGATACTCAACATGGTTGGCGAGTAAAAGCTGCCACATCAATCACGGAAGATTTATTTGGTGCATGCCCAAATGTAAAGGTTACTATTGGTGATATAGAGGTAGATCAACATTTCTTTGTGCAGGAAGGATCTACCTACACAATATCAAGAACAACCGCCCTTAAGCCTCCCTGTCCTGAGTAACGATGTCCCACCAGCCCCTCTGCCGAACCCGAGCCTGAGTGCTACTGTTACCGAAGCACACGACGACGCCACAGCTCACCCTAGGGTAGCCACGGTCGATGCAAGCACAATGACGGATTCAGTACAGACAAACGAGACATCGTCACTGGCAGATAAAAGCCCGCACCCCCAAACCAGCCATGCTTCCATGCAAACGCCACCACCACCTGTCGTCATGGAAAGATCTACACAAACGGATAGGGAACCCACTCCCCGGAACCAGCAAGCTACAACCCAGACAGGGCCTCCCCTCCATGACTACTGAGAGGAGCTTAAGGCCCAGATCGCTCTGGCCAAGTTGGCAGAACAAAACCACAACAACATTATTGGCCAACTACGGTAACAAGCCACGGGCCGGGAAGCTAACCTTAAGCAATTGCTTGTTGAAAGCTCGGCCGCACTCAAAGGACAAGAAAGAGAGGACCTGATGAACCTTCAGGTCTCTATCACCGAGGCCAAAGAACGAGTCATCAAAGAAGCAGAGAGGAATAGCCAATGGGAACGCAAGCTATTCGCAGACAACTAGGAATTACGCCGTCAACAAAGGGCATTACAAGAATTGGCAAACGAACACATGCAAAAGTGGAGGATCTCTGAAGAGAAAAGGGCGAAAATTTCCAATGCTTATCACCAGTTGCAAACAGAGGACATCGCCGCCAGGGAATGACAACGGGATGCTTGGTGACAAGAAATGGACGAAACTGTAGCTCAGCACAACAAACATTACGAGCAGACAATCGCGCTCGTAACCGCAAAAGCAAAAGATAACCAAGCTACTCTGGTGCTCCTCGTCCGCAAATGCCAAGAAGATGCCAAGGCCGCAAGGGAGAAGTGCAAGTTCACCGAGATAGCATCGGCATGGATGATACTAAAATAAAGATCCTGATCAACAAGTATCGCCAGCAATTCACCAAGAAGAACGAGGAAACGCTCGACCGTGTATGGCAGGAATGGTCAACCCAAGCCACTAAACTACACATATTACGTGCGGACGCCGAGAACCGAAGGAAGGAGGGCCGAGGGTTTTACAAGTTGGACGACACCAGCATCCAGACCCTCCGTGACGACTTGACTGAGGAATATCATACCTTAGCAGCATACCACACCGCGACCATCGAACAACTTCTAGAGGAATTCAGCGACAAGAAAATGATGTTCCGTTTAGAAGCCGAAGCTTATGAGGAGGAACGCCTAGCTACCGTGACTAACAGAGCTCCCACGACCGATGAGCACGAACCCGAGCCAACCACCATGGAAGCCAGACAGGAGGAACCCGCCCCTACAAATCCCCACATCACAACTGAGCCACAAACTATGACCACGACCTTGCTTGAATTGGAACCAACAGAGGGCGGCGCACACGAAGACACAACCATCCCCGACTCGACAGCAAAACCCCCATCACCAACCCCACCTTCCGAGCAGCCAAACCAACCCCACTCCCCCAGGATATCCTCGGCATATTAGAAGAGGATTAAAACAAACCCATAAGCCCTTGTATAAATGAGCAACTTTTGTAAACTTTTTTGTTTTTTCAAAATCCGTGGTTATCCCTCCACATTGTGAATCGTGGGTCCAACGGACAAAGTCCTATCCCACGGGCGTGCTAGGTGTTGTCCATAGGCCAAAAATATAAATACAGAATATGAAAACTCGCCGGTAGGTAGAAAAGTAGGTGCGGAAATAGGTAGAACTAGAGTAGTCGAGTTTTTAGCCCTCACAATCAGCCGATGGCTCAGCTCTGTCTAAAGAAGAAAACTAT
Organism: Azolla caroliniana; assembly: GCF_043228905.1. Taxonomy (NCBI): domain Eukaryota; kingdom Viridiplantae; phylum Streptophyta; class Polypodiopsida; order Salviniales; family Salviniaceae; genus Azolla; species Azolla caroliniana. The sequence continues at coordinate 23,857,596 of NW_028230436.1, read as the reverse complement.
ATAAACCGAGATCTGCATACCTCGAGGGGGGATATCTAGATTATTTAGCAAGATTAATATCGTAGCACTGAGCTCTGCACAAACTGTTTCCGCCTGAGAGCCGAGTACTGTAATCATTGTGAGCTTTCTCATTTAATATAAGTCTTGCTCTTACTGTTCCTTCATATGTGTATTCTCCCCGTACTCGTAAACCGAGCTACGTCTATGTCTAACGGGTTGTAGCCTGTGTACGCTCCTCGTTCCCATAACATCTTCTCGGTGTAGAAGAGGCTTCCACGTAACACGACCCCTTGATACTGATAGCCTGTGGGCTCATCGAAGGTGTTTTCCCCCAGAATTGGTTAACACCGCTCGTATGACCATTGAAGTACATAGTACTTCTATTAGTCCTTTTGAGGACTTGTATAAATAGTGTTGTTTAGCACGTTGTACGTACAGAGTTACAAAGTGTTATTTTTAAATTGAGTTTATGCTCTCTTTGTCTCTCCCGTGTATGCTAAGTAATCTCTAGCTTCCATTGAACATATTTTTTATTCTCTGTCTCTATCCGGTTAAACCGGTTTGTCAAAGCTTCTGCACGCTAACTTTTACATGGTATTAGAGCGCGAGGGTTGAGAACCTCTGCAGTCGATAGACGCTTCCGAAGACAAACCCTAATACCTGGTGAAGAACAAAAGAGAACCAAAGATGTACAGAGGTATGGCAAGTTCATTTCCCATAGAAAAGCTCAACTAGAGCAACTATGCATATTGGTCATACAAGATGCACCAGTACCTGTTGGGGCATGGATATTGGAGCTATGTGGAAGAAACTAACGAGCTAGCACCGGAGCCGGCACACAAAGACTTCTCGGCATGGGAGCAAGGAGCGAGCCGAGTATTGTACTGCCTCACGTCTTGTGTGCATGATCAGATGCTTGGCTACATCAAGGATGCAAAAACGCCAAAGGAGGCTTGCGAAAATCTACAAAAGATTTTCGCCACAAGTACCACAGCCCGCAAGTTGTAGCTCTGGCAAGAGCTAAACAACATCCGACAGAGAGATATGTCGGTTACGGACTACACCACCAAGATTAAGGAGATCTGCAATGCACTCGGATCCATCAACGTAATAGTGGAAGAAGACGAGATTGTCCAGATCTCTCTCGGTGGTCTATCACAATGGTACACGCCAATCCGGACGGCAATTTGGACCCGGGAGAAGCCACAGTCCTTCTTCAACTTACAATCAATGTTGATTCCAGAGCATCTAACCATATGACGGGCCATGAAGAATGGTTCTCATTTTTTGAGAAACTAGAACAGCCGGGGATTGTCGAAACCGGAGACGACATCCCTCACCCAATTGTGCATGTCAGAGAAGTCCCTTTAAGCCATGTCAGAGAAAAGGGAAAGCTAATGAACGTATTACACGTTCCGACTATCACAAAGAACCTAGTATCAGTCGGACAAATAGTCGACTAGGGAATGCAAGTGTGGTTTACACACCTCATGTGCTTAATGAAGGAAGAAGGCCGGATAATTGCGCAAAGGCGCAGAGAAGGAAGGATGTTCTTCCTCAACACTAATGACGTCGACACTGCCGTGTTTGCCAAAGGACAGAAGATTGAATCGAACATCGATCTCTCGCATAAGCGGATCGGCCACGTCAACTACTGGTGGCTTCAAGATCTACAATCAAAACAGGTTGTGTTTGGATTGCTGAAGTTTAGTGGCCCCAAGGCCCAAATATGTGAAGCCTGCCAACTTGGGAAGCAACACCGGCTTCCATTCCCCACTGAACAAAACCGGAGCCATAACAATCTCGACCTAATCCATTCGGATGTATGAGGATCGACACAAAATGCTAGTCTTGGTGGGAGTCGATATTTCGTCTCCTTCATTGACGGCTATAGATGACACACATGGATCTACTTCATCGAGAAGAAAAGCGAAGTCTTCGACTATTTCTGGAACCTTCAAAGCTTAGTCGAAAGGGAAACAGAGAGGAAGATAAAGTGCCTATAGTTGGATGGCGGAAAAGAATACTTTTCCGGCCAATTCAACAGTTATCTGCAGCAGAACGGAATTCGGAGAGAATTCAGCTACTGATACACACCGGAACAAAACAGTGTGGCCGAGAGAAAGAACTGGTCGATTGTCGACGCGACACGGGAAATGCTAGAGGAGAAGAGCATGCCCAAATTCTACTAGGCTGAGGGGTCCGGACGACCATCTACATCCAAAATCGGATCGGTGACAAGGTGTCAGCACAGAGTTGTATTTCAGGCAGAAGCCGAATTTGAGGCACCTTCGGATCTTCAGTAGCATAGCATATGTGCATGTACCGGATGAGAAGCAGAGGAAGCTGGATCCGAAGTCAGAGAAGTGCATCCTAGTCGGTTACTCGCATGAGAAGAAGGGGTATAAGTGTTATAACCCCCAAACTAAACAGGTCTGAGTAAGCCCAGATGTCAAGTTTGATGAACCGGCATAATGGTACTCTCTACCGACTCCAACTTCCGACTCCGACCCGATTCCTAAAGATGAGGCTAGTGAGCCCGAAGAGTTCTAGGCAAAAGATGAAGAATTCGGTACTCTAGATGAGAGTCCGATCTCATTCCGGCGAAGTGGGCTGAATGAGCGGCTGAGTCGGGATGACCAATCAGATGAAGAACCGGCGAGTAATGGAGACTCTACCGTGCTCTCCAAACCGGTCAACCCGCCAAAAGAACCCTGTCAAGAGGTAAAGGTATAATGAGTACATGGTGCATCAATATGCATACATGACTAAGGTGGTTGAAGTGCGTGAGCCGGAGAGTTGTACGCAGAAGCAGCAAAAGACGCAAATTGGTGTGTTGCTATGGAGGAAGAAATGTGGGCACTTGATACCAATGACACATGGGACCTGGTTGACCCTCCCCGACAGTGTAAACTGATCATATATAAGTGGGTATAAGGTGATGTATGTCATGATATGGCAAGACGCGAACCCATGACCTTATGCTACATGGGTCGAGCTCTTACCATTAGACTATGAATTGTAATTTGTAAGATATTATTTTCATTTATGCTTTATCATAGAAAATTGATGTATATTCCAGATCTCTCTGGAACATTCTAGAAGCTTCAGGATTATTCCCAAAAACACTATAAAAGGAGGCACAAGGCATTGTTTTGAACCAAATTGGTTCAACACCAGTCTTAAGCCTCTTAGCCGATTTGTACTTATCTTTCATATAATATAAGAGCTGTTGTCATCATCCTATCTCTCTCTCTCCTCTTCTCACTTACTCTCTCTCGGGAATCTTACGCAGTCACGTCCTCTTAGTACTAATAGTACTACTCTTCTTAGTACTAATTCCATCTCTGCTTTAGTATTATTCCTGACAGTTTGAACCAATTTTCCCCCTCTTTCCTCTAGCCTACTTGTCGTTCTCCCTCATCCTCCTACCCTTTTCCCTCTACTATGGCTACTGTTAGCGCCCAAGAATATCAATCCGTTTTCTCCGAGTTACAGTGCCTAAAAGAAAAGTTTGTTGCCCTAGAACAAGAAAACCAACGGCTGATAGGGGATCTGCAACAAATCGCTCTAGAAAAGCAACAAATGCAGCAACAACATGGGGAGTTAGCGTTACGGGTGCAACAACTCGAAGCGGCATTGCAACAACAAGGATCAAGTCCCCAAGGATTTCATAAAGAGCCGAAGATTGAACTTCTTGTGAAATTTGATGGAACGCGATCGCAATTCAGGGGATTTCTTAATCAAGTACGATTAGTACTCCAAATGCATCCTTCCCGATACCCCACTGATGCATCCTGAGTCGGCTTAATAGGCACGTTGCTTAGCGGCTCAACCTTAGCATGGTTCGCTCCGCTTCTAGAAAAACAATCGCCCTTGCTTAATAACTTTGAAGATTTTATTAGTGAGTTCAAAGCCTGCTTTGGAGACACCGACAGCATCAGGACGGCGATCAACAAGATCCGGCGATTGCGTCAAGGCGATCGTCCAGCCTCTGCCTACGCGGCGGATTTCCGCCTACTCGCTTCCGACATACCTTGGGATGATCAAGCACTAATGGAGCAGTTTCGCTATGGCCTATGAAATGATGTCAAAGATCTACTTCTAACCTTCCCCGAAGAACCAAAGTCTCTTACGGAGGCAATCAGTCGAGCGGTCCGATGTGACAACCGCCTCTTCGAACGGCGTTCGGAACGTCAATTACAGATACCACACACTAGGCCGGAGCCCACTTACGCCGCAGTCACGGCTAGACCGTTTGCACGAGACATACCTCAAGCAAATACTTCGACACCGATGGAGATTGATACCATGTGTCGACGCGGCCCGTTATCGGAAGAAGAAAAGCAACGACGACGTGCAAATCGATTATGTCTTTATTGCGGTGGACCAGGGCATATTGCAATCAATTGTCCCCATAGGCCAAGAAGACAGGTAAATCAAATTGTAGCCTGTACTAAACCCGAGTCAATTCTTCCCTTAGGAGTGTCTGATAGTATTAATAGTACTAATAGAGTGTTTGATAGTATTCATAGTACTAATAGCCCAAGTATCTCAAATAAATTTGAAATCCTTAGTCAATTAGATGAAGAGTTAAACGATTGAGTCTAGCCAAAATAGGAGCCGTTTGGTTGGACAGCAGCCCTAGATCTGTACAGCCCATTAGTGGTTCCATTCCTTCAAAGCAAGTTAGCAATGTGTTCCTAGCCCAAGTCATTGTTAGTACTAAAAGTACTCCCCCAGTACCCGTCCTAGCACTTTTAGATTCCAGAGCTAATTCCGGTTTACTGGATCGAAATTTTGCCCAAGCTTTTCGGATATCCTTAAGAAAACTTCCTTGTCCCGCATCTGTAGTAGTCATTGATGGTCGTCCCATTGCTTCCGGGAATATTGTAGAAGAATCAGAACCCATTCAAGTTGTCCTAGGTAGTTTTGTGTGTGTAATATCATTTAATATAATTAGTAGTCCAGAGCATCCCATTGTCTAGGATTACCTTGGTTTGAATTACATAATCCAGCCATAGATTGGAGAACAAGAGAAGTCTGATATCGACCACCCCAAGAATCAACTCACCAAGTTTCGACCATTTCACTCCATCAACTACGCGAAGAAGGACCCAAGGAGGCAATGTTCCTATTTGCAATATAAGTACATCCTTCCAACACTATTAAGAAGGACTCCTCAGTACAACTTCCACCAAAATATCATCCTTATGCCGATGTATTTGACAAGGTAAAAGCTGGTACCCTTCCTCATCACCGTCCCTATGACTGTCCCATCGATTTACAACCAGGAACCGAGCCACCATGGGGACCAATTTACAACTTGTCACCCACCGAGTTAGAAGTCCTTCGAGCCTACATAGAGGAGAACTTGGCAAGCGGGTTCATCCGCCATTCGAAATCTCCGGCCGGTGCACCCATCTTCTTTGTCAAGAAGAAAGATGGCTCACTTTATCTTGTCGTTGATTACCGCGGATTGAATAAAGTCACCATTCGGAATAGGTATGCACTTCCTCTTATATCAAGTCTTTTAGAGCGAGTTAATGGTGCCAAGTTTTTTACTAAAATCGACCTACGAGGAGCATATAACCTCGTGCGGATCCGACCGGGAGATGAGTGGAAGACCGCCTTTCGCACGCGGTATGGGCATTTCGAGTATACTGTTATGCCGTTTGGCCTAACCAATGCACCCGTAGTCTTCCAACACATGGCAAATGATATATTCAGAGACCTCTTGGATATCTGTTTGATCATTTATCTGGATGATCTATTGATTTATTCGAAGACCCAGGAAGAGCACAATTCTCATGTACTATTAGAACTAAAGCGACTCCGCGAGAATGGTCTTTATGCCAAGCTAGAAAAATGTAGCTTTGACTGCAAGCAAGTGGAATTTCTAGGCTACGTCATCTCCTCAAAGGGCGTCGCCATGGATCCAGCTAAAATCCAAACTATACTAGAGTGGCAAATTCCACGGTCGGTACGAGATGTACAATGTTTTCTAGGTTTTGCTAACTTCTACCGTAAGTTTATATAGGATTACTCGAAGATTATTTTACCTCTCACACAACTTACAAAGAAGGGCCACGCATTTCTTTGGTCCATAGAAGCAGATATGGCTTTTCGGCATCTTAAGAAAGCCTTTACATCAGCATCGATTCTAGCTCATGTGGATACAAGCAAACCATTCATCATGGAGGCCGACGCATCAGATTTCGCCCTCGGTAGCATCCTTTCTCAACAAGGCGATAAAGAAGAGTTGCATCCGGTGGCTTTCCATTCGCGCAAATTCGATGTCGCAGAAATCAACTACGAAATACATGACAAGGAGTTATTAGCCATCGTGGATTCATTTGTACAATGGCGGCATTTCTTAGAGGGCTCTCCACATCAGGTCATTGTCTTTAGCGATCATAAAAATCTTGCTTATTTTCAGAACGCTCGCGTACTAAATCGACGGCAAGCTCGATGGGCGCAATTCCTCACGCGTTTCGACTTCAAAATCACATATCGACCGGGGAAGCAGCAAGGAAAAGCAGATGCACTATCAGGGCGTTCATATCTTGCACCTTGTCCTGGTGACGCAACATTTGATAATCAAAAGCAAGTAAGCTTGGGACCAACACGATTGCACACGTCGCGGATTTTTCCCACCCCAATGGATTCACGGATTACTGATGACATACGTGCAACCTTGAAGACGGATAGTTTTGCTCAAGACATCCTGGCGCACATTGATACTTCTCGGGCATCCTGTTCTCAGTCTCAACAACCAGGTATTGACTACCGACAATTCGAATATCATGATGGTTTGTTATTCTTTAAAAAGCGCGTATATGTCCCCGATTGCTCCTGTTGCCTTCAAATCGTCCAACATTGTCACGACACCCATACGGCGGGACATTTCGGTAGTACTAAGATGTTGGAGCTAGTGCAGCGATCTTTTTGGTGGCCCCACATGCGCCGTTTTTTCGACGACTACGTTCAGACCTGTGATGCTTATTGCCGAGCAAAAATGCCACGACACCATCCATATGGCTTATTGGAACCCTTACCAATTCCAAGTAAGCCGTGGCAGTCTATTTGTCTTGATTTTATCACAGATCTGCTGGTCTCGAAGGGGTTCGATGCTATCCTAACCGTCGTCGATCGATATATGAAGATGGCACATTTTGTGCTGTGTACTAAAGCCATCACTAGCGAGGAAACCGCCGCTCTTGTTATGCGTGAGGTATTTCGGCATCATGGCCTCCCAGACAGTATTATCAGTGACCGAGGCCCGCAATTTGTCTCCAAATTTTGGCAGCATCTCTTCAAGATGCTCAAGGTCTCCTGCAACCTCTCCTCCGGCTACCATCCTCAAACCGACAGGCAGGCGGAACGAACAAACCAAATGCTAGAGCAATATCTCCGGTGTTTCTTGAGTTATCAATAGGACGATTGGGCCGAGATTCTCCACTTTGCGGAGTTTGCGTATAATAATGCTATTCATTCCTCGACTCGGGTCTCCCCATTTTTCACTTATACCGGTTTCCATCCTCGCTGGTCGGTGATCGACACTCCGGAGCTACCTACCAACCCTCGTGCCGAGGATCATTTGGAAAGGCTACGCAAGATCCAAATGGATCTCTCTACTCACCTTCGTCATGCTCAACACACATAGAAGACTTATGCGGATCGTCATCGGATTCCCTCCTCTTTTGCCATCGGAGATCGAGTATGGCTCTTACGTCGTCACATCAAGACTACTCGACCATGTGACAAGTTGGATTATCGACGACTCGGTCCCTTCCGTATTACGGGTAAGATTAATGATGTCACCTTCCACCTTGATCTCCCTCCGCAGCTTCAGATACATCCGGTTTTCCATTGTTCTCTTCTTGAACCTTATCAAGCAAACACCATTCCCGATCGTGTGACACCACCGCCGCCCCCGCTGGAGTTGGACGCCGGCCCGGAGTATGAAGTTGCTGCCATCCTCGATTCCAAACTTGTTCGCAACAAACTTTATTACTTGGTCGATTGGCTCGGTTATAGTCTGAGCGAACGTACTTGGGAACCCGTCGAGCATGTTGCCAATGCACAGGATCTTCTTGCTGATTTCCACCGAAAGTATCCGGACAAACCCGGTCCGCAATTAGCGCCGACTCGTTCCACTCGTCGTCTTTAAGGGGGAGATAGTGTCATGATATGGAAAGACACGAACCCATGACCTTATGCTACATGGGTCGAGCTCTTACCATTAGACTATGAATTGTAATTTGTAGGATATTATTTTCATTTATGCTTTATCATAGAAAATTGATGTATATTCCAGATCTCTCTGGAACATTCTAGAAGCTTCAGGATTATTCCCAAAAACACTATAAAAGGAGGCACAAGGCATTGTTTTGAACCAAATTGGTTCAACACCAGTCTTAAGCCTCTTAGCCGATTTGTACTTATCTTTCATATAATATAAGAGTTGTTGTCATCATCCTATCTCTCTCTCTCCTCTTCTCACTTCCTCTCTCTCGGGAATCTTACGCAGTCCCGTCCTCTTAGTACTAATAGTACTACTCTTCTTAGTACTAATTCCATCTCTGCTTTAGTACTATTCCTGACAATGTACAATGTCGACGGTTCGGTCAACCGGTACAAAGCACAGACCCACGGAATCAACTATGACGAGATCTTCGCTCCGTTGCGAAGATGACGATGGTTCGTGTGGTCTTGGTTGTTGATGCGGCAAGGGGGTGGCATCTTCACCAAATGGACGTGAAGAATGTGTTTCTTCAAGGCGACCTTGAAGAATGGGTCTATATGATCCAACCCCCCGGTTTCCAATCAGAGATGAAAAAGTTGGTAGTGTGTTGACTCAAGAAGTCACTTTACGGTCTGAAGCAAGCCCCCTGAGCTTGGAAAGAGAAGATCACACACTGATTGCGTAAGATGGGCTTTGTGGCCTCAAAGTCCGACTCGTCACTGTTCATCCGGATCGAGGTGATCTGGAACCTCGACGGCATATTGCTTTCACAAAGACACTATGTGTTCAATATGCTATACAAGTTCAGCATGACGGAATGCGGACCGATCTCCACACCCCTGGACCGGAACCTGAAGCTACATTCCGACTCTGGACCAACTTGCAATGAGAAACGGTTCCGACAAATTGTCGGAAGCCTCATATACTTGACAATCACTCGACTTGAAATCAGTTACCCAATTAGAGTGATCAGCCAGTTCATGCAGAAGCCGACCGTCGAGCAACTTAAGTGCGCACACCGGATACTTCGATATGTTAGTGCCACGAAGGACCGGGGATTGTTATACCGACACGGTATAGTTGGGAAGTGACGAGAACTCAACGCTCCTTATGCGCAATGCTCGGCCACAACCGAGCTTAAAATCATACACAGAAAACGGGAACGAATGCACGACACAAGAGAAGAGACGAGTACGCAGGATGTTTACGTGGAAAACCCAAACTAAGGGAAAAACCACGGCAGCCCACAGGCTGCAAACTATCACTATGCTAGAATGTACAACAGTGAGTTCACGGAGGCAACAACCTCGTGCTCACGATCCTCGCCACAGAGGCAACAACCTCTGGGTGAAAGCATGCGAGTGGAAACAATTAGCTATGTCCTTGACATAGCTAATTAGCTATGCAAAAAGCTACCATTGATAAATAGTCATTTTAGTAAAAAGCCATCATTAATAAATTAAGTATGCAAAAAACTACCATTGAAAATACTAGAGTGTTTTAATTACATATGTAAATGAGTGCCATAAATGTGCAACATAAATTGATGTGTGCACCATAAATGTGTACCATAAATTATATATCGAATTCCTAGGTCCATTATGCATGATCCTTTGCCACATCACGTAGGCCATCTCTAGTTGAGTACTGTGGGTTAGTTGCTACCACTGTTGCTAAACCCTATCGAGTCCACCTGCCGCCACTCTACACTGAGGGGCCGCTACTGTGCGTTCCAAGCATCATCAAAGAGCTGCTCAATCTGATGGGGTTCTCTTCTCTGTGACACTCTACACTCAGGGGCCACTACTGTGCATTCCAAGCATCATCAAAGAGCTGTTCAATCTGACGGGGTTCTCTTCTCTGTGCCACTCTACACTCAGGGGCCATTACTGTGCGTTCCAAGCATCATCAAAGAGCTGTTCAATCTGAGGGGGTTCTCTTCTCTGTGCCACTCTACACTCAGGGGCCATTACTGTGCGTTCCAAGCATCATCAAAGAGTTGTTCAATCTGAGGGGGTTCTCTTCTCTGTGCCACTCTACACTCAGGGGCCGCTGCTGTGCGTTCCAAGCATCATCAAAGAGCTGTTCAATCTGACGGGGTTCTCTTCTCTTTGCCACTCTACACTCAGGGGTTGCTACTGTGCGTTCCAAGCATAATCAAAGAGCTATTCAATCTGACGGGGTTCTCTTCTCTTTTCCACTCTCACTCAGGGGCCGCTACTGTGCGTTTCAAGCATCATTGGTAACTGTTCAATCTGACGGGGTTCTCTTCTCTATGCCACTCTATTCTCAAGTGCCTTCTATGTGCGTTTCAAGCATCATCGGTAACTGTTCAATCTGACGGGGTTCTCTCCTCCATTGCCATCATTCTATACTCAGTTGCCACTACTGTCCAGTCCCGGATTGCTTCCACATTTCGATTTGACGGAGTTCACTCATCCAACGGCAACATTCTACACTCAGTTGTTGCCATTGGTCGGTCTTGGATCGCCTCCTCAACTGTTGGATCCAACAGAGTGAAATCCTCTACTGTTCGGTCTTGGATTGCAATAACTTTTCTGTCTATTGATTATCTTGTGTATTGTTGTGTCTAATCTTGTGTATTGTGTGGAATATTTTTGTGTATTGTTGTTGCCCATAGCCATCTTTAATACTTGTTTTTTTTTCTGGAAATTTAGGGTTTTAACATGTCTAGCCAAATGGAAGGGGAAGAAGGGTGTTTAGAATTACCCCTCAATGATCATAAGGATAGGGATGATGTTATCAGGACACAACAAGCCATACGAAACTATTGGGCAGAAAAAAAAAGGAAACATCGTCAATTGTTGAAGGATACGAAAGCCACACTCAGTAAAGGTAAGGATAGTTTAGCTGAGAATGTAAGTAATGCGACTACCATCATAGAGAGAAAGGTTGTAGACTATTTCAATGTTCAAACCAAGCACATCAGCAATGAAGAAAAGAAGGTAGTACTTTATGGAATATGTAATGATCCATCGATAAAGGACTTAGTTGATTGTGATGGTCTTAATGCAAACATATCATCTATTTTAGTAAATAATCTTCGTAATAGTTTCGTATCCATGAGCAGGTCAGAAGATGATCTTGTCTTAAAAAGGTCTAGTCTAATGATGTTACTTAATAGTGATGTTGACGATATAAACATCAGTGAGCTATCTAAGGTAATTGGTGTTAGTAGAAAAACAGTGTACAATACAATGAACCGTATAATTTCCTCGGGTGAAGGAACTAGTCTACTAAAGCTAACTACAAGATGTAAGCCAATGACACCCATAACATTTGAAATCAAGGATGTAATCACAATGTTTTGGACTAATGAGAGTAGGGTTTCACCCAATAAAAAGAATTTATGCAGGAAACGTGTTGGAAGAAATCAATACGAGGAGCATCCCATTCATCTTCTTGATGTACCTCAGGTATTTACATTTATCTCAACATTTGTTTTGACTCTACTCGGAAAGTTAATTAGCTCAGTTAGCAGAAAAGCTAATTAGCTTATCAGTTACATTTACCTCAGTTAGCTACTAGGATCGCTACTACATAGGTAACTAGCTACTCTCAATAGTTACTACCATGATAGCTAATTAGCTATTCTCAATAGCTAATTTAGGTACTACCAGATAATTAGCTGTACTGCTAGCTAGTTAGCTATCATGGTAGCTAGTTAGCTATTTCGTTATTACCAGCTAATTAGCTACTAGGAAAGCTAATTAGCTACCATGATAGCTAATTAGCTACTATGATAGCTACTACATAGGTAACTAGCTACTCTCAATAGCTACTACCATGATAGCTAATTAGTTAGGATAGCTAATTAGCCACCATTATAGCTAATTAGCTACTAGACCAGCTAATTAGCTACCATGATAGCTAATTAGTTACTAGGACAGCTAATTAGCCACCGTGATAGCTAATTAGCTACCATGATAGCTAATTAGCTACTATACCAGCTAATTAGCTACCATGATAGCTAATTAGCTACTATACCAGCTAATTAGTTACTAGGAAAGCTAATCAGCCACCATTATAGCTAATTAGCTACTAGACCAGCTAATTAGCTACCACGATAGCTAATTAGCTACTAGACCAGCTAATTAGCTACCATGATAGCTAATTAGTTACTAGGAAAGCTAATTAGCCACCATGATAGCTAATTAGCTAGTAGACAAGCTAATTAGCTACTAGGACAACTAATTAGCTACTAGGACAGCTAATTAGCTACCATGATAGCTAATTAGCTACTACGACAGCTAATTAGCTACCATGATAGCTAATTAGCTACCATGATAGCTAATTAGCTACTAGAATAGCTAATTAGCTACTACGACAGCTAATTAGCTACCATGATAGCTAATTAGCTACTAGAATAGCTAATTAGCTACTAGAATAGCTAATTAGCTACTAGAATAGCTAATTAGCTACCATGATAGCTAATTAGCTACTAGGACAACCAATTAGCTACTAGGATAGCTAATTAGCTACTAGGATAGTTAGCTAGTTACGAGAATAACTAATTCCCCTTTATTACGCAGGTCGATTTATTTATTAGGTTCAAACGAATGCATCCAACTATCAAAGTTCAACTACGAACATTCGAGTCTCTTAAGCCACACTTTGTGAGACGCTTAAAGGATCGATACACATGTTGTTGCATTTACCATGTACAGATGGGTTTTCTGAAGGACTCTGTTAATCTACTACGTCACCATAGCGCATCCCTAACTAATACAGTTTGCACATGTGGGTGCCAAATCTGTCGATCAAGCCCGCAAGAGGAGTGTAAATCATCTGAGCACGTTATCTCTTCCATGAGTTATTTATTAGATTCAATATTGTGTCCGAGAGAATCTGACGCTATCTTCCATATTCATAAATGTGTCATGGGTTTATGTCAAGATTGTGGCCCTACTAGATTTAGGTGGTGTCCAAATGAATTGAGTAGTGAAATATTGATCTCTGTGAAGTTATTTGAGTCAGTGAACACCAATTTCGAAGGAAAGGTGTGTAAAAGAAAGGATCTAGTTCGGAAGATGCTTAAACCAAGGGATTTGGTGTCTCTGTTTGTAGTATCTCTAGGAAAGTTCATTAAACACAACTTCATTTATTCATGGCAGGCCCATCAGTTTAAGACTTGCATATCTGATTTCCCAAATGATGTAGTAGTCTCAGTAGTAGATTTCGCAGAGAATTATACTTTCAAGCAGCAGAATGAAATTCAATCTATGCATTGGTGTTCAGTTCAGGTAACCATTTTTGTGCACATAACATATTTTCGAGTTTCAGGTGATGTTAAAAAAGTAATTCATTTCTTTATTTCCGATGATAAGAAGCATGATACCTTGTTCGTCCAACACTGTTTTAAGTTACATTGGCAGTGGTTATTAGCTCAACGTTTGGAGCTTACTCAACATTGGGTCTGGTCTGACGGAGCTGCGTCACAATTCAAGGCTCGACGTCCATTTTATTTTGTGGGGAGGTATCCTGCTATAACAGGTTTGGAGATGAGATGGAATTTTTTTGGGTCTGGCCATGGTAAAGGTGAACATGATGGTGCAGGGGCTGTTATAAAGCGGGCACTTACCCATGAACAACTAAAGACAGATGGTGTGCACATGAATTGTGCATCACATGTAGTTGAATTTTTAAGAACAAATATGTCGATGAGTGCCACAGGTGTTTATTCCTCGCAAGTTCGAGATATCAAACGTGAATTTTGGGAAGTGAAGATAGATGAAGTAAATAGGGAGAAGACCTGGGAGTGCCAAGGAATTCCCGAATTGCGATCTCTGCATGTTGTTCGCGGTTATTCCAGGTTGGATGGTCATTGTATTGCGGTTAGAGAATTGACTTGTTTTTGCTTCCATTGTGTGCAGGGAAATTGGAGATATTGTCTAAACAAAGCATACATTCAGAATTGGGAGTATCACACTCTGAATGATAAGGAAGCAGTTGATGGAGAAACAGGGCAGAATGCTGACTTCACATATGAGGGACTTGGAGATACTTTGAGTGATGTCCTGAACGTTGGGGATAACTTCGCTGTAAATGCTGAAGAAGGCAATTCAGAGGGTGCTGATTTCTATATATTAAAGTGCACGGTTAGTAAACAGTGTGCAAGGCAGAATATTGTAGATGCATGGGGAAATTTTGTATCTGCCGGGACATTCTACATCGAAGGCATTTTTTATGCAAAACTAGATGACTACGAATATGTGTACAGGCTGTTAGAAGACAAACCAGCGGCGTATATGTACTCTCATTTGGTCAGATGCATCAACGTCCCAATGTCAGAATACAATAGCTGCTCCGGTTTATACACTGTTGGTGCTAATGTGTATGAATGTATTTACAATAGTATGCCATGGAATTTGTAGCTACAAGTAGCACTTACCATGTTCTCTTGTAAAACAAACATGTATTTCGCGAAAACAGATCAATAAATTCGTTTGGAATCAATTTCTTGTATACAGTCTGCTTTCTGTGCTTCTTTCTCAATAAAATCATGTCTTTTTTGTTAAGTTTTAAGTTATAAGTTATAGCGAAATAGTCATCAGTAGCTAATTAGCTGTACAAATGCAGCTAATTAGCTGTACAAATGTATTTACAATAGTATGCCATGGAATTTGTAGCTACAAGTAGCACTTACCATGTTCTCTTGTAAAACAAACATGTATTTCGCGAAAACAGATCAATAAATTCGTTTGGAATCAATTTCTTGTATACAGTCTGCTTTCTGTGCTTCTTTCTCAATAAAATCATGTCTTTTTTGTTAAGTTTTAAGTTATAAGTTATAGCGAAATAGTCATCAGTAGCTAATTAGCTGTACAAATGCAGCTAATTAGCTGTACAAATGCAACTAATTAGCTGTCAATAGCTAAATAGTCATCAATAGAATGAAATCAACAATCTGCAACATATTCCTCAAATTACACAGTAGATAAGTACAGTGGGAACAAGTAATTAAATTCTTCATTGAATAATGTCATCTCTTTACATATTTATAAATTACCATTGGAAATGTCTACAAATCTCCTATAAACAGCTAAGCTCTTGCTAGTCAGTGGAACGAGTCTACATATATTATCCGCATATTGAGCTCGGTATGGAGTCCACAACCATGCACCTAGTTGGCAGCTCACTGTTTGCACCAGGTACTGTTCAGGCATTTCCTCGGGTAGAATGAGACAGCATCTCCGAATATTGAAGTAGTGTCGGAAATGTTCTGTATCCAAAATCAATGTATTGTCAGCATTATATTCAGGCCAAGTAGCCCAAAAATCAGAAAGCCTCTTGAATCTTGCAGCTTCCATCTGCTCACAATTTTCTCGTGCCCATTGACCTTTAAAACGACTTCGCCATTTTGGGAAGAATCTTGCCAAACACTTCCACACATCTGATTTTGGTTTTTCACTCCAAATAAATAAATCGAAGTACTCCACAGCCCACTCTAGAAACTGATTTGCGTCCCTCCTTGGCTGCATATATCTCACACTCATCAAGACTTTATCCAGCTCCAAGATCAAGGCTCTTCGCTCGACTTCTAGTGGTTTAGGTTTCCATTCCTGAAACTGAGCCGCTGTTACACCATTTTCTGGTAGGATACGATCAATCTCAATCAGCTCAGGTTCGGCTGACACAACTGGTGTCCTTTTCCTCTTTAAACCCCTAGTCGACTGTGTTGGGCCTAGCTTCACATTCTGGTGCTCTTGTTTTGTCGACTTAGTTATCAATCCTTGGATTACCTCAGTGCATGTAGCTACTATTCTGCTCGATATCAGTCCACTGGTATCACATGCTGCATCTACCTGCAACACCAAGTCATCCGTGCTACATGCTGCATCTACCTGCAACACCAAGTCATCCGTGCTACATGCTTGATCAACTTGTGTGACCAGATCACTTGTGTCAGTTGCTACATCTACTTTCAAGATGGGGCCCTTTAAACATGCCGCAACATCAACAGTATCCACACTGCCATTGGCCTTACGAGCAATAGAATCAAACCCTTTAGACTCTGCAACATCAGAAAACACCAACATATTCACACTCACAAAGTAACTACTAGTCTCACAAAACAATATCCTGAACATCAAAGAGTTTCAGTCATAGAACAACACTCTTCAAATTATCTTGGAAAAACATCATAGAGTTCCATTACATAATGTGGATCAAGCAACAACCAATCTGAGGTTTTACTTGTCCAACAGGATAGTAAAACTTCATAAAACCCTAGCAAAATCCCTAAGCTAACAATCATATCCAACTAAACAGTATTTCGCTCCACTACGTCTGGGCCCCTTGACCGAGTAACTGGTCTTGTTCCCGATCGTGGCCCCTTCTTCAGCCTTTTTCTGGTTGGTTCCCCATTTAGCCTTGCTTCTAGGACCCAATGCGCAAGTGTGTCCTCCTCCGACAACCTTCCCATCGCCTCAGCAGCTAATTGCACATCAGCCGTTTCTTGAACTAGCTTTTCAAGTACAGAGGGATCTGTTTGGACATTTTCAGTAGTTGGGCTCGGTGGGGTGGAATCAAGGTCTTGAGACTCGAAGAAATGTTGCATCAAGTGTTCATAAACACTGTTGTTGTGAACCTCAGTTTTACATGTTGTTTCCACTATTTCATGGCATTTCACATCGTTGCCTAATTCAGTACACTGTTCCAAAAGAATAGGGTGCAGCTGATCTGAAGGAGATGTGATAGCAGGACTCTTACTTTCAGCCACATTGGCAGTAGTATCCTCATCTGTTGCAGCATCATCAGCACCAGACACATCATGTGCCGTCCTTAATCCACAAGATTCTACAATAACATGACAGTTATTTAGGATAGCTAATTAGCTACTTTACTAAACTATGGTAGAAGCTAGGATAGCTAATTAGCTAGTACGATAGCTAATTAGCTAGTATGATAGCTAATTAGGTACTTTACTCAACTATGGTAGTAGTTAGGATAGCTAATTAGGTACTTTACTCAACTATGGTAGTAGTTAGGATAGCTTATTAGCTACTAGGACAGCTAATTAGCTGCCAGTAGCTAATTAGCTACTAGGATAGCTAATTAGCTGCCAGTAGCTAATTAGCTACTAGGATAGCTAATTAGCTGCCATTAGCTAATTAGCTACTAGGATAGCTTATTAGCTACTTTACACAACTATGGCAGTAGCTACTAGGATAGCTAATTCGCTAGGATAGCTAATTCGCTAGTAGGATAGCTAATTAGTTGCCAGCAGCTAATTAGCTACTAGGATAGCTAATTAGTTGCCAGTAGCTAATTAGCTAGTAGGATAGCTAATTAGGTACTTTACTCAACTATGGTAGTAGCTAATTAGCTAGTAGGATAGCTAATTAGGTACTTTACTCAACTATGGTAGTAGCTAATTAGCTACTAGGATAGCTAATTAGCTACTAGGATAGCTAATTAGCTGCTAGTAGCTAATTAGCTACTAGGATAGCTTATTAGCTACTTTACACAACTATGGCAGTAGCTAATTAGTTACTAGGATAGCTAATTAGTTGCCAGTGGCTAATTAGCTAGTAGGATACCTAATTAGCTTTTTTACACAACTATAGTACTAGCTAATTAGCTAGTACCATAGCTAATTACCTACTAGGATAGCTAATTAGCTAGTAGGATAGCTTATTAGCTACTTTACACAACTATAGTAGTAGCTAGGATAGCTAATTAGCTACTATGGTAGCTAATTAGCTACTTTACTCAACTATGGTAGTAGCTAGGATAGCTAATTAGCTACTTTACTAACTATGGTAGTAGCTAGGATAGCTAATTAGCTACTTTACTAACTATGGTGGTAGCTAGGATAGCTAATTAGCTACAATGAAAGCTAATTAGCTACTTTCTCAACTATGTAGTAGCTAGGATAGCTTATTAGCTACTAGGACAGCTAATTAGCTGCCGCTAATTAGCTACTAGGATAGCTTATTAGCTACTTTACACAACTATGTCAGTAGCTAATTAGCTACTATGATAGCTAATTAGCTAGTAGGATAGCTAATTAGTTGCCAGTAGCTAATTAGCTAGTAGGATAGCTAATTAGTTGCCAGTAGCTAATTAGCTAGTAGGATAGCTAATTAGCTTTTTTACACAACTATGGTACTAGCTAATTAGCTAGTACCATAGCTAACTAGCTACTAGGATAGCTTATTAGCTACTTTACACAACTATGTCAGTAGCTAATTAGCTACTATGATAGCTAATTAGCTAGTACGATAGCTAATTAGTTGCCAGTAGCTAATTAGCTAGTAGGATAGCTAATTAGCTTTTTTACACAACTATGGTACTAGCTAATTAGCTAGTACCATAGCTAACTAGCTACTAGGATAGCTTATTAGCTACTTTACACAACTATGGCAGTAGCTAATTAGTTACTAGGATAGCTAATTAGTTGCCAGTGGCTAATTAGCTAGTAGGATAGCTATTTAGCTTTTTTACACAACTATGGTACTAGCTAATTAGCTAGTACCATAGCTAATTAGCTACTAGGATAGCTAATTAGCTAGTAGCTCATTAGCTGCCAGTAGCTAATTAGCTAGTAGGATAGCTAATTAGAAAAGACTAAGCTTATTAGCTACAGTATGGTATACCTGTTTGTTTTCTCCACTCATTTGGTAGAGTTGTACTGCAATCTCCCAAACAGAATGCAGCAATTCGACAGGCATGTTGAAAACAAAGCAGATGGTATGTGTGGTTGCATGGTTGTAGGTGAACCAACAAAGACGCAGTTTTGTCCTCCACACCTAACCCGCAAGCGATGCAACGTGCTTGAACTGTCAATAAATCATTTTCTGGTTCTACTTCATTTGGTAAGGGAGCAAGAATGTTCAGGTCCAAATCCTATCTGGTCCTTACCATTCCCTCCACAAAATGTAGCTTCTTCTTAAGGCAGCTAACTACCTGTTCTTGATGAATGTATTGTTCCTTCAACGCAACAGAGAAATTTACCGATTAATTATTGTTGTTGTTGAAAGATACACCAACTTTGCTCAGGAATCGTTAACTTACTTGAAGCTTATCCAAATTGTAATCTGCAACAGTATTTACACCTAGAAGGTCCAGGTTCATTGAAAGAACCTGGATCTCTATTTGCAGTTCTATTTTACGCTGGGGATCCAGTGGCCCCTCTAATTCAAGCTCCTGTTGCGCAACCTATTCCAGATAATGCTTGATTAGCACATTTTACCCGTTATTTATAACACAATCACATACCAGCAAAACAATAGTTACCTGAATCTTATTTCTAATTGTTGTAACAGCAGAAGTAACTTTGCTCTCCATTGCAGAAGCCATTGTGGCTTTCTCTAAATCAGTCTTAAAAAATGCCAATGTCTCACAGGCTTCATGGACATTTTTTAGCATATAGCTAACCAATGTCTCACCTGTATCATCGACATTGGCTTTCCTTGGGTGTCGGTGTGGTGTATGCCCCCGGTCTTGCTGGGAGTCGGCAGTTGCATCAACAGCTGCCATGCTCCAAAATCTGTCTATTTTTTGTGCCAAGGTCCCCATCTTTCGGCATCTTTTTACCGATGCCTCACCATAGACTGCCCAAGCTACCCTATACATTTCAGGGTCTCTAGATTCCTTCGCTGTTTTGCAGTACTCATATGCAAATGCTCTAGCAAATGAAACTGACAACTCATTGTTGACTGGGATCTCCTGATGAACTTTCTGGTGCAGTCTCATGCAGTCATCGTACAAGTCGGCTCGTACATGCTTCAGCTTGACCTTGCCTTTGACTCTAGGCATTGTATATACTGTCATCCAGTCTATATCACTGATCAATTTATCACTTAGGACAGCAGGGTCAACACCCTCGAGTGACAGACCATAGGTGTTGTGGAAGTCCTCCTTTGTCTCGCAAAATTTTGCGAAGTTTAGCACTCTCGTATACGGAGGAACGAGCCATCTGAAATATCATTTCAGAAATCAGAAATAGTGCAAAATCAGAATATGTGAGAATCAAAAACCCCAATCAACAACAACAAAAATGGTGCAAAATCTTTAACTTAACCTAATCAAAATCTGTAATCAGAAGTTTGAAATCAGAAACCCTAATCAAAATCTGTAACCAGAAGTTTGTAACCAGAAACCTTATTCAGAAATTCTAATCAGAAATTTATAATCAAAAACCCTAATCAGAAATTTCAATCAGAAACCCTAATAAAAAATTTCAATCACAAACCCTAATCAGAAATCCTAAGTAGAAATTTATAAACAAAAACCCTATTCAGAAATTCTAATTTGTAATCAAAATTTGTAACCAGAAACCCTATTCAGAAATTCTAATCAGAAATTTATAATCAAAAACCCTAATCAGAAATTTCAATCACAAACCCTAATCACTAAAGACAGGATTAAACACAAAAAAAGTAATATAAACACACCTGTTGCTACTCCCCGATTTGCGAGACATCCTTGTATGGGACTCCAAGGACTTCGCCCTATTCGATTTTGGGGAAATATGAATCGGCACCAAAGTTCAGAAAGTAGTCAAAAAGAAAAAACAAATGTTTGGGGTTTCTGTAACTGAAACATACCTGGACGATGATCGAGCGGGTTCTGTGTTGTAGCTCTCAATCTGCAATGTCGATTTTTTGCTGTTGCGGGAGCTACGTCTGCGTTCGTGCTCTGAGTACTCCATCTGCGTTCAAAATCAGACTTAGGCTAAACAGGAAATTGATGACATTGAAGTCGACCTTAGATGATGGTGATATTCCCCAAGTTCCACTATGTCTGAAACAGAAGTTCAAATATTTGAGTTTTTTCATAAATTAGTTTTTCAAATATTTGATTTTCCCACAAGAAAGACTAGCTAAACAAATAGCTAATTAGCTATGGCCATTTTAGTAGCTAATTAGCTATAATAGTGTTTCCACTCGCATGCTTTTACCCCTCTTTCTCTCTCTCACTCTCTGTACACAGTTCCGCGCTCTCTCTCTCCTTGCACCAACAAGAATAACAACTACTTACTAAAAGTTTGCCCTAAGTCATATTTATACTAATATGACTTTTCGGCTATTTACAAATATAGCCATGATGGACTCTCATAAACATATTTACTAATATGTCTCTTCATCCGGTGAGCACTCCTCACCGGGTCTGCACCATCCGGCTCTCCGTAGCCGGGTACTCCTCATCCGGTCCTCACCAGGTCTGCATCATCCGGCTCTCCGTAGCCAGGTACTCCTCATCCGGTTCTCACCGGGTCTACACCATCCGGCTCTCCGTAGCCGAGTACTCCTCATCCGGTTCTCACCGGGTCTGCGCCATCCGGCTCTCCGTAGCCGGGTACTCCTCATACGGTTCTTCTCCCTTCCCATCCGGAGGGACCTGTCTCCCAACAGGAAGCTTGTCAGATATACCTATGCCGATTGGGTTGGTGGCACAGCTGTTGCGTGGAGCAGCAAAAAGCAGCCAACAATGGCTCTATAGAGCACTGAGGTTGAATATCGGGGCGCTAGCATTGCCACTTGTGCAGCCATCTGGCTTTGGCGACTGCTGCGTGACCTCTAGATCGAGGTGGTGAAACCGATCCTGATTACTACGACAACATAAGCAGCATACAACATCACGTATTCCATGCTTAGACAAAGCATATAGAAGTGCATTATCACTTTGTTCGTGAGCAGGTCCTGAGCGGTGAAGTTGAACTTCAATATGTTCACACGGATCAGCAGGTAGCTGACATCTTCACCAAGCAGCTCGGATCAGACAAGTTGCAACATATTTCAGAGATGCTCGACATTCAGCATCTCAACATGCCGCACTTGAGGGGGAGAACAGGAATGGGAACGGATGGCACTAGAGAGGAAGAAAGAACCAAGGGGGGAGATGAGCAGAAAAAGGAAGCCAAGTTGACGGAAGGAGTCGGCACATTCGAAGAAGTCGGAGTAAACGGCAACGATGGCAGAGTCAAGAAGGATAGAGCTGACCGACAGAAGAAGGCCAAGACCCGAACATGGTCCGATGTTGTGAAGGGCGTGAAAAACGAAGACAAGCTAGAGAATACCAACTCGGACAAGACCCAAAACGAATCGGAGGCAACTGATTCGGACAAGAGCTGGAACGAATCGGAGACAGCCAATTCGGTTCAATAGTTGGATTCGGAAGAGCCGGATCAACTAAAGGCCACGCAGACACGGATGCAGCGGAAGACAACGCCAACACGGAAGAGCCTACGGGTCTATAAGCACCGGATTCATAGCAGCGAAGGAGCTGAGGTAGGCCTACTGAGCAGACAAGCTGACCAAGGAGTTCGAGGTGCGCGGAACCGGACGAGTCTCGGGGAGCGGAACCGGACTAGATGAGGAGTGCATGGAAGGTGGGAGGACGTCAGAAGGAGCCGAAGGAAAGGACCGGTTACTGCAGACACTGACACCACGATCCGACCTCAAGTTGAGCTTGAGGGGAAGTGTTGAGAGAGCAAGCTCAACCGGATCTAGATCGGCTGGATAAGTCTGAGCCGGATCGGTATCCGGAACGAAGAACCGGATGATACCAAAACCAGGAGCCGGATAGGAGAGACGGATCAGGGAGCCAGATTCAAATGTGAACAGGAAGGCTAGTAGTAGCCTAACTCCTAGACTACTAGGTAGTCAAAGTCCTCGTAGTTAGTGTCAACCGCTCGTATGAGCATTGAAGTACATAGTACTTTTGTCAGTCCTTTTGAGAACTTGTATAAATAGTGTTGTTTAGCACGTTGTATGTATAGAGTTAGAGCGTGTTATTTTTTAATTGAGTTTATGCTCTCTCTCTTTCTCTGTCTCTCCCATGTATGTTAAGTACTCTCTAGCTTCCATTGAACCTATTTTTTATTCTCTGTCTCTACCCGGCTAAACCTGTTTGTCAAAGTTTCTACACGCTAACTTTTACACTTCTGCTAGTTCCGTTGAGAGAAGATAGAGTCTTCATTGAAGACTACGTCACTGCTCCGGATCAGTTTCCGGTTCTTTGGATCCCATAGACGGTAGTCGAAGTCCCCATCGGTTCCATAATTGAGAAATATGCATTTTGTTGCATGGGGTGCCAACTTGGTCCTTTTCTCCCTGGGATGAATGCATAGGCTTCGCATCCAAATACACGCCTTATCAAAGGTCGGCTATTTGCCTGACCATAGTGCCTGTGGCACTTTGAGCCTGATTGCTTTCGACTACGAAAGATTTACTAGGTATATTGTCGTCTGCTGCCCTAATGTAAGCATATGATAAGGATAAAAGAATGATAGATAGATAGATAGAAAGGAGAGAGAAAAAGAAGGGTGTCGATCCACCCGACCACCCCCGAGCGAAGGGATCAAGATGGACTCGAGCCTCGATCGGTGTCCCATACCACCATTGTGGCGTCGAGTCGTACCTAGTGCTGGCGCGCTCGCTACAAGAGTTGAACCACCACGAAACAGAGTCTCGATGTAGTCAAAAGATGATGAAATGAGGGTAGCTAGGCCTCTTATTTATAGTGATACCCAAGGCCCCCAAGCACGTTCACACTTGGCCTAATGGGTTGTCTCAATCCCAATGATTAAAAGTAATCATCCCCTTCTTTACACTCTCGTTTAACCCTCACACTTATCCACGTGTATAGAATACTACGGTAAATTCTCACCACGGGATATTATATGGTCATGCCCGTAACATACTCCCCCTCTTTAAAACATTGCACTC
Organism: Azolla caroliniana; assembly: GCF_043228905.1. NCBI lineage: Eukaryota > Viridiplantae > Streptophyta > Polypodiopsida > Salviniales > Salviniaceae > Azolla > Azolla caroliniana. The sequence continues at coordinate 23,833,650 of NW_028230436.1, read as the reverse complement.
TTGCAATGGAAAGTTAGGGAAGTTAGTTCTGAGAGAATTTTCGTGTTCCCATGGGGCATCTTTTATTGATTTATCCATCCATTTTATTTTAAATTCTCGGATTTCCTTAGTACATAATTTTTTTGTTTTAACATCGAGAATTCTTTCTAGTACATGTCGTTTAGAAAATAATTCTTCAGAAGTAACTAGAGTTTCAGTTGTAACTGTATTGTCGCTATAACCTAGAAGTTCTTTTAGATGACTCAAATGAAAAACTGGATGAATTTTAACACCATCGGGAAGAGCGAGAGGATAGGCTGATGACCCAATGCGTTTGAGGACTGTAAAAGGTCCACAAAACCGTGGGGCTAACTTAGCGCACTTACCCTTAGACAATGTCTTAGAATTGTAAGGTACACGTAAAAATACCTTCTATCCAGGGTTGAATACGTGAGGTTGCCTATGATGATCGGCATAAAAACGTGCTCTATCTTGAGCTGTTTTTATATTATCTCGTGCAATATGCAACATATCTTGCATATCCCAAAGAAATTTTTGCATACTTCGCAACTAATCATGATGTATATTAACATCAATCGGGGCTCGTGGCTGAAAACCATACATCAACATAAAAGGACTATATCTCGTCGATGTATGCTTAGAGCTATTATAAGCAAACTCCAAAATTGGGAGATAAAGTTGTCGCGAAGATGCGCGTGTGTGCGTGCTTCGCTTGAGAGGGACCACCAGGGCCACGAACCAAGGAGACAGAAGAGGTGAGGAAGTGGAGATTAAGACGACGATGCGTATGTACGAGTTAGGAAACCAATATCACATTTGAAAAGAACAAATATTTGTACACTCAAGAAGAAGATAGATGTCAAAAAGAATATTATATTATTGATGATGATGATGGTGGTGATTTCACCTATCGAGCCCCCCCCCTTTACACAAGCCGTACTAGGGGTTTTATAGGTTTGTCCATGCACAAAACCATGGGCTTGGAGCCATGGTTTCTATGCACACAGTTTTGCTTTGTGACATACAGAAAACCATGGGCTTAAAACCGTGGTTTTGTGTACACGGTTTTGTACGTTTGTTTCCTACGGAATACTGAATATGAGAAAGAAATATAGAACATCTAAAGCACTTAGTAGTAGCTTTAGTGGTAAGGTAATTGCCTCTTATCTTAGAGGTGCAAGGTTCAAATCCTACCTGCAACCCTCTACATGCACTCAATGCCATTGTGACCTAGGTTTTTTTTTTTTTTTTTACAAGTACTCGTGAAATATGTGTGGATCCTCAATTTTTGACTTTTTCTTGCACTAGACATGCCACATCATGACAACGTTCCCATATTGTTGGTTTTGTACCGACGTATGCTTGAAGCATGTCCCCAATTATTTGATTTACTCGTTCTATCTGTCCATCGAATTGAGGATGATCCATGGAGCTCATGCTCAATGTAGTTTCTAACTTCTTAAAGACTTGCGTCCAGAAGTCACTAGTAAACTTTGGATCTCGATCACTCACGATATCCATCGGTCACCCATAAAAACGAAATAACTCGTCAACTAATTAGTAAGCCAATTCGGAAGTTGTTACCGTGGTTTTAGTAGCAATAAATCTGGCCATTTTAGTTAGTCTATCAACCACAACCTAGATGGCATCATGGCCTTTTTAGGTGTGAGGAAGGCTAACAATAAAATCCATGGATATACTTTCCCACTTATTGTTGGGAATGTCCAAGGGATGTAAAAGTCCTACGACTTTAAGTCGTTCGGCTTTGTTAACCTGACATTGGTGACATTTAGTCACATAGCTATGTATGTCAGGACGCATCTTAGGGCAGTAGAATTGAGTGGAGATGAGAACGAGTGTACGATGTATTCCAAGGTGCCCCGTAGAGGGTGCATCATGGCATTCAAAAAGAATTTTCTTTTTGACCTCAGGAAAATCTAGAACACAAACCTTCCCATTACGCTAGAGCAAACCGTTAGCAATGTGGAAGTATTCCTTCGAGGATGTGGTGGTGTCTGTTCTAGATTCAACTCTTGCCCAGTATTTCGCAAAATAACTGTCATCAAGATACTTTCCTCGAAGGTGATCATAAAGATCTGATGTTATTTCAGTGAAGCTAAGCATGTTAACTTCACGGATGCGACTTAATGTATCAGTGACAGTGTTCATGGAACCTTTACGATATCGTATGGAAAAATAAAAGTCCTGGATGAGATCACCCCATCGTGCCTTATGACCTTTCAAGTCTTGTTGGTCACAAAAATATTTCAAGGACTCGTGGTCCGTAGTTACCACAAAGCGATTTCCATAAAGATAATGGCGTCATGTTTTGAGCGCATGTATAACTGCAAATAATTCCTTTTCTTGAATGGTATTCCGACATTAAGCAGAATCAAGTTTCTTAAGTTCTCGAATACTATTGGTTTACCATCTTGATATAAGATAGCACCTATAGCATAATCGCTTGCATCGGTTTCAACCTCAAAAGGTTTTGAAGGATCGGGTAAAAGAAGTGAAGGAGCCTTGCACACCAAGTCCTTGAGTTCCTTAAAGGCGAGGTCTAGTGTAGCATTCCAAACAATAGGTTTTGTAGACTTATTCGTTTGACCTTTTAGAAGATCAGTAAACGGCGTCATCAATTGGGAGTAATTACGAAGGGATTTTCGCAAAAACCCGACAAAACCAAGGAATGATCTAACTTCTCGAATATTCCAAAGAGTGGGCCAAAGCTTGATTTTCTCGATGCGAGAAGGATCAATTTCAACTCCTTGTTCGGTTATGAGATGTCCAAGATAAGTAATTGATTTCTTGAAGACCTCACATTTTGAGATCTTCGCATAAAACTATTTGTCACACAATGTTTGTAAAACAAAGCGGACATGTTTAGCATATTCTTGCAATGTACATCTATAAACTAAAATATCATCCAAGAAAATAATGACAAATTTTCGAGTTGTTCTCAGAAAATGTCATTCATTTCTTGTTGAAATGTAGTCGGATCATTGGTCAAACCAAAAGGCATAACCAAAAACTCATAACGGCCATAGCGCATACGAAATGCCATTTTAGGAACATCGTCCTCACTTATACGAATTTGATGGTAGCCAGTATGGAGATCAAGTTTCGTAAAATACTGAGCTCCATGGAGACGGTCAATTAGATCGTCAGCCCGAGGCAATGGATATGAATTCTTGATCGTCACTTTATTCAAGCGTCGGTAATTAATACACATACACCATGTGCCGTCTTTCTTTTTAACCAAGAGTACTGGTGCACCCCATGGAGATTTACTATAACATATATAACCCATTCATAAATAGCCCTTAAGTTGCTTAGATACCTCATCCTCTTCGGATCGACTTTAGCAATAAGGGGGTATACTTATTGGTGCAACGCCAGGTACAATATCTATACGATGGTCTATATTACATTTAGGAAGTAACCCATCTGGTAGTTAACTCAGAAAAACATCACTAAAATCATTTAAGATTTCATCAAGTTGTTGTTCAAAATATGTTAATTGAACCGAGACATTATCGATATTGTAAACGTGAATGTCTGGATCAAGTACACAATAAAATAGAGTAGAACAAGACAACTCAGATATTGATGGAGAGGAAACAATCGAGAGGGATTGTTTTTTTACACATTGATAAAATGAGTTTAATGGTTTAGTACAAAAGTTATTGAATGATGAACCCAATCAATAGATAAAGAAGAGTTTTTATTATAGAACCAGGGATAACCTAGTATTACATCAGTGGTACAAAGATTCATTACATGGAAGTCTACTTCCTCTATATAAGTATCAATAGAAATTCTTAATGAATGAATTGCCCTGTTGATGTATTGTACTCTTCCATCAGCCAAGTGCACCGTATAGGTGTGATCACTTACGGTGGGTTGGATTCCCCATATTTGAACCAAACAATCATTCACAAAGTTGTGTGAGCTTCCCGAATCAAACAAAAATTGTACGGGAGATCCATTGATATACCCGTTTGCACGTAGTAAATCATTGGGACCCAATACATAGTGAGGAAAAGAACATTGACAATTACTTAAATGATGTGTATAGACCTGAAGGACATTAGGAATTTGACCTTTATGGTTTGCAGCTTTAGCTTTGCTATCGTGCTCTTTCCGTTGGAGCTTTCGACATTGCTCTTTTGTATGACCCTTCTTTTTGCAGAATACGCAAAAAGGATGTTGTCGCTTACAATCGCGATCCTTGAATTCGTTGGGTATCTTGCGTTTCCAAGTGAATTGCGACTGCTTAGTCCCAAGCGCTTCGTTGGGTTTGTTGTGGTCCTTTTTCCAAGTGCGTTGATAGCGAAGAACTATTTCAATGGCCCCTTCAAAGGATTTTGGATCCTTATCGTGCATTATCCAGTGATAGTCCGAATTGGGGATGCCATTGACAAAACAAGCTATTAACCAATTGTCCCCTTCTAGACCCAATTTTTGGATTTGGGTTCTAGCATGGTGGACATAGTCTTCTAGCGAAGAAAATTTCATGCTAGAGAGGTTCATTAAAGCTTGAGCTGCCTCGGTTCAAGAGGGAGGTTGTAGAAATTGGCCCTTAAAAACTGTGACAAAATCTGTCCAGATATCGGGCAATTTCCCCAAAGTTCGGAGCCCATGCCACCAGGTGGCGGCCTTACCCCCTAGTTCTCAGCTAACATATGCAATCTTCGTACTGTCTAGCGTGGGATAGAGCTCAAAATGAGACTCCCATCAACCCAGCCACGTGCAGATTGCTTCTTTGGTTCTTTCCTTTTTTTCTCCCGTAAATGGGTTAACGATAAACGATGGTTCACCCTGTCGCTCATCAAGTCTATTAGTTTCACATTGTAAACTAATGACACGTGCCCCGAGAGCACTTTAAGATTATCGAAGTTTGGTCATCTGTTGAGCGGTGAAACTAAGGTATTGGCTTATTTGTGAAAAATACATCTCAATGGACATTTGTCCAAGAGGATTTCCTTGAGTTCCTTCCGCTTGAGCAGATGACATCGGGTCGTTATTTTGAGCCATTGAATGATTATTTCTGGCAAAGAAATAGGATGATTATTTTTGAGACCTCGAGAACAAATGCATTAAACACCTGAGCCAAGCAAGTAGGTTGCTCTTCTTGAATGTTTAATATTTAATGCGTATAAGATATATGCGAGGCATTTGCCCATTTTTTATTTTTTTTGAAAAGAAACATATATGTCAAGCATCCTTATTTCCCCCTCGTTAACCACAAACTTTGTTGGTACATTACCTAACCTCAAGTCTCGTAATTACGATGGCATACGCCAAAGTGCAACCAAATGGTCAAGCCAAATGAGTCATGTTTTCGTAGTAGGCCCATGTGGCCCATCACATGGTTACGTCATTACGAATGCCTTTCGTACGAATGAGCTCATGGTGGCATCGTATCTATGTAATGAGGGAGGGATGTTGGATATGTGTATCATAAGAACGACCTCACATCAAGTGGGTCAAGCCCTATGTTCTCAACACCATTGTGGCTAATATTGTTTCATTACGTAACGAAATTGAAGTCACCAACGGGGATGCAACAATAAAAATTTGTTGAAAAAGGGATGTTGACAACGCCATTCTCACAAAAATGTGAGGACAGCCACCAAGATCCTTTCCCTGAAAAGGAAAATATTCGATATTGAAATCACGTAATAACTTATATACACATATATATATTATCACATATATACGATCAAATACGTATACACGTGACCACATATGCATATATAAAAGAAATCGTAATATAAAATAGCCAAAAATGATGTAATCGAGATACGTAATCGAGGCATATACCCTCTATGCACACGAAACATCTAAAAATAAGGGTTAATCGTAATACACAATTGAGGTATTGACCTCATACACATACGACACCAAACGCATATCATTTACATACAAATCAAGGTAATGACCTCATACACAAACGTAACATATCTTTGTGAACGTAATACATAATTGAGGTCGTACACATACCACACTAATCACATACAAATGAGGCATTGACCTCGTGCACATATGTAAACGTTTTATATAACCAATTAATTACCACTACAACATCATTGAATTAATGAAAAAAAAATTACATATGACCATATACATGATTAGAAGGGAGAAGAAAAAATAGAAAAAAAAAAACAAGAAAGATTACCGAAGTTCCTTTATTGATCGTTGTTTGGATCAAGGCCGACCGCACATCGATCGATTACCATCAATCAAGAAGAAAAAAGACAACAAAAGAAACATTAGAACATGAGCTCTGAAACCAACTATTAGAGATATGCCCTAATGTAAGCATATGATAAGGATAAAAGAATGATTGATTGATTGATTGAAAGGAGAGAGAGAAAGAAGGGTGTCGATCCACCCGACCACCCCCGAGCGAAGGGATCGAGACAGAATCGAGCCTCGATCAGCGTCCATACCACCGTCGTGGCGTCGAGTCGTACCTGGTGTTGGCGCGCTCGCTACAAGTGTTTAACCACCATGAAACAGAGTCTCGACATAGTCAAAAGATGATGAAATGAGGGTAGTTAGGCCTCTTATTTATAGCAATACCCAAGGCCCCCATGCAAGTTCACACTTGGCCTAATGGGTTGTCTCAATCCCAAGGATTAAAAGTAATCCTCCCCTTCTTTACACTCTCATTTAACCCTCACACTTATCCACATGTATAGAATACTACAGTAAATTCTCACCACGGGATATTATATGGTCATGCCCGTAACAACAAGATTAAACAAGCAAATTATACTATAAGGCATGAAAGCCATGATATGATTACAACCGCGACCATAAGCCGGACTCAAGCACAAATAGAAGAAAACCCAAGCAAATAGGAAGAAGAACTAAACCCTAATCGAGAGAGGAGAAATGATACGAAAGGGGAACCTAAAATCGAAACCCTAAAACGAAATCAGGGAAAAGATGATGAAGAAAATCCTAACGGTTTACCTCTAATGACAAAATGGTGACTCCCCAAAGAAAACCCAAAAGTGGAAGCCCCCCCAAAAATGGCCCCTCACTCCCTTTTATAGTAGTAAGGGGTGAGGCACATTAATAAGGAAGAGGTCAACCCCCCCTTCTTTCAATGGGGGAATATTTGGCCTTGATCTTAGGAAGAGAGATTGATGGAGCCTTAACTCCCTCTCCTCACACACACACTATGCCCACTACTCACTACACTCATACTCCATGTACTCTCACTTTAGTCTACATGTGCATGTGCACATAAGTGCACATCACATTTACACTTTATGAATCTTTGTAATGCACTTTTAACACCTTACATTTACCCTTCCTTTTTAACATTTGTTTCTTTTACAAATCTTTCAAGTGCATGTGCAATGTTGCACATCCCCATTTTATCCATCCCACATGGTTTTCTCACCATGGCCGAAAATGCTCACGACATCCACCCCCACCAAACCGTCGATCTTGACACCTCACCGCCCCTCCGGCACCAATGTCGAGGGGTCTCGCCTCCGTCCGGTCCAATATTCGTCCTTCGTCTTGTCGTCGCCTTGGTCGTCCGCCTTGCCGCCGCCACCGTCCGTCTCTCTGGTCTCACGTGGGCCCTTGTGGCCGACCGCCAAAGTCTCAAGAACTGGTGTGAGCAAGGTCCCGACACCACCGCTCGTCATGGCTCCGTGACTACCCCATCCCCAATTGCGCAATCCTCGATTACGCTTGCTTCCTCCCCGATCGATGTTTCGGGCAACCGTGTCCCGAAACTTCCGCCCACTCTCGAAGTGGCGCTCCCCGCTCCGTAGTCTTCGGCCTTCTCCATGGTCGTCCCTTTTCCGCAAGACGAGAGGGTCACTCGCTCCGCACCCTCTCCCATGTCGATGTCGTACGTTCTTTCGGCCTCCACATAGGCCCCGTCCTCCATGCGTAGGGAGGCGTCTACCTCCGCATTCTCTGATCCTCTCGGGCCCGGCTCCTTAATAAACCCCTCTTCGGCTTCGATCTTTGACTTCACGATCTCGTACGCCTCTCGTATCAATGCTTCTAGGTCGAACTCCTCCGAACCATTACGCGTTGAGCTCTCTTCCGGAGATAGTGCGTAGTCACTCACCACCCTCTCTTCTCCACCGCTCGCGGGACATGTTGTGGCCGACCGCTTCTCAGCGTGTTGCTGGCATACCCACTCCACTTCGGACCAATCATCAGTGAGGCCGTGTGCTCCATGATCATCTTTGAGCTCGAATAAAATGTCCATCCTTTCCTCCCAATGGACCGTCTTCAAAAATAGGAGGACTTTGTCCACCCCCACCGATCTCCAATCCCGCTCTGAGAGTTGAGCAAAACAACACACGAACTCTTGGAATGTTTCCATCACGCTTCGATGGGCCTTCACCAACGCCACCCATCGATCGAACTCATGCCGACTTCTCCCCTCCGATTTCTTGTACATGTATGCCTCCAATGAAGCTTCCATCCTCGTCCTCCCTTGCCACCCTTCACGTCGGGTTCACCAAATGTCGCGGAAATCCACGAGTATGTGTCGGCTTGGGCGGGACCATGGGGGTCTTGGACTAGGGAATAGACGGGAAATGGGAGCTTATCCCTTACGACCGTTGAGCTCAAAAAGGGAGGAGAAAGAAGAAGAGATTAACACGGTCGAGAAATAGATCAAGACAAGGTTAAACAAACAAATTACACTATAAGGCATGAAAGCCATGATATGATTACAACCGTGGCCATAAGCCGAACTCAAGCACAAATAGAAGAAAACCCAAGCAAATAGGAAGAAGAACTAAACCCTAATCGAGGGTGGGAGAAGAAAACCCAAGCAAATAGGAAGAAGAACTAAACCCTAATCGAGGGTGGGGAAATGATACGAAAGGGGAACCTAAAACGAAACCCTAAAATGAAATCGGGGAAAAGATGATAAAGAAAATCCTAACGGTCTACCTCTAACAACAAAATGGCGACTCCTCAAAGAAAACCCAAAAGTGGAAGCCCCCCCAAAAATGGCCTCTCACTCCCTTTTATAGTAGCAAGGGGTGAGACAAATTACATAAAGAAGAGGTCAACCCCCCCTTCTTTCAATGGGAGAATATTTGGCCTTGATCTTAGGAAGAGAGATTGATGGAGCCTTAACTCCCTCTCCTCACACACACTATGGCCACTACTCACTACACTCGTACTTCATGTACTCTCTCTTTAGTCTACATGTGCATGTGCACATAAGACATCACATTTACACTTTATGAATCTTCGTAATGCACTTTTAACACCTTACATTTACCTTTCCTTTTTAACATTTGTTTCTTTTACAAATCTTCCAAGTGCATGTGCAATGTTGCACATCCCCATTTTATGCGTCCCACTTGGTTTTCTCACCATGGCCGAAAATCCTCACGACAACGTATGCAAGACAATTGAACACTTTCAGATGCCGGTAAGACACCTCTTTACCAGTCCATACTCTTTGTGGTGTGTCTCTGTCCAAGGGTGTTGAGGGTGATATGTTAATCACGTACGTTGCCGTCATCCGCGCCTCAGCCCAAAACGTCTTGGAAGGTTTAGCATGTGGCGGCATGCTTCGGACTCTCTCCATTAAGGTCCAGTTCATCCTTTCGGCCAATTCGTTTAGCTCCGGTGTCTTCGGCATGGTGAATTCAAGCCGGATTCCCTTCGACCAGTAGTACTCCTCGAACTACCCTCGGTATTCTCCTCCATTGTCTCCTCAAACCGCCTTCAGCTTCCAGTCGGTTTCTCTTTCCACTCTCGTGTGGAATTCCTTGAAGATGGATAATACCTAGTCCTTCGTCTTCAGCGGTGAGACCCATAGCTTTCGGTTGTCGTCATCTATGTGTTACCCGTAAGAATATACAGGGAGGCATAAGGGTATGTGTAATGATGTGGTTGATGTGTATGTGTAAAGTAAATGAGTGTATGAGGATGAGTATGTGTATGGACATATGCACAATTATGTGCATGTGTACAAGAATGCGTAACGGTCTTATTTATAACGGTCATGTAACTGTTACATTAGATGTATTATATAAACCCCCTATGGGGTATGTAATGAGATATACATTTTTCCTCTCTCATTTTGTGTCACTTTCAATTTGTCTTTCTCTCTTGCTCTCTCTCTAACGTAACCCCCTTGGGAGGGGGGTGAAGCCATTCTAGGTTTCACCCCCCACCCCAACAACACTATGAATGTCACGAAGTACTACGATCCAGCATGTGACTTCATGTCCACTTGGTATACATCGGTATTTACAAGTTCTAGTGGTGCATTCCATCTCGACAGTGGTCTCGACCGGAAAGAGGTTTGGTTCTGCTTGTCGACCAAGCAATCGGTGCACTTCTCAAGATGCACGCCTTTCACCTCCGGAATGAGGTTATCTTCAGCAAGTCTTCTCATCCCTTTCTGGCTCATGTGGCACAACCTCTTGAGCCACAACTCAGCGGCATTTTTGGATGCCACGTTCACTTCCTCTTGGCAGATCCGGGCATGCATCAAGTACAGTGTGTTGATCTTCCGAGCTTGAGCCACAATCAAACTTCCTTTGCAAAACTTCATGACTCCATTCCAGATGCTACCCATGTAGCATTCATCATTTAGCCGAACAGTTGATATGAGGATCAGCCGAACCTCCGGAACTTTGAGGATATCCTTCAGTAGCAACTTGCACCCGGTTGACGTCATCAACCACACGTTGTCGTAGTGTAGGTTGCACACTATGTGGAAATTATATTTTTGTCCCTCCGGATAGAGAATGGAGTGCTCGGTGAGAACCGGAAGAAAACGGCATACCGGCAAGGAGGAAAACGGCATACCGGCAAGGAAGAGCCGGATAAAGAGACATAAATGTAAAAAAAAAAAGGAAATACTCACTACTACGCAGGGCGTGATTCAAACTCTGCACTTCCACGTTGACAAACCCCAACCTTACCATTACATTAACTTATCTTAAGTGTTTTAAATATAGATTTAATACGTATAAGACCTTTATTTATGCATACCTTTATTAAAAGGTAAATCATGCATTTTTAGAGTGCGTGAATATTTTATAGAAAAACGCAAGCAACTAAAAAGTGACTCATGCACATCTAGCGTGCATGAGCACTATATTTAGCAAATAAAAGCAAGGATTAGAAAAGCATCACATGCACATTTAGTGTGCATGAACATATTAGAAAAAGCATGTAGCTATGCTTAGTCTCTCCCATCACTATATAAGGATGGGGAGCACATTGTAGTTTTTGTTGATTATTTGGATTAAATATTAATCAATACAAAAATTATTCGTGGGATTCACGATTTATACATCTACTTCTCTCTTAACACCCTAAGTACCAATTAATATAGTATACTCGTGTGATTCACGAGTTTCTTATCTTTCTCTTTGCTATTTACTCATAATTAATCTCTATCTCACGAACTTCTTTCTCCTAGTCCAAGACCTCTGTGGTTCCCACCCGACTCACGCAACGATCCGGAGCCGAAAGGCACGACAACGTCTCCTATGTTGACAATTTGGCATGCACCTTCATTTCCCATCCGGACAGAACCGTGATCTCCAGCTCTGTACGATGAGAAACACTTCCGGTTGGGAGTCAGGTGGAACGACACTCCCGAGTCGACTACCCATTTCGACTCATCACTAACAAGATGCAGCTCACTCTCCTCAGTGATTAGCAATAGTTCTTCTTCACTTGTCGTGATCGCCGACGTTCCTCTCATTTCTGAAATTTTCTTCGATTCCAGGTTGTCGGCTCCCCCTTTGCTTTTCCAGAAGTGTCAGCAATTCTTCTAGAAGTGCCCCATCTTTCCGCAATAAAAGCAAGTGGGCCTTCCCCTTGACTTTGACCTCGTCCCTGATTTGTCCCTATTTTGGGGACTCCGATTTCGGCCTCTTCCCAGTTATGGTCATCTTCCGTGACCAAGGCCTTCGGATCGGTTCCGGAGTCTCGGTCCTTCTGGGGAGCTTCTTCATCCAGCAAGCTTGATTTTACCGTTTCCAGGGATAATTGTTTTCCTTTCGGCCCGGCGTTGCCCAAGGTGACAACTAGTGTCTCCCAACTATCGGGAGACAACCGAGCAGGAGCAACACAAGTACCTCGTCGGCTAGAGGTACTTATGTAGATGTTGTTTGATTTATGAGCCCCTGGAATGCATTCATGTGCTCCTCCATGCTGGATCCGTCTTGGTACCGAAGTCTCACTAACTTCCGGAATACCGAAACCCGATTTATGGCGTTTTTACTCTCCAGCATGGTACCGATTTTCTCCCAAAGCACGTGAGCCTTAATTTTTTCATTAAAGTTGTTGTACAGTCTCATGTCGATGAAGCACCTAATGTATGTTGTCATCTTCATATGCATCACCTCCCACGTCGTGGTATCGATCTTGTCTGGTTTCTTTCCCCTGAATTGTACCGGTAGCCAGAGATCTTTGACCACGAACATGTCCCTCATCTTTGACTTCCACACTGGGTAGTTGGATCCAGTGAGCTTGAACATGCTTCCGAATGACTCTTCCATTTTCTTCAAGGTTTAGAACCTTGCTTTGATACCAGATGCGAGACTTAGAGGCAACAACCTCTTGCTCTATGTCTTCGTCCCACCAGCGGTTACAACAAAAAACAAGTTTTGTTTCTCTCTGTCTCTATCTCTCTCTATCTCTCTCTATACAACAACAATAATAACCACACACCAAAGTGATTGCCCTAAGTCATATTTATACTTATATGACTTTAGGACTATTTACAAATATGGCCATGACAAGCACACTAGAAACATATTACAGATATGTCCGTGGATCCGGTTCACACCGGATACCTTCTGGATCCATCCGATCCAGTTTCCGATTCTCATCTGGATCCCATCCGGAGGGACCGAATTCCCAACATGTTCACACACTAAACTAGGTTGAGTTTGATTCTCAATAGTATCTAATTATGTCAGAAGTTAATCACATATGTGATTAAGCCGTGGAAGATTATGTGATATGTGTGTGAGAGGAAGGAAGAGGAGAAGTTACACTTATGAACAATGAGATAAATGGGCAATGATTAACAAGAGTGTAGCTAAAGACCTTTCTCTATATTAATAAGCATTAAAGAACAAAGATACCCACAGTGAGGTATATATACATCTCATGGGCAGGGTGCACATATGTAAGGAGAATATAGGTACAAGGATGTAAGTCCTATATTTAATGAACTTGGTAGTGGAGAACCTAGAATGCATCCCCACTAAGTACAAAATTCTATTTAAGGCTTTCAGGTCAATACTTCTAACTAGATTCTAATTATGTAACTACTAAGTTACGTGGTTGACTAAATAGCTAAACCTAGTTGAGCTTGATATCTTAACAATAGTTTTTTGTCGTATAGGTCATAATTGACCTCCAAAGATGACGACAAAATATCTTTGTGTCTAACAATGCATTGTTTTCAACCACATTGTTGGCATAAAAGGCCAACTCCTTCCTGTTTGTATCCTAGGTGTGAACATGTCGTCAAGTTAGGGCTTCTGTATATATAAGCCTAAACGTAACATTGTAAAGAGAGAGACGGGTTTGTTACAAAGAGAATAAGACAATTCCATTAGAGCTTCAACTGAGCATCTTGCTTCTTGCACTCTATTCATACTTTGTTTCTCTGTCTTGTACATGTTGTTTGCTTGACACTAACCTCTAGGTCCTCACACATTCCGCGGCGCTAACATCTGAGATATACAACAAGTGGTATCAGAGTGACATTGTTGTCCGGTGGAAACGAACAACAAAGACTAAGAAGAGAGGTTATCCAACTGAGAGAAAAGACAAGGCCTGCAACATCTACTTTTAGAAAATGGCGACACAATCCGACACAAATGTGGAAATCCGGAAGTTCGATGGGAAGAACTTCGCCTTATGGAAAGACGTGATGCAAGACGTGCTCATAATTTGAAGGCATGTCAAAGCAATCCGCCAAAATGACAAACCAGCATCAACGTTTGTTGAAAGGTGGAGATCGATGGACGAAATCGCACGATCGACCATACGGATGCATTTGGCCGACAACGTATATTTCAGCATCATGGGAGAAGTTACAAGTCGTATATGAGAAAAAGTCCTCCTGGTCAAAGCTCATATTTATCCAACAACTGTTCAATATGAAGATAAGAGAGAAGGATCTGGCGACCTCCTACATCAACACCTTCAATCGGGTGTTGTCTGAACTCTCCTCCCCCAAGGGATTAACTTCAAAGAAGAAGTCAAAGCCCTTGCCCTCCTTTCGAGCTTGCCGACGAGTTGGGAGTTATTCTACATGACATTCGTCAACAACTGTCCAAAGCTGAATCTGGACAATGTTAGCTAGTTGGGCTGACCGGCCAAGTTGGTCAAAGTACATAGGTCAAAAAACTAGCATAATGATAGTCGAAAGTAGTCAAAAAAAGGTTGTTGTAGCTAGAGTCGAAGTTAGAGTCGGACGAAGAACAAGTATGAAACAGAGAGTCGAACGAATATTATTACCAAGTAGAAAAAATATGTAATAATTAGTTGTCACTGTAGGATCTTGCCAAACGAAAATTATATAATCTTGATGAATTCTCTTAGGTTGCCTATAAAAAGGGGCCGAGAGCATTGTAACAACATCACTCTATATTACTATAAGTTTTAATATAAGTTTGTTAGTTAAAGTATTGGGTGTCTTGAATTCTTCTTGCTTTGAGAGTTTGCTCATACTTTACAGTCGATCACCAGTCTAAGAGTGTTTAAGTGTTATGCTAATTACAATGATTAAGTGTGATATAGTGAGTTTGTGTTTAAATATGAGTGTGTTTAAATGATCATTAGGCAGAGTCGACCGACTCCAATCTCTATACCACAATCCCATTGACAAAACAATTTAGAAAGTGAGTTGTTCGACCCTTTGTGTTTGTCGAACAGGACAACACAAAATTTGGCAAACCCGGTTCAATCTGTCAATGAAAAAAGAGTAAACAGAGAATTGATGTCGTCTGATTGACATACTGAAGATCAGCCTGTGGGAAGTAGACGATCACAAAGGAGATCGGAAACCCAACATGTGTAACAAGATGATTTAGTCGATTTGCAGTTATTCAACCAACTTCAGCAAGTGGCTGAAGAGTATTTGAGCACAATTCCGGATTTGGAGACTACAATTGATAGTAGCTCAGACGAAGGGTCGCCTGACTTGCACCTATGTCCAATCTATTTGGTGGAAGATTTAGAGGATATAATGTCATATCCTTACTCAAAATATAATGATGAAGCTGACGTGGAAGCGCATGTGCGCGTGTTCTTAACTACATGGCATGCCAACGATGTGTTTCAACGATTATCGCTGGTTGATGCAGATGCGTTGAAGATTGTCGATTTCGGATTGTCATTGGAAGGCCAATCCAATAATTGGTACTCACATCATAAACAAGGAGAATTTGAATTGTTCCAACAATTAACTGACAAGTTTGTCAGACTTTTTCATCGACAAGTCGCATAACGAGAACTCATCAACCAATTCTATATAGTATAATATAAAGAAGCTCATGATTCAATTCCCCAGTTCATCATAAGGTTTCGAAATCTTCGGAGTTAGCATGCACGACCACGTCCTCAGGAAGATTTGAAAGAAACCTTCCTGACGGCCTCCAACAATTAACTAACAAGTTTGTTAGACTTTTTCATCGCTATGTCGCATAACGAGAACTCATCAGCCAATTCTATATAGTATAATATCAAGAAGCTCATGATTCAGTTCCCAGGTTCATCATAAGGTTTCAAAATCTTCGGAGTTAGCTTGCACAACCACCTCCTTAGGAAGATTCGAAAGAAACCTTTCTGAGTGCCCTCAAAGAGCCACTTTGAACAACTCTGGCCGTACTCGATTTTAAAGAAGTACCTCTAGAGCAAGTAATCGACAAAGTGTTGGTAATGGATAAAACACAGACAAATTGTGTTCGCAATGGATAAAGCATAGACAAATTCTATGTCAATGGCTTCATTACAAAAGACATTGCTGAAACGGGAAGAATTGTAGGGAAAGAAGAGAAAGAGAGAAGAAAGAGAGATAGAGAGAAGAGAGAGAGAGAGAGATGAGGGAAACTGTAAATCGTTTATTATATTAAAACGCCCTAAATAGTTACAACGTTGGTGGTGGCTTTATAAGACCACCACCAATACATTTACGGTTTCCTTCTCATGAAGGAAACCGTATTCATAAGAACTATTAACTAATAATTTTATTAATTTATTAATTTTTGCTTAATATTTTCCACACTCCCCCCTAAGCGAAAATTTCTAGAAGTGTAGGTTTTCATCTTTATCTTGGATTACATCAATTAATCCAACTTGCTTGCAATAAATAATGTGCTTAGAATGTTGAAGAGGTTTCGTTAGAAAATCAACCCACATTTGATGAGTGGGAGCAAACTTTAACTCTATCTTCTTTGTTTCAATGAGATCGCGAAGAAAATGAAGTTTTAAGTCCACGTTGTCGTAGTGTAATACGCACACTACGTGAAAAATTACATTTTTGGTCTCTCCGGATAGGACATGGAGTACCCGGTGAGAACCGGAAGAAGGAACCGGTAAGGACCGAAACTGGTAAGGAGACCCGGCAAGAGCCGGATGAAGAAGGCCGGTAAGAGTCAGTGAGAAACGGACGAAGAGATCGGTAAGGAGGTCCCGATAAGAACTGGACAAAGAAAACTAGCAAGCACCGGATGAAGCAGAACCGGAAAGAGCCGGATGAAGAAGGCCGGTGAGAGTCTCTCACCGGATGAAGAGACATATTTGTAAATAGAAGAAAGTATAAATATATATATATATATATTACATGCATAGGGCAAGATTCGAACCTTGCACCTCCATGTTAATAATGTTAAGCCTTATCATTATACTAGGGTATTATGAATTTTAAAGTTATACTAAACTTTATCCCATATCAAATTTCTAGACATGCATGGTACAAAAAGTTATTCATGCATAGACACTCGAGTTAAAAGAAAAGATGAGATAGAAAGCTAATCATACACATGTAGTGTGCATGAAAACTAAAGATAGGAAAAGCATGATGTTTGCGTGTGATAAACTTAGACTCTTCCAACACTATATAAGGAAGGGAGAAAGATGTAGAGAGGTTGTTGATTATTTTACAAGGGGATTAATATAATATAATCGTGGGATTCACGAATTTGCTAATTATTTTTCTCTCTTAATTTGAGTACTCACTAATACACTATACTCGTGGGATTCACGAGTTTTTCATATCTTTCTTTCCTACAATATATTTCATATTCTTAATTGCCTTAGAATTTTCTTTCCTCCTAGTCCAAAACCTCAACGGTTCCCACCCAACTCACGCAACGATCCGGAGCCGTAAGGCACGACAACGTGACGTATATTGTCGCTCATCTTCGGATTGTTGGTTAACTTGATGCAAGATTGATTATCGCAAAACAAAGTCACTGTTGGAATAGTAAATAGTTTAAATTCTTCGAGCATAGCTTTAATCCATATGCCTTCCTTAGCCACTAAAGTCGCGGCAACATATTCAGCTTCGGTGGATGACAATGCTACGGTAGTTTGTTTCTTTGACTTCCACGAAATTGTAGCGCCAGCTAGTGTGTAAACATATCCACCTATTGACTTGACATCGTCCACATCTCCCCCCCAATCCGAGTCTGACGAACCAATTAGTTGGCTAGAGGGATTTGTCCATCCTTGCACAAGTGTGGTTGACTCAGATTGTGTGGCGGAGTAAGTCAACGCATAATGTTGAGTATGCTTCAAGTATTGTAGTAATCTTTTGAGCACGATCCAATGCTTTGGTCCTGGATTAGCCATGAAACGAGAAAGAAAACTGGCGGCAAAGAAAATATCGAGACGTGTGCCACTTACTAGATATCTTATACACCCAAGGATTTGTTTATAGGGTACATCCTTCATTTCGAAAATTTCTCATTCATTTTTGGGAGAATCATCATTTGAAAGTTTACATGGAGAGGTAAGAGGAGTACTAATAGGCTTACTATGAAGCATATCAAATCTTTGGAGGATAGAATTAATATAATTTGATTGTGATAATGAGATAGTATGATTTGTTCTATTTTGCGTTATTTTGATGCCTAGAAAATGGGTCATAGGGCCTAAATCAGTGATAGAAAAGACATATGCAAGTTCCTTCTTTGCAATAGTTAGATAAGATTTAGAGATTGAGATCAAGGGCAAATCATCAACATAGACACCTATGATAACAAAATTGGATTTGGCTTTTCTAACATAGATATTTGGCTCATTGTTTAGATGATGATATCCAATTTTTATAAGAAAAGAGTGTAGTTTGTGATACCATATGCGTGGAGATTGCTTAAGGTCGTAAATAGATTTACGAAGTCGACAAACATGTGTCGGATGACTTGGATCTTCAAAAAATTGTGGTTGTTGTAGATAAAGTTCTTCATCTAAATCTCCATGAAGAAAAGCCGTTTGTACATCCAAGTGATGCAATTCTAGATCATTTGCGCGGCAAGAGCAACGAGCATTCGAAAACCACATATTTTTAGCGTTGGACTAAATGTATCTTGAAAATCAATAACTGGTACTTGAGAAAATCCTCGAGCAACTACACAAGCCTTGAAGTGAATTGGATTGCCATTACTATCTCGCTTTATGCGTAAGACCCATTTAGAACCAATTATTTGTCAATCTTTTGGAGGCTCAACGAGGGTCCGCGTACCATTTTTAAGTAAAGCCTTCATTTCTTCTTCCATAGCCTTTCTCCATTTGATAGAATCTGATCCGGAAAGTGCATCTTTGGCCGATAGATTTGTGTCATCACTAAGGGTTGGAATATCTTCTTCTTGTATATAAGCTTCATGGTCCAAGTTCACAAAATATGCTTCCATTTGATCAAGTTGTTCATAAATACTACTTAGAGATCTATACTTTGGAGGTGGAGAGTTTGGTGGAGAAGTTGGTGATGACACTTGGAATGAAGGATTAGGAGAGGGAGTTAAACAATGTGTATTTAAAGAAGTATGAGGAAGAGAATCATCTAGAGATTGGAATGAGGGAAGATGAGAAGAAGAATTAGTTGGTTGAGTAGGATTAATCTTTGCCTTGTGAATAGATGGAAGAGCAACACAAATAGTGGAAGTAGAGGATAAGCTAATGTTGGCTCCTTCAATATGAGAGCTATTAATATTAGAGATGGTTGAGGAAGATGGTTGTAAGTGGGTAGGGGTAGGTAATAAGGGAGGTAGATTAGAAGAGAGTGAAAAAGAAACCTTTGTAGAAGGCCCATTTTCGTGGAATATCACATTACAACTAAAGAATATTCTTCGTTTTTGTGGATCGTAGAGCTTGTACGCCTTGTATCCCGAAGCTTCTCCATATCCGATGAAAATTGATTTTGTAGCCCTTGGATCTAGCTTATTTTTTTGAACATTTGGCACAAAAGCATAAGCATCACAACAAAAAATACAAAGGTTACTTAAGTTAGGTTTGTGACCGTACCATAGTTCATAAGGGGTTTGGAGCCCCAAAGATCTATGAAATCCTAGATTTTGAATATAGCAAGCGGTGCCAACCGCTTCCTCCCAAATTTGAGGCGATAAGTGAGCAAATTGTAACATACTTCGAGCCATATTGAGAAGTGATCTATTATTCCTTTCGGATACACCATTTTGTTGTGGTGTGTGTGGTGTTGATATTCTATGATGTATGCCTTCATTTTGATATAAACTTTGAAATTCATGAGACATATACTCACCACCACCATCAGTTTGAAGACTTTAAATCTTTGATGATGTTTGCGCTTCGACTCGAGCCTTGTATTCTTTGAATGCTTGATAAGCTTGACTTTTGTACTTGAGAAAATGCAAGATTGTAAATCGACTAAAGTCATCTATAAAGCTAATGAAATATTTGGCTCCACTAAGAGAAGGGATTGGAAAAGGTCCACATAGATCACTATGTACTAATGCAAGAGGGGTAGTGGCTCTAGATCTATGCTTTGGGAATGGTTGTTGGGGCATTTTCCCAAGGATACAACTTTCACACAAAGACATGGGCTTGAAAGGTTCTTTTGGCAAACCATGGACTAGATTATTACATTGTAGTGTTTTTAGAGCATTGAAATGCATATATGACCTAGACGAAAGTGCCAAAGAGAAGAAGGAGAATGAAGATTGGTTAAAGTTATGGAGGATTGTATTGGGGTAGTATGATGTGCTTCTAAAATAAGAGATGTAAGAATACATTTTATGGGATATAAGCCTCCTTCTCGGTTACAACATGTTCTAATAAGTTCTCCATTTGAGGCTTTATGTTTAATAATAGCATGATAGTACCATTTGTCATTGCTTGACTAACCGATAGCAAATGTTTGGTGATGCATGGGACATAGAGAACTTCATTGATTGTGAAATGTCTTCCTCATGTGAGTTCAAATGTAATATCACCATTGCCAATAGCTTGTTTAGTCCCATTATTTCCAAATCTTACAATGATAGGAGGTTCAACATCCTTATAGTTACATAACCAATATTTTCTAGGGAAAAGTACCAAGATACCCCTGGAAGTTCGTCTATTTACCAGAATGCCCCTGTAAGTTCCAAATTTACCAAACTACCCCTATGTCCCAAAAAATATACTTTATAAAGTAATTATACACTCAAATCTTTGGTAAATAGGGCTAGTTCGGGTCCATTTCTTCCATCTTTGGTAAATAGGGCTTGTAGATTTGAGTGTATAATTACTTTATAAAGTGTAATTTTTTGGACATAGGGGTAGTTTGGTAATTTTGGAACTTCCAGGGGCATTCTGGTAAATAGACGAACTTCCAGGGGTATCCTGGTACTTTTCCCTATTTTCTATTAGTTAAGTGGTTAGTAGCACCAGTGTCGAGATACCATATGTCATTTACATTACTTGGGTTTGGAAACGTCACGGAAAGTGATTCGGCAATGAATGCTTGAAGGACGTTGTCATACTTGTCGCCATTTTGATATCCATCTCCTATGACTTTTTCATCATCCATCTCTTCTTCAACAAGATGGGCTTGTACACGTGTCCATGGTTGATAACTCTTGAAATTTGACTTTGCGCGACAATCTTTGGTTGCATGATTTGTACGTTTGCATATTTTACAATAGGTATTGTTGAACCGCATTCCTCCTTGTTTTGTGTTTTGATCTTTCTTTATCCACGGCTTCGAGCTTTCTCCTCTTTGGGTGAACCTTTTGTTCTTGTATGCTACCATTGCCACACTTGGAGTTGAATTTGAAGACCTTCGTGAACGCATTGTTTCCTCCTATCTAGTGTTTGCAAGAAGATCAATTAGCGTTGGACAATTTATCGAGTTTTGGGTGGTTCTAAAAGTGGACCACGAGTGAGGAAGAGCACCAAGAAGGAGAATCTTTTGTAATTTATCATGGATTTCTAATCCAGAAGTTAACACATCATCTAATTTCTCTTGCCATATTAATAGAAATTCACCAACCGGTTGTTCATCATTCATTTTGTAATTAACAAGCGCTTGAAGTGTATGCACTTGTTGGGAATCGTTTTTCGGCTCGTAGATAGTTTGTAAATGTTTCCACATTTCATTTGTTGTCTCCATTTTTCACAATGTTTCTCCGATACCATCACTTACGTGCATTAGAATTTCCATTCTTGCACACAAGTCTTTTTCATCATATTCTTCAAGTTCTTCGCCTTTTTCAAGTTTTGTTGACAATCCTGAAATTATGTCCCATACTTTATTATATTTAAAAAGTAATTCTAACCTTGCCTTCCAAATTCGATAATTTGTGTCCGATAATTTCTCGATCGTGAATTTTCGCATGTTGAGTTGCGATGACGACATAGATTGTGCCATTATTGCAGAGGGTTGTCCGGATCAACACACGGCAAACACAAAATTGTCTTTCGTTACTTGACGATCTTGGACACTATGAATATGATTATTTTCGTATGGGCATGAAAGTTAAATTAGGATGGGGGCATGTGTTTTGTGATTTAAGAAAGGCATAGACTATAGGTTACAGATCGTTTGGCTCTAATACCATGTAGGGAAAGAAGAGAAAGAGAGAAGAAAGAGAGATAGAAAGAAGAGAGAGAGAGAGAGAGAGAGAGAGAGAGAGAGAGAGAGAGAGAGAGAGAGATGAGGGAAACTGTAAATCGTTTATTATATTAAAACGCCCTAAATAGTTACAACTTTGGTGGTGGCTTTATAAGACCACCACCAATACAGTTACGGTTTCCTTCATGATTCATAAGAACTATTAACTAATAATATATATTAATTTTTTAATTTTTGCTTAATATTTTCCACAAGAATTACGATTTCGTCAAGCGTTTCAGTGCACTACTTGCTTGAACCCGGGGCATTCCACAATAGAGTGCACATTAAAGGCATATTGCCCAATCAACCACTCAAAAGGGCACACTATTGATCAGCGCAAATATAATCTACTAAACAAGGTTGTGGTTCCAGTCCGACAAATAGAGCCATAGGAAGCGCGCATTCAGGTAGATGACTAAATAACTCATTCGAATCGCTTTAAGGAGGTCAATCGACCCAGATATGACGATCGGTATTGATCAAAGAAGGATCGATGGCACCAAGACAGCTATCAATGATATGATTATCATAATGATTATCGCAGGATGGAGTGACAAGAACACTACGGAAGAGGTAGTTGGAATCGTTACAAGCGTGATTATTCACCTCGTTACAACATAAACCAACACGACGATCGATGATATTATGAGGATAGTCGGCCAAATAATCGTCGTTTCCAAACACTCAAGAAAGCCAAGACGATTACATACGTCCTAAAAATATTAGACAATTTCAACATAATAATCGACTTAGGGAGGACGAGGATTCGGCATAGGATGAGCCAAATATTTTGGATATTTTTAAGGACGACAACTAGGACATTTTTGTGGGTTTGACCATGCAAGGCACTGTCCCACGGGCATGCCATGTGTTAACTGGTCAGGCTGACTGACCAAACTAGCATAGTGATAGTCGAAACTAGGTAATCAAAAAAGGTAGTCGGAGTCGGACGAAGAACAAGTATGAAATAGAGAGTCCAGAACAAATATTATTGCCAAGTAGAAAATATATATAATAGTTAGTTGTAACTATAGGATCTTGATGAAGTCTCTTAGACCGTCTATAAAAAGGGGTCGAGACTCCTAGAGCATTGTAACAACATCGCTCTGTATTACTATAAGTTTTAATATAAGTCTATTAGTTAAAGTATTGGGTGTCTTGAATTCTTCTTGAATCTAGACCATAGGAAGTCGACATTGGGATATATATTCACCTATGGCGGCGGCGCCATATCTTGGAGGTCAAAACTTCAAAAGTGCACGACCCTGTCGACCATAGAGGCCAAGTACATTACCGCATCGGAACCAACGAAGGAAGTAATATGGTTGCGTCGAGTACATTTGGAACCAACTAAGAAAGTAATATGGTTGCACCAATTGTGGGCCTATCTTTGGTAAGAAGCTGAATCAACCATCTATCATAAACATATGCCACGGACGAAGGTAGGGATTGAACCCAAGATCTCATGGTCTCTATTGAGCAACCTTACCAATTGAGCTACACATATATCCTTATACCAATCCAACTCATGTAGCATAGATTGAACATTGGAAGTTCCTAACTTGCATGCATCCTCATGTCTAGCTTGCACACATTCTCATGCATTCTCTATTGCATGCATCCTCGTGCATACCCTATTTCTAGTTGGCTTACATAGCCCTACCTTCTTGTATAAATACTCATGCGCACCTTGATTCTAATCAAAGTGAACAACACCAGTTACAGATTCTATAAGTTGAGTTCTTATTCTTTTCCTCTCTCTTGTTTTCTAGTCTTGTCTTCGCTCTACTCTATTATACTTGTTCGTGACGCCATCCAGCGTTGACCATCTATTGCAGCTCAAAGAGCGCAATACACCTCATTCGGAATCCAGTCTATCATGCGAAGATGAAACATATTGAGATGTGGTTTCATCATATCCGAGAACTAGTAACATAGAAGAAGCTAGAAGTTTGAAAGATAGATACCGAGGTGAACATTATCGATTGCGTGACGAAGCCACTCCCAGAACAACGTTCGAAGCACTAAGGTCAACCATGGGACTACGACAAGCGACCGAGCAGAAGAGAGCAGAACTAATAATTGCAACAGGTAAGTTGAAGATCGGCCCGGCCAGATGAGTAATGTTGAGAGGTTAAGGACAAAACCAAGTGCAAGGAGACCGACCGTAGAGGAGGAGATCGAGGGACAAATGGAGTCGAGGACAGAGAGAGGATTTAGTAGGGAGCACTAGAGCAAGCGCGAGCAAGAAGTATATGATCCACCAAAGGCTAAGAATTAGAATCGGACACAAGCCAATGCAAACAAATGAGCCGATTCGGACCAGAGACAACCCGAACCAGTCGATCCGACCAACTCAAACAAGCTGATCAGGGTGATACACGATCCAAATGACTAACCAAATTAGGCTAGATCCTGACTTTACCTCTGCAGATTCAGTCGAATGTCGAATGCCTTGTATGTATACAATTGTAACTTTTGATTAAAATTGTAATCTAGGTTTACGAGGGAGATAACCTCAACTATTAGTATACATACGAAGAGTAGCCCTTTTACAGGGGAGTTTGTTGGCATAAAAGACCGACTCCTTCCACTTTGTATCCTATGTGTGAACACGTCGCCAAGCTAGGGCTTCTGTATATATAAGCCTAAACATAACATTGTAAAGAGAGAGGGAGGGGTTTGTTGTTAACAAAGAATAAGACAATCTTCCATTAGAGCTTCAACTAAGCATCTTGGTTCTTGCACTCTATTCATACTTTGTTTCTCCATCTTGTACATATTGTTTGCTTGACACTAACCTATAGGTCCTCAACACATTCCATTGCGCTAATATTTGAGATATACATTCCTCTCAAAATCACAATGCACACTAACCTATAAGAGCTCCGTAGTCATGAGCATCAAGAGTTGCGACTCAATTCCACACTTATTGTGCAAGAGTGGTTTAGTTTTGGTCCCATAATCAATTTTGACCCTAAATGACCATAATCAAATCTCTCTCATGCTCTATTTAATCTACTTTGTTTCATAGAATCATCTAGTTCTTTACACATGGATGTCCCACAAATTGATGTGTCAAGGCATAAGATCAATGATGTTCTAAATATGCATCAAATTCATCGATAGAAAAAAAAAATCTATTGTCCACGACACCAATTTTGACCTATGGGACCAAGTCAACATATCACCTATGTGTTCGTCAAAAGGGGGTTTACTCCTTTCTAGTAAAAACTCTTTGAGGGAAATAAGGATCAAAACAGAAGTATGGTTTGAAAATCCAATCACGAATAGATAGCCATGTAAAACTGCATCAATTTTGGGAGAGGCAGATTTGGATTGGATTCAAAACTCTCATTGAACTATTATTATCATCAAGCTTACCCAACGAGCAAGTCCAAAAACAATTCACTAGTAATGGGTAAATTTGTACATTAACGTTCTACTCTAAATAGATTAGACTACTATGCAAAGATGAAAGCAAATATTTTAACATGGATGCCTTCAATGAGGCATGAAAAACCCTTTACAGATGAGCTAATCCTTTATATTTCTTGCTTACCCAAGGTTCAAATTTGCACCCACTTTAACCCATGGCACCAATATGCTTTGATCATTGTTTTATTCACCAAATTTTCACTCATACCTTAGTGGTCCTTAATCCAACCAAAGCCAATAACTTTGACCACTTTCTCCCCATGACTCGATTCACAAACATAAGAGAAAACATATGGGTAATAATGCTATTGATGTCATACTAAATATATTCATTAGTCACAATTACAAGACAACTATGTACTGGTTGTAATTAGAAGATTAACCAGGTGTTAATGTGGAGTGACTTTAATTTGTGTGAAGAATTGTGATATCAAAACAAAGCATGATGACATTGTTAATTATGGTGGTGATGCTCTGCCAATATAGTCACATACAAAGCCTGTCATCATGTGAAAAACAGCCTGCATGGAAGAGCATGATATGCATACATTCTAAAACAGAAGAACGTAATAGTAAATTCTCTAAATTTTTGTAACACATCACAATATTACTTACAAAGAGGAAAGAGAAGTAAAACAGGGGCAGGTCATGTTGCCAACTTTTGCTTATTAATCCTGTACCTATGATATAAAGGACTACAACAAAACATTATCAGCATGAAAACAGATGCACGGGACCATTAAAACATAGTAAGATGTGAATCCATCCACAATACAATCACAGAATATTCATATATATAGATTAGTGACTATGCAAAAACTCAAAAATCACAGAATATTCTTAGTACGCCATTTGAAATAATTCGGACTACCATAGAATTTCATTACTTCTTGAAAATGAAGATCACAAAGACCTTCCTTGTAAGTGTCTTGCTTTAAAACTAATAAAAATCTGAACTTCTGCTACTTTCACAGTGAATTAGCTTCTTCGAAGATTGTCAATGTCGCCCTCTACTAGCAATAGTGTCATCACCAGAACCTATTGTTATGTAAGTAAATTTGAAGCCAAATGAGAACCAAAGGGTGAACGAAAAAGCCCTGTTAACAGTACAGAATATTTCCCTGAACAAAGCCCAGAGATTACTGTCCTGTACAAAATACAATGCTGAGGATACCTCAGAAGGCATGAGCTTGTAATATTGGTTTGAAAAAACAAGACATGAAGCAACAAAATTTCCATATTGTTTGCATCAAACAACTTATCTAGCTTCTGATCAATATCTCATGTCTATTCAATAAGCTCAATACCATGGGTGGGAGGGTGGGTGGGAGGGTGGAGAGAGAGAGAGAGAGAGAGAGAGAGAGAGAGAGAGAGAGAGAGAGAGAGGGAGAGGGAGAGGTAGAGAATCGTGAGATCGCAATCTCTGTCAAAAAGGGTTATATTTATAGCTGCAGCTCTCATGAACCCTTGTTTGCATATGAAATGATGCGCTACGGAGGGTATTTTTCGTTCTAAACGATTTACTCTAAAAGTAATCAAGCTAAATTCCTAGTATCTGGGGCGTTTGTTGTAGTCATATATACCGGTTGGGCCCACTTGTTGAGTTGCTTCAGTAGCTTGCTGCTGATAAGTATCAGTAGTTAAAGCAATGGGTTGCTGTTCATATCCTGGTTGTACGCTAGACGCCTGAGGTGCATAACTATTAGCTTGCTGATATACCTGTTGTTGCTGGTATTGATTACTATTTGATGCCACAGTTGCTTGCTGTTGATAAGCAGTTGCAACATTATCAGTTGGCTGCTGATACACAGTTGGAACACTCTGTGTTTGCTGCTGCTGTTGATAAGTAGCCGCATCTTGAGAGTAAGCTGCATAGTTATAAGCAGCCTGCAAACCACAGCAAACACTTTAAATGGACTTTTGGATATGAAAACACAATACCAATGTAGGGCACCACCAATATAGACAATATTCAGTACATTAAACAGTACTTCTTATCACATATTTAAGGCATATGGCATTGTGCGAGCCACTGTTTATGGTCTATTTCTAGGTTACTCAGATAGTGCAACATATGATTTGGGTGAGTAATAGATGGGGCACCTTATGCTCAAGTCCCTCAATTTTAGTGCTACCTGAATAGAAGCTAGAAAAGAATTTAAATTTACAATCAATACCATTCTCACTAACCTTTTAAACACCAGTGAGCATTACATTATCAATGACCACTTATACCAGACTAAGGGCAATGTCAATATTAATTATTTTGATGAAGTGATATGGTTCAGATCGGCGTGTTATACAGACAGAGTTCTCCTGAGTGCATGCATCCTAGCATTGTTGTCTCAGTAATACCTTTCAAAGTTTCTAAAATGCAACCAATACCCTTCTCACTTACTCAATATTGACTAGTAAAGAAATCAAGTCATAGCATTAGTGATATAACTATCCTTACCGTAAAAGCCAATACCATAGATAGGAGACTATTTTTTATTTCTTGTCATAGATAATGTGATATTTATTTTTGCAAACCACCAAAATGACAGATGTGAGAGACCTGATTTTGCTGATAGGACTCCATTTGGTCAGCCGCTCTCTTCTGGCCAACATCTGCTGAAGGAGTTTGCTACAAAAGAAGAACAAAACATAGTGAGTTTCAAATAGATTATCAATTCCTAATAAACTAATTTGGGACAAGTTCTATCTGTGTATAAACCTGTTGATAAGCTGCTTGGCTAGCATAGTAAGCTGCCCACTGTGCCTCATAGCTTTGCTGAGTAGTAGTTGCAGGTGTCACGGTCACAGAACCAGCAGCCTGTTGTGTTGCTTGTGCCTTCATAAGAGAACAAATGAAAGAAAGAAACTCGTGTTCACAGAATGCCATGAAACCATAAGAAACAATAAGTTGATACATCAAATCCACATAATTCAAAAGGTTTGCCTACAGACAAACTTGATTGCAACCAAACATTTTCAAACTTGATTGCAACCAAACATTTTCAAACCATTTATGGGTATATTAATTTGGGGGTGCCAACGTTAATGAAGCCAGGACACCAAAAAACTATAATTTTGATGTCAATATTAATGAAGCTACAATACCAAAAAGTTGCTGTTTTGACACACAATAAACAAATCTACAACGTCAAATAACAATAGTTTTGCTGCAGATATTAATAAAGCTAAGAAACCAAATATCTACTGTTCTCTATAGGATGTTTCTAGCATTATCTAGAATTGGACTACAAAATTGTTCTACTACTGCAACATTCTAAACGGTTTACGATGATAGAGAACAAATTGCAGAAACCTTACTTGCTGTTGATAGTAAGCAGCATAAGCCTGCTGCTGTGCTGCGTCCTGGCCAGATGAGGCTGTCCCTGAACTAACTACTGAGACGGGAGCTCCAGCATACGTGGGCTGTAAAGATTGTGCTTGTGACTGTGCCTGTGTTTGTGGTTGCGTTTGTCCTTGCACTTGAGCATACTGTTCACCATAATTTTGCTGTGAGTATACAGTCTGTTGCTGTTGATACTGTTGACCAGCATATTGTGGCATCTGTGTATTATAAGGAGTATTTCCTTGTTGGCCAGATTGATACGTTTGTTGTTGCCCATACTGTGAATATCCATGCTGCTGCTGAATATATTGCTGCTGCTTTAACCAGTACATTCAAATAATCATTGCACAAAGCTTTGATGAGATATCATATGATATGCAGGTGCAGCATTTTGGCTAGTATAATCCAGGGAGACCATGTAATATCCCTGATGCTTTTCCCATTTTCTCAAATACTCCTTAGTTTTATTTCTTCTCTTCCCAACTTGGTTACCCCACTCTGAATCAATCATACGTGCGACTCAAGCAATTAAATGGTCAGTGCACCTTTCTCCTATTTTCAGGGTTGGCCAGGGCACTTGTGGAAAGATAGAAAATTTCAGGACACTTGGCTAGACATCTCTTTTTCTCTCTTCCTCAGGAAATTCAAGACCTAAACTTAATTTTCCAAATGCATATAACCAGAAAAAAAAAGAACTTACTTGAGAATGTTGCATTTGTTGGGCAGTTGGCTGCTTACATAGTTGAGCATTTTGAGAGTATTGCAAAATTTCAATAGACTACTCAGAGAACCAAACAAAATATGGTTTTAAAATGGTCTAATTGACAACCCAGCCAAACTAATCACCTGCTGCTGTTGTGGGAAATTCTGGCTTGGACGTTGCTGATACTGCATTCCTTGTGTCTGTGGAATTTGACCAACCGGTGGCTGTAGATAAATGCTAAATTCAGTAAAATTAAACACAGACATTTACTAAATTCGGATTGATAAAACCACAAACATTAAAGCCAAAATAAACCACAAACTTTTATGAAAGAATAGATTGATAGTCTGATAGAAATATGAAAAATATAAGGAACTATCATCATTGTTGTACCTGATTCCAACTTGGACGTTGTTGTTGTAAAGAGGCTTGTTGGTGGATAGATTGCTGGCGTTGAGCTTGATACGCATGACTCGGGTCTGATAACTTGAAGTGCTGTTCATAGTTAGAATATCAGAAGAAATCCAAGATGGTGCTCCTTGATACAAGCACAAGATAACATACTTTATACAACCGGCAAATTGGATTCATACCTGATGGGCATTATGTTGGAATCTTTGATACCTTTCTGCAGATGAAAAATCACCAGGGACACCAGACCTTGCCAATCCCTGCTTTGCAGCCTATATACAATAACGAATGAGAAGAATTGAGCTAAATGCACCATTCTCTGGCATCAAGAGACAGTTATATTACTTCAGCTCTTGCCCTTGCTTCTTCTTCACGTGCTTTCGCTTGCGCAGTGGCAACCTGGATTCAGAAAATAAAACTGTTTCATTAAGAAATTTTTAGACATTTTTTATTATAATTAGAATTATTACAATTTTCAGAGAGTACCTGAACAATTGCAGAAGGGGTGATAGATACAGCTGCAATGAACATACAAATGACAATTGTTACTGATTGAGAATAGAAGATAAGTTGGAAACGAGTCAAAAGGTAGTCAAGGGAAAACACCTTGCATCCTTTGCATATTGCTTTCACCCCTGGGCATTCCAGGCCGTGAAGCAACATTTCCATACAAAAGTGGTGTGCGACCTCCTGGTCCAAGCATCCCAATACCGCTACCATGCATTGGAACTTGGACACGCTCATAAGGCCCTCTACCAAATTGCTGCATTGAATTCATTTAACATAAATGAATCAATTATGTGTACAAAATTGAAGAGTTGAATCCATTAGGTGTACAATATTGAGTAAATAAATCCATTGTGTGCATGAAATTGAATTATTGAATCCGTTGTATGTATGAAATATTCATATATGCTGTCAATTCATGCTTGCAATCACAAAACTAGGCAGTATATACAAAAAGACACACAGAAATTTTATTACCATGCCTATACCATAGCCCATCATTCCAGGACGAGTTGGATTCATAAACCGCGACTGCATAAGAGGCATTGATGGAGAACCTCGCAATGATGGAGACATAATCATTCCAGAACCTTCATGTTTTAGCAGGGAATTTTCAAAAAAACACAAAAAAAACTCAGTAAATTATAGACAACCAACTGTCAACAAATAAACTTACCTGAAACTCCCCCCTTCCCAGAATAGCTTTGTGCTGCCTGGGTTCCATAACGGAACTTGTAAGACTGAAAAAAACCATCCTTAGATAAAGGAATGATAAAACATTCAACAGAAAACAAACCTTTAATTTTTTAATTCTCATGATGAAAAGAGGAACAAGAATTAATAGGTGCACCTGTGTTGATTTTGATGGGTTAGCAAAGCTAACACGAATATTTGACCCCTGGAAAGTATAACCATCCAGTGCTAGATGGGCTATATACAAGTAAACAGAAAACGATATTATCATCAATATCATGAGAGTATTCCAATACAAGCCATATCTTTACATGTGAATATACTCATATAGAACAAATCAAACCAACAAATGTCTCACCTTTGTCTGCACATATAGAATGGTAGAAATCCACAAAAGCAAAGCCTCGGTATTGATTACCAATTCCGATGGCCAAATGGCTGTCCCTTATTTTTCCAAATTTCCCAAACAGCTCTTGCAAGGATGTGTCTAACTATTACACCAAAGTGAAGAATTATTCAAGATGTTGTAGGGAATTTCATCACTTGCAAGGATAAATCAATAAGGAATTAGAACACTCACGTTGGACCCTTCTCTTGGTAATCTGTCAACAAAGAGAACAGTTGAGAACATATCTGAAACCTTTTTGCAATCAGACCACTCCACTCTCAGGACCCGTCCATCCATGTTTATGTTTCCCATCGCCACTTTAGCAGCAGTAGCCTGCAAGAAATAGTGAGAAATAGTCAGTAAAGTGAGTACCAATGATGTACTAGGAAAATTCATCAACCTGTGATTTCAAGCTGTATTCAACAAATCCATAGCATTTGCTCTTTCCTTCAGCATTTCGTAGCACCTATCATCATATCCATGTAAAGAGACGGAAGCAACTTTGAGAACTTTCATGTAAAATATTTCACATATCGTGATATCATTGATACTGATTGATATACTATACAAACTTACAAATCCTCGTTCGATTTTTCCATGTGCATCAAACATTGATTGCAAGCTAGAATCATCAATGGATGATGTCAGGTTCCCAATAAAAAGTAATGAGTCCGGGCGGAAAGGCTCAACTATGATAGTTTTGTCTCCTAGCTTTGTGCTATTCGTAGCTTGACGAACTTCTCCGAGAAAATCATCTGCATTCTCACGGTGAAGTTCATAGCGGACAAGAGCTGAATCATGCCTCTCATTCTCAAATGAGACACTTGATATCGGCCCATATTGGCTAAATATAGGTAAGAGTTCCTGTAAAAGCCAATCAAATCCAAACATTACAACTGTAAATAAGCATTTTATCATATCACCAAGAGTACACTATTAGCACTTTCAGATTATGTCCTTAGTAGGCAGCATGTGACAAAGATAGATGTCACCAAGAGAAACAAAACACTTTTAGTTTACCAGAAGACATGGCATTCATGCTTTTGACACCAAGAACTATAAAGCACAAATAACAATGAAGAAGAAGTAACACTCAATTGAATGGAATTATTGTTTTCAGCAGTTACAGTGTGGGTGGACATCTAAAGTTCATTAGAAGATTGATATGTTAGCTTCATGATGAAGGCTGTTGCATGAAGCTAAGTTGACCCCTTAATAACAAACAAGCTAGGATTCCAGCAAACATTGATCTGTGACCTCAAGCATCATCGCACAAGATGGCTCCCATGTGGGAACCTTGACGGAATTTTTGCGAGTTTGCCATTTTGCTCTTTCTTAGTTCTCTACGAAACAATTCTGAAGTAATTACACATTTACACTTATTCTTGAATATATCTTTTTTATATGTATATAACTCTCATTAGAATAAGCAACTTCCAATTTTAACTGTCAATTTCTTGAGCTGAAGAATCCGTTTTTTACTATACTGGTTATTATGCTTTAAAAACAACTATGAACCATTGGAAAATCTTTATTTATTTGCCCATATATTTCTTTTCAAGACTTCATATCCTATTCGACAATAAAGGGTGCAATCAGAATTGAAGTTTCCTTTCAAAGGCTTGCCAATATCCTCCGTAGAGATGGATTTACAATAGCTGCTGAGAACTCTCTAATGAGCTGTCAGACAGCTGATCCAGGAAGTTCATTATTGAACAACTGGAGTGCAAACAAGCCAAAAAATCACAGATATTGATAACCTAGAAGTGCATATGACATGTTTAACACAGATCATTTTTCCACCCAAAGCCAAATAATGGAACCATGAGTTGGATTCCAAGAAAAATGCAATAAATGGTTGGCAAAGAAAACTCATACATTCAGGAAAACTAGGAGGTGAACCTTTTTCAATGATACCAAACACAAAATAATTTATTTCATCCAATGCTTGATAACAGCGGCTGGTTACCGTCAGAGTTAACCTGCTCACATAAGAAACATAACATGCTTCCAATTTGTTAAGCAAGCAGAGCAAAAAATTCATAATCTATACCATTTGCTACTCTCCAAAACAATGGCCAAAAATGAGAGTTTTTAGATTCTAAGCTTTGATCATATAATATAGTTTGGCCAGAAATGGGAGTTCACTAATGTCAAGCTTCTCGTATTTATGTACATCCCTACTCCATCATCCCATTAGCTGCTTTCCAAAACAATGGCCAATTTTGAGATTTTTTAATTTCCGAGCTTTGATGATATAATATATGTCTGGCCAGAAATGGGAGTTCACTAATGTCAAGTTTCTCATACTTATATACATATTTAGACAGACATTTCTAATATAATTATTATTCTTTATATGTGCAAGATAATCATTTATGCTTCCAGAGGATGAATGCTTGTACTCCTACTTCATCGTGCAAAGCACACTCTGTAATCCGTTTCCTCTCTCTCTACAATCATTAAATTTTGTTAAAATTTTAAATACATTAAACAAATCTTTCAAATATGTACCCCCTCTCAATGTGCATTCAATTCCTCTTAAAGTACAATCTATTTTTTACTTTCGATGGCTTTAGACACTTCAATTTGAACAAACTGAGTCCTTCCTATGACTTAAATTATCCTTTCGACCCAGACATTACAGCAAACATGAAAAACTTTTGTTCTTTTCCTGATTTTTGATATACTTTAAATGTCATTTCTCCTTGTCCAATAGGATTGATTCATACCCTTGTTCCTCCCAAAGTCTTGATGTTCGAGCACACCAGCCCTTTTTGAATCTCCTTCTGGGCCCACACTGCTTAGAGCTTATCCTGTTATGATGCTTTCTTTTAGCTTGAAATTCAGGGGCAGACCAACCAATTCAAGCAGAATTAGTAACAGCTAGAAACCCAAATGTTTAAGCTTTCAGCTTTTTTCGAAATTCCAAGTCTCTTGTCCATAATTGTATCAAACCAACAGAGAAAATAAGCATTGGCACTTGCTTTCCGTGACAATTTAAGATCAATAAGTTTCATGCTATCGCGACAAAGATAGGCTTCCATAATGATTGGCTAATCCCAACAATTTTATCTTTCCATGACAAACTATGATCAGTATATGGTATGCAATTCAGCCTCCATAATGATTCTTACAACCTTAGAATTTTCTCTTTCCATGATAAATAAACTCCACATTAATTAGAAAACAAAACCTTCCAAAATTACTTTATTAAAACCCTGGAAATTCATGCAATCATGGACTGATAAATTTTTCTTACAATTGACTTTTTTGCAGTGTCACTAGAGAGTAGAGCATGCTTAAAAGTAAAGTCTAAGGTATGAAAATTGAATTTAGTTTCCTATGCAAATATTATAATTATCATTCTCAAATGGGAACAAAGAAATGATCTCAACAACTGTTCATTAAGAGTTATGAAATGCCATAATATCCAACTACCAGTGGCAAATTTCAATATACAAGGAGGCTATGGCAGACATGTAGTGAAAGACACCGAAAGAGAGAGAGCCAAGTGTCCACGACCATGTCCAGAGAGGTGCTTAACATTAAATCCATTAAAATATCTATAGCATAACTTACAAACTCATTACATCCACCAAACGCAAAAAAAATGTGTACATATATTAAGAAATACTAAAAAACATGTTTGGCCATTTGAATCTTTTAAAAGATCTACGGGATGATCATCAAAGCTGGAAAATATAAATAAATAATAAAAACACTTCAAAAGTAATTTCCAATGGCAAATTTTAAAAGAATAGAAGAACTTTGCTTCATACCTCTTCTGTCATAGATCCTCCAATGCAGCTAATATGAACACAAGGCTTGGGATGCCAATGTGGAGGTATCTCCATTGCTTCTAGTTCCTGATTCGATTCTTCCTGTGAGTCACCTTCTCCCTTGATGTCTTCTGAAGATCGATCAGCTACTGAGTTACTAGGTCTCCCTCCATCATCAACAACTGCCACATTTGGATTCTTACTAGCCTCAGAGTTATGATCAAAAATTTCCGTAAACGTACTATTACTAGGCTCAGCGATAGAGTTAATAGAAACATCAGTGCAGTTATTAATCTCAGTCTTATGCTCAAAAGTTGTTAAATATGTACTGTTATTGGCCATTTCTGTACCGTTACCAAGCTTGCTGTTATCCACAACAATTGTTAAAGACGTACTGTTACTATGATCAGAAATACTTTTATTAGTCTCCTCTATAGAGTTACTTGACTTCTTTACCATGATGCTTTCATCCACAATTTCAACAGTTATACTGTCCGTGAGTCCTGTACCTTCCAAAGTTGTTATAGTTGAAGAGGCAACTGTCACATCTGAGACGGTTCCAAAGTTCTCAGAAGTTCCATTTTTCTGTTCAGACTCTGGATTCTCAAATGTCTGAGATCCTTCAACCCCCTCCGAAATTGAAATTTTCTCTTCATTTTCATTCTCCTCAATTTCAGTTTCTGGTTTTCCAGAGACTTGCAATTCATTGACAACTTCCAGAGTTCCGTTTTTCCGTTCCTTTTCTAGTCCAACCTCTGCGTTCTCAAAGCTCTCAAGAGGACCAACCGTGTCCGATTTTGTGGTATCCCCTGGTTCGTTTATTTTGGTAGCCTCCATTGAATCCTCGTTTTTCTGTGCTTCTTCTGTAGGCATATGATGAACGGCTAGAGATACGTTTAGAGTCTCATCAGGAAGAGTGTTAAGTATCACAGGAGCAACAGAGGTTCGAGCTTCTTCTGTTGGCATGTTGTGAAGAGAGGAAAGAAAAGATTGCTGCATTTGTTCTGCTTTTTCTTCTCCTACTTCTTCTACTTGTACTTCTTCTAAAGCAAATCCACATACAGACTCTGCGTTGACAACCGAAGGAGCAGAACCAGTTACAGTATCTGGCTTCGGAGAAGAAACCTCATTTATCTTTCCTGTAGAGACTGGGATCTCCATTGAAACTTCGAACTGTGAAGAAACGGTTTTTGAATGAGAGGCGTCCTTGGAAGCGTCCGTTTCTGCCAGAAACGTGGCGAGCGATGGTGAAGAAGGCATGGAAGCTTCAAATGTTGTCCCTGAAGACGAAGCTGTGACAACAGAAGGAGCAGCAGGGGGGTGGGGGTGCCGGTGACCAAACCCTAGAAGGAGAACGAAAAGCACAGACAAATGGCGGGGATGGGTCTGCACTGTGCAGAAAACCCTAGAAAATGGCAGAGCGCGATTATACAGTAGTATTAGTATGTACATACATTACATATGCAGAAAATTTACTTTTATTTGTTTGTTTATTTATTTCTATATCTTATTTTTTATTTATTTGTTTACATACATACATATTTGTTTGTAAATATCTATTTATTTGTTTATTTACATACATACATATTTATCGTTTTATTGACCTATTTATGTATTTTAAATTGGGTTATTTTACTTATTTATTTATTTACATATTTAGAAAATCAAATTCTCGTTAAGCTCATTTGCGGTCCTCAATTGACCAATCCCGAGTCCGGGACAGACAAACTGACAGACGGACGATATCTCTCTCTTTCTCTGCTTCGATCAATCATTCACCAAACCCTCCTCTCGTCTTCTCTTTGTGCGGATGATTTTCTACTACACAATGGTGGCATATTTAGAGAGGTTTAAGATAAGTTGTACGCACCATTTGCAAAAAAGGCTCTACGATGATTCAACAAACATTCTTAACCGCACTGAATGTCTTCAGCAAAGTGTCGAGATGAGATGGGATTGATGCACATGTTTCTCCTACTCCTTACTTTCACTGTTTCTTTCTCTTCGGTCTCCTCGTGTTAATTGTTGCTTCAATCCCTTTCCCTATCTTGGGAAGTAAACCAAAAGAAACTCTTACTTTATTGATGAGAGGAAGAGTGTGAGAGAGTTGGGGAATCATACATGAGAACATTCATTCATACTAGTTTATGGTTTGGTATCTCCTCGATATGTATGTAAAAAACTTAGCCTTATCTCAAATATTTTGTTTTACTAACAACTAATTCATTGCATCTATCAACCTATCAATTTATTGTTGCCTCAATAATGTTGTGTGTCTCCTCTCCTTCAGTATGTGGAAAACTTGTCCTTGTCAGATATATTTTGTTTCTCTTACACCTTGTATTTGTGCCTAGGTCAACATCTTGCTTCTCTTAGTCTTCCAGCCATGCCCACACATTTTGATATGCTTAATAAACCTGCATGTAAAACCATGTTTGCCCAAATCTACATCTAACAAATCTTTGTGGCCTACAATAAAATCTCCCCAACTACAATTGAAAAAAATGCAGAACTAGTTCAAACCCAAAACCATCTCATGTCGGCAAAAGCTACGATTTTCCCAAGTTAAAAATTTAATGGTTGCAACCAAAGCTTTTTTTGTTTCATCAATAAAAATTGCCTCCTTTACATGTATACCCACATATGTATCTCGATCGTTTCATGAACATTGGAAGATTGGATGAGAGGATGAGGGATGGCCACAAAATCAAATATGAGTATGGGCAAAACTAAATGAGTAGATAAGATGACCATTGAACAATTAGAGGAGAGGGTGGGTGGATGAGTAGATGAGAGGATGGGCATATTCAAATAAGAGAAATATGTTTGGAGGATTAGAATGGTTGGAATTGGGTTGGCCAAATCAAATGAGGCAAGGGTGGTACAAGCAACTCAATAAGGGAAGAAATATTAACATATATTGAAGACCATGTTTGAGGAAAGCAACGAGACATTTGAGGGAACCAATAATAATCCCCAATAATGATGTTCATGTTTGACTATAGTCTTCTTACTTCCTCAACTTGTCTTTGACTCTAGTCCACTGGCTCATCTGACTCTTCGTTGACTGGTGTTGTTTACTTGCCCAACTTTGTACTTCCTTTCAAATAACCCACTCATTTCCTTATTTGTCCTTATATCCATGTAGTGACCCCCCCATCACTTGTTGTGTTTGATCTATCCATCTATTTTCAACCCTCTCTTTCCAACCCACTTTGATCATCATTTTAAGCACTCATTCACATACAATTGTCCTTGATGTTAGTGATAGAAATATTGTTAATGTCTTATTGAGTTGGTTGGTAAGTCTTCATTATGTTACAGAAAAAATGAAGAAAATTTAGAGAAAAAGCTTTGTGAAGTATATTGCTCCACAAAAGAGCTCTAAAAAAGTTGAAATTAGAGGCAATGCGTATTTGTTTTGTATTGCGACAACCTTGATAGTCCACGACCAACCAAAGTGAGTGATATTTATTGTTAACAATATATTTGGATTGTTGAATGAATCCACTTCCCATGTTCTCATTGATATACCCTCGAAGATCCTTGAGTTTTGATGGCGGTAGATTATAACTAAGTCCATAGGTCGGATGCGATAATAGTTTCTTTGGATTTCAAGTTTTCAGTGGCATATACTCTAGTGATAAAGGCCAAAAATCCATATTTAGCTTGTAAAAAGAGGGGTTTCCCAGTGTTGTTGGTGGTAATTCCTTTCTTCATGTGGATGCTAAATGTGGCTGGGTTGTTGAAGCTACATGAGTGTTCAATAGCTTTCTAGTTAAATATGTTGCAATATTCTTTGTGATAGTGAACTGTTTTGTAGATTGCCTTTGGCCACTTTAGGTTTAATACCAATGGAGGGTATTTTTTATGGAAAAAAATAAACTAAGTCCATAGGTTGTTATTTCCTTAGTTGAAGATCAATAGGACGGTTATAAGGTTTATGTTCAAGTAACATTCTTAATACTTTGTTGGAAGTAAAGAATCTTATTTTTGTGGACTGAGGGAAGGCGTTGTTACCACTACAAATATAAACATTTCTACTTATGTTCCTCTTTAAACGAGTTTCATAGAAAATTTGTTTACGCATGATGATGCATTAGATTGAAGTCAAACGTGTGATTATTCTAGGATTCTATTCTAATACACATATATACTTAGTAAATTTTAGATTTTGAAATAGTGTAAATAATTTGGTGTGCCTACTACAACAGTCTCTCTCTCTCTCTCTCTCTCTCTCTCTCTCTCTCTCTCTCACTCACACAACCAAACACACACACACTCTCTCTAATCGCTCATGCTAATCCTATGTTATTCTCTCTTTGTGGCGGTGGTGATGGTGTTATCCTCTCTCTTCCTCGTTATTATCTTCTTCGTATATTCATAAAACATAACATATTCAAACTATCATTATCTTAACCCTATACCAAGGCTTGCCCTCATGTCCATGACAGTAGTTTCAATGAATTGAGTTTTCCCGACGGAATCAACATAACTCATACCTCAAAGTGTTGCACTTCCAAGGGTCACAATTGACTCCTGAGGGGTTGCCTTCCTCTTGGTGGGTTAATTAAGGGCTTGCCTTCCTCTCGTTAAAGACCACATCATGCGATAATAAAATCTATTTATCTTTGTGTTGTTGGTCCTCTTTGACCATGACTAAGTATAATCCATTCCCTTATTTTTTGTTCATAAATTGGGACGCAAAAACTTTAGCAGTCATGGTTTTCCAATATGATGTCATGGAAGAGCTTGGGGTTGTGCGATGTCTTAGGTTATCCAAGGCCCATGTATTGAGTAAAGGCATTGAAATAGTGTATAGACTTCATGAAATTAGAAGATTTCCATTATCCATAACAATGCAGGGCTTCAAGAGGTTGCTTGTGTGAATATTGTTCACCTTATGAAAATAGAAAATTGAAATAACAGCAGGGGGCATACATGGTTTGAGTGTGATATATCAAACGGAGGGGAAGACTTTGGAATACTTTCGAGTTTTTATTTATTTCCCCCAAAATGCCCCTAAGAATTAATTATTTTCTCCAAATCCACTCTCGATCAACGCATAAATGTTCGAACATTGAGAGAGAGAGAGAGAGAGAGAGATAATGAGGGTTGACTAATTTAAGGCAAGATTGACAACAGAAGTAAGTCAAAGCGCTCGAACACGTTATTATTTTCTCAAGGCGATGGGTGGTGAGGAGTGTCGAAGGGTTACAATTGAGACAAGATACATGCACGTGTGTTAGTCAATGTCCATCTATTTATCCATCCATACAAGATAACAACATATATATATGCAATACGTGTATCCGCATGGACGAGGAGAAGGATGTATGAGATTCAATTGAGATGGGGCAACAATAGAGATGAGAGTAGTCCATCCCATCCCCTCCCATTCTAACAAGAGGCCACCATCATGTTATGAATGTGTCCACCGCTTCTCCTATCACGAGGCCATCAATCGACAGACTGACAAACCGATGGATTATGTTCGATCGATTGATCTGATCGGACATGAAGATGCGAGTGAGGGTCCATCCATCCATGGCCAGAAGATGTACATATGTGCCTTCTCCTCCTCTCTCTCTCTCTGTCTCTCTCTCCTTGTGTCCACCCCCCCAAAGCTATATTGTTCATCATATGTACTCTCTCTTTCTCTCTCCTTGTGTCCATCCCCCCAAAGCTATGTTGTTCATCATATGTACATACTCTCTCTCTCTCTCTCTCTCCTTCTCCTGCTGTGTACATGACTAAAAAAGAGAGAAAACTATGTACAACATTTAGTCCCCCCTCATCATACCTCCCCTGGGCCTCTGTCAAACCCTAGAACTCAGAAGAAAGGAAGAACGAAGCCAGGTAAGCTCTCTATCCCTCCCTCCCTCCCTCCCTCCCTCCCTCTCTCTCTCTCTCTGCGTCTTTATGTCTTTGCCAAACCCCAAAACTCAGATGAAAGAAGGAAAGAAAGAATTCTAGGTAGACTCTCTCTCTCTCTCACACACACACACACACACACACACACACACACACACACACACACACACATTTATCGGTTTTTATTTCATCTATGTCAGTTTTTTGATTCCTCTATTCAGTTTTTAAGTCTTTTGAATCACCTGTCACGATCCTCCACGATTTCATCGATCTAGGGCTTCCCTTTTCTTTTACTCCCCCCATTAACAACGACAATGACGTGCTTTTTTTATCTTCGTCTTCGTTCCTGTAACAAATATCACTCTAATTCATCCTTTTGTACTGCTCTGATTATTTCTCTAGTATGTTCTTTGGTTGATTTTACCTGATTTTTTGTCTATACTGTTCTCTTAGGAGTTTTCCCATGGTATTTGAAGATCTTTGTCAATGGTGTTTTCTGTTGTTTGTCGCTCTATCATCTCTTGAATTTTCCTTTTTTCCCTGCCCTTTTGGACTGAACTTTGATTGATCCCCTGGATTCTTGAGATTTTTAGGTGATTGAACTGATTTTGTTAATGGCGTTTATGTTTTTTTTCTGTCTTATCTCTGTGATTTCCTTCTTGTACATTTGTTTCTGTCCCTCTATCTTTTAGGTTATTGTCTTGATCACCATATCTTCCCCTCGCAGCCCGACCTTGATGGTTTTTTGTAATTTCCTGCTATTTGTTGTATATGCTTTCTATTTATTTTTGTAGGTCTTGGGAGTCATCATTTTTTTGATTTCCTGATCGTTTCACTGTGTTCTGGTATTTTCAAGAGGTTTGTGCTCATTTTTGTTAGCTTTCTTGAGTTGTTTTACTATACTTTGGTATCTTCTAGGTTTTCAATTCATCTGTATCAAATTTTGTCATTTCTTTGCTTGGGTTTCCTTCTGTCAGCTTTTTAGTAGGTTTTCCAGGGTTTTGCTTTCCCTTGTAACTTTTCTTTCCCTTGTATAATTAATAGTATTTGTTGTTTCTCTCTATCCTTCTTTGAATATCCCCCCTTTGTACCAATTTCTGTTTTTTCTGGGATTCTGGTGGCTTTTTTGTATCTCCTCTCTGTATCTCAATATTATATTCAAGTGTGTGCATCATAATCCTGTTGATTGCCTGTATCATTTTCCTGTTTGCCTTGATTCCTTTTTCTTTTAAGGCTTTAACATCATCTTTAAACCAATTTTCTTGCTGTTTTAATGGTATTTTCTTTATGTATCAATTAGGGATATTGCTTTTTTTAAGCATCAAGATTTTTATGACACAAGTCTTGTTTGATAGACGTGGATTTCCCCACTCCCTTTTTAGGATCTAATAGTTGTAAGTTTAGGATCTAGTATTGTAATAGTAGAATCTAATAGCTGTAATATTAGGCGCTAATAATTGTATCTTATTGCGAGCTGCAATATCAGGATGTAATAGTTGCAATATTAGACATCTGGTCTTCTCCCTCCGGTTCAGCATCTTCTCAATTCATTAATAGTTGTAATATGAATTGTAATTACTGGCCATCAATCATGGATTTTGTATCAATTGTTGCTGAGATATGAGGTAAAATTGTGGAGTGCAGCCATGCTAGAAACTACACAATTAAGAAGAAAATGTAGGAATCTGCCGAAATTATTGCCAGAAACTATACAAATTAGGAATTTGCAATATCTGAAATAGGGGTAGAGGATATAACAAATTAGGAGCAAAATTTGAAGGAAATTATAGAAACTGGGAACAGAAAGAGATGCCTACCAAAGCTAGTAGATTGATTGCAAAACCAGAAGGTAAAGGAGAAGAGTACATTTGTATGTTCAAAATATAGAAGGAAAGAACCATAATTGTAAGATGTGCAAATCTGTCCTTCCTTCGATTACAAATCCCATCACTTCATCATGTCTTGAATTTACTGTGTTCCAAAGTAGGATTTTTCTATTGATCTGTATGTGCCTCTCTCTATCTGCTTTAATGGTGTTTTCTTTGGTAGGTTTGGTTTTTGTTTGATAAGCATAGCAAGTTTCATCTTTGTAACTGCTTTCTGGTTTGATCTAACTGCTTTATCTGTGCACCCCTTCATCTTTCTCTCTGTCTCCATGTTAATGACGTTATTTCTTTATGGATTTGTTTTTGGAGGTGGTTTTCTGTATGTAATGGTCATTGGCAATCCCAATCCTTTCATTTTCCATACTATTCTATTCATCTTTCCAGTGTCCAACAGTGTTTTGTTCTCATTCTCTCTCTCTCTCTCATTGGTCAAAATTGGCCTCCTCGTGGACAACAAAAAAATTTGTTCTATTCTCTCTCTCATTTCTTTAATGTTCTCATCTCTGGATTTGGTTTTGCATATTACATAATAATCAAGCTTAGTGATGTCTTCCCTCCTTTTTTACAGCACAG
Source organism: Azolla caroliniana (assembly GCF_043228905.1). NCBI lineage: Eukaryota > Viridiplantae > Streptophyta > Polypodiopsida > Salviniales > Salviniaceae > Azolla > Azolla caroliniana. The sequence goes on along the minus strand of NW_028230436.1, from coordinate 23,789,926 downwards.
GGTTTGAAAGGCCTGACCTCCTTGTGTCAATCTTGTTGTCATATTGTTGAAGCATGGACGGCAATAAAGATGCTGCTCAGAGATGTATAGACATTGGAAACCAAGCTCTGCAGGAAGGAGATAAGGCCCGTGCACACAAGTTCTTATCAAAAGCATTAAGATTAGATCCCACTTTACCTCTTGAAAACTTGGTCTCCTCTTTAGCAGCAGATATAGGGGAGAAAGATACAGAGATTCCTTTAAAAGAGAAGCCCATTCACAAGGATTCTCGTGAAACAAGTAACTCCAGTGATGGTAGTAGACCTAGTGAAAATGGTAGTACTGGTGAAAGAAGTGCTCAAGAATACACCACAGAGCAGATGGATATTGTTCGGCGGATCAGGAGAACGAAAGACTATTATCAGGTTCTTGGATTAGAGAAATCTTGCTCAGGGGAAGAAATCAGAAAGTCTTATAGGAAGGTTTCTTTGAAGGTTCACCCTGATAAGAATAAAGCTCCAGGGGCTGAAGAGGCATTCAAGGCAGTTTCAAAGGCATTTGCTTGTCTTAGTGACACTGAGCTTAGACAAAAGTATGATCAGTATGGTCCAGAGGAAATCCATGAAGTAGCTCAAAGACAACAAGCATATAGGCAGCGACGAGGAACTGGTTTTGTCAATGAGGATATGTTTGATGCAGATGAGATTTTCAACTCATTTTTCTCGGGAACCACAAATGGGTTTCCACGGGGAGCTTATGTAAGGACATTCAGGACAGGTGGACATCAAGGTGGTGCACGCGTGCATACCCGTGAAGTCCATGGAGGATTGTTGAATTTAGTACAATTTCTACCAGTACTTTTGCTGATTCTACTGAGCTATTTCCCCTATTCTAAACCTGTTTACAGCCTTGAGCAAACAGCGCAATATGACATTAAGTACTTGACTAAAGATCATTCTATAACATTCTTTGTAAGGTCTAGGGAGTTTGACACCGATTACCCTCTGGGTAGTCGAGCTCGTCATAACATTGAATATCAAGTAGAAAGGGATTATGCAGAAGTTCTCAAACATAATTGTCAGCGCGAGATGGGGTGGAAACAATGGAATCCTACAATAAAAACACCTCATTGTGACATGTTGAGACAGTTTTATAGTTCAACTTCGCGAGCGTAACAGGCTCGGCATTTCTTACCATTGCTTATGGAGTATCAAGTTCTTTAATAATTTATATTGTAAAAGTTTCTCGTTAAACACTCAGAGAAGCAGTTCATTATGCCAAAAGTATTCAGCTGCAGAATTATTATTTTTTGTTTTTTCGAGCTGAGGAAGTACCCCATGCATAAGCATTAAATTGATCTAGTGTTTGATTGCAAGAGGAGCCTTGTCTATCGATATGCTTTCCTCTACTTGTATTTTATGTCTTCTAAAGATTCCAGAATGAATTCATTTTTTATGGGTTCATAATTGCAAACCCTGAAATTTATGGGTTGTCTTTCGACTTTGTGTGCAGTCTGGATAAATTTTTGTTGAAATAGTTCTGTAATTACATTTGTACATTGAAATGCCAGAGGAATTAGCTGAACCTGTCTGAATGCATGTATGGTTTGAACTTGGATTTGCTACTCCATTGGCCACAGTGGTTCAAAAGTTTGCATGCACGTATTTTCAGAGATAGCACAACCTGTTAATGGAAATCTCTTTCAGTTTACTACTTATTGCCAATTGACCATGTATCAAATGGATTTTTCAAACAAGTGGGAAGAGAACAGTTCTTATATGACTAATTTGATTTTATACTCCTGTTATATATGTGGGAAATACATCAATCCAAGGATTAGATCAGATATTTTTTAGCATCCATAGAGACTGGGCCTTGTGATGATCATGCAACAATGTTCAAAACTTCAATGACCATGGTTGGGCTGCTATATACACACATTCCTTTTTCTTTCTCTCTAAACCCAGACAGTTTCATACAATAGTATTCCATGTGACACATGAGATAGATGCTTTATATAAAATTTACTACTTGGCCAAGGAATTAAGTATTTGCTATAGAAGTGTTTCAAGGTGAATCACGTTCCTTTTTTAACCATCTTGGTATTCCTTTCGCATCACTACGACATATATAGACAGTGTAGAGCTTTCTCGGAGAAGTGTAGGTTTTGCATGGGTGGCAGTTCCTATTAATTTTGTTTGGCATGCAGACATCCTTTTGCATCTTTAGCTTATGAGTACATTCATGATAACTACAAATATCAACCTATTAATACCATGGTGGGAGTTTTCCAACTTCCATGCCTCACTATATATGTATCTGTAAGGCATACACAACACATTCATGTTTACGTACTAAAAGAATACATCATGCAGTCATATAACTGTATTGACGCTGTAGAACTTAGTATAAACTGTATGCAGGATTTCTCTGTAAGTAACTTTAACAAGAATCTGATATTCCCTCAACTAGATAAATACATATCATCGGTGTCTTTGAGGGGTGGTGTTTGTATGCTGGCGAATACAATAGAATTAATATAGGTTAGGTGAGAAATTGGATGGCATTAACTAGCTCTCAAATATATCATCCAATATCATATTCTACAATAATACAACAATTTGTTTTTATAACATTACTGGTTGAGCTCACTTAGAACCCAGTTTTCACTTTTGTTATCCTGATTACATTTCAAGAGTGTCAATTTCAATGAATGGAATTTCGTTAAAGTACTCCGATGTCCAATACTGATGTAAGTTATCCCAGCTCCATAGACCAACTTGTACAACGCTGCCTGTAATAACCAAAGCTCCAGAATCTCATTATGATTCGCAATTTTATATAATTTCAAATTTATACTAAAAGAAAATATACCTCATTTTCTTCATCCAATGCACTGGTGGATTCATCCATAAGAGCTAGGATTGGCTGTGCTAGTAGAAGCCGAGCAAAAGCAAGTCTTTGCTGTTCACCCAGAGATAGTACACTGGCCCACTCAACTTCTGAATCTAGTTCGCAACGATCCAACACATTCCCCAAGTTAACAGCTTTAAGGGCTTGTATGAGTTGCTCATCTGACGGTATTTTCTGAGAAGTTGTCTGATCCAATCTTTGAGGTAGGGTCCAGAATCCTGAACATATCACCAAACCGATGTTGTAATATGTCAGTGAATGGCTGCTACATGATTTCAGACAAAAATGTTTATCTAGACATATATATCCCATTGTACTATTATCATCAATAATCTTAACCCAAATCATTTACAAGATAAGGTGGCATATCCTCTTCATCTAAATCATTATCAACACTACGCATCTCTATTGAATATTGTCTTTTACAACAATTACACATCTATAGACTATAACAAATCATCTGCTTACCTAAAAAAAAAGGGTGAAGATAATCAATATGAATGTGAGGAAAAAATTAAATAAAAGCGCAGCTATTTCAAATGTAATGCATCATAATTTGATATAAGCAACAAACATGTGTCTATTAACATTAAACAACATGGAAATTTTAAGCTGCTGGAGATCGTAACAAGCCAAAAAAACTCTTTGATTATGAAACATGATGGAATAATCTGGAGATTCAGAAGTATAAACAAATCCCTCCCCAATGAAGATTATTTCTTAATCATTAACCAATTTCACACATTCGTCATCAGGCATGAATTGAACAGACTCCAGGGAATATAAAATACATGGATTTCAGTCTTTTCATTTTTTCTAGTAGCATGAAAACCCCCCAAACAAATTACCATATGGAAATGATTGGGCGATGATAAAAAAGAATTAATATGACCTTCAATGTCTATGAAACATTGCAAAAATGTAAAGAAAATATGGAGAAACAAATAATTATGCATATCTAATTACTCTAGTGGGATAAAATAAAGAAGAGAGTGGACAAGTTATGATGCAGATAAAACATAAGTTGGAGTTGAAGAATAATACCTTTCTCATCAGATGGTTTTTGTATTGTTCTGGGGTCATTCCATGTCGGATACAACAGCTGCTGGCGTAACGTACCAAGGACCATATAAGGCTTCTGAGGAAGGAAAAAAATGCTCCCTCTTCCAGTAGCATTTGCACTCCATCCATCATTATCACTCTCTGAACCAAATTCTTCGCCTTCATTGCCAACATCTTTCCCAACTTCACTAATGGATCCATTATTCTCCGTACATATTGGGAGGGTGTATCGTCTTATTGTGCCACTTCCAGAAGTCCATAGTCCAGCAATAGCCCTAAGCAAAGAAGTCTTCCCACTTCCACTTGCACCCATAACCTGATAAGCACCATATGATATTCAGAACAATCCAAAGCTCAATAACAAATTTACAAACGTCATACTTCAGCACATACCAAAAGGTTTTGTCCTTTAGAAATCATCAATGTTAACTCTTCTATAAGAGTCATTGTATACTGAGGAGTTTGTAAAGTAAGACTTTCTATCTCAAGCAAGACAGCGTTGGAGGAGCTGAATGACACTGAAGGAGCTTGGATGTCAACAATACTAATTGTTGTTTCTTCCTTGCCTTCTGTGTCACGTTCATAAGTTTGCTTGTCTAGAAGATCATTAAATTCTCCTGTAAGCCACAAATATAAAATACTTTTTAGATATAACTTAAGTGAATTTCTCACCCTATATTACACTGGCAATAGAGTCAAACTTTGGCATTTGACAAAAAAGTGATGGCCCGCAATCAATTAATATTAGAGTTCAAACAGCATAACTCATCCTTCTGGAGTGGAAAAAGGCAACACACTTCTGCTCTAGATGCTTTCATATGAGTTTTGTGAAGCATTAATTCAAACCCAGGAAATTAGCATAGAAACTTAAGTCCTTTGAATTTATGGAAATTTTCAAGAAGATTATGAACCTACCCAACCGATCAATAACAGCCGAGAAGGCACTCAATGCTTGAAATTGGTAAATAATGATTGAAAAATCAGACAAGATATGGTTGAAAGCAGAGTAAGATTGGTTAATGACACCGAACTCTATTTTGCCAGAGAAATACATGGGTGCAACCACAGCAGCAGGCAAAACTTGTATGACATAACGATAGCCATTTGTGAAAAACTCCAAGTTCCTTGACGCAATAAGCAATTCCTGCAAAAAAGAATAATTTACAAAGTATATAGTGCCAACTCAAAACGGTCAAATTTTAGTCTGCAATACATACTCAGTATATAGTGCCAGCTCAAAACAGTCAAGTTTTAGTTGCAATACATACACGAAATCAAGGACCATGGCTGTACGATCAAGGACCATGCCAAGGGAATCTATAGGTACCATAGAATCTATTCCATTAAAAAACAGTAAGCGAATCAAGACATTAACTTACACTAAAGTTTTCAAACGATCGCTTGAATCTATCAAGAAGGAGTTGTATTTCATTTTTTTCACCCTGGTAGAAAGCAATTGATTCAGCATTCTCTCTTATCCGCACCAATCCAAACCTGAAATCTGCTTCCTTTTTTTCTTGCAGAAAGTTCAGATTCACAAGATCCTGTAAACAAAATGAAGGAGCATTAACCTATGTTATGATTTAAAAGAAGACGTGAGTGTCATATATCCATGTAACCATCATGTATACATGTGTGGGCAGTTGTCATTTTACAAGACAAGAGAAAGCATACACGATTTATTAGGCAGCAGTATGCTTTGTTTCTGCTGACAGATCTAAACATGATAATCATGCATGCTATATTCATAATTTTGTGGGTCAAATGTAAATGAGCCATAGAAGACCACTGTCACTACTCCATGGAAGAAGGAAGGTTTCATATTTGTAAACTGAACTAAGTAAAATCTCGGAAAACCCAAATTTTTGCAGTCCATGTCTATGCTATGCAACACTATATCTGCCAAAGAAGTAATGCCCAGCTAGAGTCTACTTTAAATGTTTGAATTAGACATTGTTTAAGCACTTCCCTATGAGAAAGAAGAAGAAAATGTAAAGGTATGCACACATCATAAATGACAAGTTGAGAGCAAAAAATGTTGTACATGGACACATTTTTTACAAAAACAAATTAACTATGAGTCACATGCTATTGGTGTCATTTGTTTACTACAATCATAGAATCAAATTGTTTAAGATTGGGTCTGAAAAATGGAGCATGACATTAACCCTTGATGTCCAATGAATGGGAAACCTCCACATCACACACTAACATGTGTAGATTCACGCCCTTTGTGCATGTACATACCAATATACCTTTTTACATTTGAACACATAATATAGCAATGTACAACAAAAGCAAAAAATGAAAAACCATTACCTTGCCTAATGCAACACTGATAGCTGTGCCACCAATTGCATATACAATAAGCACGAGAAACAGTGGAGGATAGATTCCAAATAATATTCCACTAAATGATACGAGATCAATGGTCGCATTGAATAAGGCTAAGGCAAACGAGAGTGCAGTTCCTGTAAAAGAGTTCAAATCATCAACAATGCGTTGATCTGGATTGTCAATGAGTGACTGGGACTGGATCTGATAAAATGTCTGCTTATCAAAATATCGTTCCATATAATAATTGGTCATCCAGGCACGCCACCGTAGAGCAAGAGTATCTCGACCATAATCCCTCAGCACAAAAAACTGCCAAAATTTCAAGGTTATATGAATGAAATCATGCAAAAGGATGGTCTCGTATCAAGAATGATTTCTTTCCAAATTAGAAGTGTACAGAAAAGTACCTAAAAGAGTGCAGTATTAAGCTCACCGGAATGCCTCCAACAAATGCACCCAAATAATACAGTAATTGTTTAGTAAATTGCTCCTGATCCTTGCCTAATAATAAAATAACAAATCATATAGCTTAAAAACGCATCATTTAATGATTGTATTTACAAAAAGTATAGCATCCATGCACCAAAATAAATGATGGAATGTTTGAAGTCCATAACTCATAACTTACTGGCAAGGGCATTGTAAAAATCTCTTCCTAAGAAATTGAAGCCAACACTGATCCCGGTTGTTGCAAGTGTCAAGGCAAACACACCACCCAGTCTCAATCTGGCTTGATCTTTGTCATCAGAACTCCAATAGGGAGCCGCTACTTTCCAGAATCTCTTGAGGATTGTTTGTATATCTGATCCAGCTCTCTGTTTAGCACAAGATAAGAGGGAAAAGGAAAGTGACATCGAAACCAAAGATTGCCTGTATCTCTCTTCTCTCTCTCTTACACACGCACACACACACTTCTCTCCCCCCTCAAAACTTACACTCTCTTAGTTATTTACATCACTCAAACAACAGGGGGAGTGACATCCCAATTTCCAACAACTGGCCTATTTTTTAGGTAGACTACACCTTGAGACATTACAATTTTGAGTATGATGAAGAAAATGCAGTATGAAAAATCAATTTTTGGACAAAGACATGGCAGCTTCCATGATAGACCCCAGAGAGAGCTAAAGGCTCACTATATACAGCCTATACACACATCCCTCACTGCCAGTAATTCCAGTAATACTACAGCTTATAATTTACCTGATGTATATGAGCACCACATACGTTGGGAACTACTAGATAGTAAAGATGGATCCCTGCAATCTTTTTACAATACTCACCTGCAAACTTACAGAGAAGCCTATAGTTTTCTGCACCATACATCTAGAGGATGCACATCTACACCAAGGACATCCCCTTAGAATAGATTGCGGGACTAAGCGTGTAGCCAGCTCTACAAAAACCTTCACATAGATAAGGCACGAGGAGAGGTCATGCATACAAAGAGGCACCAGTAGAAAAGAACTGCACACCATGCATACAAAGAGGCACGATATTGGAACCTCTACACACGTTCATTGATAGAGACACCGGTATTGCATGTCACAGAGTGTTGTAGGCCGCGCAGGATGCATATATCACATTTACATTCTGACTTCATTACATTTATAGCGAAGAGAGCCCTATGTCGTCTTCAAAATGTGTAATCAGCAGTTGACATAAGCATGCAGATTTTGTGTCTTAATCCCATGTATCACTCATTTGTTAAAAAGGTATTGGTCAATGACATTCAACACAAGTGGACTAACATGCTATTGCATATATCCACAATCAGAAGACTTCTTAGAAAGAAGGAACCGATTGTAAGAGCAGCTCTATAAAGGCAAAGAGGAAGATTTTGAATGTGGATGTTAGTAAAGTTTAATCCTAATGTTCAATTAATCTCACAACAAACACATAGATAATTGAATACAAATCCACCTGACAGAAGATTTTTTATTGAGCCATTAGATCCGTTGATCCTAATGTACATTTAGACACAACAAACTAAAATACAAGGCTAGTAAATGGAAGAGTTTGAATGCTGGTTTCTCAGCAATAAAGATATCTTCTTTTCTAACATTTTCATAACCATTCGTTACTTAAGTTTACTTAATCCTAATAAACACATGGGGTGATCAAAAGATAAAAAAAAAGAGAGAGGGTAATGAAAGCATTTAAAAGTAGGCACCTTTTCTTGAGAGGGAGGAATCTCATCTTGAGAAGAAGATAAAGACGAAGGGGGAGGAGGAGGAGGAGATATAGTGCCCAAAATGTTAGATTCAGTGATGGGTGATGATTTCGCTGTTGTTGTTGATGAAGAAGTATTATCCTTGGGGATACATCTTATATGACCTTTAGAACGCCCACAAAGATGACACTGATCGTGATGGTGGTGATGAAGGTAATGATGAGGACGATGGCGATGGCGATGGCGATGGCGATGATCAGAAAACAGAAGAAAACAAGGAAAAGGAAAAGGGCGTGCGAAGGGGGTTCCTTGAAGAGCAGGGTGAACTCCAAGTACTGCGAATTTGGAAGCCTCCATAGGTAGGGTGGGTGGGTGGGGGGGGGGGTCGTCTTCTTCCTTTTACTTCGCCCCCTCAGGAAGTTCCAGTGAACTCATGAAAGAAAGAAAGACAATGCTTTTCTTCTTCTTCTTCTTCTTCTTCTTCTTCTTCTTTGAGAGACAGAGAGAGAGCCTAATCTCATCATCATCATCATCATCATCATCACTAAGGCCTCCTCCTTTCACACCCTTCCCTTCTTCTTAGTCACAACTACAAGAAAGTACATAGTGAGTAGTAAGTAGTCAAGTGAGTGACTCACACACCCACTAAGCCAAGCCAAGTAGTCCATCTCTTCGGGTGGTGGTGGTGGTGGGGGTTATATAGCAACACATATTTCACACACGAGAGTTAAAGTCACCCCTGTGCCGAGGGATTCAGATCATCACACAACTAAATGTGTATCAGTCGATCACGTCACCACTTCGTGTCTCGGATGATTAGTCGCAATCTCTAGCTTCGAACCTTGAGATTTATCCACTCGTTCATCTCTCGAGTCCTCTCTAAGCTCAGCCATTATTGTTTTATTTTTTCAATTCAACATCATGCCTACGCTACGACAAGCAATTGCCTACCACACGTTTTCCTTACCCATTAACACTTTGCATTGTGCATCGTCATGCATTCCTTCCTATTCGGGTTTCGAGTCACCTTACTCAATTGATATATTTTAGTCAATCACGATTTCTATTCAAGCATATGTTCGAAGCTAAATATTTTCCTTATTACAATTGATATCTCTAGCTATGATCTATTGTTGAATCATGCCAAAGTATTGGTTCGGATGTTGAAGTCTTTGAGGATCCTACTTGCTTTGAAGGCCTTATTGACATACACATTTCTACTTGCCCGAAGGCCTATTAGCAAATCTTTGTTGACGATCACCCAAAGTAATACCTTCCTATAAATGTCAACGTCCAGTGTTCGCTCAACAACGTTATCCGTAGATTAGGGATAACAATGTCCGAAGAACCACTCAGAAGACCCCTTGTAAGGATAGGAACCCACCTTAGGCAAGCTACCACTTCAATTGGCCAGCAAGCTACATGAATCTACTAGTTCTTCGTAATGAGGAGAGGCCGGACCTTAATTCATGCACTTTCGTATTGTTAGGTGGCTTCCTAGCCCTACCACTTTTGTTTTCAAAGGTGCTTTTTTTTTTGGGTTGGAGATTCAATCAAGAAATGAGGAACAACTAATAATGATATTCTAGTCGCGCATTATACTTTGTTTTCCAAAAAAGATACTACATTAGTATTAATAAATGCCCTAAGGCTATACATAAAAGATGTACCTTTCGGTAATGAGCCCCTTTCTAAATTCTAGCCGTCGGCTTAACACTCCCATGATCTTATGCGTTGCATTGAGAGACCTTACATTAAGCAACTTCCCGACATCGTAAAGGATCTATAGATTGTATTTGACTTGGACAAGCGCACTCCACCTTATCAAAAATCCGTCTATAAAATATTCCTTTGTCCTAGATGGCATGAAACTCCAATTGTTTGAGCTCTGCCTATTGCATATTACCTTTTACATTATCCAAAAAACTTCTAAGATTATGCACAATCTATATCCAATTATTTGAGCTTGAACTCACACTTTCCAATACAACTCTCAAGGATCCCAAGTTAATCGAGATATTGGTCTCATTTCCATAATCCAAATCCTCCAAAAAGAATTCACCTTTTGGGGATCCAGATCTAAGACCCAATTTGATCCATCATTTGCGATTGCCCTCGCTTCTTTATGTAAACAAAAACTAAACAAATTAGTTTCCATATATGTGAAAGTTAACCTACTACCATCTTGTACATCAAAGATTATAAAAGCTTCTTCCCCAATATAGGCTTTTACTCCAATCAAAACATCCAATGGAGTAAATAAACCCATCCACTTTTATGTAGAAGATAAATTGCATCTAGATATTAGAAAGGGTGGTTTGTATCATAGAATACATTGTCTTTCCACCCCTTATATTATTAAGCATTATCATGCTTTGGTCTGAAATATCGTCCACAGACCTATAGAATGTGTTGGTCCTCCATCTAATTCTGCCCTTGCACATCGAGTATGCCTTCACACCATATGTCCCCATTTTGTGGAAATAGCCAACTTGTCGTCTTCCATAAAACTCCATTGAAAACTGGGCTTCCAATCTCCACTAGTTTTGGGACAATTCGTATAACAATAATTGTTTTCATGGTTCTAATCTTGATAACAATCCCATAATCATCAAATTCGGAAACAAAATTTTGGACTATTGTAATGGATCAACAATTCCTAATTGTTAAAGCTAGATCCTAATGTAAACATATGATAAGGATATAATAGATAGATAGAAAAGAAAGGACAGAGAGAAAGAAGGGTGCCCATCCACCTGACCATCCCTGAGCGAAGGGATAGAGATGAACTCGAGCCTAGATCATTGTCCCATACCACCGTCGTGGCGTCGAGTCGTACCTGGTACTAGCGCGCTCGCTTACAAGAGTTTAATCACCACGAGGACAGAGTCTCGACATAGTCGATAATGTGTCAAATGAGGGTAGGTAGGCCTCATATTTATAGCCAGACCTAAGGCCCCAAGCAAGTTCACACTTGGCCTTAATGGGTTGTCTCAATCCCAAGGATTTTTAAAGTAATCCTTCCTTTCTTTACACTCTCGTTTAACCCTCACACTTTATCCACGTGTATAGAATACTACAGTACAATCTTACCATGGGATATTATATGGTCATGCCCGTAACATATTCCCCCTCTTTAAAACATTGCACTCTTGCAATGAAAATAATAAGTTAGGGAAATTAGTTTTAAGAGTATTTTCTTGTTCCCATGTGGCATCTCTTATAGATTTATACATCCATTTAATTTTAAATTCTCAGATTATTTTAGAACACAAATTTCTCGTTTAACATCGAGAATTGTTTGGTACATGTGATTTAATATATTAGCGATAACCTAAAGTTATAAAAAAAAGACACTTGATCGATCTTGTATCATGAGTCTTTGAGTGTAGAGTTATAGAATAACGAGAGCTTCCATTAGAGCCTGAACTGTGTCTATGTTTCCATCACTTCTTCTATCATACTCTTTGTGTTGTTTGATGTATACATAATCGACATGTCCTCACACTCTTCCACGCATATCTGCCCAAAATTGGTATCAGAGTGACTTGTTATTTAGCAACGATGAATAACAAAAAAGAGGAGAAGCTATCCGGCTTAAAGAAAAGACCAGGTCAATAAAATCTCATTCTAAAAAAGAACATGGCTTCAACATCCGGTATAGGAGTTGAAATCCAAAAGTTCAATGGCAAAAAGTTTGCCTTGTGGAAAGAGATGATGCATGATGTGCTGATCATCAGAAGACAAGTCAAAGCCATTCAACACAGTGAAAAACCTGCTTCGATGACTGCCGAGTGGAGATCAATAGATGAAATCGCGCGCTCCACCATCTGAATGCATTTGGCCGTAACGTCTATTTCAGGATGGTCATGGAGACGACAACATTATCATTATGGGAGAAGTTTTAGGTTGTGTACGAAAAGAAGTTCTCATCTTTGAAATTGATACTGATCAGAAAAATATTCAATATAAAGATGAAAGAGTCGGACCCAACAACCTCCCACATCAACACCTTTAGCCAGGTGTTGTCGGAACTCTCCTCCCAAGGGATTAACTTCGAAGAAGAAGTTAAAGCCCTTGCCCTCCTATCAAGCTTGCCGACGAGTTGGGAGGTATTTTGCACGACATTTGACAATAGGCGATCAAACCTAAATCTAGAGGAAATAGTCGACTAAGTCCTCACTAAGGATATTTGGCAAAATTCGATGGGACTCACCATCGACAAGTCGGCAGAAGCCCACCACTCAACCGAGTCAGGAGAAATTGTCTCCTTAGAGGACTCTATGATCGGAGAAATCCTCAACAGTGCACAAGATGCACACATGTGGTTATTGGATTCCGGTGCCACATTCAACGTGACCCCTAACATCGAATGGTTTTCAAACTATTTGGCCGGAGCCAGAGGCATAGTCCGACTAGGCAATGGCCAGAATGCAAAATCGCCGGGGTCGGCAATGTACCAATTTAGTTGCCAAATGGCAATAAGATAGTCCTGCACCAAGTTCGGCATGTACCCGCACTGAAAGGGAGTCTGGTCTCCATCGGCATGTTAGTTGAAGACGGGTACCGAACGACTCTTAATGAGACGACATGGATGATCAACCATGGAAACCTGAAAATAGGAAGCTGACGCACGTACAACAAATTGTATCCAATGATGTCGATCAATCTAGAAGGGGTTGTGAGTGTAGCCGAAAAGACTGACTTGAACCTATGGCATTGCCGACTCGGCCATATGTCGCAAGTTGGCCTAGATGCATTAATGGTGGTTGGCTACATCCCAAAACTCCAAACAAAGACGGACTTCTATGAGCATTGTTGATACGGGAAACATACCTGAAATCCGCACTCTCTCCACTACGAGACGGTACGGCAACCCCTAAAGCTCATGCACACAGATATATGTGGTGGGCCCATGCTTGAACGATCATTAGGTGGCTCCTAGTACTTCATCACATTTTTCGATGACTGTACACGGAAAGTATGGGCCTATTCGATTAGGTCGAAAGATGAAGCGCTCGAGTGCTTCACTCAATGGATAGCTGAACTGGAGAACCGATCAGGATACAGAGTTAAGTCACTCCAATCCGACAACATAGGTGAGTACACCTCCCGAGCCTTCAAACAGTACATGTCCAACAAAGGGATCCAACATCAAAAGATTGTTCCATACACACCCATGCAGAATGGAGTGGCAGAACGGATCAACCGAATGATCAAAGAGAGGGTGACGGCAATGCTCTAGCAAGCCGAACTAAAGCTGGAGTTTTGGGCCAAAGCATTTCAGACGACAATATATATAATCAACCTATCTCCGTCGAAAGCAATAAGGCTCAAAATACCACAGACACTATGGTCAGGCAAACAACTGACCTATGACATGCTCTATATATTCGGGTGCAAAGCCTACACATTTATCCCAAGGGAGAAAAGGACTATGTTGGCACCCAATGCAACGAAATGCATATTTCTCGGTTATGGAACCGATGGGGAATTTGGCTACAAAGTATAGGACCCAGAGAATCGGAAATTGATCCGGAGTAGTGATGTAGTCTTCAATGAAGACTCTATCCTCCCTGAGCAAAACCAACGGAAAATAGTTGGTAAAAAAGTATCCTTCAAAATCAACAAAGATGTCGTAGAAGGACCGTCCCACCGAGCCGAATTGGAGATTCGACAACTAGTTGAACTCGAAGACAAAGCCGCATTCACAAGAGTAAAAAAAGGCAAAGTCGACAAGGTGCGAGTCGGTATTGACAGAGTCAACCCGACTGAAACACCCAAGGCCAAAGAGAAAAACAAACCTGAGTCGGCTAAGTCTCCTACCTCGTAGTCAATCAATCCCGAACAAGGGAAGGGTGATGAGAAATCATTGAAATCCTATCATAGGGGCAAGTCATCCAACAAGACTCTTGATATAAGTGGTTCAACAAATGCCGATAGACCGACAAAGCTGATCGAAGGATTCGAGTCGATCAATACGGCATGCAAGAGATCTGGACGTAATCGAAGGCCAACAAAGTTTTCCAATCGGGCCTCAACTACGTAAACTACACGGATGTAGGTGAACCAAGAACATACGAAGAACCTGACGCTGATACAGAGCTACAAGCAATGAGATCTAAGATAGATTCGATTCATCAAAATCAGACATGGGAGCAGGTCGAACTACCAACAGGAAGGAAACCGTTGCCCTGTGAATGGGTATTCAGATACAAATATGTATCTGACTCAGAGAAGCCCAAGTACAAAGTTCGGCTTGTTGCAAAGGGATTGAAACAAGAACACGTGGTCGACTACAACAAGATATTCTCTCCAATAGTCAAGAGACCACCGTTCGGCTCCCCGTCGGGGTCGTGGCGACAGAGGGCCTAGAGCTTGAGCAACTAGACGTTAAGATGGTTTTCCTACACGGAGATCTAGAAGAAGACATTTACATGTCTCAATCGACAGGCTTCACGGAGACGGGGGAGGAAAGTCACCTCATATGGCACTGAGGATGTGGTAACAGAAGTTCAATTCCTACATCAAGCAGCTTGGATATCTCTTATCTGACTCCGACCCATGTATGTATACTCGGCAATTGACCGATGAGTCTTAGTGTCATGATGTTGCGTGTCCAATGGGAGAATTTGTGAAATAGTGTGGTTCCACGCACATTACACAAATGATTATAAATATGAAAATTAGCCTAGGGTCTAGTGGCATTCAAGTGCACATAGAGGGGCGCAAGCAAGATTTGAATCTTGCACCTCCAAGATAGAAGACATTTATTTTACCACGAAGGCTACTACGAAGTACTTTAAATATAATTACATATTTCTTTTCATATTCAAAATGCATAGGAAACAACCATACAAAACCGTGTCCACAAAACCATGCTTCCAAGCCCATGGTTTTGTGCATGCCACAAGAAAAACCGTGTGCCCAAAAACCATGGGTCCAAACCCATGGTTTTGTGCATGTTAGAAGCATGGATAGTCCCATAGTACGTAAAATTCGTGTTCGTCTAGCATAACATTCGTTTTCCTATGTTGGAAAATGAATGCAAATGTTATTAAAACATTCTTCTGTTTTTCCCCATTTTTTAATGTTTTTTTTCCATTTTTTAGGCTTATTTCCCTCATAATAAATAGTCATTGCTTTTGGTGCGTCCTTAGTCCCAAGGTCCACCTCTTCTAGCTGAGATGCCTTCACTCGTTGAGATACTGTCATTTCTCATTCCAACGATTCATGTGCTTGTCGTAGTTCACGGATCGCCTGTCGATCCAGCTCCTCAAAGACTTCCACTAAGTGCACGACGTACGGTGTGACGACTTCAGCGATATTTACTTCAAATAACGAAACTATCTTCAGGTGTTCATCTAGGTACTAATCGACGTCGTCGTCCGTTAATCCGTCCAACATGTTTATGCTCGCTGCATAAAGCGATGTTAGCTCCTTATTGGTACTCGCATGTGGTTGGGTTGGTAATGACGTTCCTCTACCAATTTTACTTTATATGTGTTGTCCTTAGCCATGGTATCCCTAACAACAGGAAATAATATGTTCCCTACGCGTTGAGTTGTAGGACTACCGTGGATATCAGGAAAGCATGCCCATCGATTGTAATCTCCAAGTTCCAGATGAGTCTGATGGGCCGAACTGAACTGGTATCCACCACATGCAGCCAGAACGGGCACGGTTCCCATTCTGTGATACCCAGGTTGTTGTAGGTTCATTGGCTTATCACGTTTACTCTAGAACCTCCATCCACAATTGTTCCAATTATTTCTTTTCCTTTGATAGCCTTTATGACTAGACTGTTGGTGTTCACTATCAACGATCCTTTCTCTAGGTTGGAGAAGAAGCCCGGTATCGAGTCCGAGTTTTGTGGCGCTATCACCAATTTGAGTCCTTCCGTAAATTGAGGGACTAACTGTAATAAGCAACGTATTGGCAGCATGATGTGACATTCTTGTAACACCTACTAGGTCGAGTCATCGTTTGTGGTCTCTATTGGCGCTCCCGGAGGTTTGAGTTGTCGTCGCAGCTCTGCCGTGTTTCGTTCATTGGCCTTCTGTATCCATTCGACAGCCTGGTTTCGGATGGCCTCTTGAGTCTCCCACTCGGTAGTTTTCCCTTTAGCTCTTGTGGTGACTTGTTGAACATCGGTCACCTCTGTGGTTACCATATTCACCGCCGGCTACTTTTCGTTGGTCTTGGCCAGGCACTGATTACAATAATGTCCTTCCTTTCGGCATTAGTAGCAATAAACCCTTTGGTTATTACTTGATTCTCCTTCCTCCATCGTTCCCAGCTTGCTCTATTGTTTCTTCCAGCCTCTGTTGCTCTGGTTGCGGAACAAGCCGCACTTTGGCTTGATTCTCCTTGCTCCATCGTTCCCGGAGTGCGTCCAGAAAGATCGTTTTCGCCTCACCTTCCGGAGGTGCCCTTGTCAGTTCATTGTGCAGTGTCTGGAAATGGATCACGAATTGCGGGACTGTCTCATTGGATTCCTGGTAGACCGTATAGAATTGGCCGACTAGCTCTCTTTGCTCCAGCTTTCGGTGAAACAACCGCAAGAATTTATCCTGCAAAGCTTCAAATGTGGTGAAGCTTCTGGGAAGGTGCTTTTTGTGCCACTTTGCTGCTAGTCCCTACAATGTCATCCCGAATTCTGCTATCTTGGATCGTTCGAACTCTACTTCTGTCAACTGGTGCGAGATATGGTTCGCTTCCCATGTTTGTAGAAAAGCATAGACGTGCACTTCTGCATCCGATTTGTCTCGGTACTTCGGGTTTGGGTATGGCATGGTGTCGTCGGCGAAGGGCACTATTGGGGGTGGTGTCAGTGTCTGATCCTCTTCTTTTTCTGACTTCTGGTTCAGTGGTGGCGTTGGTACGCGATCGCTCATTTTCTCGGATTGTTGATACAATGATGGTGTTTATATGCGCTCGGCCCTTTCCTCTACCTGTTGGTCTGTGAATCAAGGTGCACCTGAGTATTTATACAAGAAGGTAAGGCTATGTAAGATAGCTAGAAATAGAGAATGCATGAGAATGTGTGCAAGCTAGAAATGAAGATGCATGCAAGCTAGGAACTTCCAATGTTCCATCTACACTACATGAAGTTGGATTTGGTAGGGTTGCCCCAATAGAGACCATGAGGTCTTGGGTTCAATCCCCACCTTCCTCCATGGCATATGTCTATGACACACACAAGGAATTCCCGATATGGGAGCAAGGAGTGAGCAGGTTGTTGTACTAGCTCGGTTACATCAAAGATGCAAATTCACCGAAAGAGGCTTGGGAAAATCTTTAGAAGATTTTCGCCGCAAGTACGATGGCGTGAAAGTTGTAGCTCTAGCAAAAGCTCAACAATATACGGCAACGGGACATGTTGATCACCGACTACACCACCAAAATCAAGGAGATTTGGGACATGCTCGGGTCCATCAATGTGACGATGCACGAAGACGAGATGGTCCAGATCAGCCTCGGTGGTCTAGCACAATGGTACGGTCCAATCTAGACGGCAATTTGCACCCGGGAGAAGCCACCTTCCTTCTTCGACCATCATCATCGATTGCAGGTCGAAGAAAAACACGCGAATGGGTCAAGGATCACTCAATCAGACAGTTAGATGTTGTACACAAACGCGGATCGGCCCCGTGGGCGTGGTGGATGAGCTGGGTCGGCACCCAATAGCGGCAGCCGGCAAGAGTAGAACTGAAAGCACAGAGATAGTTCAACAACAATTCCAAACCCTCCACAAGCAGGGGGGATCAAAGCGGTGTTGGAAATCAACAAGGAAAGACCGACACGGAATGCTAGTATTGTGGCAAGAAGGGCCACAGGGAAAGTGAGAGCTGGAAGAAGCGTGCCGATTCAGATAAATGCGGATCCGGCAAGGCTAGACAAGGGAACCGGCAAAGCTCACACTACGCAGGCGGATCATAAGGATCTGGAACTGGAAAAACCGGAAAAGGGGACAACCTTCATGATGAAGCACAAGGGAACTCGATGAAGAAGACCACTTCCAGATCGGAGGAAGTGTGGTACGTTGACTTCGGAACATCTAACCACATGATGAGCCATGAAGAGTGGTTCTCATATCTAGAAAAACCAGAGCAACCAGGAGTTGTTGAAACCGAAGACAACACTCGTCACCCGATAGTGCATGTCCAAGAAGTTCCTTTAAGTCATGTTGGACAAAAGGGAAAGTTGATGAATGTTTTACACATACCAACAATCACAAAGAAGCTGGTATCGGTCAGGCAGATCATCGACCAGGGGATGCAGGTGCAGTTTACACACCTCGGGTGCTTCATCGAGGAAGAGGGTCAGATCATCGCACAAGGGTGCCGGGACAGGAGGATGTTTATCCTCGACACCAACGATGTAGGCATCGCTCTGTTCGCAAAAGAACAGAAAGTCAAGTCGGATATCGACTTGTGGCACAAGCGGATTGGCCACGTCAACTATCAGAGGCTTCGAGACCTACAATTGAAACATGTTGTTTTCAGATTGCGAAAATTCAGTGGCCGGAAGGCCCAAATATGTGAAGCCTGCCAACTCGGGAAGCAACACTGGCTTCCATTCCCCACCGACACAATCAGAGTCATAACAAGCTCGCCTTGATACATTCAGATGTATGGGAACTGACACAAAATGTTAGTCTTGGCGGGAGCCGATATTTCATCTCCTTCATCGACGACTACAGCCGACACATGTGGACCTATCTCATCGAGAAGAAAAGTGAAGTCTTTGACTGTTTCCGGAACCTGCAAAGTCTTGTCGAAGGGAAACTAAGAGAAAGATCAAGTGCCTACGGTTGGATGGCGGAAAAGAATAGTTATCTGTAGCAGAAAGGAATTCGGAGGGAATTCAACTGCAGATACACACCGGAACAAAACAGTGTGGCCTAATGGAAGAACTGGTCAATCGTCGAGGCGGCTCGGGCAATGATGGAAGAGAAGAGTGTGCCCAAGTTCTACTGGGCCGAAGCGGTCCAGACGGCCATCTACATTCAAAACTGGATTGGGGATAAGTTGTCAGCACATGAGCTATATTTCGGACGGAAGCCGAATTTGAGGCACCTTAGGATATTCGGTAGCATTGCCTAAGTGCATGCGCCAGATGAGAAGCGGAGGAAGTTGGACTCAAAGTCGGAGAAGTGCATTCTAGTCGGCTACTCACATGAGCAAAAGGGGTATAACTGCTACATACCCTGGACAAAGACAATCCTAGTGAGCCGCAATATTGATTTTGACTGTTTCTGTCGACTATGCCAGTGATACGTCGGATCGTCAGTCCACTTCCGGATTTATGTTTTCTCTAGGTAGCGTAGGTGTTGCATGGAGCATCAAAAAGCGGTCGATAGTGGCTCTTTCGAGCACTGAGGCTAAGTATTGGGGCAGTACCATTGCCACCTATGAAGCCATTTGGCTTCGGCAACTGTTGCAAGACCTCTGTATCGAAATACCGACTCTGATCCCGATCTACTGCAACAACATGAGTAGCATGCAGATATCCAGGAACCCTATGTTCCATGCTCGAATGAAGCACATAGAAGTGCATTATCACTTTGTGCGCGAGCAGGTCCTCAATGGTGAAGTCGAACTTTGGTATGTCCAGACGGATCGGCAGGTTGCCGACATCTTCACCAAGGTGCTCGAAACCGACAAGTTGCAGCATTTTTTGGAGATACTTGGTTTTTAGCATCTCGACATGCCGCACTTGAGGGGGAGAAAGGAGGAAACAGGAACGGGAACTGGGATAACAGGTAATGACACTGGACAAAGAGCCAGAGAGGCAAGGGGAGACAATAAGAAAAAGGGAGTCGAATCAACTGAAGAAGTCAGAACAAGCGGCGACAGTGACAGAGTCAAGAAGGACAGAGTCGACCGAAGGAGAAGGCCAAGACCTGGACATGGTCTAATGTGGTGAAGGGCCTGAAGGTTTTAGACGATTTGGAGACAGCCAATTTGGACAAGAGCTGGAACGAATCGGAGGCACCCGATTCGGAAGAGGCGGTTGATTCGTAGGAACCGGCATGTCGAGAAGTGCTAGAGTCGCAATAGTGAAGGAGCTGAGAAGGGCCTTATGAGCAGACAAGCCAACTGAGAAGGTCGAGGTGCGCGAGACCAGACGAGTCGTGGTAAGCGGAACCGAACGGGTGAAGGAGCACGAGCAAGGCGGGAAGACGCCAGGAGAAGCCGGAGGAAAGGACCGGTGGACACGCATAGAGATCCGACCTCAAGTTGAGCTTGAGGGGGAGCGTTGAGCGGGCAAGCTCAACCGTATTTGCATTGGTTGAATAAGCCGGAACCAGATTGGTATTTGGAACGGAGAACCGTATAGGTGTCCGGATATATCAGTATTCGGAACCTATAGCCGGACTGGAGAACCGGATCGTACTCCGAAATAGTAAGAACCGGTAGGTCGTTGGAGCCTATGGTTTGAGTCTAGTACGTAGGCATATTCCTTGGAGTTAGTGTCAGTCACTCGTATGAGCATCAAAGTACTTGTCAGTACTTCTTCCAGTCCTTTTAAGGACTTGTATAAAAATTGTTCTGTAGGACATTTGTATAAATAGAGTTGTTAAGAATTAGGTAATTAAGCAAGGGTTAATTAGTACCTAATTATTTGATTAAGTTAAGCGGAAGATTAAGTGATATGCATGTGTATGTGTGTGAGAGGAAGAGAGAGAGGAAGTCAACACTTATGAACAACGAGACAATATGGGGGATGATTAACTATATTAAAAAGCATCATCCAATACAAAAATACCCACAATGAGGTATATATAGATCTCATGTGCAAAGGTGCTCATGTGTGAGTAGAATATAGGTACAAAGGTATAAGTCCTGTATTAAATGAACTTGGGACTAGAGGATCTAGAATATTACACTTAAGTACAAGGTCCTATTTAAGGCGTTATAGTCAACATTTCTAAATAGATTCTATTTAAGTAACTACGAAGTTACGTGGTTGACTAACTAACTAACTCTAGTTGAGCTTGATCTCTCAACACGCCCCCTCAAGCTCAAGTGTGAGACGTCTGACATCATGTTTTTCTTTCGGCGTTGTCCGGCTTTTGTGCGACTTTTAGTGTCGGCTTCTGTGTCGTGGCAATTTCGGTTCCTCCCACTCAAGCATGTGACGAAGGCTTGGGTTGACTGCTTCCACCCATCGTGGGTCACGAGCCACTTTTGTAGAGGTCTCGGGCTCTTGTTCAGCCGCTACCTTCATCATGAAGGCATAATGATGTACTCGAGCCGAGTGACAGGATTCTTCTCTCTAGAAGAGCGTCAAAGTTTTTGGCTTGCTGATGTGAGCGCCTTTTGTTCTCCCGGTGTCTGCGTGATGGGTACACCAACTCACTGTTTAGTGAGGGAGCCAATACATCCGAATCACTGTCGTCGGGGTGGTCGACTTTGTATTCATGAATCTTACCTTTGCCTTTGTCCAAGGTCGTACTTGGCTGCAACGTGCTTGGAATGCTTGAAGGCTCGAGTGGGCTTGCATTGTCCTTTGGTAGAGGACTTGTCTGAATATCGTCCTCCGAGTTGATGTTCAACTCTTCCTCGGTTGGGTTGGGTGGAGCCGAATCGGTCTTATACCATGATGCTGATTCGTCAAAGACTACGTCTCGACTCACCTGAACCGCTCGGGTCGAGGGGTTAAAGCACTTGTATGCCTTCTTTTCGTATGAGGATACATTTCTCTTACCTCACGTCGGGCTTTCATTTGGGATGCATACGTTCGCAATGCTTCCGAACACCTTGAGGTGTGATAGGATTGGTTTCCTTCCAACAAGGAGCTCGTATGGAGTTAGCTCATGCACTCCATTGGTGGTGCACCAGTTCATGAGATAGACGGCCGTTGATGCCGCTTCGGCCCAATAGAAGTTCAACATGTGCTTCTCATGCATCATGGCGCGTGCTACCTCAAGTATTTGCCGATTCTTTATTTCAGCTACTCCATTTTGTTGGGGTGTGTGTCGACACGAGAATTCTCTCTGAATGTCTTCACCTTGGAGGTAGGAGATGAATTCGTCAAAGAAGTACTCCTTTCCTCCATACGATCGTAGGCATTGAATGTGCCAACTGGTTTCTTTTTTCACTTGGCCCTTGAGCTTTTGGAAGTGGGAGAGCACTTTGCTCTTCTTCTTCATTGGAAAGATCCAGGTGTAGCGGGAATAGTCGTCGATGAAGGGGACATAGTATCGGCATCCGCCGATCGTTGGCGTTTGAGCCAGTCCCCATACATCCAAATGTATGACATGGAGGAGGCCTTTGCTTGCATAGCTCTCCTTCGGGAATGGGAGTCGATGTTGTTAGCCGAGTTGACACGCTTCGCACACTCGGTCGACTCATTTCGACTCGAAGGTTGGAAGTCCGATGACGACTCCCTTTGTTTGTATAGCTCGGAGCCGTTGGAGGTTGATGTGGCCGATTCTCTTGTGCCACAAGTCGATGCTCATCTTGGTTTTGCGACCTTTGGCATACATGGCCGATTTCACCTCGTTTGAATTGAGAATGAACATTCGACCATCTCTCCGTCCCTTAGCTATGAGCCGACCATCTTTCTCGATGAAGCATCCTTCGTTGTTAAAATGAACTTGCATGCCCTGCTCCACGATTTGGTCGATCGAGACCAAATTCTTTGTTATTGTGGGCACATGCAAGACATTATTGATGCAATTGTTTTGGCCATCGTTGCCGAATGAAATGTTGCCGATGTCGATCTGGCGTTCGTAAGTCACGAAACCACTCTTGGTATGACGTCAGATGATGTGATGCACCGGAGATGACGAACCACATGTCTTCCGAGTTGGGGTGCTCATGGAGTAGGAGACCGACATAGACTTCACTCTATGTCTCATTATGAATAGACCACCGTAGTCGTCGTATTCGGAGTTGTTGGTGTAATTTGTGAGTTGTCGGCTTGTCGAAGCTGACTCACTTCTCTTTTTCCGACACTCCTCTTCGCGGTGGTTGATTTTGCCCACGTACACGTGCTACGTAGCGGCACTACGGTAGCCGATAGCCGGATTTTGTCGTCGGCGTCTCGAACACACAATCACGGAGTCGGGTGGGCGTAGTGGATTTTCTAAACCACACGCTCTGATACCATGTTAAGAATTAGGTAATTACGCAAGGGTTAATTAGTACCTAATTATTTGATTAAGTTAAGCGGAAGATTAAGTGATGTGTGTGTATGTGTGTGAGAGGAAGAGAGAGAAGAAGTTAACACTTATGAACAACAAGACAATATGGGGGATGATTAATAGTTACTATATTAAAGAGCATCATCAAATACAAAAATACCCACAATGAGGTATATATACATCTCATGTGCAAAGGTGCACATGTGTGAGTAGAATATAGGTACAACGATGTAAGTTCTATATTAAATGTACTTGGGATTGGAGGATCTAGAATATTACACTTAAGTACAAGGTCCTATTTAAGGCATTACAGTCAACACTTCTAACTAGTTTCTATCTAAGTAACTGTGAAGTTACGTGGTTGACTAACTAACTAAATCTAGTTGAGCTTGATCTCTCAACAAGAGTGTTATTATTTTGAATAGAGTTTATGTTATTCTGCTCTCTCTGTCTCTCCGGTGTACTGTGTATTTTCAAGCTTCCATTAAACCTTCATTTCTGTTTTACTGTTGTTATCCGGTCCAGCCGGTTTATCTAATCTTTCGCATATTAACTTTTACAAAGAAACACAACGATCCGACCTCAAGTTGAGCTTGAGGGGGAGTGTTGAGCGGACAAGCTCGACCGGATCCGGATTGGTTGAATAAGCTAGAGCCGAATCGGAGTCCTAAACGAAGAACCGGATCGGTGTTAGGATAGGTATCTGGAACCAGGAGTCGGATCGTAAAGTCGGATCATAATCCGGATCGGATTGTAACCAGTAGGCCGTTACAGGCCTACGGCTCTAGCCTAGTACATAGGCATATTTTTGGGGTCTGTGTCTGATGCTCTGTACAAGCATTAAAGTACTTGTCAGTCCTTTAAGGACTTATATAAATAGTGTTGTAAAGCACAGTTGTATATATAGAGTCTTTTGAGTATTTTGAAATTGAGTTTACTGCTCTGCTCTCTCTATCTCTCCCGTGTACTATATTCAAGCTTTCCATTAAACCTTGATCTCTGTGTTCTATTGTTATCCGGTTCAGCTGGTTTTGTCTACGCTTCCGCACATTGACTTTTACATTTTCTCTTCGCATGCATCAATATCTAAGCTTGTGCTACTAGAACACACAAGTACTTAAACAAGGGGTTCTATATAGAACTTCTATACAAGTACTCGTCTAAGTAAGGACCAAATTAGTAATGATGGAAGAGTTACTCAGATATCTAAGCATGCACTTCATACAATGTAGAGGTAATGCAAATTCATCAAGGTGATAACATAATTGAACAAAACACATGCCCTAAGGAGTGTGTGCTCATACACAAGATGTGTGATCGAGCTTGGTATCTCGATACAACCCTTTGAGCTCATTTATGTTGCATCTTCGAATAGACAAAAAGGTTTGTTTTTCTTCACTTTCCCCCAAGTTTGAGGGTTCAAGGAGACGTAGGTGAAGTATCACCAAAAGTTGATAGCACTTGTCTACTCCAAGAGTTTTGATAAATATATCTATTATATTCGGTCATTTTGGATATAGTTGAAGATCAATTTATATAGCTATGATTCTTTGGTGGATATAGTGTTTGTCTATCTTGATGTGTTTAGTGCCTTCAAGAAACACCGAGTCTTGTGTCATTTATATATCACGAAAGTTATCACCAAACGATTTCATAATGTTCGTATACTCTGCCTTTGTGTGGAATAGAACCACAAGTGATTGATTATTCTTGCTCCAAAAAATTGGCCGCACTACCAAAGAAGAATACAAAGCTTGACGTCGACTATTGATTTTTAGAGCTATGGGCCCAATAGGCATCAATTTAGCATTTCCATCGGATTGACCTACTGCTTTATAAAAGAATGACATGGTCCACGATGCCTCTAACATAGGAGGAGCACATGATCCACAACTCTCTTTACATCAGATCTTGTTGTAACAATCATCATGCAATTCACACCGTGCGGATTTATATCGAAATGTTGGGAGATGCGCCGGTTCGTTTGTGTATGCATACATACTCTGAATTATGATATAGTGTTTCCTCTCTACTTCCCGAACGTTAGTTATATATATTCGTGTGATTGAAGTGTTAGAGGGAGGGAGGGGCTGTAGTGTGGCCGGACAAAGGTCTCAAAGTGTGAAACCGATTTGGATGCTTCCAGAAGTATAACCAAACCTTCAGATGTACTAAACCCCCCCCCCCCTTAAACCCTAATTTTCTTCTCTGGCACGCCTTCTCGTTATCTGATTCATCTTCGGTTTCTGTCTGTCTGCCTGTCTGTCTGTCTGCAAATGGCTAAGAGGCTTATCCCCCTTCTCGACAGAGTTTTGGTTGAGAAGATCGTCCCCGCAACCAAATCCGTCGGCGGCGTCCTTCTCCCCGAATCTGCCTCCTCCAAGGTACACACACAGATCCCCCCCCTCCCTCTTCTCTCTTTGTCTCTGTTCGATCTTGCTTCCTGGCCTTTCTGTTTCCTATCGTTGCTTATATTTATAGGCTTTGTTGTGGTAGTGATCAAATCAGTTGCATTGCTTGCCATTGCTTTTGGGGTATTGTTCATGGTATATAGTGGTTTATACGCGGTAATGGATGTGGTACATATGGTAATGGTAATAAAATTGGCAATTCTTAAGATGTCAGTAATGATCGTATCCGTATACGGATTGTACATATGATAAAAGCAATGGTAATGGAATCAAAATGACATGTACATTTGTTACTAGTCATAGTAGAGGTAATGGTGTCTAAACTTCATAAGAATTAATTGCATGGTAATGGTATATGAGATAATAGTTCACGGCAATCATGCTTTGTGTCTGTTTACAAATGTTTATGAATCCTTGTATCTGTGATAGTGCCGCTGTTGCTATTCCGTCATCTTTGGTGTCTACAAATAAGGTTTACTTGCCCATTTCTACAGTGATTGAGCTTGTCTTCTTTGCATATGGAATGTCACGCTTTGCCTTTAAAGCTTGTAATGTTGTAATTTTTATTTTTAGAGTTGCAACCCAGAGTTGAGAGAATTTCTACTGTTTCATCGAGCATCTTGCTGTGCCTTCACGCAGCTAGGTGTGCAATTATGCAATACTTACTGCATATTGGGAGTGATATTTGCAATCCTGAATGTGATGTGTAATGTGTAATGCTGGCTCACTATGGAAATCCTGCTGTCTTAGGAACTGCTGTTGTTTCCTACTAGAAGTTTAAGAGGATGAGAATTCTTGCGTGTATGATGTGAAATATGTCTCTGCTGTAGCAGCTTTGCACATTATGTTTACTAGTGATGTTGTGGTTAAGGCATTACATCACCGAGTTTGGATTGTAGATATTGTCAGGTTTTTTGTCTGTCCGGTCAGGTTAGTTAATTAAGTTTCACGCAGCTTGGCGGTTAGGTCAGTCGGGAATGCCCACACGCATCACATTTCTTCTCCTGGCTGGGAATGGTTAGGCTCTTTCTTTGCCAGGTGTTGAATGTAGAAACTTATGTCGCTGGTCTAAGCTAGAAATTGAAATTCTTCTACTCTGCACTTCATTCACGTTGTTACATATGCCATGTGTTTGCCACCTAGATAAGGTCGTAAGTGGGTCTTATAGCGTCCTGTGAGAAGCTGGTTAGCAATGGTTTTGACTAGATCTCAGAAGCTAATGATTCTGTGTTCACTCTGATTATAGTGTGTTAACTGTGTTGAGAGGATGTGTCTTAAAATGGCACTATTGTTTTCAAAGTTGTATTTTTTAATGTTACATAGCTACATGCCTCATTTCTTATTTTTTGAACATTTTGGTTTATGGGTTCTTTTCAGAGCATTGCCTCTGCTGCATATGCCAAATGTTTTACCTGCAGCTTGTTTTCTAATAAACCATCTATTAAATGTGTTTGTCATTCTGTTCACGTGATGTTAGTGTCTGTAGGAAATACTTCTCTTTATCGTCTTTTAGAAAATCACATTATTTATCCTTCTTGTATTTGCCTCTTGATTTATATAGGTGGTCAATATCTATTTCTTTCATAGGTATATTTAGAAGTCTGTCGGTACTTTTTTCTCTCATTACCTAGTCTTTTATGTTATATTGGACTTGTGTGTAGCATATGAGATATTTTATACACTATTGTTGTGTTTCATCTTCGGCTCTCTTAGTTTACATGTGCTTCGATTAATCCAAATTGATACGTAGTTTAATGTATTTTTCTTTTCTGTTTTGAGTTCATGCATTATAATCATGCCTTTGGTCTATTTGTGTTTGTGCAGGTTAATGCTGCAAAGGTGATTGCAACTGGTTCAGGAGGCAGGGCTAAAGATGGTTCACTTATTCCCATGACTGTGAAGGAGGGAGATTTGGTTCTTCTTCCAGAATATGGTGGTACTGAAGTAAAGATAGAAGACAAAGAGTATGTCTTTCAAATAATGGTTTCTTAATTTATTTTTCTTCCTTTGCATGTTTTGGATTTTTGTTTTTCAGTCCTAACCCTTTACTTTCTGTACTTTCTTTCTTTTTGTTCTTCAGGCTCCATATCTTCCGCAACGATGATCTTTTGGGCATTCTTACAGACTAAAGAGAGTGTTAATCATAATTTCTTACATTTAGGATGGTTGCTCTAGTAGGCTACTGCTACTTCAGTCAATTTTGAGAATTACAAGTGTCAAAAGGAGTATAATTTCCTCGATTTTGTTATATGTATTCTTCCAATGGTTAAAAGAAAACCTTTTGGTATATTTTCTCTTGTTCTCTTACACCTCTTGGGATGTTAATTACCCAATTTGAATAATGGATTGAGTTTTATGTACCCTATGCTCTTTAATGTCCTTGTCTTTAAATAGTTTTGTTTGCTTGATTATTCTATGGATTTTGCTAGTGTGTGACGTGTATTCTGACTAGACATTGGTGAATGCCATAGTTCTTGGTCTGTGTAGTTCTTGATCAGTTACTCACACTTATTCACATGCACAGGAAGTATGAATAGCTACTATGAAGGAGAAATCGAAGTCATTTGGAGTGTTAAGTACTTAAGAGTTTTGATTCTCTTGGAACATGTCATTCATTGGGAAAAAGTAAAACGATAGAACAATGCAATAGTCCAAGATTGAGAACATGTGCCTCTTGGTGGAATGCAAATTATTGTGATAAACCTAAAGATGGTAGATTGTAAGTAGGGTGGTGATGTTAGATGCATGTAGATCGAAAAATTATTTGTATGGATTTTATGTGAAGGGAGGCAATATATCCTCAAACAAGCTCATACATATTTGTTACAAAATATGAAAACAATTTTTACATTGCCATATTGGTGTTTAAGAGTACAACCATAGTACGTTGTCGTGATGTGGTGTGCCGAGTGGGAAAAATGTGGTGAAAGGGGGTCAGAATGTGTTTGTGCAATGTGCGTGTACTCAAAGTCAATTAATTGTGCACTTGGAAAAGAAAAGGAAAAAGGAAGGGTGTGAAAGAAGTTGTGTAAAAGAGAGGAAATATGAAAAGTAAGAGAGAGGAGAGGTAAAAAATGAGAAAGTGGAGATGAAAAAGTAGAGAGGAGACAAACTGTGGATTTGTAAATTAATAAGATTATACCCTATGAATAATAGAGTTAATGGTCTAGCGAATAGGCATATTGACTCCTAACTGAAGGTACATAGTTCAAATTCAGTTTGACAATGTAGTGTGATTTAAGGAATTTTATTCCTTTCGCATTGAATAGGAATGTGGCGACCCCCTCCCTATTTTTTTCCTATAAAAGGAGGTTGAGGGGGGCTCATTTTAGAGGACGTTTTGGGAGGAGGAGACTATCGCCATTTTTCTTTCAGAGCTCTTCATCTTCATCTTCACCATTTTTCTTCATCTCATACCCCTTCATCGCCACGTGCTCGTCTTCTTCATGTTGGCACTCGAAGTGCTCAGGCCGTTTACAGTGCTCGTGAGCCCGAGCCTTGTTGGTTCGGTGTTGCTTCGCCCCCTTTCATTGTTGCGAGCTCGTGTGCTCACTGTTCTGGTGGTCGTGGTTCATTGGTGTCGACATTTTTGTGGTGTGGTGTGCTCATGTGCTCGTCTTCTTCGTGTTCGTGCTCGGTGTTCGGATTTGCTGTTGTCTCTAAGGGCATTTAGTATTTATGTTTTGTTGAGCTTGTGGTTAACTAGAAGTTGCCACATTGTAATCAAAACCTATTTAATAAAGGGCACTCTTGCATTGCAATCGAACTTACATATCTACTTCTTTAGTCAATGTCATTCATCTTTTCTTTCTTTAATTCTCATCTCCTTGTACGTTCGACCATATTGTGACAAGGGAGCATTTCGGGCGTGCCCATGCACCTTTCCTCCTCTTAAAGGCGTACGAGCATTTGTGCGTGTGTTTGTGTCTTCCTTGTACGTTCGGTCGTCTTGTGACTAGGGAGCATTTCGGGCGTGCCCATACACTTCTCCTCCTGATAAAGGCGTATGAGCATTTGTGTGTGTGTTACATGTCTTCCTTGTACATTCGGTCGTCTTGTGAAGAGGGAGCGTTTCAGGCGTGCCCATGCACCTCTCCTCCTCATAAAGGCGTACGAGCGTTCGTGTGTGTGTTTAGTGTCTTCTTTGTACGTTCGACATCTTGTGATGAGGGAGCATTTGGGCTTTTGCCCATGCACCTCTCCTACTCATAAAGGCGTACGGGCCTTCGTGTTTGTGTTCTCGTCCCTTTCCTTGTACGTTCGGCGTCTTGTGACGAGGGAGCGTTTGTCAGACGAAGGTGAACTCAAGGTCATTGCCTCCGAGTCTCTCATTATACTTCTCCTCTACCCCATGTGGGCTATGTATGTAAATAGCCATAAAGTTGTATAAGTATAAAGACAACTAGGGCAAACCTTAGTAAGTGTGTGGTAAGAAGCAGGAAAATTTCCGGTATGGACTAGAAACTTTGCCCAACACTGCTCCTCTCTCTTTTACACGAGTTCCTAAACCTCCTTTGCACCCTTCCTTTTTCCTTTTCTTTTCCATGTGGACAATTAATCGACTTTGTGTGCATACACATTGCACATACACATTTTAACCCCCTTTCACCACATTTTTCCCACACTCGGCACACCACATCACGACATCCACCCCCACCAAACCGCACATCCTCCGGTATGTGCCAAGAATGGCGGGCTGAGGGTGGTCAATAGTCCACTTCTTCCTCCTCATTGACCCCGCGGCTCGTGGTTCGCTCGTCTTCATCGTCGTCAAGGTCATCGAGGTTTGGCTCACTGTCGTGCTGTCTTTTGAAGATTTTGACCCGCGTCCCTGCTATAGGTACTGCCAGCTTAGTCCCATCAAGTTCAATGAGGTGGTAGGTGGCATTATTGTTTGCACTCGTTACCACGTACGGCCCGAACCATCGCTTTGCAAATTTCCGCATCGAGCTATGTTGATTGTCGAGATTGCTATCATACACAATCACCCAGTCTCTTTCTTCGATCTTTCAAGGGCGTAGTCAGTGTGTCTTGTCGAATTGAGCTTTGTTATGTAGCCTAATCGCTTCTAACCTCTCCATCACCAACTCCAAGTCTTCAGGTCTTCTCTCGAGTTGCCTTATCCTTGTTACTGGAAGCTCTTCTCGACTCATCTCGTTTTCCCATGGCATCGCTACCCATGATGCGATCATGTCTTCAATGGGCATCATCGGGTTTTGTCCGTACATGAGTTTAGCTGGCATGAAACCTGTAACTGAGCTGTGAGTTGTTATGTCGGCCCGCAAGGCATAAGGTAGTAACCGAGGCTAGTTCCCGACTCGCCCATCACAAGCTCTTACAATGGCTTTGACGATAGGCCCGTGTCCGTGGACTCGGACACCAATGTTGTCTGGTCCTTTTCCTTGATGACTACTCGTAGTGGCATCCCTGTCCTTCTCTTCGGGTGCCTCCAGAGGAATCCCCCTCATAGGAAGTACTTGTACTATTTCTTTCAGACTCTTTGTGCATCCTCCTTCGACCATGAGCTATCCACTGTCATTGAGCTTAAGAACTTGCCAATATGTAGCCACTCCCCTTCGTGTTCACCTTCATTGAAGGCGTGGAGTACTCGCACATCTCGATCATCTATAGATGCTTGGGCCGTCTTAAAGAAGTCAAGAACGACATCCTCATCTTCAGACACCATGTCGCTTTCGCCCTTGAATCTTGCCCTCGATAGCATATCTGCCATGGCATTGTTCTTCCCTGAAATGTGGTGAATCTCTGGGTTCTTTGATTTGATGTAAGCAATCCATCTTAGCATAGCTAAGTCAGCTGTTGCACATCCCGAAACCATCCCTAGGATTGGAAGGCAATCTGTCTCTATTACCACCTCTGACCCAATTTGGTAATCTTTATCCGCCTTCACTGCGGACACAATACCCCAAAGCTCACGTTTTACTTGGGCGTATCCTCGTTGTTGCTCGCTTAAGACCTTGGCTCCGAACCGGATGGCATAACGTGCACCATCCTCTCCTTCTTGGTTGATGACCCATCTGATCCCTATTGGACTCGTATCTACCGTCACGTAGATGGGCACCCCTTCCTTGTATACGGCTTTTCGTAAAGCTGCGCTACCAACATTCCTTTGAGCCTCTTCATTGCCTCTGTGTGCTTTTCCTCCCACATGAACTTCCGCCCTTTCTTGAGTAGCCCATACAAAGGCTCGACTAGGTGAGCATAATGCGGGATCCAAATGTGGTAGAATGCACATGCACAAAGAAATCGCCTCACATTTGTCTGCGATTTACATTCTTCCCTCATGTTTGTGATATCATCCACCTTTGTCGGGGTTGGCAAAGGTGGATGATATGGGATTGAAAAATCATGATTTTGAAAGTCATCCGTACGTCCCACACAAGTGTCCCACCACAATAATCTCTGGTTGGCCGAATGTTGATTTCTCACCCGAGAAGGTCAAGAGTGCATCTTCGAGTCTTTGTAGAACCTTCCCGCAATCGGAGATGTGATCTACCAGAAAACATCTGCACCCATCCTCGTCCAACATTTCATCTTTCTCCGCTTCAGAGCACCCTTTTATGGGGATGTCATCGAGGAATGGCATGGTGATGTCAGGGATGCAATCTCTCAATACCTTGTTCATTGCATTTACCATGTGGGCTACAAAGTTAGTGCCTCCTTGTGGCCAGGTACACATTCGCACTAGGCCAATAGGGGTCCGCATTGTCATGATGTCCCTACTCTCCACGACTAGTTGGAATTGACCATACCCTGAGTATAGATCACTGATCGAATAAATAGACCTTCCAGCGAAGGCCTCGGCGAATTCGTCAACGCTCGGCCCGACCCCTACATTTCGAATTGTCGCTTGATTAACAGGTTGTAGGTTCTGGATAAAGCGTAAGGTGTCGTTCTTCTTTGGCACAATGAATCACTGATTCGAGTATGGGGCGCTTGATGGCTCAAGGATACCCATCTCAATCTTTTCCTTGAGTAGCTCAATCAACTTCAGAATGTGAGCTCTCGAAACTAGGATTGGTTTGATGTTCCACAGTACATGCGGTACCATAAAGATCGCCATTGGCTCCATGATCTTAGGGTTTACGCACCCTATCTCACTCGACAAGAAGGCGAAAGCCCTTCCGTGGCTTTCGATCATCCTTCTAAATCTTTCCTACTCCCTAGACAATAGGAAGCCACCCCCACCAATCCGGATCTTCTGTCGCGTCTCATCGGTGAACCGATGCCCTATCCCTCGTGGGTCCCGCAAGCTAGGATCAGCCACTACCCCCTTTATCTGACCCCAACTATCATTAGGCAATGGGGCAACCACATGCTTCACCTTCTTGTCCACCGTATTGTACTTCGTTTGCACCTCGACCGTCCTCGCTTCCTCGATCAACCGCCCAAGCTCTTCGATGGCGGTGTACATGTCAACTGAGTTGACTGGAATTACCTTATCTTCATTGAGACCGGAAGCGACTATCCTCTCCATCTCTCTGAGAGTGTCGTCGAACGAGACCGGCTCCATGGCGCCGCTTATGGTGTCATCTTCCCATAAAAAATTACATTGTTTGAGATACCTTTTGTATCTCTTGGCCCTAAGCTTATCTCTATCACTTAAACTGGTAATTTTACAAGCTCCATTTTCGGAGAACCAAAAAAATTTCCTATTATATTTAATAGTTTTGCAAGGGTTTTGGCTCTTAGTTTGCCTCGGGCTATTGCGGCCCCACTCTTTAATAGCCCGCATAAAAAATCCTCTCAACTCTCCCCTTTGAGGGATGCTCGATTGCGCTCATGGTTGGGCCGCATTGTAAGGAATTGGACTGAATGCCTCCCATCTTGGCTCTTGATCCTCACATATGCCGACCTGTTGTCTAGCACCTTCGTCTCCATGCGAGCCACCGTGATGTATGGTTCACCCAAGATGACCGGGTGCGAGGACGTCTCTTGAACAAAGAAATGTTGATCTATTTCTACATCCCCCACCTTCACCCGTACATTCGGGCAAGCCCTGTATAGCTCCTCGGTTGCTCGGGTCGCCGCTCTAAGCTTCCACCCGTGCTTCGTGTTGATCGACCACTTTCCCTTTTTATAAAAGTCCATGGACATAAGGTTGATCTCAGAGCCATGGTCGATCAATGCTACAACCGTCTCTTTTACATCTCTGACCCATACCAGTGTCTCCGTTGTCGCTCTCGCCCAATGCGGCCTCGTGTAGTGACTGCCCGCATAGTCTTCATCTTCCTCGGGCAACTCAGTTGACAATGCATTTACAATCGCAGGCTTTGCCACTTCTTGCTCTCTCGAGAGCCGCTTCCTTTTCATTAGGTCGATGATGACCTCGTGGAATTCTTTCTTGGCAATTCCGAGGACGTCTCGTACAATAGACTCTACGTGACTATCGAGGATCCTTTCCTCCACTACCTTCTTCAAGTCCGTTGCTTGTTCAATCTCCGAGCAAAGCGTGAGGTTGGGGGGTTCCCCTTCTCTTTCCATCTTTCATCGCGTGCTTGAGATTGGTTCGGCTCTTCCCTTCTTCGTGCACCTCGAGCGTCGTATTTCCTTGATGGACCGGCTCCCTCGTCATTTCCTACCTTTTTCTCTTCTACCATTACTTCGTAGTTTTGGCAAGCAGCTTCCCCTAAGACCATCTTTTCTTCCACCGGATCCTTCCACCCGGTTGCTTCTTCGACCCTTCTTTCCGCTTTGTCCTGTTCTTCTCTTTTGAACTTTCCCCTAGAGAGGCTTCCAAGGATTGACGGCCAAAAGTCAACCTCTTTCTCCTCTTGCCTCCTCACCTCTTTCCCCACTCGAATCCTAGCTGACACCGAGTAGTGGACGACTTCAACATGTCGTGCTTCGGACTCCTCCATTAGCCTTCTCATGCCCCCTCGACCTTGATTCCATCCCAAGGGGCGCCTTGTCTCTGTTGAATAGACCCTATTGTTCCAAAGATAGACAATATTCCTTCTTAGGGCCTCTTGAAAGTCTCCACACTCCCTTCATAGGTGGTCGGGATTGTCACACCACATACATCTTTGCGCGAACGGGGGACATCGATCTTGAGGGCCGCCACTCTCTCTCCTAGCTTGCGCTATTTGGAGATCTCGCACCATCTTTGTGAGCTCGTCTATTGCCGACCCTCCAGACGGTGCTTCAACCGCGTTTCTCTCGGGCACAAACCTTGCATTTGCTTGCTCTCTTTCTTGAGGTGCTCTACCACCCCTGGGTTCGTGTGTCTCACTAATGGAGCCTGTGGATGTTTGCCCATCATTCCATTCCCTTCTCTTATCAAAACGACTACAAACCCCTTTTACCATAGCCCAATCTGTCATGAGCCCATCATCAGTTTCGAGGAGGAGCCCCACCTTCTCTCAGTCCCGTGCATCAATAACTTTTATGAATAGTAGGACCTTGCTTGTGTCGAGCACCGTCCTATCGAGAGCTGAGAGTTGCGCGAAGAGCTTCTCAAATTCTTGTAGAAGTGCCATAGTATTTCTCCCCTTGCCGGGAAGCTCAACCCACTCCATTAGATCCCTTTTCGAAATTCTGAGTGAGTCATCAAGGCCGTACTTCTCGAGGAGTCTTTCTTCGAACTCCACCCAATTGCGACAGTCCGCTTGGATCTCGAGTACCTCTGCGTGGATACTCGACATTACCACTCTAGTGAATCCGGTTAGCCGCCTATCTTCGGGGACGTTTCGCATAAGCACTTCGGCCTTATATGCGTCCAAGTAGCTCGTGGTATCCGGAAATTAAAAATTTTAACCGGCCACTTTCCTACAAGTGATAATGTCAACTGGAACATGCTAAAATTATTTTTTTGCACATCTTATTATATGCAACTAATCGATGTAAGATCTTAATCAAATTCACAACCTTTTATCATGTTATCTTTTCTTCATGACCTATTTACCATTGTGGTGGCCAAAGACTTAGACGTCCTTGGCAACACATGAATGTTTAAGGCTTCAATATTATTCATAACTTGTCTATATCTAAGTTGTGTATAAACAACAATGTATAGATACATTTCTAGGAAATTAACCTCTTCTATCCACGCAAAAAATCATGGCATTTGGTACTTTGGTTATATACATACTCAAAATCAGAATGATTGAAAAGCTATTATTCCAATAATGGTTGTTTAGGCCTATCAATTTTTTCCCGGCCTTATTTGGCTTGTCTATCAACAATTTCTGGCTTTGTGAATTCATTGAGCTCTGCAATGGAAAAAAGGAACAAACCATACTTTTATATAGCTTTGAGCCACCACCAACATTGCCAATAAAAGAATAGTGTCACATGCAATGGACACAAAAAACATATTTTATTATTGCTCTTAGAGGACAAAATATGGCCTACAAGGACCCAAAGCGAAACATTTTTAGTATGTGGAATCAATTAGTGACTTTCATGAAATGGAATGAACTAAACTTAAGTGTTCATATCCCTACATATACACCATCTACAAGTGAAATAAACAAAAGAAAGCTAGATAGGAAAATGATATGATACTCACTCCAATCAAACTCACGAGCTAAGCAACTAATGTAGATCTCGTTGGTGATACAAAGAAACAACGTCTCTAGTTCTGCTCTCGTTCAAATCAATAGATAAAAAAATCATTCAATTCAATTTATCTTCCCCAAAAGAACTTGTTTTTAAAATTAAGGCGTTCTTTAAACAAATGATTTTGAATATTCAAAACTAAATGTTCACTTTCTAGGCATTACCTTTTATGAACATCTACATATTCATTTGTCTCATCAACAATCTCTTCCTGCATTATTATTAACCCACAAGGTGCATGAGATGAAAGAAACAAAGCACCACATAGTTGACATGTATCTGCAAATTGCTTGGAGTTTAATACACAAATGAATTAGCCGCATTAAGGCAAACATGAAAACATACCTCTTATGGTTTGATGAGTTGAGGTTTCCTTCTACATTTGCATAGATCGAAAGGCCATCAAACATCTCATAATCTCCACAACATGAGTACAAACAAATGGCCTTATGTCCCACATCATTGTTATGTTGTTGACACAAAGACAACATATTAAATCAATGTCGATATTAACTGCACAAAAGATCAGTTGCATGTGGGTAATAACCAATTGGAGCACGATACATATATATACATTACATGATAGAAGTATTCCATCTCCATCATCTGGCCAACTAATTTCAGTTCCTGCTAAACAAGAAGAGATGAATTCATCTTCTCCAACAACAGTTAGAAACAGTGTGAAGCAGTACGTAATCGCGTGGTTCATGCTTTTAAATAATCCTAACACATGATTCAACATGTCGAGCCCCTCCCTTGTTCCTTGATAGAAATCTTGTCCCACTAATTATTACTTCCAATTTCCTGTCTTTGTTAGCAAGTTGTAGCATCGACAATAAAAACTCTAAAACCTTGAGTACATTTACCAAAAAAATCATTATGATGATAAGAAAAAACCACAAAATTTGATCCATGATGAAGATAAAAACAAAAAATATTTCTAGTTACATAACAAAAATAAGGGAAGGTTTAAAGGAAAACAGAATTGATTGAAGAAAATGACTTACTTTCTTCCTATCAGGACCGAATTTCTCAAATTTCACTACTCCTTCGATGAGTACACTATTTGCGAAGAGGTAATATAGACATGGGAAAATAGGGATTCGAGAGTAGGGAAACATGGAAAAACACGGTGAAAGAGGGGGAAAAGAGGGATTCAAGAGTAGGGAAAGAGGGAAAACCACAGTGAAAGAAGGGGAAAGAGGGAAACTTGTTTTTTTAACATTATTTTTTTAAACAAAATGCATAAATAGCCGGTTACAAAAATGTGAACCGGCTAGATTCCGGTTTTTGGGAAATTCTAGCCGGAATCAGTTACGACTCTCTCCCACCTTGGCCGGCAAAAGTCCCAACCTAACCAGAACGTTGACATTGTTCCTAGGACTGTTCCATTGATATACCCGACTGCTCGGAGTATATCATTAGGTCCAAGTATGTGAAGGAAAAGTGCATTCACATGAACTTAAGTGGTTGGTATGAACTTCAATAACATCAAAAGACTCATCTGTGTGACTCGTAGATTTTTCTTGAGGGGTGCTCATTGACTTCCTCTCAAGACGAAGGCAAGTATCCTTTGTGTGGCCCCCCTTCTTGCAATATGCACAGAAGAGGTTCGGTTTCTTTGAGTTGCATTCAAGAGTGTCACTGGATTGCTTATGTTTCCCAATGAGCTTGACATTTGGAGTTTTGGCCAACTCAGGTTTATTGTGGCCTTCTTGGAAGTCCTATGTTACCGAAGTACAATATTGACGGCTTCCTCGGAAGTTGTGGGGTCCTTCTCATGGACAATCCAATGATAATCCCCATTGGAAATACCATTCAAAAAACAAGCGACAAACCATTTCTCACCCGTAAGTCCCGATTTTTGGACCTGGGTCTGAGCATGATGTGCACATAATCCTCGAGAGAGGTAAATGGTTTGCTCAACAACGTGAGCAAGTTTTGAGCTTGTTTGGTTTGAGAAGGTGGATGCAAGAACAATTTCTTAAAAACATTGACGAAACCTTCCCAAGTTGTGGGCAAGTTCTTTGCAGTCCTTAGGCCACGCCACCAAGCAACAGCTCAGCCACCTAACTCACGACCGACATAACCAATTTTTACCACATCAAGTTTGGGATGGAGCTCAAAGTGAGACTCCCAACAACCAAGCCAAGTGCTAATGGCCTCCTCAGTTCTTTCTTTATAATCTCCCTTGAATGGCGTGACTACGAAAGAAGGTGAACCTTCTTTCTTGGACTCAATAGTCAATTCTTGGAATTTCTTTTCCAAAGCCATATTGGCTTGCCTCATTTCAGCCAATTGATTCAAGGTAGTAGTGAGTAGTTGCTCAATAGTGATCTCAGCTTGTGCGCGAGATGCGGATTGGAGTTGTGAGGTCTCGATGGGAGAGATCGCTCCAACAATGTTCAAATGTTGTTCCATGATGCAAGTTGTGTGTACGCAATATAAATAAGGAGGTTCAGAAAATACACAAGCAAAATGAATGCTTGAAATTTTGATTGGAAGAACTTTATCCAAGAAAGCATCTCACGTCTTTACCCCTCTAGACACATGAGATGTGATTCGAGATCCAATAACTATGGTAACACTATGGTGTTTTAAAAACCATGGGGGGAATCATATCAAATATGTCTTTCTCGGATCACTATCTTGAATAATCATGGCGGCTCCCCGAGGCTCAACCATGGTTTTAGCATCAATGTAATTTCCTAGTTAGCCTTATATTAAAATGCCAACTCAACATGTATTGATTGGTCGAGAAAGTGTATTACGTGCAAAAACAAGTGCACTCGCAAGTAATATTCAAGTCTTGTGAGTAGCAAGCAAATGTTATGAAAAAAAGAGAAAAATAAGTCACTACCTATGAGAGTCAATAAGTGACGAAAACAAGGTTCAAAAATCATGTGTTGCTACTAAACAAAAATACCACAAATAAATGGATGGTGTGAGGTATGCACATATCCATCACATTGATATGGCGATTGTAATTTGCACAATTGTGACATAAGCCAGAAGTTGTTACAAATGGTGGTGGTGTTGTACGTAAAGATGTAGTACTCAAATTTATGAGAATTTAAACATCACCTGGGGAACTCATGTGTTTTTAATTGAGTTCTAAGGCTCAATTACATGAGTTAAACCTAGAGGACTTGGAAAATATATTTAAAAAGCGGCATGATGCCCACTCAATATGAAA
The DNA here is from genome assembly GCF_043228905.1 of Azolla caroliniana. Taxonomy (NCBI): domain Eukaryota; kingdom Viridiplantae; phylum Streptophyta; class Polypodiopsida; order Salviniales; family Salviniaceae; genus Azolla; species Azolla caroliniana. The sequence goes on along the minus strand of NW_028230436.1, from coordinate 23,750,120 downwards.
AAAATAGACTACACAAAATCGTTACCCAATAGGGAAACACATGTAAATAGTGTAGATGAACATAAAAATTAAGGTTAAAAAACAATGAAGTGTGGGTGGGTAGATGAAAATCATAAGAAATCTTAAGAAAGGGATAAGGTAACTTGTGTAATTAGAAAATAGGTAGAATAATAATCAATTAGGTGTATGAAACATTAAGCATGCCATAAGGTAAGAAACCCTAGGGTAGTCGACATGCACCTCCTCAAGACCACCACATCCCATAGAATCGGCCAAGTGATGGCTCAATAGAGAGTAGAGTGACCTAGGTAAGCGACATATACCTCGTCAAGGCCACAACATATCATAGAATCGGCCAAGTGATGGTTCAATAGATAGTAGAGCGGCATAGGTAGGCGGCATACACCTTGTCAAGCCCACAACATCCCATAGAATCCACGAAGTGATGGCTCAATAAAGGGAAGAGTGGCATACGCAACATCATATGCAAAAGGGCCATGAGGTGAGCGTGTGTGATTAGGGCAAGCACGCTCGACCCGATGCACAATAAGATTGTAAATCGTATCATCGTAGAAAGAAGAAAGAAAAGAAAAGGAAATGTAATACAATTTCCATGCGACCAAGAATAACACGTCATAGAAAAGAAGAGAGATAGAGAAAGAAGAATACCGGGTTTAGAATGTTGTTTTGATCCTAAGAAGAGCATGACGAGCCTTGTTAGATCCCCATCGCTCACACGCAAAAACATCAAAACAACAAAAAAAAATTGTTAGTAAATGCTCTAATACCATTGTTAAGAGTCTATTACTAATCAATAGACCAAAATAAAGTAAAAAGAAGGAAAATAGATTGGATTGAAGAACCCGTTCCACCCGACCACCCCCGAGCTACGATCTTGACATAGCCAACCTACCACCGACGTCCCATACCGTTGGATATTAGGACGACTAATACCTTGGAAGAGATAAACACGATCATCGAGACGAAAGCCTAGCCCGCACCACCAATGTCTAAGACAATTGCCTTCTAACGTAATGTCCTTATGAGGGTAGCTAAGCCTCATATTTATACCTCTTCCTAGGCCCCTTGAATAGATGCACCTTTTTAAAAGGCTCTCCATTCATTGGTTGTCCAAATCATGATAGTGCATGCACATATCATTCCTTATATCCAATCACATTAGTCCCCTTTTTAACATTAGTGAACATACCCTTCGCTTATGTAAATATTAGTGACCTACCCTCACCTACGTTACGTGTACATAACACCGAGCCTTTTATGCCACACCTCACCATCTGAGTTGGCCACTACATTTGCTTCATCTCGACATAACCTTGCATGCATTTCATACAATGTGTTCTATTTTTGTGCTCAAGTCACAATTAGACTTCCCTTATTGAACTTCCATGCACCATTACAAAAACTACCATTGTAGCCTTCATCATTCAGTCGTCCAGCCGATATCAGATTCAATTTGACATTTGGAATGTGGCATACATCCTTTAACATTAAGCCAATAGATGTTAACAAGCACACATTTCCTATGCCCACAATCTTGCATTCACCGTCATTTCCCATCTTTACATAGACATAGTCGCTGACTGTGTACGATGATAAGCATTCTCTTTTGGGAGTTAGGTGAAACGATGCACTGGAATCAACTACCCTAGAACACTCAACATTTGCAAGACTCACACTAGTTTGTTCACAAATGGATAACAATTCTTCCTCATTGGTTGCAATGGCTGAAATGTTTTTCTCATTAGAAATTGTTTTGGGTTCAACATCATCAACAATGCTTTTGTCCTTCTTAAGGTGTTGACAATTCTTTTGGAAATGGCCAGGTTTCCCACAATAAAAACATGTGAGTCTTCCTCTGGACTTTGACCTGGCATGAGACTTGTCTTTGTTTTGAGGACTTCTATGTTTACTTCTTCCTCTACCAAGGTTTTGTGCCACATTCGCTTCCGATTTAGACAAGGCACACTTATCTTTTCTTCTTGTCTCGTCGTTCAAAATGCTTGTCTTTACCACTTGTAAAGACGTGCTCTCTTCTTGACAAGAAGCATTAACTAATACTACTAGATTCTCCCAACTGTCGGGTAGGGTACATAGTAGTAAGGGAGTAGTAATAGGGCCTGCATCGCATCATCTAATGGGAACTTCATTGAGGCTAGCTAGTTTACGAACCCCATGAAAGTACTGATGTGCACCACAGTGCTATCACCATCAATGTACTTTAGCCCCACCAACTTTCTCATCAGGGAAGCTTTGTTGAGAGCATTTTTCCTTTCATACAACCCAGAGAGCTTATGCCACAAGTCGTAGGCATTTGTATCATTTGCCACATGTTGAAGGACACTCACGTCTACACATTGTCTAATAGTTGCGACCGTCTTTCTATTTACTATATTCTTGATATATCCTTCCTATCTATCAGCTCATACAGGTCTCTAACTATCAGAAGATCCTCCATCTTGATCTTCCAGTCAGAATAGTTGTGAGAGTTTACGACTATCATTCCTAGAAAACCACTCACACTTCCTTCCATCTAGGACCTAGCGCTCTAATACCAATTTGATGGATTTACAATCATAGATAAACAAAACAAAATAAATCTGAGACACAAACACAGATAATAATACACACGATTTACATGGAAACCCTAAAGCCAGGGAAAACCACCGAGCAGTCTCCTTAGCTTGCTAAGGGAAAAGATTTCCACTATGAGACAAGAGAGTACAAAACAAGATAGAAAAGTCTTCTTAGCTCGCTAAGAGAAAACCCAAATTTCAGGAGAGTACTGCAATACTGTAGAGAAGGCAAGACTCATACAACAGTAGTGCATGAAATGATAGGACCTATTTAGGTATAAATGTACTCCCAGGCTGTCGTCTGAAACCATGGTTTCAACCAAGTCCACCAAACCCTAACTCCTTTATATCTGCCTCTTTCATGGCTCTCTGCACTTCTCTACGCTCTCTCTCTTCTCTTCTCGTCTCTTTCTCACACACTCTCTCTTCTTATCTGTCTCACTCGCGCTCTCTATTCACACTATTCTTCTCTTATGCATAGAGATTATTATATATAACCCTAACTTCTATGTATATATATATATCGACCTCTCGGCTGACTCTCATTTGGTCTCTCGGCCGATTCCAGTCGGCCGACTCTCATTCGGTCTCCTAACCAATTTCGACCAGCCGGTCCTCATTCGGCCTCTCGACCGATTCACGGCTTTTCAGTTGTCTTCCCCCATCAGGAAGGACACGCTTACATAACACAAGTTTGGAAGAATGTTCAACTATGGACATGTTGACACTACCAATATTGTGGAAAGACATTGGCAGTTTATCAAGTATACTGCCTTGGGAGGAAGAATAAACCGATCAATTATCAATCTTGTGCATGTCTTTATCAAGGACAATGAAACTAGCACTTGGATTGGAGGAACGATCATGGAATGGTACAAGAAACAACAATAAATATGTGAGAGTGGTCGATTTGCACCCTGTGCAAATAGTCGAGATCAAAGGCTCAAACTTAAAGAGGCTGAGAGGATTGGAAAGGTATGTCATAGATACTTCCACGGTGCATATTGTGGATGAGGCCCGATAGTGGTTTAGAATATTGAGCATGTCAAAATCTCCCACTTTATGGTATAATGTCTCACTCCAATGCTCATATTGTGATTGCCAAAACCTTGTGAGTAAATGTAAGCATTTACTAGCTATACAAATGATTATTGAGAGGCACATGCCATATCTATGTGGCTCGTTGCCTTTTATAGATCACGCGACCTAAATTCAAATGGACCATACCACAAAGATAGATAGATAGATTATATTATCGTATTCAGAGGTCAAATATGACCTTTGAGACAAAAAAAAATACATTTCACGTGATACGTGTGAAAGTGAGTAGTGACTCTCGATGTTCAAGAACTTTACCAATGAATGTTGCAATTGAGAGTGCACATTGTGGCTGTGAGAGAAATTTGTGCAAGGATTGGGCTTGGTCGAAGATGTGTGGAAAGCATGGTCGAATATGATCAAAGACAGAGCATTGTATCAAAGTGTCATACTCAGACTCTTGAACTGGTTTAGGGCAAAGTGTGCATAGTCAACCACTCTGATCACTTGTGCCCCAAAGCCCCGTGTCACATCGCAATGCATGTGAGCTAGTTGCAAGAAAGCAATGGTTCGAATAGAAGCTAAGTCGCATGTATCGATGTGTACGGTTTCCCCATTCCGCGAAGAATATGGTTTTGTAGTTAGGTGCAACATGTGCAATATAATGTATGAAGCGTGAGCCTCCACATTTTTCCCATGTCATGATACATTGGCGTTTCAAAAAGGCCTCATTTATAAAGGAATCTAGTAATGCATCATGAAGCAACTGTATTGCATCCCATCTACCGAACCAGTTTTTTATATCTTGCATCCAACTGGAACACAAAATTTAGCTTTTATGCGTCTTTTGGATATTTTTGCTTGCTTCCCATGTGATTCTAGGAAGTCGATGTGAGAGATAGATGTGGAGAGAGAGGTAGAACAAGTCGGCGAGACAAACCCTACAACATCAGAGATGGAATCAATATTGTCCAAAATACAAACGGTCGAGGAGGCTATTCAATGTCTCAAGCATGAATTAGGATCCCTGGACTGTGCAAATATTTTGGAATGTGTACAGACATTGGATGATCTAACTAAGAAGGTGTATTGTGTCGGTGCACAGAAATCAACCAATGAAGAAGATGGCGGATCAATAAATCGCAACCAACAAATCATTGCCAAAAGAGGAGCAACAATAGACATCTTGCAAGAACTTATTGGCAGCTCCCCAAACACTTCCAAATCCCACGCCGAAAAACTCCAGAGAGGCACAAGTTGGGCTAGGAGGCGCTTGCCAATACGTTGTCGAGGTATTCCTCGCGGATGCGTGGAATGAGGCGGGACCTCGGGGGTCTTGTACCGAACAACAAGAGAGAAAGGAGAAGGGAAGAGACCCACTAGGTGCGAGCGTAGATCCACAGGGACACGGCCCTTCGACACGAAGACGCGAGCGGGAAACCAACACAGAGAAACACGAAGGTATGTATGTATATATTAACAGAGACAAACAACAAGAAGCACGAAGTCGGTTACAACCGAACGGGCCGGCGAACAGATGCCAATGCCTGTTCGCAAACGCTCAAAAAGAAAGGAGTAGGTTGGAGATGCTGCCGGAAGCACTCGGGCATTCCTCAGAGCAGCGCAAGCCTCACGAAACCTGCACAGAAAGAGGCTACGGAGTATGGAAGAGAGAGAAGCCTTCGACCGACAACCCGACAGCACTTCGTCCTCTTTGATCCCACGATCCCTTCCCCCCTCCTCGTCTCCCTCCTTTTATAGGCAAGGAAGGAGCCGTTTCCCATTAACTTCCTACCTACCGAATCTACCTACCTAGGATCTTCTATGTACAATATAAGGCGTACGTGCATGAAGAGCCGGTTCCTACGCTCCGGTGCACCGATTCCGCTTGTGGACGGTTTTCTTCACGACATCCGCCCCCACCTAACCGCGCATCCACCGGCATGCGCCAAATTGAGTTGGGACGGAGAAAACCCGTCCAGCCTTCATTCCCCGCCCGTCAGTTCTTCCTCGGTTTTAGATCATTCGTCGTCGCGGTCCAGGTTAACCGGATCCGGCTCGTCGTCGTGACGCTTCTTGAACGCTTTGATCCGCTTCCTAGCTACTGGTATCGCCATTCTCGTGTCGTCGAGTTCCGCCAGATGGTACGTCCCGTTGTCGTTGGTACTTTGGACCACGTAAGGCCCGAACCACCTTCTTGCGAACTTCTGTGTCGCTCGGTGCTGGTTGTCGAGGCTACTGTCGTAGACTAGCACCCAGTCGCCTTCCTCGATCTTCTTTGGTCGGAGCCGGTGCGTCCGGTCGAACCGGGCTTTGTTCCTCGTCCTTGCCACCCGAAGCTTTCCCGCAACCTGCTCCACATCCTCCGATCTTCGCTCGAGCTGTCGTATGCGCGCCGCCAACAGTTCCTCCCGGCTCATCTCGTCTTTCCAGTCCACGGTTGCCCATGAGGAGATCGTACGTTCCATTGGCATGATCGGCTTCTGCCCAAACATGAGCTCTGCCGGCATGAATCCGGTTACCGAACTGTGCGTAGTTCGGTCCGCCCACAACGCGTAAGGCAGCAGTCGTGGCCAGTTCCCGACTTGACCTCCGCATGCCCGAACTAACGCCTTGACGATCGGTCCGTGTCCGCGCTCCACCTTCCCATTCGCCTCCGGATTGTAAGCAGTGGTAAGCGAGAGCTTGACTCCTAGCCGGTCGAACAGCTCCTCAGCCTCTTCGACGTCCAACTCCCCGCGATCAGCCACGATCTTCCCGACGCACCCGTACCGGCATATCACGTCCTCAATCAGGAACCGACATACGGCCGCAGTCGTTTTGTTCTGAAGGGCTCGGCCTTCTACATGGTTCGTCAGATCTTCCCGAGCCAAGACCAGATACCGCATCTGTCCTACTCCCATCGGCATCGTCACCAGGTCTACCATCCATTTGAAGTGGATGGTCGGAGGGTACGTAGGGTGAAGCTCGTCCCGATGTCGGACTACGGAGTGCATCTGACAGCTCTCGCAAGTTGTCACGAACCGATGCATGTCCCGGTACAGTCCCGGCCACCAGTACTTCCCCTTTATCTTCTCGAACGTGGCCCACATTCCACGGTGTCCAGCCCAAGGGCTGTCGTGGTAGGCCGTCAGCAGCTCCTCCTGTTCTTCCTTCATCGCCACCACCCGGAGCGGGACGTCGTTCCTCTTCTTCGGGTGCTTCCATAAGTATCCGTCCCGGAGAAAGAATCGGTATGCTTTCTTCCGGATCCGGTTGGTCTCGTCCCTTGTCCATGACGCATCCGGCGTCATGGTCCTTAAGAAACCACCGATCTGCAGCCACTCGCCGTCGTACTTGCTCTCGTCGAAGCCGTTAAGTGCCGGAGTGCTCGTCCCATCGGTCGTCACGTACGCTGCCTCGAAGAAGTCCACGCCGACTTCTTCGTCCTCCGAAACCATGCCGCCCTCGTCATCAAACCTCGCTCTCGAAAGCATGTCGGCCATGGCGTTGTCCTTTCCGGATATGTGTCGTATTTCTGGGTTCAGGGACTTGATGTACGCTATCCACCTGAGCATCGCCAGGTCCGGTGTCGCGCATCCAGAAACCATGCCGAGAATTGGCAGGCAATCCGTCTCGATAATCACTTATGTCCCGATCAAGTAGTCTTTGTCGGCCTTTACTGCCGAAACGATACCCCAGAGTTCGCGTTTAACCTGGGCGTACCCTCGCTGTCGCTCACTGAGGACCTTCGCGCCGAATCGGATCGGGAACCGAATGCCGTCCTCGTCTTCTTGGTTGACGACCCATCCGATCCCGGTCGGACTCGTATCCACCGTTATGTATACCTGGGTACCCTTCCCGTAGACAGCCTTCCGGAGCGCCGGTGCTGCCGCAAGAGCTTCCTTCAGCTTCCGGACCGACTCCGTGTGCTCGTCTCGCCACTCGAATTTTCGCCCTTTCTTCAGCAACCCGTATAGCGGCTCCGCAACGTGGGCGTAATGCGGGATCCATATGTGGTAGAATGCGCACGCCCCCAGGAACCTCCAAACTTCCGTAACCGAGCTACAGTCGGTCTTCATCGCGGAGATGGCTTCTACCTTTGCCGAAGACGGCTTCCGGCCATATGGTCCACATAGGTGTCCGACCACCAGGATTTCTGATTGCCCGAAGACCGATTTCTCCCCGGAGAAGGTGAGCCTCGCATCCTCTAACCTTTGTAGCACCTTCTCCCAGTCGTTGATGTGTGTTGCCACGAATCGCCGGCACCCGTCCGGCCCAAGTGTCTCGTCCTTCTCTTCCACCGGGAACCCTTTGATCGGGATGTCGTCTAGAAATGGCATGGTGATGTCCAGGATGCAATCCCTCAGTACCTTGTTCATTGCATTCACCATGTGGGCCACCGAGTTGGTCCCTCCTTGTGGCAGGGTACACATTCGCACTAGGCCGAGGGGAGTTCACATCGTCGTAATGTCTCTGCTCTCCACGGCTAGCTGGAACTGGTTGTACCCCGAGTACAGATCACCGACCGAGTAAATCGACCTTCCGGCGAAGGCCTCCGCGAACTCGTCTATGGTCGGTCCGATTCCTGCGTTCCGAATGGTCACTCTGTTAACCGGCTGCAGGTCTTGAATGAAGCGCAATGTTCCTTTTTTCTTTGGTACGGTAAACCATCGGTTCGAGTATGGGGCACTCGACGGTTCGAGAATGCCCATATCGACTTTCTGCCTCAACAGCTCCATCAACTTCGGGATGTGAGCTCTTGGTACTGGAATTGGCTTGAGATTCCACGGCACATGCGGTACCGTGAATATCACCATCGGCTCCACGATTGTCGGGTCTACGCACCCGATCTCTTCCGGTGAGAATGCGAAGGCTTTCCCGTGCCTTCCGAGCATTCTCCGAAACCGGTCTTCCTCCGCCGGCAGTAGGAACCCGCCCCCACCGATTTTGAGCTCCCGGAGCATCCCGTCGGTGAAGGTGTGTCCTATGCAGACCGGATCTCATAAACTGGGGTCTGACGCAACCCCTCTAATTCAGGACTCGCTGCCCTCCGGTAAGGGTGCCGCGACTGGCCTTACCTTCCGGTCCACAGTCTTGTACTTCGTGCTAACTCGGGCCGTCCGATCCGACCCGAGACCCTGACTGAAGTTCGCGATGACTTCGTACATCTCTTCGGAACATACTGGTATCGTCTGGTCTTCGTTAAGGTCTTCTCCGGCTACCTTCCTCAGCATCCCCAAGTTGTCGTCGAAGGAGACCGCCTCCACGGCTCCACTGATTTCCTCGTCCGGGCCGAGAACTCCACATGCTCGAAGTCGCTCCTCCGCCCTTGCCTTTTCTCGGCCAACGATGCCAACTATCATACAGCCTCTATTGTTGGAGAAGAAAAATTTTCTACCTATCGTACAAGGTTTCTTCGGTTTCGGTTCTATCGTACAGCTGTGGGATCTTTCCCGAGTGTCCGGACTGTCTCGGCCCCACGCCTTGGAAGCCCTCTCTAAAAATCCTCCCGGTTCTCGCCACCGAGGAATTCGCGGTTTCGCTCGTGGTTCGGTCGCACCGTCAGAAATTGGACCGAATGGCGCCCGTCCTGGCTTTTGACCCTCGCGTAGGCCGAACCGTTGTCTAGCACCTTGGTCTCCATCCGCGCCGCCGTGATGTATGGTTCCCCTAATATGACCGGGTGCGAGGATGTCTCCTGTACGAAGAAGTGCTGGTTAATCTCGACGTCGCAGATCTTGACTCGCACGTTCGGGCAGGCCCCGTGCAGTTCCTCGGTGGCGCGCGTTGCCGCCCGTATCTTCCACCTGTGCTTGGTGTTGATCGGCCACTTTCCCCTCTTATAGAAGTCCATGGACATCAAGTTTATTTCCGAACCGTGGTCCACCAATGCCACCACCGGTTCCTGAACATCTCCGATCTTCACCGGGGTCTCCGTGGTCGCTCGGGCCCAGTGTGGCCTCGAATAGTGGCTCTCCACCCACTCATCTTCCAGCGCCAAGCCATCGATGTGCGTCGTCCGCACCTCCACCGGTCTCTCCGGTTCCGTCTCCGTCGACAGCCTCTTCCGCTTCACCAAGTCCACAATGGAGTCGTGGAACTCCTTCTTAGCGATCCCTAGCACCTCCCGCAATGACAACTCCACTTTGCTGTCAAGGATCCGCTCTTCTAGGACCTTTCGTAGGTCCGTGGTCCTTTCTATTTCCGTCCCCAGTCGGTATCCGCCCTTCCTGGGGTTATCTTGCGCGCTGGACCCACCGGCATCGTTTCGTCGTTGCCCGAATCGGGTCTCGTATCGTTGTGAGGGCCCGGCCGCTCCGGCTTTCCCCACTCGTTTGTCTTCCACTAGAGCCTCGTAGTTCCGGCAGGCGGCTTCTACGAAGCCCGTCTTCTCCTCGACCGGGTCGCTCCACCCGGTTATTTCCCGGACCCGTTTCTCAGCGCGGTCCGCTTCATCTTCCCTCAGTCGTGCGCCGGCGAGGCCTTCCAGCATTGCCGACCAGAATCCGTCTTTGCTCTCCTTTCGGGCCTCGCTGCCCCCGACCCGAATACCGGCCGACGCCGAGTAGTGGATGGCCTCCACGTGTCGGGCCGCTACCTCTTCCATCAGTCTCTTCATACCTCCTCGCCCGTCGTTTCGGTTTAGGGCCCTTCTGGTATCGCCGGCATGCACCCGGCCTTCCCACAGGTACACCACCCGGTTCCTCAACGCCTCTGCGAAATCGCCGCAGTCCTTCCGAATGTGGCCGACCTCGTCGCACCACATGCACCTGTTCCCTGCTGCCGGCCGTCGGTCACGAGCCGGTTCACCGCCTTCCCTTCGAGTTTGGGCGATCTGGAGATCCTTTATCGCCCGCGTCAACTCCTCCAGCGCTGCTACTCCGGACGAGTCATTGACCATGCCGGTCGAAGCCGAACCGGTTTCGAGCCACTCCCGGGTCTCTGCCCTTCGCCCTTGTGGTGCCGGTTCAAGCCTCCTTGCTGTGACAGAGCCCGCTCCGGTCACCCCGTTGTCAGCCCATTCTCGCCGTTTGTCGAAACGGCCACAGACTCTCGTAACCGCAGCCCAGTCGGTCGTCAGCCCGTCTTCGGTTTCTAGCAAGGAGCCGACTTGATCCCGGTCCCGCTCGTCCACCGACTTGACGAACAATAGGACCCGGTTCGTATCCAGAACGGTTCGGTCAAGCGCCGAAAGGCGCGCAAAGCGTTCCTCAAACTCCCGGAGGAGTGCCAACGCGTTTCTTCCCTTGCCGGGGGACTCCACCCATTCCATGAAGTCCCGTTTCGAAAGCCAGAGCGCGTCGTCCAGCCCGTATTTTTCTAGGAGTCGGCCTTTGAACTCCTCCCAGGTACGGCTCTCCGCCCGTACCTCGAGCACCTCCGCATGGATGCTCGGCATCGCCACTCGAGGGAACCCGGCAAGACGCCTCTCTTCCGGAATGTCCCGCATCAGCATTTCTGCCCCGTAGGACGCCAAATACTTCGTAGCATCCTTTCTGTTGAACCGGCCGATCGTACCGACGACCACCTCAATGGCTCTGTCGAGGGCGCCGGTGCCCTCGTGCGCGCTCAATATCCGATCCACGGCCGAAGCCATGGCCTCTGCAAGATCCGACCCCTTCATCTTCTGCTCTTCTGCCGCCTCTTTCATGTCGGGTTCACCAAGATGTTGAGGTATTCCTCGCGGATGCGTGGAATGAGGCGGGACCTCGGGGGTCTTGTACCGAACAACAAGAGAGAAAGGAGAAGGGAAGAGACCCACTAGGTGCGAGCGTAGATCCATAGGGACACGACCCTTCGACACGAAGACGCGAGCGGGAAACCAACATAGAGAGACACGAATGTATGTATGTATATATTAACAGAGACAAACAACAAGAAGCACGAAGTCGGTTACAACCGAACGGGCCGGCGAACAGATGCCAATGCCTGTTCGCAAACGCTCAGAAAGAAAGGAGTAGGTTGGAGGTGCTGCCGGAAGCACTCGGGCATTCCTCAGAGCAGCGCGAGCCTCACGAAACCTGCACAGAAAGAGGCTACGGAGTATGGAAGAGAGAGAAGCCTTCGACCGACAACCCGACAACACTTCGTCCTCTCTGATCCCGCGATCCCTTCCCCCCTCCTCGTCTCCCTCCTTTTATAGGCAAGGAAGGAGCCGTTTCCCATTAACTTCCTACCTACCGAATCTACCTACCTAGGATCTTCTATGTACAATATAAGGCGTACGTGCATGAAGAGCCGGTTCCTACGCTCCGGTGCACCGATTCCGCTTGTGGATGGTTTTCTTCACGACAACGTGACCATGAGAAGGTTCGATGTTTGCATTGTGATGGCTTGATGTTGACTTCAAGGGACTCGAATATTACATGTTGTAAAAATTGTGGTTGCATTTTGCCATCAACCCCCCATAATCTTATTGCTCATATTGTGTGTGGATTTCATTTTAGGTTTTCTAAATTAGATTTTGATTGTCGAGATTTGAAGTTTTAAACTTTTGTGTAAGTGTTATTTGAAGCTTGGAGACATAAGTTTGTTTGATTTTTGAGTTTTAAGTTTTACGTTTTGTGAAAGAGGCTTGGTGAAGAGGTTGTCGGAGAGTGGGGCTCTCTGATGACAGTGGTTGTCAGAGAGTCGGGTTCTTGGTGACAAAGAAGGGCTTCTGGTGACAAATGTTGTCAGATTTCTAACCACATCGGACAGTGTAGATCGCACGCGCCCTCAGCTAGGCGAGCGAGCTGCACAGTTTGTGCCCGCGATTCCCTTGTTTACCCTCTTTAATATTTGGTAGTAGTTAGACACGAGCCTATGCGCATGCCATGCCATCCAAATGTGAAAAGAGAGTCGAGTCTAGTCTAGTCTAAGTACATAAGTAAGTGTGGGTGTGTCAGTCGCCTAAAGCTCTCTTTTTCTTTTGCAGCAAGCACCCATCATTGTATTTGTAGCACGCACATGGTGGTACACATACAATACATATGTGAAGTGCAGTTTACGACATCTCTCATTCAAATGCATCACCATCCTTCTTCTGCTTCACCAGAACTACACATCGAAATTAGAAGGAGAGAAGAAGGACCAGCGCGCCTCATTCCCAATCATCGTAGCCCATGAATGGCTCCACTCGTAAGCCCTACTCACTCTGTTCTCAACCTCTGTTTTTAGTATTAGCTCCTCTTATGGAATTGATATATGTAACTCGGACATTTCTTCCGGCTCCCTTATGCCACAAAAGTTTTGTATTTCTTCCGATGCTTTGATTTGATTGAGAGAGAGAAGAGCTCCGATCATGCCATACTTGACGTGGCTGCGCCAATTGTTTGGTGTATGCGAGGTCGTTAATTTGATACACCGGTGAAGCATGTAGCATACAAAGTTGATACATGGTCTAACAAAGATTCTCAAAAGTAAGGATTCAAAACTGCAACCTTGTGTTGATAGCTGAATAATATAGCTGACCACTACGGTAAGCCCATTGAAAAAATAAAAGAAATAATTAAGATTTCCTGGTGGAGACCAGAAGCCCACGTGTTTGAGAGTTCAATCTCTACATTTCATAATGGCATCTAACAGATGATATTTGAATTTGAACCCAGATATGCATGGATCACTAGTTAACATGGCTTACCACTAGGGTATAACCAAAATGAATAGACGGATAGACTGTATCATCTTTGTTGGAGGTATCAGAGGAAAGTGAAACATTTGGACATAGTACGTGTAGAGTTGGTTATAAGTGACTTTCAATGCTCTAGGATTTTTGTAATGAATGTTGCGATTGAGCGTGCACCAATTGCGTTTGGGAGATAAATGGGTTGGTAAGGCTGTCCAGTGGAGACCAGAAGGTGATGCATCTGTTCAACCTATATATTTGGTAAATTGCCGTAGTCAGTGATATTCTGACCTGGATGGACAGGTTAACAATAAATAAACACATGGCATACCACTAGGATACAGCCATAATATTATCCCTGAACGTTAGTGTTGCATCTGAAAATGTGTGTGAGAGCGTTTTCATGAACATGAAGAACACGTTAAATCCAACAATGTCTTTTTTTTGTTTTGGTGAATCTATAGATGAATGGACTTCTTGTAGTGTGGCTTCTTCTGCTTCCCTATGTTTTTACCATCTCTAGTGCTGCGCTACTTGGACGGGGAGTTTATTCCCAACAATCATGTGATGAATGGATTTACAACACCACTGCGGTGCCAGTTCAAGGAAAGATCAATGTGCATCTTGTTCCACATACTCATGATGATGTTGGGTGGCTAAAAACTGTTGATCAATACTTTGTTGGCTCGAATAATTCAATCCAAGTGAGCTTTCTGGAGGCCTTTCATCATTCTCAATGTCTTTTATAAGAAAGCAATTGGATTTTCTCATTGTTTTTCAATGCTACAAATAGGAACGTTCCAGTTTTTTCTTTTATATTTTTTCTGCTACATGGTAGCTGTTTTTCCTAATGAATATAGGGAATTGCTGTTTTGACGTTTTTTTTTCAAATAACCATTTCATAATTTCAGAGAGTTCTACCTTGTGTATTGTAGATTGAAGATACCTTCACAAGCATTAAGTGTCCTCTTTGTACAAAGATTATGCATTGTGACTTGGAGATACCTTCACAAGCATTAAGTGACCTCTTTGTACAAGGAAAACAGGACAGAATATTTACCTTGATTGTATGCGAAGAAAATTAACTCGTAATGACCTTCTTCTGTGCTTACAGATCTTAGAAAATTAGCTTTTTTCGAATATATGTTGAATTTTTATTTTAGATCAAGCAGATGATCAATCTGGCCATTAATGTGACGAACTGCTTAAGCAAGCAGGAGCTAGCTGATGCTCCATTTCTCAGATAAACAATATAAGATTCTAAAGTATTGATGTGTCATAACAGGTTGCTGCGGTACAATATATTCTTGATTCGGTTATTTCGGCGCTGCTGGCGGATCCAAATCGCAAGTTTGTTTATGTTGAACAGGTAATTGGTGTACATATTTGCTATGTTTTTGTCTATTTCATATCTTTAAGGTCATTTAAATATCAATTGTCACTTCTGTACATTTTCAATTAAAAATTTCCTTCTTCGCTAGTTCAGAAAATTTCTATTTACTTCTATATGCAGGCGTTTTTTCAAAGATGGTGGAGACAACAAACATCTGTGACAAAGAGACATGTGAAAGAGCTCGTGGATAGAGGACAATTGGAATTCATGTAAAATTTCTATTATGTGAGTTTGCTTTTATTAAAATTGTGTCTCAAAAATTGGATCTAAAGGTATTTTATTCTTGTCGAATGGCACTGAGCAGAAACGGGGGATGGTGCATGCATGATGAGGCAACCACTCATTATATAGATATGATAGATCAAACTACTCTAGGTCATAGATACATCAAGGAACAGTTTGGTAAGGTGCCTCGTATTGGATGGCAAATCGATCCCTTTGGACATTCAGCTGTACAGGCATATTTGCTCGGTGCTGAGGTTAGAATATCATTGAAAATAGATTAAAAGGTTGGATTAATAGGAGATAAATAATACTTTGAATCTAGCTTTCATGTTTGTTGTTGTAATCTTTCGAATCCATGCACTGAAATCACTGTGTCGTGGAAAAACTGATAAAGATGAAAATTGATTTCCATAGAAAAGTCTTATCTAGCTAGCTAATTTGTTTGCTCCATAATGTGCAGGCTGGGTTTGATGCAGTTTTCTTTGCAAGAGCAGATTTTCAAGATATAATGAAACGTAGAAAAGATCGTACTATGGAAACCATTTGGCGAGGTTCAAAATCGCTAGGGTCCTCATCGCAGGTGTAGTTTCTTTTCTTTTTCATGAAATTGCCACTATTATTATTATTATTATTATTATTATTATTATTATTATTATTTTCTTCTCTCCCCTTCCCTCTCCTCCCTTTTTCCGGAACCACAAATAATATATTGAGACCTTGTGGCAAAGAAAAGTATGCCTTGTGGTGTACATTGAGACTGTTGGAGTCCTTTTAATAATTGCAGCCATTCTCAACCATCGTTCCAAGATAGTGTATAATTTAATGCAGATATTTTCTGGTGTGCTGGCAAACCATTATGAGCCTCCAGATGGGTTTAGTTTTGATGTGCATTCCGATTGTCCTCCAGTTCAGGTTGATATGTCTAATAGAAGCAGGCCAGAAGATTTTATCTATAGTCATGATTTATTTATATATTACACATCATTAAATTACTTTAACAGGATGATCCTCGGATTTTCGATTATAATGTAAAAGAGAGGGTGGATCTTTTTGTCGAACGTGCACTAGAGCAGGTGAACATCTCATGTTGTTTAAGTTCATTGAGTGGTGCATCTGGTCCATCTGTAATTTCTTAATATTATAGAACATTGCATGTGTAGGCTAAAGAGTTTCGGACCAATCATTTGATGTGGACCATGGGAGATGATTTTTCTTATGAATATGCGCACACATGGTTCAAGCAGATGGATAAACTTGTGCACTATGTAAATAAGGTATAATAGTGGTGTGGTATGTTTATTTATTTAGTTGTTCTACATATAAGAATCTTGCTTGTGGAGGGTTGGTTGGAAGCAAGACAATGTGATATGATGGAATAACTAACCCCAGAATAAGAACATGTAAAGGTAAATGATGAATATTCGAAGAAACAAACGTTAATATTATACAGACCACTCCAGGAAGTTGAAGGGATTATCTAAGAGTTAGATCTGAACCTAAGTTCCATTATTTATTTTTAGGAATCAATTAAATATAACTTTGAGTTTTAGCTTTTGATCCATATCTATTATTATGGAAATTTAAAAGTTTTAAACTAAGTATGACATCTCCCTTTGATCTACTCATAAATATTACATGGATTATCTGTATTCTGCTTTTAAAATGTTCATTTGTCTGAAGGTGCAATCTGTGTAACCTGTCTTTTCTATCCTTGCATTTTACTATGCCTGCCTTGTGTGCTGGGATACTTAACTGCAACCTATCTAACTGTCATTTCTTGATGTGGCGACATATTTATAAATTATGGTGTAAAAGAGAAGTTATCTTAGTCAAAAAAGATGTCTTCTGTATTTCATTTAGGTCTAAGAAGATGTCTTCTGCTTTCATAGAACAGTTTGTGAGACTTCCTGTTTGTTTGGGTCTCATAGAGCATAGCTGCCTCTGAGATATGTTTGGTACATCTTTCTTCTTTGGTTTTTTACTTGATTGCCTTCTTGTGATGTCAAGAATGGTTATTCTTTATAAACCCTAAACCTTAGCCTCGTTGCTTTTCCGTACTTGGATTTTATTTTTATTTTCTCTCCAGTTGGATGTGACTAACTTTCTGTTTCATCAAAAAGTTTCTTCTAATCAGTCTTAGTAATGGTACAACCAAACATCCACATTCTATTTTAATAGTAAATGTTTTCTCTATCTAGTTTGCCTGCATTGGTTGTAATAATATAAGCCTTGTAGTTCAGTGAATGTGTTCTCCACTTACTTTTGTTTGTTTGCCTAAATTTTGTAGGATGGACGTGTTAACACCTTGTACTCTACCCCATCAATTTATGTGGACATGAAGGCAGACGCTAACATTACGTGGCCAGTAAAGTTAGGCGACTATTTTCCGTAAGCTTACTCTTCATCCGTCTTCATCTAATTTATTGGTACATTGGATGCTTTTTCTTTGCATGTGGAAGAGTCTGTAGAGTCATATGGCATCATATCTGTTCTAGAGAAAGAAATAAGTATGAATTTTCTCCTATAAAATCGTATTTGGAAGCCAAATGGATTTTAGAACTTATTGGATACCTAATAGATCCTGCTGAGCATATTTGACAGTATAAAAACAGTTTTGGATGTTCCTTGTTCAGGAATCAGGGTGTGTGCTGCCTCCAGTGGTCCTTTTTGGGAAATCAACTGTTGACCACATCTCAAAAGCTAAATTTTCTTGATTACTAGCTTTTTATGGCATGAGCATTCCAATATTATAGCCATATACCTTAGAAGCTAGGGCTTGTTAGCTAATATATCCGTATATTTAGTGCTTCTTCTGCGTCATCAATAAACGTTTTTTGCAGTAACTATTTATAAAGGCCACTGTAGATTTGGAAAATAGTAAGTTGAGTACATGTTTTTATGTTTTAGATATGCAGACAACGCAAATGGTTATTGGACTGGATATTTTACAAGTAGGCCTTCTTTGAAGGGATATGTGCGCAAAATGTCAGCGTATCTGCAGGTAAGTAGTTGTCATCTCTTTGAAATATAAATGGAATATAATCCTTTTCTTGGTTTCCATTTCTTGCCTAAGACTTCAATGCACGATCTTTCAGGTGTCAAGACAACTTGAGTTCATCGTTGGAAGGAAAAACTTGGGGCCTAACACAGATTCTCTAGAAGAGGCAATGGCTATCCTCCAACATCATGATGGTGTGACGGGAACTGAGAAGCAGCATGTTGCAGATGATTATTCCAAGAGACTTGCAGATTCGTCTTGTGAAGTAAAACCCCAGAATTTTTCTTTCAGTTTGTGTAAGCAAGAGATTTTTTTATGCTCTCCCTATTAATGAGGTTTTTGGCAGGCAAATGATGTCATTAATGCAGCACTTTCTCAACTCATTTCTGGGAATTTTTCATCTTATTTTCATTATGGGAATAGAAATATCAATGGAGAGATGCATCCTGGTTCATCTCAACAACGATTTCTAAAAGATGGCATAAATTTCCAGCAAGTATACTAGAGTTTTAGAAGTGCTTTCTAGCTTGTTTACATTTTCCATTCCTCTTACACCTTAATAATTGTGTTTCGACAACTTTTCATGCATTTTTTCAGTGCCCTTTATCCAATATCAGTTACTGTCCGCAATCAGAGGCTGATCTTGCTGGGAAAACCTTGGTATTAAATTCTGATTTGATTTTCTTCTTTGCGTGAGACCTGTTTATATGTATAATAACATCTGGTGTAAGTGGTATACTTTGTCTAGGTGGTGGTCATGTATAACTCTCTTGGGTGGCAGCGAAAGGAGATTGTTCGGATTACTGTATGTTTATCTCTTTGAGAATACTATATCATAAAGTTTTACTGAGGATTCTTTGATAATGTTCACATTCTGAGTATCCATAATTTGAATCAATAATTCTGTTTAAATGATCCAAAATTTGTAGTATCATTGTGCTCGTTCTTTTGGAGAAATCTGAAATGTGTTCTAGAATCTGTATTTACCTAACATGTGATAATGGCATATGTCTGTTGACAGGTTTCAAATTATAAAGTCAGTGTTTTTGATTCATATGGTAATGGGGTACCATCACAGATTGTTGTTCTCAGTCATGCTTCAGAAAGGTTGAGACAGAGACATCTCAAAAGCATTTATGGAAATGCTATATCAGAAAAGCTTGTTTATATTCTTGCATTTGAAACTGTATGTCCGCCATTAGGGTATTCAACATACTATATAAAACCATCTCAGAATGATACTTGTAAGTTTCTATTTGTTTCATTTGAACTGTTTGCATCTCTAGATTGTTCTATCTCCAATATGTGGGTACACTGTCAGTGTCTGCAGAGTACTCAATCCTACAAGAGAGTGCAAATCAAGATATTGTATTAAATTCAACTTCTACCGATTTTTTATTTTCATCAACTGGACTTCTTGAAAGAATAAAGCAGAAGGATTGTGTAAGTGGAGCTTTCACATGTATTTGTGAGATGTGGAAGTGATACTGCTCAATTGACATATGTTCCCTAGCAGTTCTGTGAATGATGTTCCTATAAATTTTTATTCCTGTAGCATTGACATTTTTTTATGTCCAACATGACATCTAGCTTAAAATAGTAGTCTAGATATCAGCTTATTTATTCTGGATTTTCTCTGTAGGTTGATATATCTGTACAGCAATCATACTGTTGGTATAATGCTAGTGATGGGAATACAGACAAGACCCATGGCCAGGTTTGTTTATTAAGTGGACTCACTCACACATCCAACAATCCTACTGCAGTAGGAGGCATAATGAATTATTGTCTTTCAAGGGAGTCCTTGGTGCAAATTTGGGAGAATGTGTCTTAATATAGTCCTCTCTGACTGAAATTTTCAATGTCTGCCAGGCATCTGGAGCCTACGTTTTTCGACCTAATTCCAGTACATGCTTTCCATTGAACAACACTGTAATTTTCTGTTTCCATATATAATTTTTAAAGTTTCTTTAAGGAGCATTTCTGGAATAACTCATTAGATTAATCATTGAAAATATATCAGTTCTATTTGTCTATCTGCAGATGACCTTTTCAGTTGCTAGAGGGCCTATCATGCAAGAGATCCACCAGAAAATCACATCTTGGATTTCCCAGGTTCAAATTTTGTTTGGATGGAATGATGCCTAGATTTCTTGGAGGGAATTGTATCATTTACATCTTGTTGTGCCATATTTCTTCTTATGTAGGTAAATATTTTATGACTAATGAATGCTTTTTTCAATGCAGATTGTAAGGATCTACAAGGATTCTGAGCATGCAGAGATAGAATTCACAGTATGTAGATTGCATTTATCACATCCCTATCTTTGAGAATGTAAACAAGGAAATTTACATAGTTATATTCTTTGTCGTATTGGTTTTTGTTCCTTTTGCCATACCAAAATTATTTGATCCGATCTTCTGGGTTTTCTGTCATATCTGATCCTCTCTGTTTTCTGCAAACTCTGATCCTCTGAGTTTTCTGCAATTTCTAACTAATCTCTGTGTTCTCTTTGCCTAATCTCTATGTTCCTGGTTTCACACTGTTCCCTCTGCCCTCTGCCCTCTGCATTTCTCCGACAATATCCTGTACCCGCTGTCCTAACTACAGGACACCATGGATTCTGAATGGACAACAAATGAAGATATGGATCTCAACACCCACGAAGATGGTCCAGATTCATGGAAGAAAAGGATGGGATTGAAGCACCCTGGGTAGCACTAGAAGGTGCACAAGGCACCCAAAGTGCAGGTTCCATTTGATGTCATCATCCATATCTGCAAGTAAAGACATGCACTACAGGATGAAGAGACGAAAAGTCATCATTCCCATTGTCATTCTCATGATTGACTACATTCATCCATAGAAGGAAAGGATGGGATAAAAGCATCCCGGGTGATGCTAGAAGGGCACAACAAGGCATCCAAAATGCAGGTTCCACTTGAGGCCATCATCTATATCTGCAACTAAAGTATGTGCGCTAAAGCATGAAGAGACGAAGAGTACATCATTCCCATTGTTACTGTCATGGTTGACTACATTCACTGCTTCAATTTTAACATTGCAACTTCAATTTTAAACAATTTACTCGAGATTCAATCGATGTGTATATATGTGGAATATATAATAGCATCCTAGATTTGGATCCTTTCACACCCCTAGGTGAAGTTACACAAGGATTGTCAAAATTAATGCATAAAGCAGCCACAAATGCCTTTACCAACACAATGGACAATGTCCCCTTGGTAGAGTCATACAAAATAGTTGGTATGATGAGGAATATTGTGATACAAGGAGATGCTTGTAACACGAAGTAACTCCGGGTATTTATACACAACGCCTTGTGGGGAAGAAGAAGAGATTGTATTTAGCTAAATTTGAAGATACTTTTTATTGCTTGTTTCTAGAACAAGAAAGTAAAAGAGCATGGAAATGTTTAATGAGAGGCAACCTACCACACAACTGACCTCATCTCAGGTGGGCATGAATATGCAAAGGTACTTTATGATATTCCGAGCAGCCTTCAATTCCCCACCCACATGGCTCACACTCACATGAATGCACCTTTTATACTTACAAAAAGTAAGAAATGCCATTGATCAGTTACAATTTGAGAAGGCTTAGGATCATGGTGGATTGGTAGGTGAGCACTTCATCTATGCCTGTGAGTGACATCTTGCTCGCATTCATGCACACATATTTAATAGAGCTATGTGTGAAGGTTTCCCTACAAGATGTACAGAACATACCATTGTGCCATTCCTCAAGAGTGGAGACCCCATGATGCCGAGCAACTATAGGGAAATCATGGTTGGCCATTATGTGGTGAAACTATGTGGCTCAATCCTAGAGTCAGAATTTGAGTATATGGGCAGAGCGAAGTTGCTGCCATTCATCTGAACAGGCAGGATTTTGGAAGGGGTTCACAACTTTGGATCACATATTGACCCTCCGAGCCCTTATTGAGGAGGGCAGAGCTCATAATAAGAGGATTTATTGCTACTTTGTGGATTTCTGAAAAGTCTTTGACACTATGCTAGGTGCTGAGCTTATGCAATGGCTAGAAGCCCTTGGTGTCCCTATAGAGATGCAATCGGCAATCTATACACTATGCGAATGTGTGTAAGGAAAGGTGTGGTCTCCCAATGGGTTGTCATATGCTGTGGCTAACACAATTAGAGTAAAACAAGGATGCCCACCATCACCCAGTCTCTTCAGTCTCTACATGATAAGGTATCGCATTACATAGAGAGATTTGGGGGTTCTAGAGCCTGCCTGGCGGCAGGTATAGCTATACAAAATGTTACTAGATGCTGATGATTTTGTGCTGATTTCTGACTCTCCGGAAGGACGATAGAGACATTTAAATGCCTTAAAAGTATTTTGTATGGACAAAGGTTTGTCTTTAAACATGGATAAAACTAAAGTGGTGGCATTTAACACCACTCAAGCATGGCTAACAAGATCAGAACCAGAATTTGTCGTGGGAGAGGAAAAGATGGCATACACAACGCTCCTACACATACCTAAGAGTAATATATATAGGGCCTAGGTTCTCATTATGGAGGTTTCTTGTGCCTGCTTTTATCATGGATATGCAGCCCTTGGTGCTCTCGAAAGACAATGTACACATTTATAGTTGCAAGAGCCATGGAATTGTAGCTATTTGATACACTTGTGACACTAACTCTTCTCTATGGAGTAGAAACCTGGGGACTGAGCCTGAAAAAGGCAAATAACTGGAAAGATTTAGCGAGACCTTAGTCTCAATCATTGCCCGCATGATAAGGGGCAAAGCATCGGTGCCCCATGATATAATCTTGGAACAGATGAGAGCAGTCCATTTAATCATCGAGGCGTTATTCTGATCGTGTATCCAACGTAATTGGGAGCTCCTTAAAGGAAGGTACTCAAGGTTGGCACAGATGTCATCAAGACAACTGGCTGAACATGGAAACATTCATTGTTGATATGCTGAAATGCAGCAATGGTTTGAGCCACATGGCATAAGGATAAATGCACTACCCTCGTTCCAATAACATGACCAAAGTGGAAAATAATAGAGTGATCTGAACTGATATTATTAACTTGGAAAACAAGATAACATGTATCAAACCCAAAATATCTCTTGGTAGGAAGACACTTTTTACACACATTAGAGGATGAATTCATCATTGGACCATCTTATATGGGCATACATCTATCAGTTAGAGATTGGGAGTGGAATCTGAAGAACACTATGTTTGTCACTGAAGTGTTTTCTATAAAATAAGAGGGAGATACCATTATCTCTTTAAAGAAGGCATTGGGTCACTATGCAAGGGAATGGAATATGAGTCAGGACCGATGGTGCTTGGGGCTTTTCTTGCTAGAGCTCAAGAGACATAGGGAAAAGTGGAAGGACAACAGTACAGCCACACAAGCTCATCAAGAAAGAACAATCACAACTTCTTTTAGCCCTATCTCTCCTACTCATGCTACAAGTCAACAAATGGGCTCCCAAGCAGGACATAGCAACAGGGTTACAATAGATCAGGCAATAGCAACTTGTCGTACATGTAGGCCCCCAACCCATGGACCATGATCTCACCACCCTTGTCATCGAGAAATAAAGGCCATTACCTCCTGCCATTGCAAGTGCTTCCCTCACTTCAGGGACCTCTCTAATCTGGATCAACCTATGCTAGAGATATTTGGAAGACAAAAATTACTACATGCCTGAATTGAGAACAAGATTTTTAGTCTCTTTTTATGTTATTTACGTTTTTTTAAGTGGTAACATTTATTTATTTGGATTTTTTGTTCTCAAAGACAACACCATACTTCAGATGTAATCTCTTGTTTAGTCTCATAGGCCATTTTTGCTTTTTAAATGATGTTAATTTTTCTTTCTTTCTTTCTTGCAATCACCAATAAAAGAAGCAATACATATATCATCTATAGGCTATTGGCAATAGCATGTCATCACTTGTATGAGTTAGCCTAATCTTAATGAACTGGTTGTGTAAGCGGCACATACATTACTTGACAAAATATGGTTTTGTTTATGTGTCATCTTCAGAATCAAGAGGTTACAGGAATTCATAAAATTTCAGTACTATTAGTCTGAGTTATGATCTCCATTGCTTCTCAAATATTATGGGAAGCATCAATTTCTTTATACTTACATAGGCTCTGTCAGTTTACTGTATAGAATATATTATTCTACTTAGATTACAGAAAGAGGCCAATGATTGTATTATACTATAGAGTCTGGTAGGAATGTAGGATGACAAAAGGGAAAGAAATGTATGATAGTAGTGAGCGATAACTGTGGCTTAGCCAACATAACTACCAAGTATTAAATTCTGATTGTGTTTCTTAAATCATTAAATTCTGCTTGATTAACACATCATTCTATTTTACAGGTGGGCCCCATACCAATTGACGATGGTCTTGGCAAAGAGATTGTTACCAAGTTTTCTAGTGAGGTCACCAGTAATAAGGTCTTTTATACAGATTCCAATGGTCGAGATTTTATTAAAAGGGTAAGTGGTTATGAAAATTTGGTAGATGAACTTTGATAAGCGAGATGCTTGGTTTTTATAAGTAATGCCAGTGTTATGCATAACTGTGCAAGATTAATCATTGCTAATGATATAACTATACATGTATAGCTTAAGGATGCGGTTCACTTATACCTTTTTGCTTGGATGGGAAGTTACTTGTGGACATGATTTGTTTCAAGAAGTTCACTTCAACATATACTTTTTTCTCTAGAGGCATTTCTGGGAAGTTCATGCCTGAATATAATTGTGTTTCAAAAAGTGTATCTCAAAATATTCTTTGCTTCAAATTCCACTGCTTTCTATTAAATTTTGCGCATTCCGCCTGTGTATGATTTATTCTATTTGACGTCTTTATTTTATTTGTTTCAAATTCCAATGCTTTCCACTACATTTTGCATGTTCTAAATTGTGCAAGTTCAAGTAAATTTCAGATGATTTACTTTCCATGTACAAATGGCTGATGTTTTGTCATACGTTTTACTAAACTAGATACTTTCAGGGAACAAACCTCCAGGTATTGAATTACCTACCTTGTGTTGATAAAAAAACTTCTTGAATTGATCTTGAGCTTTAGTCTGAAATTTCTTCTTGCAGAAAGTATTCTTAAATTAATAGAGTTCAAGATTCTGAAAAATGCCACTTAATTCATAACTCATCATGTCACATGGTTTGCGATTCAAACTGAGAGTTCCATTATAATGTCCTTGAGCCTTAAATCAAGAATGAACTCAGAGCTTGATTTATGTTTTTATCGAAATCATACACGGATGATGCTTCCACAAGTTAATCTGGGATACCTCTGCTCTTGAAAGTAGCTGTGAAACCAACATCCTAGCATTAGGTTGGAACACCAAAGATATTCTATTAGCCAAATAAATGGGGAAAGTTGTTCAAGATTTTCATCTTGTTATCTTACTACCAAGGAGGACTTTCCTGGAACATTCTCTTTTGGAGCATGAACAACCTTATGTTGTATGTATCCTTATCCATGTGTGAGGTATGCATGGTTCAGATAAGCTACAAATAAAATCTCAAATATTTTACAAATACGGAATCATGTACAACGAACTTTTCGGGATTCTAATAGCAGTATATTGCTCCACTGTGTAACAATGTTATTGGGCAGATGAACTGCATAGTGTTAGGGCCTTAAGAACTTTTAGCGTAGATGAAGCATGTTGAATACTTGGTTACCATTGTTCAGTAATTGTGAATACTTGGACACAATCTTAGGGTTCAAAAGCTGATGGAGAATTATTTTAGTTTTATGTCCTAAAATTTCTTTTCTTCTAACAGGTCTATACTTCTTCAAGTATCGTAGTCTGTATTTTGATATGGTGTTTTGATACAGGTGAGGGACTATAGGGCTGATTGGCCATTAGAGGTGCATGAGGAAATTGCTGGAAATTATTATCCGGTAGGTATTGTTCTAAACCATAAAGCAAATTTCCTCTCTTGATGCTGTAGCTATTTGATGTTATGTATTTCAGTGAAGTTCAAATAGTCATTACTTACAAAATCGTCATATATTATGAATGGACCTCCTCATCCAACCTTGAGTTTTCAGTTTGTCAAACATGTCTTGTGTTGTTTCTCCTGAAGAGACTTCACGAATATAGCCAGCTGAAGAGAGAAAAATCTAAGTTGGGAGTCCTGAACTTTGTGCAATAATTGGCAAATAGAAAATCTTCTTGATGTTGTGTACTAGGAATTTACCTATATGGTTTGAAGAAGCCACTAGCTATGTTGGAGAAACAATGTCATCATGTATGCTTTTAGGGACCGTAGACCTGGAATTTATTATCTTTGAAAATTATTAACTTTAATGTTATCATGAGATCTGTCTTATGTTTTTATGCGCTTTATGAGTTGTGCAGCTGAATTCCGGAATTTATATCACGGACAATGTCACAGATATTTCAGTTTTGGTTGATCGTTCTATGGGTGGTTCTAGCATTACTGATGGTGGACTTGAAGTTATGCTACATAGGTGTGTACTAACTCTCTATTTCATGCTTCTTTCCGTAAGGTGAAGGCCAGTTCTCATACTTGAGACCTGTCTGCCCTAAATAACAACATGATATTCATGCAGGAGGTTGCAGTATGATGACAACAAAGGTGTCGCTGAACCTTTGAATGAGACAACATGTTTGGGTGATGGCAATGAATGCGAAGGCCTCATAGTAAGCTAGTATATCTTGTGCAGTGATGGTCTAGGGTCCTATTTGAAGACTCTGTACCCAATTCTATTTGATAATGACATGAGATCTATTATCTAGTTTTAGCAGGATGATCTCTCGAGATTTGAGACTCCAGGAGCTACGCATAGAAACACATACATAATGCAATGAGAATTCTAAGTGTGATTAATTGAGAAGAAATGTTATGTGGTGGAGTACCATCTCATTTTATTTTCATCAGATAGCCAATAAACAGGAAGAATTAAAAAATGCCAAAAAAAGGTCAAAATATGTCCAAGAAAACATAATGTATGTTGTAGAGTGACGTCTCATTTCTCATGTTGCTATGGTATTATGGTGTGCTCAGTGACAGCCTCTACTATGAGAAAATATTTCCTGTTTTGGGCCGATATGCCTATTGCCCTGTGACCATGGTTTAGGTTTACCAATTTATCAAGGACTTGATTACAATAAGGTTTTACCTAGAGCAGTGTAAGAGACCTGCAGGCAGGCAGGCAGACAGGGTTGTGCACCAGATGTGTACCTTACCAAAATGTCACAGGACATATGAAGGGAACAGATCTACAGAAGGGCAAGTGAGGGGGTTCCTCTAGGATCTCATGAACCTAACCAAGATCCTTGTATGAGTCTGCCGTTATCACTACACAAGATGAACCTAAGTTGCCGTAAATCAAAGTATCCTTCAGTGTGATGAGACTCCCAGCCAGTTACAGCACACGATTGCTGAAGTGCCCCCTGCCGATGATCAGAACAATGCAAGCCACAATATAGCATTGCAGACTTTCATGTAGTCCCATTGGGATAGGGGAGCGCCTCGCGATAGTGTCTGCTACCCTATCCCATTATCATTACTCCTGCTAGCTGAGTTGAGGTCACTAATTGCAGCATTGTTGACTTGATTTCTGTTTTGTAGGATGGACGTTAGACATTAGAAGCGCCTGTGAGCATAGGTTTGATCTAATGTCATCTTCTAGGACAGAAGATTTCTGTTAGCTGCAAAAGTTAAAGTTGTTACATACATAAAGGTGAATGCTCAAGAGAAGGGAAACGGTGTTGTTCTCTGCCCAAACACAATGAACAAACTGCCATGAGTACCGAGGATGGAAAATTAATGGACAGAAACATATATGTTGGCATCAGGATCCAAAATTCATCGTTAGATGAGAGAAAATGTTTGGCATTAAAAACTCAATCCAGGGAAAGTAACGATCTCCGCCAGAGATTTTGGGTATTTAATCTGGGATTCTGTCCGACCTGATTCTGGGGTTCTCCTCTTCCCGAAAGGAGCTCCAGAAAAGACTATTCAAAAGATGAAAATCTGAATATTTCACTGAAAAATCACATGCTACCTGGCGCCTTTTTAGGACCAAATTACCCAAGGACAAGGGAGGCAAGGCAAGGAAGTGATTACAGTCTCAAAGGGAAACTCTGGAAGGGAGAGATAGAACCATGAAATAGAAGAGAGAGGGCCAAAGGATGGCCTCCTGTTAGGGATGTTACAGTTCGCCTTTTTTCATTCATGTGAGAGAGATAGTAAATAATATGTATTAAGTGACTGCCATTTCACTTGCTGATATCTTATCCTGGCAAGGCAAGCAGGGACATGAATAACATGGAAATATAAACAGATCAAGTCTTTCCTCTAACCTAAATGAGATAGAGGTTTACTTTCAAATATAAATCATAGCCTCTAGAAACATGGGCTTAGAAGAAATGATTTCTATTTGACGTCTTCTATCCAGGAGTGGGTAAACCTTTTTATTTATATATAGAGATCATCAGCCAGTTCTTTTATTTGAAATTTTCTGATTTATTGAACATCAAGAAAGCAAAGCAAAGAAATGGTATACCTAACCTCAGCAGCATGAAACTAGAAGATAGATATTAAGGTGGTATTCATTGAGATAAAGAAGAATGTTGAGCTGCAATTCAAGTGTCCAAACTACTTTGTTAAATGCTGTGTTAAAAAATTCTTTTACAAATGCTTTTGCTGGTTGGAAATCTTGCACAGATTCAAGGAACCTTTCTTATGGGTGTTCATTTTTCCAAAAAAGCACCACAGTGGCGTCGTAACCTTATACAAAGGATGCTCTCTCCATTACAACTGTCATTCGCTGTGGTAGATGTAAGAACTAACTCAAGATTTGGTTTCCTTAACCCTTGATAAAAAAAATATCTTTTTAAACGTATTTGTCTCATTTATCGTAACAATTTAGCTGTATTTCAAATTTGTTCAACTCATTTTACATATCTCTATTTTGTTACGAGGTATTTTGTCTTGTTATTTATTACTTGATAACAGGATGAGGCTATAAAGGATGTGCATGTACCATCTTATTCAATAGTGTTAGATGGATATGAGTTACCGCCAAATGTTGCTATCATTACTCTTCAGGTTGGTTTGCTTTTGCACATTCATACAAGTATTTTCTTTTTTATTCTAATTTATCTCAAATTGTTTCCAAAATCTTTTAACATTCTCAAGAAGTTTTTATTTGATAAATTTTACCGCAGGAACTACATGATACAAGTGTGCTCTTGAGGTTGGCTCATTTATTTGAGGTATTCATATTCATACACAGATGTAGTTTCATTGGTCACAATTTTATGTATAAAACAATGATATCATCAATTTATCATCTCCTCTAATGTTCTGAATTGTGGATGGATGTACAAAAATAATATCATGAGTAAATCATCTCTTGCTACAAGTTGTAACACTCTTTTAAGAGAATCTCACTCCATTATGTCTCTTTCATAGAGTGAAGAGGATGATGAATTATCACGCGTCGCAGTAGTCAACCTCGAAAAGGTTTTCTCTAAGCGAAAGGTAGGAAATCTTTTTGTATTTTATTTCGACATCATACCACCTGAATAGCAAGCTCATTTACAGTATATTCTTTACTGTCATCAACCACTAATTTAAATATATTCTCCCCAAAGCACAGATTGAAGAAGTGGAAGAATTGTCATTGACGGCCAACCAGAAGAGGTCAGAAATGAGTGTGCTCAAATGGAGAATTGAGAATGAACCATTTGGAGATTACCGTTATATCAAGCGTAGCCAAGGGTTTGTTGAAAATGATTTTCTTGTCGAACTTCAGCCTATGGAGTTGAGAACATTCTCCATAGTTTTTGAGTCATAATGTCGTAAAATGTTTTATTTATCTTTTTATATGAAGAAATGCAACATATGAACATGTCATGTAATGTTTTATTTCCTAGAGAACCCTGATTATTAACTAGAAAATGTATACTAAATACATTTATACAAGTATATATATATATATATATATTATACTAGTGGGAGATGTTGAGTGTGAGGCAAAAGCCCAAGAAACAATATTTACAAGGACATTTATGATACCAGCATTTTTCAATTAGTTCAATTTAGATACTCGCATCAAAGGAATGTCATTTGCAAGGTTGGATGAGAGAAATATGGGATCATTCTTGCTCAATTATTTGCAGTGATGCTTCTTAGAAAGTTGGAAAAGGCTTTTAAAAACCCGCTTAAAAAGTAAGAACGTGTGCAATACATATTTGTAACTCTACTCATGTGATACCATATTTTGCAATACAGAATAGCATTTTAAATCTTAATAAAAATGTGAATTGTAGCATAGAAAATTCATTCACATGGTAGATAGGGTTGCTGCGACATGTTTACGTAAATTGTTATATTGTTAAGTTTTAACGTCATCAACATTTTACAGATGTATCATGGAAAGCACTTGGTTCGGAATGTATTGTTCAGAAAGCAACTCTAGTAAATTTATTCCAAGTTGTGTGAACAAAGCTCTACGGTAAAACCAAGCTGATTGAGAATAAACCTAAAAGGTTGATGGCTAAAGTTGTTGAGATCATTTAATAATCAGCACATGGGGTATGTTGACATTGTAACCTCTTGTATTGCAATATGACAATTGAAATGAGAACAAATTGTACAGTGTCATAGTAAAGTCATGATGTTTTGCCACTTACCTTCGCCTTGTGAATAGTGTAGGTACATGAGGCAATTTGGAAACTCGTCATTAACAATTTGTGTGCTGCTAATGTCTAGATATCAAAGTTGAAATAAGAACAAAATTGTACAATCTTGCACTAAGGTTAGGAAGTTTTGCCATTTACCCATTTACAATCCTAAATGTTATATCTACTTATTAATATAAGATTGGTAGGTAGGAGAAAGCGACAATTGATATTTGTGAGGGGCTATGCCAACTATACAAGAGGAAAGTAGAGTTAGTAGGTCATTACATCTATAGATGTATTGTATATTATTAATATTTGGGGCAAATGCCACTCTCAAATGCAAGATAATTTCAAGCTTGCATGGTATCATGAAATTCAAGGACAAAAATGTTTGAGATTTGAGATTTCAAGCCATTTGTTAGCAATATTAAAGTTTAGGGCACCCATGCACCTAGTAGATGTCTAATGACGTTAACTTGGTTGGCGCACACAATACAAGTCCTACAAGCCACAACTCACTTAAAACCCAAATAAACATTTAGGAGGCAAACAAGATCACCAAAAGGGATCATTTTGGAGGGAGATAATGAGCTCTGGCTAAGAGACATGTCCAATATTAAAGAAGGGAAAAGTACCATGATACCCTTGGGAATTCGTCTATTTATCAGAATGCCCCTGGAAGTTCCAAATTTACCAAACTACCCCTATGTCCAAAAAATTACACTTTATAAGGTAATTATACACTCAAATCTACAAGCCCTATTTACCAAAGATGGAAGAAATGGACCCGAACTAGCTTTACCAAATATTTGAGTGTATAATTACTTTATAAAGTGTAATTTTTTGGACATAGGGATAGTTTGATCAATTTGGAACTTCCAGGGGCATTCTGGTAAATAGACGAACTTCTAGGGGTATCCTGTTACTTTTCCCATTAAAGAATAGGGCATCCACACACCCAGTGAAACAAATCATGCTTTAATTTGATTCGCCCACATAATACAAGTCCTAAGAGCCACAACTCACTTAAAACCTAAATAGACTTTTAGGAAGCCAAAGATCACCAAAAGGGATCACTTTGGAGCAAGCTAAAGTGTTCAGGCTTAGGAGACATGTCCAATATTGAAGGATTGGGCACCTGCGCATCTATTGGAACAACGTATGTCCAATGACTTTAACTTGGTTAGCTCACACATTACAAATCTTAAAGGCCATAACTCGCTTAAAAACCAAATAGAAATTTTGGAGGAAAACAAGATTACCATATGGAATCACTTTGAAGGGAGCATCTAGCTTAGGCAACTCACACTTACGAATAGATAGGGGTCATCATTGGGAAGCCTCTAAGGAATAAAGTCAAGATTTTTCAAGAAGAGAAGTATAATCAAGATGAAATGCCTTAATGGGCTTTGGGATGTGTGAACTCGACCCATTTTCCTCCCTTTTTCTCCATTGTTTTCACTTTTTGAGAAAGAGAACAACTTGACAAGCTATAAGATTTCTATTGTTTTGGTCTACCAAGTTGGCCTTTTTAGAAATTTTAATTGTTGTATTCTAGTATATAGATACATACCAAACTTCAATGCAATTATAGTGGGAAAAACCTCCATCTCTCATTAACATTATCATAAACATCCCCAACTTGTGTACTTCCATCACTCTTTACAATTCTACTTATAGAAAAGTGATGATTGATTATTTTTTATCAATAATCATGATAATCAACCATTAGTGGAATAAATAGGAATGTATCATGAACAAGCACTCTGAAAGAGAGGAATAGTTGATTTTTTCACGGAAAGAAAGCATGACTTGACACGAAAAAATTTACAATACAACAACATTTGCCTTCAAGCACAATGGGAGATCAACGTTGTTGTTGTAAGTTGTGCTTCATCACGAGGGGAGACGGGACAAGGGAAGTGGAGGAGCGATGTGCAAACGAAGAAGGAGACGAGGACTCATGGCTGAGGTGTGAACATGGTGATCCCTTATTTCTAACAAATGCCTTATGCGCCAGCAACTTCTGGGATGACATATGGCTAACATTTGAGCGTGGTGAGGACTTGCTTGCATGTGGTTGCAAACCAATGGGGGGTGCAAGTGGCCCAGTGGCATCAGACACATTTCGACAACTAAGTTTGGAAGAGAAGCCAGACACCCAACCGGAGGCTTTTCGATGCAAGCGATTCCGAAGATGGCGACATTCTCGCTCGAGCTCAGCAACACGCTCGCGCAATGCTACAATGTCGAGGTGTAAAGACTCAGGGGCGGGTGTGTCGGTGGGCCCTTGTGTTACAGCTGACGTGGCATCTGATGTGGCACTAGGTGGGCATCCCATGTCTATTGTCGTCCCCTCAGTTAACGACTTGTGATGGTGGCCATTATCCAAGCAACCCATAATGGCATCTCGGAGTTGCATTTGTTCAATGAAGAGCACTTGCACTACTATCCTCAATGGGAGCTTCGGGTTCTGAGCGGCATGGGCACACGCTTCCAAGGACAACTTTTGACAATCTATCACACTGCACATCTCTTCCTTCTCAGCGTGGGTCATGGATAGCTCATCATGGGTCTGCACATGCACATCACATCAAAATTAAAAATATATGTTTCAATATTGACATAGAAGAACTGACATTCTTGCTAACCACATCAAGCTATTTATACTTCATGTGAGGTATACGATATGCATAACTTTTCATGAAATCAAAATATTTATTAACATCATCTACATTTTGACTTAATAAATTCACTACCCATGATTGACTT
Source organism: Azolla caroliniana (assembly GCF_043228905.1). Classification (NCBI taxonomy): domain Eukaryota; kingdom Viridiplantae; phylum Streptophyta; class Polypodiopsida; order Salviniales; family Salviniaceae; genus Azolla; species Azolla caroliniana. The sequence continues at coordinate 23,716,786 of NW_028230436.1, read as the reverse complement.
TATACCTAGAAACTCTTTCATACTACAGATGATGTGATGGGTACACTTGATTGACTGTTTTAATAATCCATGATGTGAGCACTGAGTACTAAAAACTAGCATTAAAAATAATATTGACATGGATTCAAGAGCTATCAAATCTACACTTGGGTTCTTCTTTTCTCACTTGTGGCTTTGACATTTGTCACTTATAGAGAGAGAAATTTATTAGCATGAAAATACACTTGGGTTCTTCTTTTCTCACTTGTGGCTTTGACATTTGTCAATGAATACTCCACTTATAGAGAGAGAAATTTATTAGCATGAAAATTTATATGAATTCGGCAAGAAATCATTATACGTATTGATTTATTCACTCTATCCCAAATGGTTATCCTTCATAGTTATGATCTTCATGGATTCTCATTGTATGTGGCTAGCATTAAAATCAAATTATTATACCTTGATGAAGATGTCGATGGCTCTATAAAGCCCATCATCCACTTCTCTCGCATAAGGGGGCAACGTCTCTACTAGTGCTCGGAACTTTGAAGGTTTGAGATTTGGATCTGAGGCAATTTCGGCTAAATACTCATCCAAAAGCCTTGACACGTTCCTCACGTTGCTATAATTTGGACTCGTATAGTTTATCGAAGAGACAGAGCTCGGTGTCTCACCAGAGTTCCACGTGATGAAATGCTTCATTATCCTTTCCACACATTCAACATCATACAAAGTCTCACACGTGTGTGAATAACTTGGGATGAGTAGATCATCCACACACGTGAGTTGGTTGAGTTGCATTCCAATCCTCTTCTCCAAGCTAGCTTTGCATGCATTGCTTGCATTCAATATCATAGCAATCTTGAGTAGACCAAGTAAAAAGTTAGTAGGAACCACATTAGTGTGATTGTGAACTTCTCCTTGATTAACATTGTTCATTGGTAAAAGGTTTTCAATGCTCTCTAGCAACATTAACACCTCTTCATCGTATTGACCATCGCTATTAATCGATAAAAACCGATCCCAAGTAGACGAAGAAGATCGTTCTTGATCCATATTATCTCTTGCCTTTTTATGGTTATTACCATTAAGTTCTCGTTGATTTGCAAGTCCCGGGATGAACTTCTTAGCATAGTGCACAATTGCACCACAAATTGCCTCTTTTCTCAACCCTTTCTCTTGCATTGACTCTATGACCACCTTGAAAAAGGGGAAACTAAGGACGGTCACATCTTCATACCACCAACCCATCATCGGTTTTCTCTTGGGCTTGGCACCCGTGCTTATACCATTCCATAATAACGTGCCGTCGGGGCTCTGGAGCGAGTTCTTCGACCATCCGACGAGTTGTCCATGAGGGTCTCGGCACACCTTAACCACCATGGAATCCACGCATTTCTTCACGATGCCGAGCTCCTCGGCGAGGGGTAGCAGGGATTCGCAACTTTTGAGTGCCGTCACGCAGTCTTTCCAGTTGGTGACGACGATGTTGTTGAGGAAGGTGTCGGTGAGGGTGACGAGGTTATTCTCTCCGTAGTCTTCACTCATGTCCAGGTAATGGGCCGCACATCTAAGGGAAGCCACATTAGCGGGGGAGAGTTCCACGGTGAGAGAGTAACAGAACTTTGCGACCATTTCAAACGCATGGGATCCGCCCGGCATATCTCGGAGCTCGATCCGGCACACTTTCGTAATGTTGTTGTGCTCATTGGTATTTGGAGCTTGTGGTGGGCTACTACTACTTGACACATTGCTGCTATTAGTATTAGTATTATTGGCCTCTAGTGCCACTAGATTTGAGAGCTTCCCACTTCTTGACATCAATGGGAACTGCACACATTAACCAACACACATACACAAAATCAGAGGGGTTTAATGTGCTCATAAAAAATTAATGTCCATTGATGCCCTTAAAACCCCATATATATTATGTACACACTACCCTAACCCTAACTTTTTAAATCTGAATGAAATCTAAAGCCGCCTAAACAGAACCCTCTAAACACTTTTAACACTCAACTCCAAACCTCCAACCCTAAATTTACAACCGTGTGAACCTTCCATCCCGATCTCAATATCTAAACAACAAACCCTAAAAATCTTCATAAACTCTAAAACCCTAATCCTTTAAACCTGAACTCTATTAGCATTTCACACCATCTGCCCTACACCATAAGCCTTATAAAGCCTTCGAAACTTTAAATCTTGCATTCTATAGTCTAAACTCTAAAGTATACATAATCCCTAAACAAACTCTAAACCGTTAACCCTAAACCTTACAGTGTCGTTAGCTCAACCTTCATTAACCCTAGCTACTAAAACTTTAACCCTAATTCGTGACTAACCCAAAGCATAAAACTTCAATCCCTAATTGGCCCCAAAAAACCAAAGCCTAAACATAACAGAAAACCTTAAAAGTCTCGAAGAACCCATGGCATTACCTTATGAAGGTGGAAGATCATCTCATCAATCTCAATTGTGATGTCACTGGGCAACCCACTGGTGCAAAACCTACAGATTATAATCAAATGTAGATGCATTTACATTTATATGTTAACACAAACACTCACAAAGGATTTATAGCTTCTTTTACAAAACTAGAATCTAAAAAAATGTGACCAATTAGCTTAGGACCAGATCTAGAATTAATTGAGAAATGTATGTATACAGTAGGTAAAGTAAGAAACTAAATAGGTAACAATTACTGTTATGTAGCAATTAGCTTGGCTGCTAGATCTAATAATCGAGGGGTAATATAATATAAATGCTTAAAATTAATTTATTGTATAAATACTGACTAAAAATTGTAGTGACCAGGAGTTTAGAGAGAAATCCCACATTCATGAAGTAGGAAAAGAGTAATTTTTTTTTTAAAGTATTGAGGTAAATTTACCAAGCTTGGCCTTGCCGGCGGAATCGGTCACCACGGCGAGGTTTTAGATTTGTGTCTGGATTGCAGGGGGTCATAGTAGTGGCAGTACTACTATCATTGACAGTATCTGAGGCATTGTTATGAATGTTAGCGCCAGCGGTGTTGTTATCATCAGAAAGGCTTATCATTTGGGCTAAGGTAGGCTTGTTTGTCATAGCCATCATGGACTAAATTGTTTTTTTGAATAATTTAGCACTAAATTCAGCTTCGCCACTGTGGGGTTAACATTAGCGAGAGAAGGAAACCAATCAAGTTCAGAATTGGAGGGATAAAAATTGGAAGCAATTCTATCTGAATGGAGGCAGGCAATGAATTGAATGAGAAAGAGAATCACAACCAAAAAAGGGAGAGGGATTTGTTTTGGGCGATTATTAGTGATTAACAAGAATTGGGGGGGGGTAATTAAAAAGGAAAGGAAAGAGAAGGGGAGAGACTATGGTGTCTCATAAATGCATTGTTTGCCTTGTTGGCATCAATATACATAATGTATCATATAATCTTCCTCTTCCTAGAGTTTACTAACTAGTAATAGAGGAGTTGTGAGTAGTAATAGTAGGAGTAGTAGTTTTTTTTACATGGGCTTTTTGTTTTTTTTTTTTTTTTTTTTTTTTTTTTTTTTTGCTTTACTCCTATCTACATCTCCAATTTGTCACAAATTTCCATAATTCAATATGTTTGCATTCAATTGGTTGTCCTATGTATGTATGTAGTTATGTACCTCCACCTCCACCCCAATCAATCCCCCTTCCCCTTCTAGGTAGGTACTAGGGTGTCCCCGGCCCAACCCCAAACAAACTTGGACCTTCTTCGGTGCTTCGGTCGGCTTGAGTCCCACCCCATGCTATGCGCCGAGATGAGATCTTCCCGGCTCTACTTTAGCGAAAGGATGGGTAGAGCTTTTTCTTCCCGGCTCTACTCTAGCAAAGGAACACTAAAGCTCTTTGCTTCCTATGCACCACCACTAACCCCCCCCCCCCAAGGGCCAAAGATTATGTGATGTTGCTTCTCCCTCACTCTCTCATGGTACGAAAACATGGGAAGACCAAACAACAAATGATTGGTTCGACAACACAATCGGAAGTCTTATCTCGAGTGTCAACTCTACTCATACTAGTCTTTCTTTCATTAATTTAACTAATCATTCGATGGACATTATTCGTTTTGAATAGGTGCTTCGACCCTCTACAAGCAAGCACTCAACAAAATGGTGGTTTAAGACACATGGGACACATATTTGGATCATTTGAAAGATATCATTAAACATTGGCCTCAATCTTAATGGCATGCTCTACCATCTACTCTACTTTGATAAGGTTGTAATATTATCGTGGGGCCTCCTGTATTCCTTCTTAAGGCATAAAATTTACACACTAGTGGCTTCAAACGATTTGACACATGTGTTTCTGTGCACTAAGCCCAAGCTAATTATTGCATATTTCTTTTTGTGATGGAGTATCGATACGCTACATGTCACATTGTCGACTAACTTGGATGTTGCTAACATGGAAAAAACGTGTGTGTGTGTGTGTGTGTGTGTGCATCACAACTAATGAATTTAATGGCAACTATATTTGTTACATGAAATAAATTTGTTTTGGGTGGGTGGTGATGAATATTGAAGCCTTTGATAAACATAAGTCTTATAAGATAAAGAATCGAATTACCCAAAAGTGCTAATAGTGATTGAATCCTCGATCAATCATCTAAATTATTACCAGTGACCTTATAGGGGGGTCATTGAAGGTCAAACGTACATCCTATGTTTTTCTAACACCACGTCTATATGAGTGAAAGGAACACATTAGATTCTATTGAACTTTGAATGTCAAGTGTGAATTATTGGCAAGATTCTAGAGAAGGTGTAGGTGTGATAGACATAGAGTTGTTGACACTCCCTCTAGCACTAGCATATCTTTCGCAGAGAACTTATTATATCCCCTTGTGTCATTATTTTCCTAAACATTGGGTTGCACGTTCCGACATTTTTGTATCATTATGTTCACATGCTAGCTCAGTTTTTAAATCTTAAGCTCGACGAAATCTAGTTTACTTGGATGCAACCGACCAAGCATGTTAGGTTTTATGTTTCACCAAAGGTTTTTATCGCAATTGGTCAAAAGGGATTTTACAAGAATCTAGGAACTCCTCAAGCACTGATAGGATCAAGACTTAGACAATAGTCAACAATGAACATCTTTCAACATATCCACCTTCAATAAGTGAAACACATGCACGTTATACATCTCTTAAAAATGATGAATATGGTGCATTTGGAAGGCTTGGGAATCAACAACATGAATGGCTTTTCAAAGGTTACAAGTATATTTGCATGAATTTTCTCATTAAATTTTGTTAGAATCTTAGTGAGAGCATGCATGTTTAAGATGCTACATAAAACATAAACATCATATTCTAGCAATATTTGCAATAATGCTAGATGAAAAGAGAGACAAATTCTTCCCAGATGATTGGGTACATGTAAAGAGCTTCCAAGAAACAATGTCTACAAGCTTAGTTCTCCTAATATCTATTTATAACATGGCCTTCATGTGACTCACTTTTACATTCTTGAAATCCTGTCAATTATAGGACCAACTTCCAGCTGGAAAGACTTTCATTCCACATCGGATATTTTAGATGATGTCAAATCGTTGAGATGGATTTCAATCATGGCTTATAGAGTCAAAAAATTCATCAAAAGGATCTTGAGAAAAAAAAATAGATTTCTTGTCCTTGGCTTGTCATTGAGGTTTAATTTTCCATCATTGTCGTTCACTAGAGAGTTTGCTAACTATGGAAAACTATCACAATTGAACTATTACCCTTCATACCGAAATACTTCAAAGTTGAACACTCTTAAGTTGTATTGAACTTTTCGAGAGTTTCTCATTTTATGCAATTTAAATTCTATTGTAACTGATTGACTAAAACGAAAATTCTCATTTCATGGGGGACCAATTGGAAGTCAAGAATAATCTTTTCATAACCCTTTATGTAAGCCCCAACTAAGGTAGCAAAAATTAAAGCATATATATACTAATGCATTGATTGCTTACCTTTAGTAGCGGACCACTATGACACAACATATTGCACCGAAGATCTAAGCTTGTGCTTGTGCATCACTAAGAGGCAATATCTAGGATATACTAATGAAGACCATCACCCGCAAATTATATACTTACGCAAAAGACATGCCATGTGTTGAGTTTGATTGATTAAATATATTGCTTAATGTAATTTTGTGCTTTAAATACAACGTGTGTTTCTCTTGGGAGAGTAATTCCTTGTTGGTTTTCCATTGGAGTTCAATATTATGAATCATGAACAAAGTTTGAGAGACACACATTCAACAAAGGTATGCATAGAGGGAAAGGATGAATATTAAATGAACATATGCACATGAACCCACATGCATGCATATACATATAGGCACAAACTATAACATATATTAATATAGCTTGCCCCTATAGGCTATAAGGTAGAGGTGTAATGCATTCGGATGTGTAATGTAATGTATCCAAGTGAAAATTTGGAATCCCTATTTCCCATTTTCTTCTTCTTCAAATATCCGGATTCCGTGTAATGGTTTAAACTTTATACTTATTCTTCGCATATGTGTGGGTGCAAAAACCCTAAAGATACTTTGTTCAAGAAAAAACCTCTTAAAAATTCAATTTATAGTGACTTTGTTTTTAGAGGTATGCCCATCTGTAAATCAATTATGAACATAGGGTGATCAAGGCCAGGTATCAGGTTTATCAAATCGTCAAAGTTAAAACACGAAGGATAGATTTTCAAAACTTCGAGCATTTATTGATTTGTTCTTTCTCCTCCTATTCCATATAATGTCTTCCACCATTCCCTTTTCGTTTCGTCGTCTTCCTCTCTTCACCGCAATGCACGATATTGTTACTAGTTCTCTTAATTATGACAAATTGGCCTTGTTTCAACTTCAAAACTTCAGTTTTTATATACCATCAAATTGAATTTGCAAATTGTTGGCTCGGTTTAATTCTATCCATGTACCATCTTTGTCCATTTCGCATTGAATGCAAGTAAGAAACTACAATTACTTGACGTAAATACAGATACATGTAAAGACTGGTATCTTTTCTGAAAGCGTCCTTGCCTGGTTGCATTCAATGCGAAATAAAAAGGAAAAGTGCAATAATGTAAGATGAGCCTATATCTCTTGCATTCAAGGGAGTGTGTAATGATTTTTGAATGTATGTCTTGTGCTCGCATCTTAGGAATGGGTACTACTACTAGTGCAATGTTGTAAAAATGTAGCCAATCAAAATCATGGCAATAAGAAGACCAAATTTAACAATCACATCATAAAAAGTCGTGATAGTTTGTTCACTTGGTTGTAGTAAGATGTGAAGGAAATGTTAGGGAATAAGAGAATAGTAACTTCTACCATACTAAAGCTCAATACATACTAATCTACTCATAAACATATAATCGACGTGAAAGGTCGAATCAACATGACCATATCATCTCGAAAAACGTTTAATTTATAAAAATGGGAGAGTTTTTAGACCATTGCTAAAAACTACATGGGTAAATAATATATTTTGTTATTCACAATAGCACAACCTTGTTCACAATACCAATCATATTCCCATCTCTATGACCGATAACCCCATTGATGATCATTACAACTCTCATTGCCTTTGTGAAAAACATCATTATGCCATATGTACATTAGAGCTAGGGGAAGGGTGTCATTGGTAGGGTATATTCAAGAACTAAATAGATCAAGGATGTGTTTTACGAAAGAAACCATATTGCACACATCATTATTAGTCTCAAGTAACAATTGTTGAATGTTAATGAAATGATCTTGGATGATTATCATTCTAGAGAACTTCTCACTTTTTGATTTTAGATCGATGCACCTTCTGTGAAATGTGCAAACAAGTAGTCCTCAAGGGATCTAGTAACTATATAATATGAACAAAATTACATGAATGAGAGAGAGAGAGAGAGAGAGAGAGAGAGAGAGAGAATTACAATGTAGTGTTTTTTACATGCAAATAATGTTTTCAAGAAAAGAAAGAGAGAAAATGAATATAGGGTGGGTGCTAGGAATCGGCAACGGCTCGGCTCAAGCCTAAACCGTTTAGATAAACCGGTTTAGACCGGTTTGGCGGTTTGGCGGCTCGGCTCGACTCGGCTTAGGTTTGAGTCGGGTTAAACGGTTTGAGCTCGGCTCGGCTCGGCTCAAGTTGTGCTAAACCGGCTCAAACCGGCTAAGCCGATTATTAAAATTAGGTCACAGTAAAAGTTAAAACACTTAAAAAGTTAAAACACTTAAAAAGGTTAAAGTCTACAGTCTTAAGACTTAAGTCTTACACTACGACTCACAATCTACAGTCTACAGAATATCATGATCCTAATGTCGAAGATTCTCCACCCAATGATGCATGTGAAGGATCTCAATTTGAATATATGGAGTTTTGGTGTATGACCAATGAGAAATCTCATGATTCATCAATCCGGTCAGAAATTGAAGATTTTTTGAAGCTTCCACGATCCAAGACTACCATATCTGACGTTCTACATTGGTGGTTTACAAATAGGTTTCATCAATATTGCATCATATTTTATTAAACACATTTGTTGCTATTGTTGGTAATTAAGAAACACAATCTAACATTATCTTTTTTGGCCATTTGAAACAGAACTACTTTTCCAAGGATGTACAAAATGGCATGTGATTATTTAGCAATTCCAGCTTCATCGGTGCCTTCAGAGGAAGCTAACTCCGAAGCTCGTGATAACTTTGAAGATAGGTACCGGTTGCATTCATGCACTTTCAAGGCAGAAATGTGTATACGATCTTGGGTAGATTTGCTTGACAATGTAAACATTCCTCTACCGGAAGATATTAATGATGCCTATAATAGTTTAGATATCAATTTAGAAGAGATGATGGCAGAGGATGATGTTATTGAATACTTGTATTTGGACAAGTGAAAATGGTTGGAATATAACCAACTCGAACAACTAATGATTTCTTACACTTTTTGAATAGTAAACATTTACATTTTCTCATTGTAAGTTTTCTAGTCTTTTTTAAACTATGAGACATTTGTCTTGTTTTTCTTTAAATTCTTTTTCATTGATTTTGTTTTCATGCTATTGTTGGTACTAAAGAGACATTTTGATCCTTGCAAACTGTTTCAATCGTCCTTAAATTCACTAATTGTTCAGTGTTTTACTTGTTTTTATCGGTCTTCATCAAGTCTTTAGTGTTTTACTTGTTCACTAATTGTTCAGTGTTTTACTTGTTTAGGGTTAGGAGGATTTAACATATATTTCAATTTGTCAAGTTACAATAATCCAAACCGCTTCCCAAACCGCTTTCCAAACCGTTTCCTAAACCAGTTTAGACTAAACCGGTTTAGCCTAAACCAGTTTAGGGACTGGTTCGGTTCGGTTTGGTTCAAGTTTGAGAACCATTAAACGGTTTAGGCTTAGCCGGTTTGGCTTGGATAAGGCCAAACCGGCTAAGCCTAAACCGAGCCGTTGCCGATTCCTAGTGGGTGCTGCAAAACATCATTGGAAAGAAGTGTTATATATTGTGTCTCAAGCCTTGCTTGATCAATCACCATGTGAAAAAAAGATGTCCAATCATATATTCGCAATTACAAATGTTGCCATAAGTTAGTTGAGTAAAACCATCATAGCTTCAATCTGCTTGCTTGGATAACAATGAATAAAAATACATGACAATGTGTCACCGAAATCATAAATATATGTCCATATTGAATATGAATAGTGTTAAATCAAAGATGGGGTCAAAGAAGTAATCCATTCAAGGATAAACATAGGGTAATGCTTATGGCAATCATGGTTATAAGTTTGAAATTGCATGATAAATAAGCTTTTATAGTTTCTACTCTGTCATGCTTCATAATTTGGATATCGTATTTTTCTCATAACTAACATATATGGTTGTTTTCAAAAGCATTGGAGAAAACTAAGCTTGATAATAGATCATGCTTAGCATTAAACAAATTCACATGCTAAATCTAAACAAATTTTAAATTGGGATCATATGACAAATGTTTTACTATTGTTGTGAAAAAGAGAGAGAAATGAGGATTGTATATTGGGGGCATATTACAATGTCCAAGTGAATGAAGTGTAGAATGATGATATATTTATATTGATTTTTCAGAGGCTGCTAACATGACCTATGAGAGAGTGAGTGAGTGAGAGCAAGAGTTAGAGAGAGAGAGAGAGAGAGAGAGAGAAGGTCGTGCATTCAACTGTACATCGCAATGTTGTGTAGTGAAATCATGATAAGTGGGTTTCAAACTTAAACACACCCTTGCATACCCATATGGCAAATATGGGTTTTTGAGCCCCATGTAATAGTACAAAAAACACTACATTGAATAAGTACTTTGACACAATTTAAAACTAACTAAAGTACGTGCACCATCTTCCTAATCAGTACCCAAAAAAACTATTAATATGACGCTTAAATGGCAAAATAAAGATGCATGCATCAAACTATTGCCTTCGTTTATGCTTTGTACCCTTTGGTTTACATTGGGTTTGAGCACCATTGGTGCATTATGGTTGTGAACATTTGTGTTTGTATGGGTTGTTCATATGGTCAAGGGGAAGCATTCAAAGGGACACAGGTGAATTCCCTATCCTTAATGGTAGGTCAATTTAGGAGGATTGCAACTTTAATTAACCACCCATCTTCAATTGCCTCATGAATTATTGTTGATAATAATAAGCGTTTGTAGATTAATTCATAAAAGAAGAAGAAGAATACAAACAATATAGAGCAAACACTCTAATTGGCCTCATATGTTATCTATATTCAACATCCCTTTTCTTTCACAGTTACAAATTACAATTATCAACTTCCTCCTTATGGAGAGATGTCAAATGAAATAAATAGTTAAAAAGGTATAACGTCTCTTGTATCTTGTTGCTAAAGGCTGTACATACCAATTATATATATATACCTTTGGCATTCTAAAAGAAAAACTCCATGTGTTCAACATAACCCAAGTTGATATAATAGGATCTCTCTTTGTTACCACTACCTTATAAAAGGCCAATATTATCGTTTTCCCTCTTTGTATAATGGAGAATGTGACATTTGTCAAAGTTGTAAAGCCATTTTCCATGAGCAATTGGTGTTGCAGGTGCATGATATATACCAAATATTATGTAGAGTTTTTACAATGAACACATGCAACTCATTGAGAGAATTTGAGACTTTTCATAAGGTGACTAAGGATTTGCAAGCATGATTGTTTTTAAGGCAATGCCTTCACATTGTTCTTTAGCGAGTATTGTTTTATTTTCACATGATCCTTATGGACAAATTTACAAATCATGACCATAAAAGATAAAAATCAAATGAGCCCAATGGCATGCCTTATATATGACATTACAACACTTAGTGAGAAATGGTCTAGCTTGTTTATTATCACCTTGATACTCAAAATGTTTAGTTAGACCACCAATGACCACTTTTCACTTCCCTAAAACTATGAAATAAACAAATCTTTCATGAATTAGTTTGATGCCGAAGTTTTCTTTTCCCGAACAATGCATCATGTTGCTTTCTTTCTCTCATTTTGTACGATTCTTGCTCTTGATGTAAATCTGGGATAGACATGTTACAAGTAAAGCCATATATTAACGACAGTAAATTTCATTTTTGCATGATGGTCTTGGTGTCCAATCCTAGTAGAAAGGTTGAGGTAAAATCATGTAATGAGTTTTAATATTAGTTACTAATAGAAAGCATGGGGTTTTTTGTGAAAGAGCAAGAAGATTGTGAATGATAGGAGTTAGGGATTCACACTTTGACTATGCTTAACAATGATAGTAAAGTATTGTTTTACTTTTCGAGAAATGAAGGATGGAAAGTAAACAATCAAAGGTTATCTGACCCTAAAGCATCGTAAAACATATCTTAATGGGGAGATGTGCATTTTCCTTTATTAACATGGAACAATAGAAATCATTTGTTGAATAAAGTTGTGATTTGACACTTCGAAATATAAAAAGAAGTATGAGCATTCACAAATTGTAAGACTATAAGACGAACGAAAGGGAATGCTTTTACCATTTCAATCCAAATATGTGAAACTGCATGACAAGTGATACTTAAATTATGTGAAAGTTACATGAAAGTATTTAGAAGACTAGAGGATATCCTTATAACTAGAGAAGATTCAAACATGAAGATGAAAGTTTGGTAATCTAGGGCAATAATTGACAATGTGTCATCTTGGTATCAAAGCCATCCACATTAGTGTTAGCCATAACAATTAACCCTCAATATCTATCTACACACCAATGCCAACAAATGAATCTTGAAATTTCTTATATGGAAGAACATCTATATATAAAAATAGATAAGAGAGAGAGAGAGAGAGAGAGAGAGAGAGAGTCCCTTCAGGGACATCTGATAAAATTGGAGCGATATAGAGAAGATTAGCATGGCCTTTGCGCAAGGATGATACGCACAAATTGAGAAATGGTCCAAATTTTTACAACTACAAAATGTTGCATTGATGCAAGGTCCTTTACCTCTACAAATAGGAGAACAACCGTGGGTCGATTGGTGTTTATGGAGTCAGACATCGTTGTTACAAGTGACTACTAATCTTTTGTATCATTGCTCCGTTGAATCTCTTGGATGACTATCATCTAAGGCTGAAGAAGAATGGAAAATACACAAATATGATCATGGGTGGTGGCAGATCTTAAAACGTAGTTGACATTTTAAATTGTCACTTGTAGCAAATCTTTATTTGGAGAGTTTTGATTGGAGGGTTGCCTTTAGGATTAGCTCTAAAGCGTCGTGGACTAACAACGGGTAATTGCTTCTTTTGCACTGCTCAAATGGAAGATAGTACTCATCATTTTATACAATGTCCGATTGCTTGTCAAATTTGGAGTTACATTTCTCAAATTTGGCAAGTTTTATCGCGGTGTTTTTTGACGCCTAGACAATGTTTTTTTGCACAATTTACACAAGTTGACCCAAAATCAAAGATGGAGATCATTTTCCTATTTCTCAGATATTGTGGATTGCGTCATAATTGGGATATGTGCAATGCATTTGTATTTGATGGTAGGCATGGAGTGAAAGCATATCTGCGAAAGTTGAAGGGAGTAAATATGCCAATTTTCTTTATTGGAGCAAGTGGAAATTCGTTCCTTAGTGAAGTGTTCGTCTTGCCTATTGGCAATTCAACATGTTCCACACTACCCATATAGTGTAGTCGGTGGGTGACCATACTCCATTGTGAAACCCATTGTAAGTAGTGTTTTTCACACACTTTTATTAATATAACTGTGTGTTTTCACCAAGAGAGAGAGAGACAAAAGTATGATGATCTATTATTGTCCTCGTGAGGCCAATAACAATACCCCTATGACTACGAATAAGATAGCGATCTATCGATGATGCTTTTAGTAAAACCTAAGTAAGATAACTCATAGTATAGAGAGGAAGATGTTTACCATAGACACAAAAAAATACACATTCTGAATAGAAAATTCGGCAACATTCATAAAAAGAGATTGTCGAAAACTTGTAATGATGGAGTCATCTTTGTGATGCATTTATTTGAAGCCATTCTTAGTTTTGCATAGTGATTGTTTTAATAATTAATGTTGTGGGTTTCAAGGGAAAAGTCCATGTGCTCTATTTATATTACATTCTCTTGTCATGAATACTATATGATGCACAAACATTAAGTTCTCGATACCTTTGTTGGGATTTAATAAGATGATAGAGATGCATAGGTAATGAACATTATTATTATTTTTATGTTTAACATGGTGGTGATTTCTTTTCTGTCTTTAAGGTAGAAAGTTACAATTTTCTTAGATATGAACCAATAAGAAGGTAGCCTTATAGATTCAAAATAATAATTTCGAGGAAAAATGGAAGGGTGAGGCCAAACCATGAGAAAGTGGATTTGGGACCATTGTTATGCATTTTTAGGTTATACCTCAACATAAGAGTAGATCATTCATAGGAGACTTTCTTTTTGTACCCTATGTTAGATTTGTTTCACCTCACCTTTTTCCCAATGACACTGACCGCCTTTTACCCAACCTTTTTTTGCTTTTCAATCACTTTTCCTTACAAAACCGACTATGAAACTTTTAAGCTTGTCAAAACATATGAAGATTTCTTGTATTAAATCTTATTTTAAGATCCTTTTGAGGCTCTACCCAAAAATATGGATAAATTTTACTCAACATCAAACCCTTTGGTCAAGGCTTTTGTAGTTTGCATAGCATCACATTGTATCTCACAATCTTACGCTTGCAATGCATGGCCTTTGTGAAGCATTTCCTTCACACACAAAACAACAACACTTACTCTCTAACAAGTTATCACTTATAAATTAACTAATTCAATTATTAAGTACCTTACTTATTTGGTTTGGTAATGTCATTTAACAATTTCATTATTTAGTTTGAGATAGCAAATTGCAAAGTAAAAATTCGTCATATACTTAGTTGGAGGCCTTTGTGGAAGCATTACCTTCATACCTGAAACAACGTCACTTACTCTCTAACAAGTTATCACTTTTTTTTTAAAAGGATTTTCTTCATAGTATTAAGAAAAAACACCCGAAGGCTACAACTTGAACCTAGCTAGCAAGGAGGTTACAACTTTTCTTATACAATGATGTAAAATAATCCTAGGACCAAATATCAAACTTTGTAGAAGATGTTTACATTTGTTGATATTCAAGAAAGAGTCCATGGAAGTCGATATTGCCATTGGGGCTCTTGAGTTAACATTGTAAACACGGGCAACTTTTTCCATAAGTGAAGAAGCTTTTTACTTTTATTGTTCACAGAATCTGGGGAACCCTGCATATTATCATACTGGTCACGAACTATTGCTAGCAAGTTCTCCCCTATCTCAAACAAAACATCTGAGAGATGAATGTCTACCGCATCATAAAGTCGGTTACATCGATATTTCCAATGCCCATAATGTTATTGTGGTCACGTTTTTCCAAATTTGGATAGATCGCACCTGCTTTCGAGGTTGTTGGAAGGGACTAACTAATATCAATATTCTATTATGTATTGCCATTGCCTCATGAACATCGTTTGCCTCATATAGCATCAAGCTGGAATGTAATACTCCCCACATCGATGATCCCCATGAGAATAGGCAACCTACATTGATTGTTAGGAATAAAGAAATAACTTTCTTCCATACTTGTTGAGGAAAGGGACAAGACCATAGGACATGCTTGGTAGTCTCCCGAGGTTCATGGCAAAAGCCACATTGCCGCAAATTGGGTGCTACATTCCCTTTCAATGAATGACCAGATCCATTTCCAGTAGGTTCTCAAATGCAAAGTTGAGACACCCCAATTGGTCCAATGTTTTTGAGTTGCTGGTATCGTTACATTCCGAGAGAGCAGTAATGATATTCCAAGTTTTACTGAGTAGTGGAAGAAGGGGACTTTTACGATCTTTTCCCCCAAGGAGTGTGACCAAAGCCAACCCCCTGGATCCCACGTTAATCTAGCAATAGGATCTTTTGTGTATAACCACATGATATAACACATGAGCAATTGACGGATAAGGATCAAGGATCCATTTCTTTCCAATTTTAGCAACCACTCTGACTGGTGCACTTCACAAGTCCTGTAGCTAACTGCAATCAAAGGTATAAGATTGCAATCTATTGTTGTCTAGGACACAAAATAAGCAATGCACCCATTAGGTGAAACACCCTTAACAACCATCAATGTATCATCTGTGAAGCATCCAACCATAGATGTTCCTGCATGGGTTGGAAGGTTGTAAAAAATGAAGAATATGGTGTTGATATGGTAGCCTTCATTATCTTGGCACCATGAACTGATTGTAGATGTGTAAGTCAATCTTCTTGTGACATTTGCTGAAATTGAGTCCATGTTTCCTCAGATGTAGCTAACCCATTATCCAATTTACCCCAAGCAAGGGGAGTTCGCAGGCCCAATACTTTTCCTGCATTATCCCGAAATAAAGAATTGGTAAGCATAGGCTGATTAAGTAATGCATCCCATGTCGAAGGTTTGTCCTTAAGCAAAAATGATTTAATCGCATCCCACACTCTTATGATTCCTAACAAAAATCTATTGGATGCAAGATTCTGCCTTGGCGTTTTCATGTCATTCAAGAACAACCACTTTAGAGAGGGTGACCATGCTCCTCCTATCTTAGGAGTAAACTGCATTAACTGATTTAAAAATATTCCTTTCTAAGCTTCTGATCCTGGCAACAATCCGCTGATCACAAACTTAGTCAAGGGAGCTCTTGACTGCATCAAAGGATCTATCAAACCCAATCCTCCATAGATTTTAGGCTGAATCAACACATTCCAAGCAACTTTGGCTACATCCCAAATATCAAACTGGCTCACCATGATAAAGCCATTGGAAAGCAGGACCTCGCAGGGTGAGTTTCTACACCCACCCAAAGGCCAACTAACTTATTCCAGTTAAGTGATGCACTTGTAGCATCGGAGAAAACCTGCAAGCATTTTGTACCCGGTCGAGAATACCAATCTCCCTATCAACATAGAGGGTTGTATCACCTGCAAACTAGAGATCCACTACAGTGGACCGTGTAATAGGTAATACTATGCCTTTAATACCAACAGTTGATGATCTTAGGTAGGAGGACAAAGCTTCCCCAAACAAGATAAAAAGAAATGGGGCAAGAGGGCATCCTTGCCTAACAGACCTGGAGATAGGAAATAGTGTCCCATATTCTTCAGCGAACAAAACTGAATGAGAAGCATACCTATAAAGGGCTGAAACACCTTTTATCCATGAGACATGAACGCATAATCTGGACAACACCGGCTCAAGAAAGTCTCAATCCACTTTATCATATGCCTTTTCAAAGTCAAGTAATAATACTGCAAGTTGTTGTTTATGTTGCTGAGCTAATGCAACCATTTCCCAGAACAAAAAGATATTATAAAAAATACTTCTATCTTATAGAAAACCAGATTGTGTGTCATGAATAATAGACGACAATACAACTCGTAGTCTAACAACAATAATTTTTGCCACAATCTTATACACAACATTAAGCAATGTTATTGGCCACCACTTGGAGACTTCATCACATTGAGCATCCGACTTAGGAATCATATATATGATTGCTTTTGTCCATTCCACAAGGCATATTACCATTTGAGAATATTAAATGAACTCCTCTAGTAAGGAGAGGACCAAGAAAATCCCAATAATGCAAATAGAAGCCAATTCATATTCCATCTTTTCCCGGACAAACATCCTTACCTAAGGATTTAGCCGCAACAAAAACCTCCTGAGATGTAAATGGTTGTATAGCTAAGAGGCCATTACATCTATAACCTTCTGTTGAATAGGTGCAAGAACAACTTGTTTCTTGTAAAAACTGTTTGTCGTAAAAGATTCAACAAACAATAACTTATGATAATAATCCTAGACTATACTATGCATCTCAGAGACATCTTATGTATAGGATCCATCAAGCCGCTTCAAAGAAGTAATAGAAAGAGGTCTAGTTTTCCGTTTAAACTGATTGAAGAGTTCCTTATTGACCCGATCTTGCCTTTGCGACTAGCGAGCAACATTACGATAGTAAAAGAACATCGAGCATGCTTCCTTTTTCCCCCTTAAATGGTTTTTTACTTGCTGCAAATCACAACATAGGATAGATGAAGTTGGATACCTTTCCAACAATTGTTGTAATGCTACAAGAGCACGACGCATGTTGGCAATTTCTGAATTGCAGTGATAAACAGGCACTGAAACTATTTTTGTAAATAGAATCTTTGTATCCAATATGGCATGAGCCATATTGCTAAGTAAACAATCATCTGAGAAAGTGTAATTTGACCATATCTGAGTGATTGACATTAACCTTGCCCTTTCAATTGCAGACTTAGGGGCATAGAGATTCATAAGGCCAACCTTATGGGATCCTATTTTTACAATAAGGAATTGTGCCTGTTTATTCATGATAGTAGCAGCTAACATGATAACAGACTGCAAATGTTGTTTAATAGCAATGCATAATCCAACCTGGCGGCCAATGGGGCCAAAGGCAAGAATCCAAAAATGAGTCCACCGTCCTAGTAAAATTGATCCATACTTCCGAATCCTATCCTTGCATAGGTGATGCTCTTGTAAAAAATGTTGAGATATCAAGCTCAACGTAGTTTAGTCGTTTAGTCAACACACGTAACTTAGTAGTTACCTAGATAGAATCTAGTCAATGTGTTGACCTTAAAGCCTCAAATAGGATTTTGTACTTGAGTGAGATACATTGTAGATCCTCCACTCCCATGGTCATTTAATATAGGACTTACACATTTGTACCTATATTCTACTCACACATGTGCACCTTTGCACATGAGATGATATATACCTCATTGTGGGTATTTTTGTATTTCATGATGCTTTTTAATATAGTTAATCATCCCCCATCTTGTCTCGTTGTTCATAAGTGTTAACTTCCTCTCTCTCTTCCTCTCACACACATATCACTTAA
This sequence comes from Azolla caroliniana, assembly GCF_043228905.1. Lineage (NCBI taxonomy): Eukaryota > Viridiplantae > Streptophyta > Polypodiopsida > Salviniales > Salviniaceae > Azolla > Azolla caroliniana. The sequence goes on along the minus strand of NW_028230436.1, from coordinate 23,698,305 downwards.
TCTTTCGCTTAACTTAATCATATAATTATTTACTAATTAATTCTTACTTAATTACCTAATTCTTAACAAAAAAGAATATCAATAGTACCTAAATTCGCGCGTAAGAGTCCTTTAAATCTGCGAAAAGCATGACCACCCAGGCCTTGCACATTCCAGGAAAGAAGATGTTATTGGTGTCCATCTTACATAGATGTTATTGGTGTCCTTTTCTCAAGGAGAGCATGCTGACGGCCTTTCTAGGCACCCTCACGAGCTCTTGCTTGTCTTTTTAAAAGCAGATAGTTCCCTACATACTTATGCACCCTATGATCCTTAACCTGTTTTTGAGGGGTTTGAAGTGTTAGGGTATCCTGTGAAACTGTGAATTGAAATCTAGCACAAGGGAGTTTATCTACTCCTTGAGTCATTTCAACACCCATAATATTTGATTGACTAGAAATAGGTTTTCCTACAAGCTTATCAAAAGGAACTGAATTAACAGAGACATCAATTTGTTGGTTTGCTTCGATTCCCATAACACTTGGAGGCATTTCCACATCTGTGGTATCTTGCAGAAACAACTTTTCCTTTTAATTTTTCTGAAGAAGCCAAATTAACAAATGGTGTCAACTGCTGATTCTCAACCATTTTCAAGGGTGGTTGGCCTTCTACTAACATCGGGAAAGACTTAGGCAACTGAGTGGAAAGCATAACACATTTGTTTTTTGTGAGGAAAACCCCGAATTAAATCTCTGTTGGGAAAGATGGGATGATGGTTGATCCGAAGTGTTCACTTTGTGTGACCGATCCTCTTCTACATGGAGAGTAGAATACTTATTCTGTAAGTGGGGAAATTCCTTTAAATTATTAATTGACACATGATGAGGCTTGTCATGAGATACCTGTGAAGATGTCTTCCTATGCCCTACCTTAGTCCAACCATCAGATCTATCCTGATACAGAACTATAGTTGTATTGGGCACATGCTTGATTGTGTCTTTATTAAATTTAGGGCAATTTTTTGCCAAATAGCCAAATCCAAAACAACGAAAACATTGATTTGGCAAACCCCTATACAATATTTTCTAAGAATAAGATTCCTGCCTTGAGTCAAGTAAATTGGGCAACAAGATATTTGAGGGCAAAACTGTACACTTTGAAATCAAAAGTTTTGTAGATATAGCTCCCATATACCTATCCTCGATCTGACAAGGCTTATCATAAGTTTCCAAGACTGTACCAATAGTGCCGGCAATTAGATGCACAAAAGGCACCCATTCTTTACGTAAATTGGGAAACACGACCACACATGTATGATATGAATCTAAATCATGAAGTACCTGATTTGTGGAAAAGTTGTGAATCCACTTGTGGAAGAAAACCCATCCTCCCTTGACTGCCATTGTTTTCTTCTCCAGTAAGATTGGTACCATTCGTTCGAGCTCAAACTTCACTTGATAATAGTTCCGACCAAGCATTTGGACATTTGTGATGTTGTCAACATCTTATTTCAAAGCGGCTTGCAATGATAGTCCTCTTCTGTAGACGTTGAATCTCTCTTACGATCTGTGCTCGATCTTGTTCTGACAACAGAAGCTCTACTACACTGTCCGAAATAGGTGTGATATCCGGGTTAGCTACACGGAAGCCCCGATTAGACTGTTTGCAACGGTGCAACAATTGCTCTTTGTTCACCGTTGCATCGAGGAAGACCGGGGTTATGAAGGAGGTTGAGAGGTTGATCGCGACAATTGGATTGGTTGTAGCAAGTAGGCTGAAGGGGACAAACGACTTTTCCGCAACTACTATGGGAGAAACAGAAACCCCTACACATCCCTCGGGATGATTTGAACAACCATTGGTTACACGACAGGTTGGATAGTGGTGGCAAGTTGGGTGGTGGTAGGCTGAGTGGCGGAAGGTTGAGCAATGGTAGGCTGGGCGCTGATAGGCGATATGGTGGTCTTCATCATGCATGCTCTTTCTCTTATCGTGTTCTTACCTAACTAGTTCAATTATTAGGTACCTTACTTGTTTGGTTTGATAATGTCATTAAACAATTTCATTATTTAGTTTGAGATGGCAAAGTAACAATCCATCATATATTTAGTGGAGGTCATGCACAATATGGTTTTGGTCATGAATATAGCAACTGACATTCCACAACAATGGTTGGAAACAAAACCATAGTAATGTATCAAAGTGAAAATTCGAAATCCCTATTTCCCAAATTTTCCTTTTTCAAATATCCGCGTAATGGTTTATACTTATTCTTCTCATATGTGTGGGTGGAGAAACCCTAAAGATACTTTGTTCAAGAAAAATCCTGTTGAAAATTCAATTTATAATGACTTTGTTTTTATATGTGTGGGTGCACAAACCCTAAAGATACTTTGTTCAAGAAAAATCCTGTTGAAAATTCAATTTATAATGACTTTGTTTTTATATGTGTGTGTGCACAAACCCTAAAGATACTTTGTTCAAGAAAAATCCTGTTGAAAATTCAATTTATAATGACTTTGTTTTTATATGTGTGTGTGCACAAACCCTAAAGATACTTTGTTCAAAAAAACTCCTCTTAAAAATTCAATTTATAATGACTTTGTTTTTAGAAGTATGCCCATATGTAGACTGTAAGTAAATTATGAACACGGGCGATCAAGGCCAGGTATCAAGTTTATCAAATCTTCCAAGTTAAAAACATGAAGGATAGATTTTCAAAAAACTTTGAGCATTTATTGATTTGTTCTTTCTCCTCCTATTCCATGTAACGTCTTCTACCATTCCTTTTTGTTTCAAGTCATTAAAACATAGAATTGTAGAACTAGAAAGAAGTACACACAGGTAACATAGAGGATTTATAAGGTGATCAACCTATTTGCTCTTCTATGCTTGATACACTAATTTTCTTTACTCAAACTTAGGACTTGCCTTTGACTGACCTGGCATTACCTTTGTTTAGTCTCCACTCTCTAACTCCTTATAGCTTCTTAGCCCCTTTGCCTAGAGAAAGGATTTCCATGGCAATATCTATATAGTCCAATCAACTTTAGAGTGCATGAAGTTAACTTGAACGACATGATGTTGTTAAGTATCCCATCGACTTTATCTCCACATGCATAATCCTTCCTCAGAAATTAACATCGAATGTGGCATCATCTTCTTCAAACTAGCTCCCCCTAGCTCTTAAAATCATCTCAAGACACACTATCCCAATGTGTGTAAGGGTTATTGCGATAACCCAATCAGACATATTTAGGGCCTGAACCTGATCCAAGGTACGTGGCCGCGAACCAAGAAGAATCAGGTCACAAGATACGGACGAAGCTCGAATCATGCAATTGAGACTGAATGACCAATGGAGGGGGCTATCAGCAAATACTTTGTGTTCTTACACAAGGCGATGACACTACATGAAGAAGAGCATTTCTCCGCACTTCACTTTCATGTGAAGGCGATGACGGGAGAGAAAAGGGTAGTAATGTGGTAACAAGAGAGGTGGATACCCTAGATGGGGTAGGGGCATTTTGGTAAATACATAAAACAAGAGGGGCATTTTGATGTGTTCTCTCTCTCTCTCTCTCCCTCTCTCTCTCTTTTGGAATTCAAAGGAAAAAAAGCTCTTATTGCCTTTCCATATACATACATAATGAATGATGAGCAACAGCAACAAGAATGGAGGTGTTGAAGGCGGTGGGATTAGGTTTCCTATTGATGCAGAGCTAGCTCGCCACGACGCACTCAGAGCTTTTAATCCAGAAATAGAGCGACCGTTTTCATCCTTTGAAGATGCATGCCACAGGTCATTCCATCCATCCTTCCTTTTATACATCACACTCGCTTCGTTTTCTAGGGTTTTTATCCCTCCATATTGGGTTTTTTGTTTTCTCTTATCACTCTTATTATGTTGGGTTTTCTTCTCCCTCAATATGGAGTTCCTCCTCTATATTGGGTATTTTCTCCACCCAAAAAGAGGGATTTTCTCCCTCCACTCTGGTCTCCATTTCTTAAATTATATCGTGTTTTCTCCCTCTATAATGGGTTTTACTTTCCCTCCATGCTAGTGTTTTTATACCTCTCTATTGCGTTTTGTATTGGGGGTTTCTCCTTCCCTATGTTGTTTTTTCATCCCTCTGTATTGGGTTTTCCTATTTGCTGTTTCTCCCTCAAAATGGGTTTTTTTTTTGTCCCTCTGTAATGCATGTTTTATATGGGTGGGTTTCTACATTCTCTTCCTCTTTGCTGGGCATTTATCCCCTCCATTGTATGCAGTGTCGGCATACATTGGCTTTTCTTCTGTTTTGAGTTGTTTCCCATCTATCTTGGGTTCTTATCATCCCTCCCCCCCTTTGGTTGGCAGGCTGTTGGCCTTCCATGTCCTTGCAGATGATGACTCTGATGATGTCAAGGACATTGTTGTCGATAGCACTGGGAGAGTGCTTAGCTATTCTCGATATTGGAACGAAGCTTTGTCTACCAAGATCAAGGAACATCAATCTGCTTTCCATGCACAACTTGACGCATTCAACTGCTTCTTGAAGAATAGAACCAAAGGTGAGGCTAGGGTCGAAGAGAGCATAATGGTAGAACACTTGCTTCTCCAAGATGAGAGGCGAAAGATGATAGATGTGAAGGAAGAGGTGGAGAATTTAAGGAGAGCAAGGGAAGAGGTGCAGCAGAAAGAATTAGCTGTTGCTGCGGAAAGGGTTCGAACCATAGAACATCACCGCCAACAAGCACTATTGATGCAAGAGCATACTCACATGCCTGGGATGGGGATGGGGGCCGGGGGACTGTGTATGCAAAGTGGTGAATCACAATCAACTGTTTGCACCACCATGCAAGATTCAGGTTTGAACCTTATTGGAGCCATCCAAGAATGCCCACCCAGACCACCAATTGTCCAAGCACAACATCTCTATGCCAATGTTGTACCTAGTACTGCTGCTGCTGCTACTACTACTACGACGACTAACACTATGCAAGGTGGAGGATCGTACCGAGCCCCTTCTATGTTTAGCTTCCAAATGCATGAAGTAGAGAATGGATTTGATCAACAGAAATTGGTTCCAGTTTCTAACCCTATATCTCATGGACACTCAACTCCCATTATCCAAGGGCAACCCTATAACAGTGTTGTTCCTAGTAAAATACAAGGAACATCGTATCGTGCTCCTATGCCTAGCATCCAAATGCATGAAACAGAGAATAGCATTGAAGTGCAAGAGTCAGGTTCGGGTTCGAATCTTGTATCTCGTGTTCTCCCTACACCTATTCTCCAAGGGCAACATCCCTACAAAAATATTGTCCCGACTACAAGTCCTATGCAAGGGGGTTCATCATACCAAGCTCCTCGTCCATCCGGGATCCAAATGCATGGACTAGTAAATAATGGCTTTGAAATACATGATTATGGTCCGGGTATGAAGCCTAATGGAAGCTTTCAAGAGCCTTCTAGTAGTGGTCTCCCTTCCTTTCTCCTAGGGAAAACCTACCCTTTTGTTCCCCATGCTACTGTGCAAGGGTCATCATCATCATTGTATCGTGAAAGGGTGTCATCATCATATCGTGCTCCTCCTGGCTTCCAAGCACATGATGTTGAAGGGCAAGAAGTTGAAAGTGCATGTCTGAACTCGGTTTCTCCAGATCAAGAAGGGATTGTAGAGGATTTATTGGATAGTTGGAATGAAGACATAAATGTTAGCATGAATTTGCTTGCCCCGCATAGTAGCTCTAATAATGGTGGTGGTGGGTTGATTCTTGATTTGAATTCGTTGACATAAACTCAGTAAAATGAAAAAAGTATTAGTATTGTACCCCTCTACAAAGGTGTGGATGAGATGCTGCATATAGTACGTTTTATCTCTTGTTTATCCTCCAAGGATTTTGCATCCCATGTTGGGATTGACGTGAAATTTTTTTAAGTCATCATTCAATACATACAGGATAGAAATTTTGACAGTATTATTTATACATGATATAGAGGTGATGGTGAGCCAAGTTTTTGCTCATGATATATGATTCTTTATTTTTGTGATAATCTGATTCATTTTTGTTATCTTGAGGTTAAGAGGAATGTATATAATGAGAGACATTTTCGTTTGTAAGGGCCCATGCAACAGATTTCCAATTTCTTTTTCATTTTGGAGTGGTTAATGTATTTTAGCACAATTGAAAGAGTTTTCATTTTTTTTTATCATCACAAAGTTCCTGTTCTACATTTGTTATTTCAATGCATGGAATTGTAAGAAACACCTTGTAAATAATGATTTTCTTGATTAAAACTGAAATTCTCTAGATTTCTCAATCTAAGCTTTAGGTTAATCAATCCATGGTCATTGTGAATATTAGCTGCATGTTACAATTAGGAGATTCAAACAATTAATGCATAATTTCTATTGCTGAAGATGACGTTTGTTAAAATACTTGGGATTATTAATATATAAAACCATTATTTTCAAATCATTACTCTACTAAGGATGGGGCATTGGTTAGATGGAGTTAATAATAATGGTTTTTATTAAGGAAAATAAAGTTACATTTAATGCATACATGATACATTAGTTAGATCCCCATACATATTTGTTGTGCAAATTTGAATACAATTACTCTTTACCATTCGTTGTATAGGTTCAGTTCTCCAATGTGTCCACGCCAAAATGTCCTATAGATTTGTGAATCGAACTGCTGCTCACAATTCAACTTCTATTACTGCCCTTGACACACTTGAAAGAGCACCTCTACAGCCTTAAATTCTAAAGAAGAGATACATTGCCTGCCTTTGAGCAGCTATTTATCTCACAAAACAGAAGAAAGACTAGCCAATGGTCATAGAAAATAAAACCAGATTTGTTTTCAAGATAATGGAAATAAATTCATCAAGAATTTTTATAGCCATAGGGAAAGTTTGGGTCTCATTTTGAACAAATTTGAACACATTTTTATAGAAAACCATCCAAAGCCTACCAATGAAAATCACATAAAGTTGTATGAGACCAAGGAAACATGATCATCGTCATACTTTGCATACTCGTATATTTAAACAATACACAGGTAGATAGGTATATTATATCCTCATCCTCGGAGGTCAGATATGATCTATGGAACAAAGACAAGACAAACATTTGAATGTAGTGTGTATGAAATTGGTAAATGACAATTAACATTGGCGATATATTGATATCCATAGAAAAGGTTGGGGGGTGGGATGAGGGGACCATACAATCTCAGTGTTATGCTATGACTCGGCGAAAATCAATTTATCAAACATCATTAAAATGCTCAATTCATCATAAGTTTTTTGTTTTGTTTCAATTCAATCATGACCGAAGTTTGTTGAGCTATCATCAAGTTGTGAGTCATCTTCAATACCCACTTCCACAATCTCCTAAAGAAGAATTGACGGCAATCAATCATAACATAATCCAGTTTAAAGAAAACAGGTAAATTATCAGAATCCCAACCTAGTTTACTGTAGTTCCTGAAAATGCTATTCAGTCTTAGAGAGTTTTGAGATTATGCTATGCTTGCTGCCATCATGCTTAACATTTCTTTCTTTCTCTTATATAAATTACTTTCGATTCCTTGATTAAGATTTCTTTTATTTACTGTGCCACATAGGATGATTAGCTGGTGATTGGAAACTAATTAATTACCTTTACTAATTACATCAATTAATGATATGATAATCAGGAACTTTTTTCTTTTGGTCTTAATAAATTAGTACTTAGGCTTTGATCGTGTGTTAATACATGATAATCTTCCAGAGTTATTACTAATCAAGGTTTAAATATCAGTTATGAACTGACAAGGTTACGAATAGCATTTTGGGAATTACGGTAAACTAGGTTGGCATTTTGACCATTATCCCTAAATGAAACTGCCGAAATATACCTAACTTGTTGGGTATTTTATGAGAATATCTGTATGATTTTCGTAAATGACTAGAAATACACTAAATAGTAGTAAACTTTGTGTTAAGTATAGAAGGGACACTATCATAGGAGTATGGTAATAAATAACCAACAAGTTAGGAGTGCTTTGATATGATTTTCCATAAAAGAAGATATATAGCAACAAGATGTAATATAACAACAGCGGGAGGATGTACCGGTATGCGCTTTTGCAGATAATTTCCCAACCGTGCGAGTACAAGAGACCTTTCATGCCAGAACCGGCCTTTTAGACGAAGCTTTAGAAATGGTCCATCCATGTCAGCAAGCTCTGCCACACCTACACAAACATATACACCATAGGGGAACATTGCAAGAAGAACAAAACATATTTAATTTATGAAATGGATGCCTACAAATTGTAACATTCATTAAAAGTGCATCTAGATAACACAAACACAGTCGACTGGCCCAGACTGTTGTAGCTCAATTGATAAGTTTGTCAAGCAAAGACCATGAAGCCCATTACAGGTTCAACCCCCTATATTCTTTAGCAGCATCTAGCTATGGTGAAATTTGAAGTAGAAAACGGAGCTTCCAAATCTTTATATGGACATGATCGAGGACTAGTGATTAGGATATTGAACTTTGAATCCAGTTACCTGAGTTCCAAATCTCATCAAAACCTCAGTTTTTCCATTGGTCATATACCTTCAAAGGATTGATAATAAAATATATCTATCTGTCTTCTCTGTATGTCTGTTGGCATGGTGATTTACAAGGTAGCATCACACTGAGAAAATTGAGAGAAGCAAAACTCGAGCCTCGAAAGTTGGTGTCGGCCCCATTACACAAGTCGTATTCAGTCTCTTATGGATGTGAAAAATATGTTTATCTGTCTATAAAAGACTCTATGGTAGGATCCATCTTCATTTATGCTAATATTCATGATTAAGACTAAAATTTTGTTAACAGGGAATGGCAAAAATGAAAGAAACTAACATACCTGTGATCCCCACAGATAGATCAAATATCTGAAGAAGCTGCAAAAAAATGAAGAGATAGAGAGGAGAGATGTTCTCCTTTAGTCAAAATCTCTCGCAGTGTCGAATGCTCATATGACATTATTGAGTTGATATGCTGATATGACATAACTGAATGACTGTATGACATAACTAGGCATCCACAGGATATCATAGGATATGTTCAAATGAGAAGGCACAGATGTGAACATCTCTGAATGCTCACATGCCATACCTGAATTTTCATGTGACATCATGAAATACTCCTAAAACATCAATTGATGGTGGTGGTGATGGTGATGATATGAAGAAGCAGGATGCCCATATATGGCATCATCAGATGCATGCATAGCAGCATCATTGAGTGCTCATTTGACATCAATGAAAAGGAATGCTCATATGACATGATTGATACAGGTGAAGAATGAATGAAACACATACCTCGCTGCGAGCATCCAAGAGGACTCTCTCCACATTTTCCTCGGTAAGGTCAAGGGGCTCAACACGCTCCCCAGCTCTACACAGGAGAGCCTTGTTTCTCAGGAGGCAAGGAATGGTGAAGAAGGGCAGCGTCACAGATGGGGGGGGGTCTATGGAGAAGATTACTGAGCATCTCTTTCTGTGAATAAGATGAGGAGAATTGAGAAACAGGGGAGAAGCAGGGGATGGACATAAGCTTGATAAGGCCATCATCATAATCATCAGCTCTCTTTCTCTTTCTCTTTCTCTCCTTCCTTTGTGTTCTGTCTGTCTTTCACAAACTCTTTTACTTTGTATTTTAGAGAGTTGTGGCTGGTTAATCAATCCTAATGTCATCACCCATTTATTCAAGTTGTGTGGTTCGCCTCGCCACGGCACACAAATTAAAGGGCAACCAACCTTATGTGGTAGCCTGTAATGTAGCATCTCTCCGGCATATGAGGCTTCACATATAATAGATTGGTCTCCTTTAAATCATTGATCAATCGTCCACACTTTGGCCATCCGCAAAAATGATGCCGTGCACATCGGTTAAGCCTAGACTTGAACTCAATTGAACCAAACCAGTTAATCCTAAACAAGTTTGGGGCCTGGTTTGGCATGGGTTAGGCCGAACTGAACCAAGCCAAACCAGTCAAGGAAGCTCATGCCAAAACCGAGTTGACCCATTGCCAACTCCTAATGGAGGTTACACAAATATTTGCTTCGTTGAAATTTCCATGAAGAAGCAAAGCCCATAAACTGCTTGTCAAGTAGCAACACAGAGAAGAATAAGTAGTAGATGGGCTAGTTCCCCAATGACACCACAACTTGTGCTCTAACTACAACTCAATGTCGGGGAGCGAGAGTATGATGCTAAGCATGCAACTTTGTGACAGAGAACCTTGGCATCATAGTTAAGAAGGATCCTTTTCACCCTTTGTACACTCACCCCCCTTGGTAATCCTAGATTTTGGGCATCATGTCATGGAACTCTCGACACAAGGTCAAACATTGGTGGGGTTGAAAAGGTGCTCTTGTTTTGAAAGTCTATTTCTCAAGATGAAAGGAATGCAACTTCTCATTCAACTAGAAGAGGACAATGGGGTGAATGGGCTAATCAAGGATTAGGAAGAAGTGAGAAGAATATGTCATCAATACATAAATAAGTATCTTATCAAGTGAGACAAATCAATTTGAGGGTTCTGGTACATATTAATAGCCAACCTTCCACGACCTATCCAGAAGTAACAAAAACTAATAGAGAAGATCAAGCACAAACAAGTTACGAGAAATTGGTTGCATCAACTGAAATGAATCGACCAAGCTAATGTATGTTGAAACTAGAAATGGAAGAAATCATTAAGACAGTGCACTGGATCCTAATGTGTAATCATCAATGTTGAAGAGAATTTGGAAACAAAGATGGAGGTAAACTCAAAAGAAGAAGGGAGTGGTGTTAATGGAATTGTGTCTCCACTCCAATATCATTAACTGGATCCTAATGTGTAATCATCAATGTTGAAGAGAATTTGGAAGCAAAGATGGAGGTAAACACAAAACAAGAAGGGAGTGGTGTTAGTGGAATTGTGTCTCCACTCCAATATCGTTAATTGATGGGTTTCGACTATTGTATACCATATTGATGGTGAGTCGGGCAAGGGTGGTTGTCAAATCATCCACCCTTGAGTTGCTAACTCTACTCACCCTAATCGTGTCGACTCTTTGTTAGAGCTTAGCTACTAATGTAAACATATGATAAGGATAAAAGATAGATAAATAAGAAAGGAGAGAGAGAAAGAAGGGTGATGATCCACCTGACCACCCCCGAGCAAAGGGATCGAGACGGACTCGAGCCTCAATCAGCGTCCCATACCATCGTCGTGACGTCGAGTCGTACCTGGTGTTGGCGTGCGCGCTAAAAGAATTGACCCACCACAATGTTAGAGTCTCGATGTAGTCGATAATATGTCAAATGAGGGTAGCTAGGCTTCATGTTTATAGCCACTCATAATGGCCATAGCACGTACGAAATGCCATTTTAGGAACATCTTCCTCACTTATACGAACTTGATGGTAGCCCGTACAGAGATCAAGTTTCGTAAAATACCGAGCTCCTCGGAGACAGTCAATTAGATCGTCAGCCTGAGGCAATGGATATGAATTCTTGATCCTCTTCCGATCAACTTAAGTGATAAGGAGGTATACTTATTAGTGCAACACCAGGTACAATATCTATACGGTGGTCTATATTATGTTTAAGATTTCATCGAGTTGTTGTTGTTCAAAATATGATAATTGACCTGAAACAATATCGATATTATAAACGTGAATGTTCGGATCAAGTACACAATAAAATAAAGAAGAACAAGACAACTCGGATATTGATGAAGAGGAAACAATCGAAAGAGATTGTTTATATGCACATTGAATAAAATGAGTACAATCGTTCAGTGCAAAGGAAATGGAATGGCGAACCCAATCAATAGACAAAGAAGAGTTTTTATTATAAAACCAGGGATAACCCAGTATTACATCAATGGTACAAAGGTTCATTACATGGAAGTCTACTTCCTCCATATAAGTATCAATAGAAATTCCTAATGAATGAATCACCCCGTTGATGTATTGTACTCTTCCATCAGCCAAGTGCACCCTATAGGTGTGATCACTTACGGTGGGTTGGATTCCCCATATATGAACCAAACGATCATTCACAAAATTGTGCGAGCTTCCCGAATCAAATAAAAATTGTATGGGAGATCCATTGATATACTCGTTTGCACGTAGTAAATCATTGGGTCCCAATACATAGTGAGTGAGGGAAAGAACATTGACAATTACTTAAATGATGTGTATAGACCACAAGGACATCAAGAATCTAACCTTTATGGTCAACAACTTTTGTTTTGTTGTCGTGCTCTTTCCGTTGGAGCTTTCGACATTGCTCTTTTGTATGACCCTTCTTTTTGCAGAATACGCAAAAAGGATTTTGTCGCTTACAATCGTGATCGATGAATTCGTTGGGTGTCTTGTGTTTCCCAAAGAATTGTGACTACTTAGTCTCGGGCGCTTCGTTGGGTTTGTTATGGTCCTTCTTCGAAGTGCGTTGATAATGAATAACTATTTCAACGGCCTCTTCGAAGGATTTGGGATCCTTATCATGCACTATCCAGTGATAGTCCGAATTGGGGATGCCATTGACAAAACAAGCTATCAACCAATTGTCCCCTTCTAGACCCAACTTTTGGATTTGGGTTCTAGCATGGTGAACATACTAGAGAGGTTCGAGATGGAGGTTGTAGAAATTGGCCCTTGAAAATTGTGACAAATTTGTCCAGGTATTGGGCAATCTCCCGAAAGTGCAGACCCCACGCCACCAGGTGGCGGCCTTACCCCCTAGTTCTTGGGATAAAGCTCAAAATGAGACTCCCATCGGCCTAGCCACGTGCAGATTGTTTCTTCTGTTCTTTCCTTTTTTTCTCCTGTAAATGGCTTTACGACAAATGATGGTTCACCCTGACACTCATCGGGTCTATTAGTATCATGTTGTAAACTAATGACACGTGCCTCGAGAGCACTATGAGATTGCCAAAGTTCGGACATTTGATGTAACTTATTTTCCTTTGTTAATGAAAATTATTAAATTTCTTATTTCCGTTAATTGTTAAAAATATAAACACACGAATGTGATATCCTCTAGTCGGAGGCCCCGGGGTCTTGCCTCAAGTTCACGTATCCTCATCGTATTTTCACGACACCGGCTAGATGGGTCCTTATATCCTTCAACCGATCTCTATCGTTTAACCCGGAATCCGTTGTCTTCTTCTCCAACTCCCAATCGGCAATGCTCTTCTCTTCCATGAAGATTATATCTCGACTTCAGAAGACCTTCTTGTCGACCAAGTCCCACACTCGGTAGCCAAACTCATAATCTCCGTATCTAAGGAATATGCATGGTCAGGACTTCGGATCCAATTTTGCTCTCTATGAGAGTAGAGGAATACAAAATGGAGAACTCAGAGGCACCAACCTAGAGTTCTATGTCTTCGCCAACATGCGATTACAACAGAATGACTACCTTCTGTTCTCTCTCTCTCTCTGTACAAAGCTAACTAACTCACACTCTCTGATAACAACTGCACCAATAACCATTTTCCCTAGTTATATTTATAGTTATATAACTTACAGGCTATTTAGAAATGTGGCCTCAACGGCCCATAAGAAACATATTTACAAATTTGTCTCTATTCACGGTTCATACCAGATCTGGCCAAACTCCTTCCGGTTCCATCCGATCTATAGCTCCCTCCTCCTGATCTTCCGATCCGGCTCGACCGGTCCCCATCCGAAGGGACTGATATCTCAACAAGTTCTAGAACTAGAAGGTTCTAGAGGGTTCTAGAATATTCTCCAGAATACTCTAATGCATGTACTTTAGTTCATAGTATAAATACTTGTAACCTCCTTGGTCCCTTTCAAGGTATTCAACAACAGTCAGTCATTGACACATCAATCCAATAGTCTCATTTCACTCCATCTTGTCTCCTTGATCTTTCATCTCTTTCCTAGCGTGTCATTCCTAGCGTCTTAAGTTCCTTTTCTCGTTGCTCCCAACTTCCCGAGTTTCTAGCCTCGTCATTTCTAGTTCCAAGTTTGTGGCTCATCGCTCATAACCCCATCTGTGCTCCGTCTGAATCCATGGTTGGTGTGTTCGTGACAGTTAAGCTCCATTGTATCGATGCCAATTATGTCGCAATGCTGAGAATTTCTTATTGGAACTAAGTTGGAATGCCAAGACAAATATTGCCAGAATTGAGATCGATGAGGGGTCACATAATACAATGCACCCGAATCGAGAAGTCACATTGTGGACTCTTCGGTCGTATACAAAACTTCTTATTTGATCAAATTCTCGATGAAACAGGATGTGGGTTGTCGGACAAGATTTCGACTGAAGAGCCGACAAAATTGACCTCCTCATGCTGGCTTCCCTTGTGGGCACGACAATCAACCTTGATATGTCTAGGTTTCTTGCAATAGTTGTAGATTCTCATGTCTCTAGACTTGCCCTGACGTCTCGCATTATTCGGTTGTCGAGAAGAGCTTCTTTCTCGACTGTTTAGTCGGTCGACCAAACCTTGTACTACATAAGCATCGCTAGCCAATTTGTGTACAAACGACTTCCTCCGAGCATCTTCGGATAGAATTGAGCTTGTAATCTCAAAGTACTTTACGGCTTTAGCATGCATTACACATTGTGGTGACGAAAGTTTCCTCTGAAGGGGGTAGATTGCTCATGAGTAAGAGAGCTTTCAACTTGTCGTTGATCATCATCCCCTGAGCCATCATAACCATCGGAAGTAGTCATAGTCTACAACCCACTCAAGGCACCACCACCACACAAATGAAGATTCAATGGGAACGCACATGAGTCCTGTCCCTGAGAACATGTCACATAAGGAAAGGTTCCCCAGGGGGACATGAGAGGGCCCTGAAAGTTCCTTTGCTTGCTTGTAAATCCAACAAACAAAAAAGTTACTTCCAATAAAGAATGCTTGACAACAAGGAGACTCATAGGGCCTTTGGCCTGCCCTCTATTGGGGCTATAAAAGTTGGGAAAAACTATATAACCCTTCTTTCTTTTTACTTTCTTTTTCTAGTTGAAAAGGAATCTAACCTGGCTAGACCGAATAGTTGAATTGTTGGTTAAGAACATAGAGGTGGGACAAAAGCCCAATTAAACGTAAAGTGTTTTTTTCTTCTCCAAAATCAACAAAACTCCTTAACAAAGCATGGTTGGGCAAGCTAACTTCATATGCTCACCTCACAAAGTGTGGTTGTGAGGCTTTTGTGCACATTTGAAAAGAACACAATCAACTTGAGCCAAAGTCCTGTAAATGTATTTTCCTAGTATATGGTGATTGATAGAGTGATGATAGAAAGAAAAGATAAAGAAGATATATAAATCTAAAACTATAATGAATAATCACGATGGAAGGAAGAGAGAAAGAAGATACATAAATCCAAGTCTACAAAGATATATGGATAACAACACAACCACACTACATGAATAGGCAAGAAAAACACCACAAGAAGTAAACTCTACCCTCACCTCCTTATTCTTCTTCCTTTATATAAAAGTCTTCTCAACTAGATAACTTTCCCTTGCTTTCTTTTTTACACTTTTTTTAGAAGTTTTTCATCTCCTATTTTTAGCTATGACACAATGATCTTCTAATCATCATATCTCCCTCATCCCAGCTCCAAATTTAGAGCTTGAAAACGCTACGGATAGCTCTATTCATAAGCTTTCTAACCCATATTTGAACATGATATTTGGCGTCCAAACGAATGAGTTATGGTCGTTCGTTTCAGACAGTGTTTTGGTGGCCCATATTTTTCTTCTTTTCCTTTTCTCCATCTTTCTTGCTTTTAGTTTGACTTATCCTCCAAACCTTAGCTCGTGTTCTTGACCTCCGGATGTGAATGCTCCATACCTTATATTTTTATAGTGTCCAATACCTTGAATTCTAAAATCACTTTCACATTTAGCCCTCCCCCTTGCTTCTTGGTGAACCATTTATGGTGAACCCTAAGTTACCAATAAAACAAAAGATTCTCCTTCGCCTTATTCATGGCTATAGACAAAGAAGGAGAGAAAAAAAGAAACAAATTATGTGAGTAAAACCCCTGTTAATCAATAGGAAAAACCTCACACTCCTACACGCACACACACATTGACAATTGTCATCACCATCTTTCTCCTTGTCAACACAAAGAAAGAGGTTACAACAATTAGTATATCTTCATCAACTTTCCAAACACAAGTAGGTCCATGCGATACATAACTCTTGATAGAAGTAAGCATGTCAACATATGAATAAATCTTTTGAGCGAGCAAACCTTTTGCACAAACACCTTCAAAGCTTTGAGACTTGTCGGAGTTGTCACCTTTTGAATTACTTTGATCTTTGATTCCACGTGAATTCCTTCTTGGCACATGACATTCTCCACACTACCTTGTTTTGTATGTTTGAACATTTCATCTATAATCTCATCTTGAAAAGGAAGCAAAAATAGATCTCGTTTGGTTGAATCATTCAAGGGTTGGAAGTTGATGTCTTTCTCCTTTGGAACCACAACAATAGGTGAGACAAACTTCAAATCCTCCAACTTGATGTGGTGCTTGATGCCTTCTACTCTTATCTGTGAATAGTAATTTATGAATAACTTTGGAAACTTAAAAAGAAGAGAATTAAACCTTAGATGTTCTTCTTCTTGGACATCGTTTGAAATCATCTTCTTTTTCCCCTTTAGGGTGATAATACTTTTCTCTTCAATGACTTCTTCTTCCTCCTTCAACACCATGTGGAATGATTTGTTTTCCCTATCCCCTGAAGATTCATCAATTGTTATGCTTTTCTCTTCTTGCTTGCCATTGTCAATAGATGATCCCTTCTCCTTTATACATTTGATTAGTTTTGGTGGATCCTTTGATGATAATAAATTCATGATACTCCAATCATGCATTACAAGTAATTCTCTTGGCTCTGATCAAATTGTTGTTGAAGAGTTGATGCCCACATAACTTTGTTGCTACTCAATGCAAATCCAAAACACAAATCTTGCACGAACACCTTCATACACTGCAACTTGGCACTTACCAATGCTTCCTTACACGCATTGATCTCCAAAAGCCAATCTCCAGCTATCACTTCCAGGTTACCTTCTTCATCTTGCAACTCCCTTGTGGGTACTTCACCATCAACAACTTTTTCTGTCATATCTTCCATTTCATCTTGCACATATTCATCATCAACCACCATATCGCTTGTTGTATCAATAATGTCCTCAACATGATGTACATTGGCATCACCATCCATAGCATCGCTTCTCTCAACAATATCCTTGGATTCGTCTTTCACATCATCATTCTTTATATCACGGTTGTCCTCATGAACTATATGGGGGAACTCCACATTCATCACCTCTTCTTCTTTGTCTCTGGAATCACCTTCATAGACATCATTATAACTCCAAAAATTAGAATAATGATATGAGGGAACATGTTGAATCAGACATTGCAAGTATACTGGTTGTTGGCTCATGACCGATCCACAATTATTATAGCTTGGATTTATGGTATATGACGTCGATACTCCATATGCTTCACCAAATAACAACTTCTTCAATTGTCGATCATAACTTTGACATACTCGAAGCAAATCATGGAAAGACCTTGGGTACTTCATATGCACTTCATATTGAAAATATGGATCTAGCCCTGCTTTGAATCTTTGCATCTTGAAGTATACATCTTCAACGCCTCCAACAAGTCGAATCTAAGTGGACCATATATCCAAAAACATCTTCTCATACTCGAGGTAGCACATTGATGAAACCATACGCAATTGGAAAAGTTCTCTTCGTAGATCTGTCGCATCGCGAACTCCATATCTTGCCATTAGTTTGACGATGAATCGATAGATCCAACCATCAATGAGTGGACAACCGTTCTTCCCATTATACAAAAAGGATCGGCCCTCCCTGGAGCGCCAAAAATGATAGAGTGATGATAGAAAGAAAAGATAAAGAAGATATATAAATCTAAAACTACAAAGATCTATTGATAATGAATAATCATGATGGAAGGAAGAGAGAAAGAAAATACATAAATCCAAGTCTACAAAGATATATGGATAACAACACAACCACACTACATGAATAGGCAAGAAAAACACCACAAGAAGTAAACTCCGCCCTCACCACCTTATTCTTCTTCCTTTATATAAAGGTCTTCTCGACTACATAACTTTCCCTTGCTTTCTTTTTTACGTTTTTTTTAGAAGTTTTTCATCTCCTATTTTTAGCTATGACACAACGATCTTCTAATCATCATATCTCCCTCATCCAAGCTCCACATTTAGAGCTTTAAAAAGGTACAGATAGCTCTATTCATAAGCTTTCTAACCCATATTTGAACATGATATTTGGCGTACAAACGAATGAGTTATGATCGTTCGTTTCAGACTGTGTTTTGGTGGCCCACTTTTTTCTTCTTTCCTTTTCTCCATCTTTCTTGCTTTTAGTTTGACTTATCCTCCAAACCTTAGCTCGTGTTCTTGACCTCCGGATGTGAATGCTCCATACCCTATATTTTTGTAGTGTCCAATACCTTGAATTCTAAAATCACTTTCACAGTGATGATTGTGAAAAGAAAAAATTGTACATAACAATGACATTAACTTTTGAAAAAATCACATGCATAAACAATCTATAAAGACCAAGGAGGTTCATAGGATTGTATTCCGAGAATAAATACCTTTTGGTCATCAAAATGAGCCCACTATACAATAACAAATACATGTTATAAATGTATTTGCAAATGTAGAAAGTGATGTTGGAAATGATCAGCCAACCAAATGTGCAAGTAAAGTTAGAAAAACTAACTATTATTATTGATTTGGAAGGTTCAAAATAATCATTTGTAGGCTCAACAATCAACAAAAATGATCATTGGTTAGGAGATCGTCTAGAGTTGCTAGAAAGCATGGGAAATGACGTGGTTGGTTATGTCATGGTGACAAATTGTGGTGAACCGTCTTGCTTCAAAAAAGCAATGGTTAGTAGGTACATGGAAAACCCTTAAAGCAGTGGGAAGCGATGTCATGTAAATGCACGTGTATGTGTTACTTGAGTAGGACCGCAAAGGGATCTTGGATCAAGGAGGAGGAGAATGTAGAGGGGGGCTCGAACACTCGTGATGACTTGATCCAAGTGGTGACTCGAACGCAAGAGGCAACTTGAATACAAGAGGGGCGAAGATTCTGTGTGTGTGACTTCCTTTCTCTTGTCTCCTAGCTCTCTCTTCGACAAGGTACTTAGGAGTGATTAACACATGGGGTTGGGCTTAATACACTTTATCAATGCACAAGATTAAGACCAAAATGGCCTCATATTATGACGTAGACGCTAATTTATACAATAAATCCCCTTTATCAAGTAGGGGTTACAAAATAATTATAGTGATTAAATAAAATAGTGAGAAGTGATACAATGAATGATTACAAGAGAAATAACTACAATATAGGTTAGTTGCAAGGATTCAAGCTACATGGGCTTCAATGTGGCCTTGCCTACCATCACCGACTATGTCGCCTTAGTTGTTGAGGTAGTGTCCTTGTGCCACTTTAAGCCTCCTTCCTTGCTCGACGACCTATCTCTACCTTCCTTTCTCTTTCACATCACCTCTTCGAGTGAGATGAACCCAAACACTCTCAACCCCAAACCCTAAACCCTCAAGTAGGAAAAAAGAAGAAGAAGAAAAGGAAATAAACCTAAAGTCTCATGAAAATGATAAAGAAGACATAGATGATTTTTTTACATCCACTTTGGAAAGCCAAAGACATTTGTCATTACCTTTATGAGTGTAGACTATGTTGGTCATGCATATTTCAAAAAGTCTACTTCTGGGTATTCATTTACCTCACACGAGGAGCAACCTATTGGATCTCCACGATATAGAAGTGTGGTACATTCTCCACCATAGAGGTGGAGTGTAAAGAATCGGATATGATTATTGTGAAGCGGAAGAGATGTGAGTTATGTGTGTGTATGAGAGAGAGAGTGAGAGATTGTGAGAGAGACAAGGAGTAAGACACAGAGAATACGCAAGGTAAAAGTATATTAACAAAGGAGAAAGACTTGACACAATACATGGTGGGAGGAGGGTGCTTTATATAGTCACCCTCTCTCTTCATTAACTACAAGGCTCATGGAGCATGGGGAATGTGAAAGCTCATAAGTTATGTGTCATAGAATATGATTCTATGACTCATACTAAATGCTAGAATACAAAGAGGTGACTTAATGGTGACTCTTGACCGTTGGAGTGTCTATTCACTCTCAAGGTGAGTTCACACACTAGACCAAGTTGAGCTTGATTCTCAACACGTCCCCTCAAGCTCAAGTCGGGTCAGTTTCAGATGGTATCCGAAATCCGCTTCGACTCGTGTTCCGAAGTCCACGTTGACTCGTGTCGACTTGCTTTATGCGGAGTTGTGGAATCTGTGCTCCAGCTTGCGTTGTGCGTAGTTGCGAAGTCTATGCTTCGGTTTGCGTCTTTCTTCGCGGCTTTGCGCGGTAGATCGGCTCTTCGAAGCTTCGTTGCGTGGTTGCGTAATCCATGCGTTCTTGCGTAGTGTGCGCGGCTTGCGGAATCCACGCGTTATTGCGTAATGTGCGTGATTTGCGGTATCCACGCGTTATTGCGTAATGTCTTCAGTACTCCCCCTCAAGCTTGGCAGGTCAGGGATCGTCAATCCGAGATCGGTCATGAATTGCCACAGCTTGTCGGCTCCTAAGGCTTTAGTGAAGATGTCGGTCGTTTGAAGATTTGTGCTAATGTGTTGTAGGTCGACATCGCCAACTAGAATGCGCTCTCGGATGAAGTGATAGTGCACTTCGATGTGCTTTGTCCGTGCGTGGAACACCGGATTCCGAGCCAGATAGATATTGCTCATGTTCTCGCAGTAAAGGGAAGTCAGATCCTTGATGGGTATGCCCAGATCCTTCAAAATCCTCTTGAGCCATACAGCTTCACACGCAGCTACAGCTGTGCCCCTGTATTCCACCTCCGTACTCGAAAGAGCGACGGTAGGCTGCTTCTTACTACTCCAGGATATTGCTCCACTGCCGAGGGAGAAAACAAATCCGGAGGTTGATCTTCTATCGGCTTTGTAGCCGGCCCAATCGGCGTCAGTGTACCCCTCGAGTCGTATTGGCATCGCGGTCTTGTAGAGGATGTCGCAATCCATTGTGCCGCTCACTTATCGTAGAACTAGCTTAGCACAATCCAAGTGAGTATCATGCGGTGTTTGCATGAATTGTCTAAGGAGACCGACCGGATAACTAAGATCGGGTCGTGTGATCGTGAGGTAGATGAGACTCCCGATGAGTTGCTGATACTGAGTCGGCTCACACGCTTTGGTGCCGGAGTTCGCATCGAGGTTGAGATTGCAATCGAGTGGGGTTGCCGCGGATTGCACTCAACCATACCGAACTTGTATAACAAGTTGAGGATGTAGTGCCATTGAGAAATCATGATTCTGGCCGGAGTCCGAATTACCTCGATGTCGAGGAAGTAGTGGAGCTCCTTCATGTCCGTCATCTCGAACTTGTCGGAAAGGAGGGATTTGACTTTATTGATTTCGATGAGATGCTCACCTCCAATGACTAGGTCATCCACATATAAGATGATGACGATAGGACTTGCGGAATCGCTTCGTATGTAGAGGGAGTTGTCTGATTTTGACATACGGAAGCCGATTTGATGAAGATATTGCGTTATCTTCGAACGCCAAACACGCGGTGCTTGCTTGAGGCCGTAGAGTGGCTTCATGAGTCAGCATACAGCTTTCGGATGGGTGCTCGAGTTGAAGCCGGGTGCTTGTATCATGTACACCTCCTCTTCTAATTCGCCTTGTAGAAAGGCGTTCTTGACGTCCATTTGATGGAGGTGCCA
The DNA here is from genome assembly GCF_043228905.1 of Azolla caroliniana. NCBI lineage: Eukaryota > Viridiplantae > Streptophyta > Polypodiopsida > Salviniales > Salviniaceae > Azolla > Azolla caroliniana. The sequence goes on along the minus strand of NW_028230436.1, from coordinate 23,676,427 downwards.
CCCTTTCGCCATGGCAAGCGCAATTACGGTCCGCACCGTCGTCATCTTTGCCACCGGGGCAAAGGTCTCCTCGTAGTCAACTTCGTGAGTTTGGGCGTAACCTTTCACTATGAGTCGCGCTTTGTAGTGGTTGACAGAACCGTCGGCGTTGTACTTCACTTTGTAAATCCATCTGCATCCGATCGCCTTCTTATGTGGTGAGGTGGGAACGAGATCCCACGTCTCGTTCTTGCGTAGTGCCTGCATCACCTCGTTCATGGCTTCGATCCATCGCGAATCCTTGGTTGCTTCGAAAAATGTTTCCGGTTCGCGTATTGTCGCCACCTTCATCATAAAGGCATAGTGATATGCCATGTAGTCATTGTAGCCGAATCGGCTGACCGGATTCTTTTCACGGGTGGAGTGGCAGAGTTTTTCATTTGCAGAGATGAGGGTTTTCTTAGCTCCGATTGGTACCTCGAAACCGCCGAACTCATTGTCAAGTGAGTGAGTCGACTCATCGTCGTCAACGCGATCGTCTGCGTATTCCGCCATTTTCGCCTTGCCTTTGTCCATCTTCGGGCTAGGCCGTGATGTGCTTTGATCGCTCAAAGGCTCTTGTGGTCCGCTCAGTCGGGTCGTGATCGGACTTTCTTCGATCATGCACGTAGGGTGATCTTCATCCTCGATCTCTTGTTCGGCGGATTCCAGGTCGAGTGGAGTCGGAGGCGAAGTTGTCTTTGGTGCATACCAAGATGCGGACTCGTCAAAAACGACGTCTCGACTTACTCAAGATTTTCTAGTTGCGGGGTTGTAGCACTTGCACCCCTTTTGCTCCATTGAGTATCCTACGAGGATACATTTCTCCGACTTCGGGTCAAGCTTTTGACACTTCTCGTCGGGGATGTGCACGTACGCTATCACGCCGAATATCCGGGTGTGCGATAAGTCCGGCTTCTTTCCGAAGTATTTTTCATGCGGAGTGACCTCGTGCACGCCGGATGTTGTGCACCGGTTCATTCGGTAGACGACCGTATTGGCAGCTTCGGCCCAATATGACTTGGGCATATGCTTCTCGTTCATCATGACCCGCGCTACTTCGAGGATGTGCCGATTTTTGTGCTCGGCTACTTCGTTTTGTTGCGGAGTGTGTCGGCAAGTGAATTCTCGCCGAATTCCTTCCTTCCGGAGATACGCCATGAAATCGTCCGAGAAGTACTCATTGCCTCCATCCGATCGAAGTCATCGTACATGTCGGCATGTGGCTTTCTCGACTTCATTCTTGAAATTTTGGAAGTGTTTGAACACTTCGCTCTTTTCCCGCATCGAGTAGATCCAACTGTGCCTAGAGAAGTCGTCGATGAAGAGCACGTAATATCAACATCCGCCGAATATAGCCGTCTGCGCCTGTCCCCATACGTTGAAATGGACTATGTCGAGTAGACCTTTGCTCACGTTCCGCTCTTTCGGGAATGGGTGTTGGTGTTGCTTGCCGAATTGGCACGCTTCACATACACCGTCAATCTCCTTCTCTTTGAATGTTGGGAGTCCGATGACAACTCCTTTCGATTTCATTGCTTTGAGTTTGTTGAGATTGATGTGGCCGATTCGCTTGTGCCATAGCTCTATGTCAGAGTCGACTTTCATGCCCTTTGCGAACATGGCCGATTTCATCTCGTGTGAGTCGAGAATGAACATTTGGCCCTCTCTTCGTCCGCATGCAATGAGTTGGCCCTCTTTTTCGATGAAGCAACCGCCTTGATTAAATCGAACTTGCATCCCTTGCTCTACAATTTGGCCGACGGAGACCAAATTCTTCGTAATGGTCGGTACATGCAAGACATTTTTAATGTAATTTTTCTTACCTTCTTTTTCGAACGGAACATTGCCGATGTGCCGAATCGGGTGCGTAGTGTCGTCTCCGGTTTCGACATAGTCGGGTCGGTCCGGCTTTCGAAGTTCTAGGAACCATTCTTGATGTGATGTCATATGGTTCGAGGCACCGGAATCGACGAACCATACGTCTTCCGGATCGGAGGCATTAGTTGAGGTAGAGGCCGACATAGAGTTTGCTTTATGTTTCATCATGAACATTCCGCCACGGTCGGAGTTGTGTGCGTACATTCCGCCACGATCTTCGTAGTCAGAGTTGTGCCCGTACATTCCGCTATACTCTTCGTAGTTGGAATTGTGCGCGTAATTCGTGAGTTGTCGGCTTGTGGAAGCCGATTCACACATCTTCTTTTAGCACTCTTCTTCGTGGTGGTCGAGCTTTCCGCAATATCCACATTCGGTTGTGTTTTGACGGCTCGGGCCGGAGTGGAAGCTCCCCCTTCTTGTGAAGGTTCCTCGTTGGCTTCCGTTTTGCGGCCGAAATTGGGAGTTGTCGTAGGTCGGCCCTCGTCCGCCTTGTCCTTGGCCGAATCGACCTCTCGCTCGTCCGCGTCCTCTTCCTCCGTTCGAGTGCGTGTAGAGCATGTGGCCTTCCGACTCATTGCTCCTTGTACGCACGTGGTTTTCTTCGACCAATAGCATTGATTGGAGCTCGAAGAAGGAGGGAGATTTCTCCCATGCTAGAACGGCGGTTCGCATCGCGCCGAACCGTGGTGCGAGGCCGCCGAGGCATATTTGCACCATCTCATCATCATCATCGATATTTACGCTTATTGAGCCAAGCGAGTCGCAAAGCTCCTTGATCTTCAAGGTGTATGTCGTGATAGACATGTCCCGTTGTTGGATGTTGTTCAACTCTTGACGAAGTGGAAGCTTCCTTGCGGTCGTGTTGGCAGCAAAAATCTTTCATAGATTTTCCCACGCTTCCTTCAGCGTCTCGACTTCTCGAATGTAACCGAGCATGTGGTCGTGAACACATGTCGCCAAGCAATACATTACTCGGCTTGCGGCTTGCTCCCATGTCGCGTATTCGGGAGCCGCTTCGACGGGTCGGTCTTCGTGCGCTCCTTTGATGTAGCTCCAGTAGCCTTATCTGACAAGGTATTGGTGCATCTTGTACTCCCAAGATGCGAAGTTGTTTTGATCCAACTTCTCAGTAGGGAGAGTGCTCCCCGTTTGAGTATTCATTATGTCGATTCTTCTTCTTCTTCTTCTTCTTCTTCTTCTTCTTCTCTCTTCAAATGCGAGCTATGTAGCAAAGCTATGATAACGATGAGCCGGTTCTTGGTCGTCGGCGTGGAGCACAATACACAATCACGATGAGGCGAATGGGCTAGATCGACCTGCCAAATCGCTCTGATACCATGTAAAGAATTGGACATAATTCTTGTGAAGCAGAAGAGATGTGAGTTGTGTGTGTGTATGAGAGAGAGAGAGTGTGTGTGAGAGAGACAAGGAGTAAGACACAGAGAATACGCAAGGTAAAAGTATATTAACAAAGGAGAAAGACTTGACACAATACACGGTGGGAGGAGGGTGCTTTATATAGTCACCCTCTCTCTTCATTAACTACAAGGCTCATGGAGCATGGGGAATGTGAAAGCTCATAAGTTATGTGTCATAGAATATGATTCTATGACTCATACTAAATGCTAGAATACAAAGAGGTGACTTAATGGTGACTCTTGACCGTTGGAGTGTCTATTCACTCTTAAGGTGAGTTCACACACTAGACCAAGTTGAGCTTGATTCTCAACATGGAGTATGTGGTTGCTACTGAGCATGAAAGGAGGCATTATGGATTTAATTTCTCATGGTAGATCTTGCCATTTAGACGTTTTCATTGTTATAGTTAGAGTGTTATGATGCTAACATAGAATCCTATCTTTCATGCAAAGATGAAGCCATACAATTGAAGTATCACTTGATTAACGATGTACTTGACAAAAATAACATCGACCTTGTCAAAGTGCATATACATGATGATGTTGCAGATATTCTGACAAAGGGTCTTTCAAAATTGTGCTTTCCTCATTGCTGACAAATGATTGGAGTTGGATAGATATATGTGTTTCAACTTTGTAGATACTTAGACATACTTAGTTGATCATTTCTCCTCTCACGACATAAGGCCTTTTTGGTAGGAGATTATTGAGGATAAAGGGTCATCGTGCCTTTTATTTCTACACAAGTGTGAATGCACCCTTAACACGCTTTAACTTACACACACACACACCTAAGTTTACATTGAAAGAGTATGAAAATTCCACATGCGTTTTCCTATGATGTTTCTTCAAATCAAGACACAAATGCCATATATGCTCCTACTTCTTGAGAATGTATCACTTCCCATCAAGATCATGCCATGGGAAGGGCTATTGAGTACATGGTTAAGGTTATAATAGGAAAACCCTCACCCCACATTTCTAGAAATGCATGGGAAGGAAACAAAAAAGATTCAAAAGACAGAGAAAGTAGAGTTTTTGGGTTTTTTATTGCTTCATGATGCATCGGTATATTCTTTTGTGAATGGGGTGTTTTTTTTTAAATGACAATCTGTCACAACTTATGAAAATTATGGAGGTTCACATTTGCACCAAACTACAATTATTAAATTTGCCAACTTGTGCATATCTTGTTGTGAACAAGTGGAGAGATTTATAGAGTGTCACACTTTGATATAATGAGTTGCATTTGCCCACATTCGAGTTTCTTTCCCATGTGTTGTTTCCTACAATCACAATGTGCACTTTCATTTTGCAACATTTATTTGTAAAATGATTGAACATAAAGAGTCACTACACAATTCCATACCTGTTGCGTAAAAATGCTTTAGTTTTGGTCGTTTTGGTCATAGATTAATTAACCTCTAAGGACGATAAATAATTGTATGATTCATGTATGTAGTATACATCTATTTTTCTCTCCTCCTCACATGTGTAACACATAACATGCACATATCTACATCTCTATCTATTTACGATGCACAAGATCTAATTATCTAAATATTTTCATTAAGGCTATACTTGATTTTGGTTATAATTGACGACGACAATAGTGAGGAGGAACCAAAAAGTTCACAAGCCATGGATTTTTATTTTATTATGGAGGTATAAAATGAATAGCTTGATTTGAGCATTGGGTGTGTTCAATCAGCGAAGTAATGTAGGTGGGTGGCCTTCGATCAAATCGATGAATCCTCCAGGGGTCAAGCGTGGTGATCGGGGTCAGTGAGATGGATTCGATGGTGCGGTGTGGCCATATGTGTGAGGCATGTATCATGAGATGCTAGATGAAATTTGGGTGGTGTTCAACTTGAATCTTGTCAAACGGAGCTCAAACCAATTTATGAAGCTCAAGCCTGAACCAAGCCGAGCCTCCAAACCGTTTAGGCTTGAACCGAGCCGTTGCCGACTCCTAGGAGTCATATGCATAATGAGAAGATGATGAAATCTCTCTCTCTCTCTCAATAAATAAATAAATAAATAAATAAATATCTTTTATACACTAAGAAATTTTGTATGTGCTGGACTCTCTTACCTATCGTCAGTGAGTCATGGGCTTTCTCCGCAGTCACATATGTACATACATTATCCCAGTTCCTATCGCTAAATCCAGGAACCTGCGTCATCAATGATCATCTACATCCAGACAGTACAGACAGAGAGACCCCTCTTTTGTGCCTTTATTTGCAGATATGGAGTTACTGAATTCCGTTTCTGCCCAAAAGAATTAGGGTTTCTGATCGCTTTCACAGAGGGCGAATACCGCAAAAGGCATCAAATCAAACCCTCCACTTCTTGTATTAAGAAGATAAACGTTTGGGAAAAGTTATTTTTAATTTCATACGGACAGGAAAAGCAATGAAATCAAGCTACCTATTTCTTTTACAGAGAAGGTAAATGCAGCAAATCATTTTTTTTTACTAGTTTACTGAGGGAAAAGAATAAAATCTAGCCACCACTTCTCGTATAAAGAAGAGAAAGATATGCCATAAAGCATTTTGCTAGTATACTTAGAGAAATGCCATCAATTCAATTCTTTTCTTTTGCTAATATGCATAGAGGAAAGACATCAAATCAAATCTAACCCATTTCTTGTATAGAGAAGAGAAAGGCATAACAATCAAAGCTATCAATCATATCAATGTCTAAATTCTTCAAAGGCCTGAAAATCAGGAAAGATGAAGAAACGTCTCTACATAGCCAAGATACACCCTCAGGTGGAAGCAATAGGTCAACAAGAGAACATGGAACTAATACCTTTACAAGGAGCCCGCCACAGCTGACTAGATCTCCGATAATCCGAAGAAATTATCTGCAAAATGATATGTCAACAATAACCCTCGGTGGAGGAAGAGATGATGGTCAACCTAGACATGAAGATAGCGGAGATAGTTCTATTACTGGAAGAGGAAGAGAGGAGGGTCAGCGTAGATATATAGAACAAGAGAATCAGCTTATTGGTGGAAGTGAGAGATCTTATGCTCTTCCGACTTCTTTACAAGCTTGCCCTCTTCCATCCCCTGTTTCAGTTCGAAGACATAATCCTCCTTACGATGAGAAGGATGGATTCAGAAAATCTTTGACCCAGAGTGTTGGAAGTGGCCATGGATTCTTGTTGCCTTCTTTGCCTACAAGTCTACAACAATCGAGTGGTGTCCAGACAGAGTAAGTACATCATTTCACTCTTAAGAGTGTCGGTTGAGTAAATAATGATTTTAATCTTAACCCTAAGCAAGACTATTTATTAAATGTATATGTTAAGCGATCGATCTGTGCGCAATCTTTCCAAGAAGGCTGTCTAATATAAGTAGCTAACATAATTTAACTTGATTAATGTCATATGAAACCAATGGAGAGGTTAGAAACATAATTCTCTCTTCAAATTCAAGTAATTGCCATAATATGGAACATAATTAAGCCTCAAAATTCAATCATATGTTCAACCTATATGTTAGGCAACCAACACCGCTTGTTCAATCTACATAAAGCAACCGATCTACTCCAAATAATTAACATAATTTTAACATACACCTGGAGAGTGCTTTCCTGCCATATAGGAATATGAATGCTTATTTAATAGAAGAAGTATACTTGGAGCAGCCCCCTGGGTTTGAGGTTTTAGGTCAGCAAGGTGTGATTTATAGGCTGAAGAAATCCTAATCTGTCTTGAAAGAAGCTCCCATGGCTTGATATGAGAAGATTGTCTCTTTATTTCTTTTTCTTTCTTGGATTTTAGTGATGTTCAGCTGACAGAAATCCATGCTTTTCATGACTAATGTTCTTCCATTTTCGAAGATAGTACAAAGTAAAGTAGGCTGATTGGGCCCCTCATTTATCTTACCCACGAAACCTGATCTGCCTTACAATGTGAGTGTTCTCAGTTAATTTATAAATGCTCCATCCCAAGTTCATTGATAGTCAGCCATTCGTGTTCTCCAGTACTTAACAAGCACAAATGACTATGGTCTTTTATTCAGAGGATTCATTGAGTTAATTGGTTGCTTGGATGTTGATTGGGCAGGAGATGTTGACCCAAGACTGTCTACATCTGGCTGTTACTTTCTACTTGGCTCAAGTTTGATTCTGTTGACGTCCAAGAAACAAATTTCAGTTTCCACTTCATTCATAGAAGCTGAATAGTGTGCCTATTTGATACATGTGGTGAAAACTTATCCAACCTAGAATTCCACAGGCCACTTCTATTTGAGTTATCATTGATAGCCAAAGTGCTCGTGCAGTAGCACCCAATTCCTCCTTTCGAGGTAGAACTAAACACATTGAAGTTCAGTACCATTTTGCTCTTGACCTTGTCACTACTGAGAACATCGGATTGGATTATTATTCTACTCGAGAAAACATGTCTGAACACTTTACCAAACCACGTCCTAGGGACATATTAATCAACTCCTTACTCATCTCAATGTAGGAGCTTTGTGCTGGGTTGACCGGAGGTGTTGGACAGTGACAACCCCATAAGTAATCTCTCCCGTTGACACTTGTCAAGCATGGTTGACAAGATCAGAATCAAAATTCTTCTTGGAAGAGGAAAAGGTGCATACACACAATCCTACATGTACCTAGGAATAACATTCATAGGGCCTCGGTTCTCCTTATGGGAGGATACTTGTGCTCAACTTTCTTGTGGATATGCAACCCTTGATGTTCTTGGAACACAATGTGCACATTCTCAGTTCCAAGAGCATTGCTATTTGATACACTTTTCGTCTATGGTATCTTCTTGGGGTTTTCCATGGATCTGGACCCTCTTTGTGCATGTTAAGATCCATATTTTCATTTTCCATCCATTTAAACTCCATGATGTCTTAGGACAGCAGGTACAGGGTATGAAATGCAGAGGGCAGAGGGGACAATATAGATTCCAGGAATTCCTACTTGGCAGAAAACGCAGAGGATCAGACATTGCAGAAAATGCAGAGGACAGACATTGCAGAAAATGCAGACAAACATTGCCATTGTTCAACTCAGAGGATCAGACATTGCAGAAAACGCAGACAGATATGGCCATTGTTCAACGCAGAGGCGAGAGAGAGAGAGCAGAGGATCAGGAGAGAGAGAGAGAGCCAACATCTTCAGGAGAGTGGGTGATCGTGGGATTCATTGTTTCACTCTCATTGTGCTAGCCACTGCCTCTGACAAACCATTGGGAGACTGCACTTTTCCTGGTGCAGATTCATACAGTGCATAGATTTCCCATTGCATATCTGTAGGGACATCGAGGGCTTCTAGTCGTTGCATAATCTGAGCACACAGCACAGTTTCAAAGGCTTTTTGAAAATTCACAAAGCAGCAATAAATCTGCATATGTGTTTCCAGTTCCAGAAAGTAGGGAACTGGAAACACATGCGTTGCTGGATTCTGGAATCACCAAAGGACATATCTGCATTGGGATTGTCCACTAGCATACACTGTCCAATAATTTATATGTCAGTACAATCTCATCCTACTTTACAGAATTTTTCACTGAAGTTCTTTTGGCATGGTTGTGGATTTTCAGCCATTGGCTATCTTTTTATGTTCTTTTTGATTGGCCAGATATTTGACTGTATGCTATATGGCAACTATATTCAGCTAGTAAGATATCGAAGAGCCTCTGTGTGTTTTTGATCATAAACTTCTTTTAGTTAAGGTTACCTTGTCCCTAGAATGTAATTATTTTCGTGAACTTTGCCTGATTTCAGTCTCCTACGTATTACTAATAAAAAGTGTGCTATATATGTTATCAGTGATCATGCATAAATACATTTTCACATTTAAACAAAGTTTGACATCTGAGATATCCTCTTGGGCATTTGCCCTTGATGTAATTGGAGTGACACAATGAAGATATGAAGTTGGTCATTTAGTGATAATGTTCAGATGCCAAGCAACCATATGGTGAACATTATAAAAAATACAGGCAGATGTGTGACTGGCTGTGTTTGCATTTGTAAAGAAATTGATCATTTCCATAAATGAACATTTAGTGATAATGTTCAGATGCCAAGCAACCATATGGTGAACATTATAAAAAATACAGGCAGATGTGTGACTGGCTGTGTTTGCATTTGTAAAGAAATTGATCATTTCCATAAATGCACATCTAAGTTGTTTTAAGGTTGTGTTAATTTGTAGTGCATTTTTCATTTGTGTGGATCATACATTGTATATTGTTTGCGCTGATATGGTCTGCTTTTTTTTTCAATGGATAAACATAGTCAATCTGATGGAAGTGTTGATGAAATGAGGCATGGGAGAAGCCTTGATATTCCTGCTAAAGTGCCATTTGTAAATGGCAGAGACGATGATGGAGACATTCGAAGTCGTAGGCATAGTCATGATAATAGGCCTGCCTATGAGTATCGAAGTGCATCCAATAGCAGATTACAAAGTCCAGAGCCAAGTCCAAGGCATAACACATCGAGAAACGAACATTTCTATTCAGAATTCAGATCTGATTTTCAGATCTCATCTGAATCACCTCATAGTGGGGGTTCTACATCATCTATGATACCTGCAGCATATCCTTTGCCCCAACCTCCTCTTTCACCTCGTATTTCTCTTTCAAACACTATTTCAGCCCCTGCAATCTCAGCATGGAGTCCTCTTCCTGCAATCAATGTATCGTTAAGCCCTTCTCTCTCACCACGTATTTCTGTTTCAAATACTGTTACAGCACCCCCTGCACCATCACCACGGAGTCCTCTAACAAGCAATGTATCATTAACCCCTCTCTCACCTCGTAAAATTAATTTATCTGCAACACCTCCTCTCTCACCACGAGGAACTATACCTCAAAGTCCAAGGAAGGTAGATTTGGACGTGACATATGGGAAATGGGTGAAAGGAAGCTTAATTGGAAGTGGGGCGTTTGGTAGAGTTTACAAAGGAATACACAGGTACTATTGTGGTTATGATATTTACTATATAAGTAATATGTGTAAATATTGAATGCTTTTTACTTTGTTTTCCTATAGCAAAACAGGAGAATTTTGTGCCATAAAAGAGGTGGAATTTGTCCGAGATGATCCCAAATCAAAAGACTCTGCCAAGCAACTCGCCCAGGTGTATTTCTTTTATTTATTATACCAGGCTGCAGCATTCTATTTTCCGACTGTTCGCACTAACTTTTAGTAATCATGGATTAGCTTCTCTATGAAATGGGCGCCCCTTTTTGCTATTTTTTTTTCATTCTTTCATCTACTCTTTGTATTAGATATCATGAATTCCAGTTGATTGCATATTTCTCTATAAATTGACAAGCACACGGTGATGTGTAGTATATGAACTTGGAAACTATTCCAATGTGGTGAAAATTTAATTGCCCATTTTTCTTATGTATTATTTGATATATGGCTTAGCATGCCAAAATCACATTTGTAATGTAAATGTAATATAAATGCTTAAAAATGTGGCATCTTTGTTCTGCAGGAAATAGCATTTTTGAGCTCATTTTCTCATCCAAACATAGTGCAATATAAAGGAAGTGAGCTGGTAATTTAGTTCTGTGTTTACTTTCAAGGAGTTCGATAGAAATTGTTTAATCATCCTAAGATGAGCACAAACCTAGTTTAACTGGGATGCAGGTGGGTGATAGCTTATACATTTACTTGGAGCTCATTTCGGGAGGATCACTATACAAATTATTAAGTGAGTTTAAGAAGCTTGAGGAGCCAGTAATTAAGCGCTACACAAGACAAATTCTTCTAGGTCTACAATTTTTGCATAGCAGGAAAACTGTACATAGGTATTCTTCCTTCTGATTAATGCTTATAATTACATTCTTATAGGGTAGACATAGTTATGGAATGGTTGGATCTTTGCAGTATAAGATTATGATGTGCTGCCATATATGGGCAATCCCGGCTCACATATTGTAGCACATCATTATCTTACGAGGTAGTGACATGCTATAGTCTCCTGCTCTTATAAGGTAGCGATGAGTTCCATCCTCCAGCAGTATAACATAAGGCACCCTAATATTACTGAGGTTGGCTGCAATCTGCCGGTACCCACATCTCTTACTAGCCCCCAACCACGCTTTTGTTATATTTCACGCTCTTACGAGTTAGTGATGGGTGCCACGCTGCAGCAGCATAACATTAGGTGCCCCAATAGTACTGAGATTGGCCGCAATCTGCTGGTACCCCAGGCTGTGTTACAGCCACTTGAAAAGAAACTGTAGTAATGTCGTATAAGAAACCTACAGCAATGAATGGGATCCCTGGAAGGCTGGGAGAAGGAATGCCTCTAGTAGCTTTCCTCCCACTCAAGGTCGCTCCTTCTTTGGGGTTTAGTGATGCCATCGTGGGATACATCTTGCCTTCAGTTATCCAACCATTCATCGGGACCCTATCCTGGTACAACCTATTTGTTTTCCAATGACATTGTGTGCAATTGCAGGAGCAATATATGCAGAATTAGCCCTGGTTATTATATTTCCTTTGCCGTCCCTGCACGTTTCTTAAAGCTGCCCCATGAGAAACAAGTCTCTCCTATTGGGTTGGCTGAAGTCATGATAATTACTTTGAACTCTTAATGATGCACACGAATCTCAGAATTCTCTTTCAATTACAGAAGTGCTTTGACAAGAAAGTTGTGGCCATTGAGAAATGGAATTAAATAGAGTTTCTTTATATTTTGACTAGGTAATTAGGGGAGGGAGATAATTATACTGAGTTTCTCCAAAAAATTGTACATAATGTGCCCTCACAATGCGGTCTATGCTAAGTGAGTGACATGTTTTTCTCACCATATATGTAGCTATTTTGGGTCAGTGGTTCAAATTCACTTTCACTGAATTATCAGGTTCAAGTCTAGATAATGGGTTAGATGCAACAAAAACACGAAACCTCGTTGAGCTAGAGCCAGAAATCTCTCTATCAGTGTGATCTTATCGCCAACCCTGACCAAATGGTGTGGACGAGCTGCTCTGGATGAATGGCTTGGGAATAGCGCCAAACCAAATTATCTATGGAAATTTGCTTCAGTTGAAGTATCATGAAAGGTCCCTCAGGCGGAAGCAGCTTAATGGGAATGAAAATGATCCTCTTAATGGGAATGAATGGGTAAGAGATAAAGCTAGAAGTTTGGCTGTCTAGTTCCTTAGCCTTCACTGAGACCATTATGCTCAGATGGATACAAAGGCTTATGGTTCCTGGCAAACTTTACACCCAAGGCCAAACCTCTCCTCAGATGTAGGAGCTCCTAGAAGTCACTTTAGGGATCACAAGGTTCCCACTACAAGAAATGGCAATTAAGCAATAGTACTGCATGAATACACAAGGACATGCACACATGCACATATGAACTTGTATCTAGATGTTTTCTGGGTCATGTTTCACCATTTCTTCTGGAATTCCATCCTGGCCATTGACTGCACACATGCACACACATGCAAGTAGTAATGAAATTTGTATATTTGGGGTCATGTCTTCCTCGTTTCTTCTGAGTGTTAAAATTTCATTTCAGCCACTATCCAGCAGGTTCTGTTTCAAAGTTTCAGCATTTTCTTCTTGCATCTATCCATTATATTATCTTCTTTAACATCATACATCAAACTGTAGAGGTCTCTATGATATATGGCTGCTCTTAGAATGTGAGCAAAATATGATTTGGTAGATTTTTGATATATGAATGTGGATACTGATGAAGAAAGAAAGAAAGAAAGAAAGAAAGAAATATTAATGTCTTTTAAGAGGCCAAAATGGCCTATAAGACCAAACAAGAGATTACATCTAAAGTGTTGTCTTGTCTTTGAGAACAACAAATAAAAATAAAAAAGCAAGTAATACTCCGTAAATATAAAAGTATATAAGATAAAAAGAGAGATGCGGGAATCTGGTTCTCGGCACATGTTAGATTCTCAAGTTAGATATATTGTATCTTTTGTCTTCGAATGATCTCTAGCATAGGTCGATCCAGAATGGAAACGTCTACGAAGCGAGGGAAGCACTTGTGATGGTGGGAGATAATTGTGGAAGAGAGATAAAGAAAAGATAGAGAGGAGAAAAGAAAGAAAGAAAGATATATTAACGTCTATTAAGAGGCCAAAATGGCCTATAAGACCAAACAAGAGATTACATCTTAAGTGTTGTCTTGTCTTTGAGAACAACAAATCAACAAATCAAAATATTATAACATTATGGGACATTACAAGCTTCTTAGACTCCAACTAAAAACTCAACTATATAGAACATTTTTTCTTTCTATGACTTTACACCAAAAAAGACTTCCCTTCTTCCCTCCTTCTACCAAGACTCTTCTCACTTCTTGTAGACTTTCTATTCTTCCTCCTTCCCCCCAATTACTAAGAATACCCTCCTATTTACCTCCTATTTATAGGTTTTTGGTTACATTATTCTTGTTTTTTTCTTTTCTTTTCTTTTAAATATCCTTGAGCCATGTGTGAAGGTTTAATACTAGATGGACCTAGCATACCATTGTGCCAATCCTCAAGAATGGAGACCCCATGATGCCAAGCAACTATAGGACAATCATGATTGGCCATTACTTGGCTAAACTATATGGCTCCATTCTAGAATCAGAAACGAGTACATGGGCAGAGTGGAATGGCTGCTGTTCAGTTGGACATGCAGGCTTTCGGAAGGGGTTCACAACTTTGGATCACATATTGACCCTCCGGGCCCTTATTGAGGAGGGTAGAGCCCATAATAAGAGGATTTATTGCTGCTTTGTGGATTTCCGAAAAGCGTTTGACACTGTGTCATGTGCATGGCTTATGCAGCGGCTAGAAGCCCTTGGCGTTCCTACAAATATGCAATGGGGAATCTATGCACTCTATGAATCCGTGTCAGGAAAAGTTCGGTCTTCCAAGGGTTTGTCAAAGGCAGTGGCTAGCACAATCTGAGTAAGGCAAGGATACCCATTTTCACCCACTCTCTTCGGTCTCTATATAGATGAGGTATCACATTACATAGCGAGATTTGGGGGTTCGGAAGCACGTCTCCCAGGTACAACTATACAAATATTACTATATGTTGATGATATTGTCCTGATTTCTGACTCTCCGGAGGGACTACAAAGACATCTAAATGCTTTAAAAACTTTTTTGTACGGACAAAGGTTTGTCAATCAACATGGATAAAACTAAAGTGATGGTGTTTAACACCACTCAAGCATGGGTAACAAGATCAGAACCGGAATTCTTCTTGGGAGAGGAAAAGTCGGAATACACATGCTCCTACACATACCTAGGAGTAACATTTACAGGGCCTAGGTTCTCCTTATAGGAGGCTGCTTGTGCTTGACTTTCTCGTGGGTATACAGCCCTTGGGGCTCTCGAGAGACAATGTGCACATTTACAGTTCCAAGAGCCACGAACTAAGCTGTGGTTATTTGATACACTTATCACACCAACTCTTCTCTATGGAGTAGAATCATGGGGATCGAGTCTTTACAAGGCAAATTAATGGAAAGATTTAGAGAAACCTTTAGTGTCAATGATTGCCGCATGATAAGGAGCAAAGCTTCGGTGCCCCACGATATAATCCGGGCAGAGATAAGAGCAGCACCTATAATCACCGAGGCATTGTTCCAATCGGTGACATTTATCCAACGTCTCTGGGAGCTCCCTAAACGAAGGTACCCAAGGTTGGCACTTATGTCATCAAGACAACTGGCTGAAAATGGATACATTCATTGTTGGTATGCTGAAATGCAGCAATGGTTCGAGTCACATGGCATGAGTATAAATGCACTACCCCCGTTCCAATATAGCTTGGACTGTCCCCATCTAAATATGATCAAAGTGGAAAAGAATAGAGTGATTCGAACTGATATTATTAACTTGGAAAACAAGATAACATGGATCAGCCCCAAAATACCACTTGGTACAAAGATGGCCCACTATAAGACACACTTCTTACACACGTTGGATGATGGATTCATCATCATGCCACCTTATATGGACATAAATCTATCCTATCGTTCCGTAGTGTGATGGGGTAGCTACAAACTTCATCACATCAGTTACAGATTGAGGTAGGCAAATAACACAACTACTTCTAGACGAGAGAATTTGACAATTGTGTCATCATGTCATGGATGAACAATTGGGGGTAAAGAGATGGGGAAGTTGATGATATAGGGAGATCGAGAAGTTGATGACAATGAGTAAAAATATCTATTCCATGACTGGTGTTGATCTCCTTGATGTTAACAAGGGAGATCAACCCTTTTTATACATGTAGTGATGCATGATAAGCATGCTCATGCCAAGTCTTACATACTAGAATATCAAGCATACTAATTCTTGCATGCCAAGTCTTACATACTCAGTCTTACATATTGGGTCTTACATACTGAGTCTTACATACTAGGTCTTACATACCGCTCTTTATACAAAGGTTTGAAGTCTAAAGTTTGTCTAGGAGAAATATATATACAAGGGCCTCAGGTTCACATTCAAGTCGATGTTCATGACACATCAAGGAGTGGAATTCGAAGAACACTATGTTTGTCATTGTAGTGTCTTTTATGAAATCAGAGGGAGATACCATTACCTCTTTAAACAAGGCTTTGGAACACTATGCAAGGTAATGGAATATGAGGACCAACGGTCCCTAGGACTTTTCTTGCTAGAGCTGAAGAGACATCTGGAAAAGTTGTTGTAGAATACAGGCACACAAGCTCATCCACAAAGAACAATCACAACTTTCTTTAGCCCCATCACTCCTACTAATGCTACAAGTCCATCAAGGGATACACAAATGGGCTCTCTACTAGGACATAACAAAGGGGTTACAATTGATCGGGCAATAGCAATTTGCCGTGCACGTAGGCCCGGCTCCATGGATCACGACCTCGACACCCTTGTCATCGACAGATAAATGCCATTATTTCCCGCCATCGCAGGTGCCTCCCTTGGTTTGGAGATATCTCCATTCTGAATCGACCTATGCTAGAGATCTTTGGAAGACAAAAGCTACAATATATCTAACTTGGAAATCTCACATGTGCTGAAAACTAGTTTCCCTCGTCTCTTTTTATCTTATATACTTTTATATTTACGGAGTATGATTTACTTATTTTTTTGATATGTTGTTCTCAAAGACGAGACAACACTTAAGATGTAATCTCTTGTTTGGTCTTATAGGCCATTTTGGCCCTTAAAAGACGTTAATATATCTTTCTTGAGTTCATGTGGGGCGTTTTTTTTTATATCACTATTTCTCCTCTGTCATCCCAAATTTGTCATACAAGACTTTTTTGGAAAGCTCTTGTTGTCAGCTTTTTTATGAATCTTTTTTTTTCAAATTTGGATATAGATGAAAAAGTTATGAAGTTTTTTCTCTACCTAAATCTTCATATCCACGCCGTGCTTTTTTCTTTTTTCTTTGCTTTTTCTACTTTTGAAAAATGCCTCTAACTTTATATCCCTTCAAGTTCCTTCCTCCGTTAATACTTGATCCTTTCATATTGCTCTTTTTTGTTAGACATCTTAGCAACTAACATATTTGCAACAGTCTTTCCTTATGAACAAAAACTGACTTCACAGATACCAATGGGTGGATTATACACGTCTTCTTGGAGCTCCTTGATGCACTGTCCTCAAATTTTTTTTACACATTTTTTGCATTGCTTTTGGAGCTTTGGTCATCTCAACCCAGGCTCACATTTTCGCTCGCCATGGTGATAGATTCTTCTTCTTTTCGTCAAAATTAGACTTGCACCTACTGTTGCAGCCTTACTTCCGTGTGGCTTTTCTTCACTAGACACACACCTACTATTGCAACCTTATTTGGCCTCATTTAGGTCGTGCTGCTGCCCACTCTGAATGGGTTGAAAGTTATACATCGAATAGCACATAAAACTACTGAAAATAAACTCTAAAGTGGTTATCATGCTGTGGTAGGCATATCAAAGAATGCATCAACCATTATGGATGGGAAAGTAGGTTATATTAGTCCGAGGTGGGAAAGTAGGATAGAAAATTCTCAAGATGGCACATAGCCAGACACAATGAATGGGATCTGATCCGGATTATCATCATTGTGATGAGATATTCACCATGCTTGTTATGCTTCTCTCTTCTGCATGCGTTGGTGTCCAGAAAATGATTGAAAATCTTTAAATTAGCATTGTAAGTAGGTTTGCTTGGTTATTCCTTGTTTAAACTTATTGCAAAGGTTTGTTTCTTTTGAAATGTCAATTTCCAGGGACATCAAGTGTGCTAACATCCTTGTGGATCAGGATGGAACAGTGAAGTTGACAGATTTTGGGTTGGCTAAATACGTGAGTTCAAATTATATGTTCCAAAACACCCAAACTGTGTAGATGATATAGAGACTTTATGCTATTATTATTTGTTTGTTTTTTTAATTACTAATCAAATTGTTTAGAGCTATTGTTTATAGCATTTTTGATGCATTTACTTACAGTCACAAGGCCTTTGAATGCAGCATGTATAATCTTTGGTAGCAAGGGGGATATAGTTGTATTGATTGTTTTTGCTTAGTGTTAAGCAATGTGATAGAAATCCACTGATTGTTTACACCCTTTAGTAATAAAGTCTCATGTGACACTCATAAACCTTTATATAGATGAGGTATGTAAGTAGGGAGTTCAGGGACATGCTTGTGAGGATAGCGATACTGACATGCTAATGACATGTGGACGCTTTAAAGTAATTTTTTGTACACAAAGATTTGTTGGTGAACATTGATAACTTAAAGTGGTGGTGTTTGACACTACTCAAGTATCATCAACAAGATTAGAATCAGACTTCTAGGGCGAGGAGGTGGCATAAACACATTGTCATCACCAGGCCCTCTTATATGGACATACATCTATCCTATATGTTGCATAGTGTGATAAAGCAGCTGCAAACTTCTTCACATTAGTTAGAGATTGAGGTAGGAAGATATGCATAAATACGTCTAGAAGAAAGATTTGCCAATTGTGTCATAAATGAAGTGGAACCTGAAGAAAACTATGTTATTGTTCTGTTTTTCATGAAATAAGAGGGAAATGCCATTACCTCTTTTAAGCAAGGCTTTGGCCCACTATGCAAGGCAATGGAATATGAATACCAACAGTGCTTGTGGCTTTTCTTGCTAGAACTTAAGACACAAGGAGAGTTTTGTTCAAGCACAAAAATCCAATCACTCATGTTAATAAACAAAGAACCATCACAACTTTCTTTAGCCCATCACTCCTACTCATGCTACACAAATGGGGCTCCGACCAGGACCTTGCAAAGGGGTTACAATAGATCGGGCAATAACAATTTGCCATGCACGTAGGCCTCACCCTAGTGGACCACGATATCATCACTTTTGTCATCAATAGATAAAGGCCATTATCTCCTGCCATAGTAGGTGCTTCCCTTGCTTTGGACATCTCTCCATTCTGGATTGATCTATCCTAGAGATCTTTTGAAGACAAAAAAAATCACCATATATCTGATTTGAGCATCTTACATGTGTAGATGAGGAGATTCTTTAGTTCTTATTCTATTTCTATTTTGGTTTGCTGTTCTCAAAGATGAGACAACATTTTAAGGTGTAATATCTTATTTAACCTTTTAAAAGACATTAATATATCGTTCGTTCTTCTTTCTTTCTGTATTAGACTAGCAGTTTCAATTGGAGGTTGGAATAAAGGTTCAGTGCAACTACATAAGCTTTTGCATGATTTCAGAGTTTGGAAGGAAAGGGAACATGTGTTTTAAACTATTTTTCTGGAAAGCCAGGGAGGAGTTCATTGCTAGAAGATCGTGGATTCATGTCATTCCATGCATTAGTGTAGGAACACATAAGTCATATAGTAAACACATTGGGAGGAAATTCCCACTTTTGATCAAGCTCCAAGTTCCATCAATTACAATATCCACAGGGAGGGTTCCATTTATGGTTTCCTCGAGTTTTACAATAAATGTTCAGTGCATGTTCTTAACTGAATAGGAAGATACACGCATGCAAAAAAATTGAGACTGAGTAGAAATATATACTCATGATGTATGACAATAGGTTTCTCATTATTAATGACTATATTTTCATTTTATCGGCAGATTAAAGAACAAGGAATTCCATTCTCTATGAAAGGAAGCCCATTATGGATGGCTCCAGAGGTAATTGTTCTGCTAAAGTACTCTCTTTGATATTTCTATATGCTTGGTTATGATGAAGGGATTGGTTTGGTTATTCTTTCACCATGAGAACTTAATACTTCTACGCCATTTTCGATATTTCGTTCAGTCTTAAAGATGCTTACTCTGACTTTGATAAAAAGATTATGAAGCCGTTTGAGTCTTTCTATATTTCAGGTTCAACATAATGTGAATTCAGAAAAAGGATGTTTTCAATTTGAGGACATGTATTAAAAGCATCCGCAGTGCATATTGAAGTTTGAACTTTGGATAGAAATCAAAATGCAGATGAAAATCAATCCCATTAGGAGAAAAGAGAACTGATTCTCACCAATGTTTGGCTGGGAAATTAGGAAACGGTATGCTAAACTATTAATATAAGAATTTTAGAAATCCTTCAACTTCCAAGTTATAATCAGAGAAATCATGCTGAGAATGAATGGATAGAAGAAGAAAAACATGGCTCTTAATAGGAAGGATAGAAGTGTCAAAAGTATTTTGCTACCATGCAATTTAATAGGGTTCTGAATTGCTCGATGCGGCTGTTTCATTAGCTGATTTTGAAATACAGTTTTTAACCTCCACTATTGGATGAATTGTTTTCTATAAAATTGGCCATTAAAAAGAATTGTGATTTGTGGAGCTAGTTCTAGCCATTTTAAAATAAAATGTTTGGTCTTTCAATCTAATTCATTGGTCTTTGTGTGCATTAGTACTTGCCAAATGATATATGAGTGTGTTTCACACCTTTTCATTGTGGACATATAACTCTCAATGTTGAATTCCATGGATTTATTTGCAGGTAATAATGCAGAGAAATACTGGCTATGAGTATGCTGTAGACATTTGGAGCCTTGGGTGCACAGTTATTGAAATGGCTACAGGGAAACCCCCGTGGTGTGAATTTGAACCAGTGAGTGTGTATACCTTAACAAAATTGTCTTCTTTTTAAAAAAATTACATGAAATGTATTTGAATAAGTGCTATGATGTGAAAAAAACCTCTATAAGTACTGCTGTGTAGAAGGAGCCAGAGGAATATTCCCAGAGTCACATTGGTGATATGATATATAAAACTCCACTATAAGTGGTAGGCGTAGAAGGAACCAGAGGGATGTATATTCTTATTGTTGAGAATCGAACTCAACTTCCCATAGAAATAGGTTCACACTAGCCCATGGACATACCAGGCTAGTTTTGTAAATAGCAGAAAGGGCACTTGCCCTAGCTTAGTTGGTATATAAACCAACTCATTGTAACTTAGTTATTGTTGGAAGTCTTATGTAATATACAGTTTGATTATCTCTGTCTTGAGCTCTCACTCACTCACTCTCTCTCTCTCTGTTGCTACATGTTGAGAATCAATCTCAACTTGTGTGAACATGTGCTTATGAAGATGTGTGAAAAAGTGTGTGAGCACACTTTATTGTAATCCGTATAGTTGTTGAGTGTTAGTGTGGTCAAAGAATATTAGATATTCTTATGACAAAATTGTACTCAAGTGAATATCTTGGTTAGATTCCACCAACACATTTAATAGGGCAGTCCCTTGAGGACTTGTATATAAAACTCCCTTTGGCCATTTAGTTTAAGTTGATGATCTTTAGTTAATTAATATAGCTCTCTTAAGTGCATAAGCTGTCATCCCCCTATTGTGTGTTTTCTTACTATTTAATGGTTATTCTCTTTGAGTTCTTCTCTTGCTTATACATTCACTCCCTCACACACACACACTACGCTTCTGAATACTAAACTCTACTAGAGCTAGATTCTTTACATTACACACATAAGTTGCTAAAGAACTTCATTCAGCCCTCAGAAATATCCCTCATTGGGTGTGATAAGAGTGCCATACAATGGCATACGACTTTTATAATCAGCAAAAATAATTTTAATCTTTCAAAGATAGTGGAGTCGTGGGTGAATGTATAAGCAAGAGAAGAACTCAGAGAGAAGAACTCAGAGAGTTATCATGAGTCTACATCAGGCCTGATAACAAGTGTTTCCCAACCTGATGATGTCTGGTTCGTGGACTCAAATGCCTCAAATCACATGACAAGTCATCAAGAATGGTTCATGAATTTGTGGGAAACCGAGAGACCCGGCGTGGTGGAGACCAGTGATGACTCCACACACATGATTGAGCACATCGGAGATGTGGCCCTTAACAATCACGACAACAAGGGCTACATGAAGGATGTACTGCATGTCCCAAAAATCACAAAGAATTTGGTCTCGGTTGGCCAACATGTCGAGCAAGGAATGCAAGTACGATTCAACCAGGAAGGTTGCTTCATCGAGGATAAGGGCCAACTTATCGCTCATGCAAGAAGAGAAGGTCGCATGTTTATTCATGATGCGACCGAGGTGAACATAGCAATGTATGCAAAGGGACTCAAGGTTGAGTCTGATATTGAGTTGTGGCACAAAAGGGTTGGCCATGTAAACCTCGGTAAACTCCGATCAATGCAAACAAAAGGCGCTGTGCATGGTTTGCCACAATTTACTTTGAAACATCCTGATAATGTATGTGAGGCGTGCCAACTAGGCAAGCAACATAGGCATCCATTCCTAAGCGAAAGAAATGTGAGTAAAGGCTTGTTGGACGTCATCCACTCAGATGTATGGGGCCCAGCTCAAACAACGACAATCGGTGGGTGTAGGTACTTCGTTACCTTCATTGACGACTATTCGCGGCATACTTGGATATGCCTGATGAAGTCGAAAAGTGAGGTCTTCTCCCACTTTCTCAAGTTAAAGAATCGTGTGGAAAATGAGACGGATCGCAAGATTCGATGCTTACGGTCTGATGGTGGCCAAGAATACTTCTCAACCGAGTTCAAAGCCTTTCTAGAAGAGAAGGGGATTCGCCGGGAATTCTCTTGCTGGTACACACCACAGCAAAACGGTGTTGCTGAGCGGTAGAATCGCACAATTCTTGAGATGGCCCGCACCATGCTGCATGAGAAGAACATGCCCAAGATCTATTGGGCAAAGGCAGCAGTTACGGCTGTGTATCTCATCAATAGGTGCACGATCGAGGGTGTCCATGACATCACCCCTCACGAGAAGTATTTTGGGACAAAGCCAAACCTTTCGCACTTGAAGGTTTTTGGCAGCATTGCATTTGTGCATGTCCCCGATGAGAAGCTGAGAAAGCTTGACCCAAAATCGGAGAAGATGATCCTCGTTAGTTACTCACTTGAGCAAAAGGGTTAGAAGTGTTTTAACCCCATCACTCGACAGTCACGAGTAAGCTGAGATGTGGTATTTGATGAGGTAACATCATGGTATGGCCCAACATCAGTGACCCCCACCGTGCTCGAAACAAGCAGATCTGGAGCAGATTCTCAGAGTGAAGAAGAAGAGATGCTAACGACCATTATGGGTGGAGAACCAACAGAGAGTTTGCCCACACTCCAGCTGACTGGACCTGAGGTGTCATCCAGCAATCAGAGTCTTGCACAGCATGAAGAAACCTCTGATGTGCTGTCACCTTGGTGTTACACCCGTAGAAAGAAGGAAAAGGGCAAGATGCCTGAGCAAGAGGCCAAGGACATGACATCCAGTGAAGACTCAGGTCATTCACCCCGATTGATCGACAACAAGTATGAAACGAAGAAGGCCCCGGAAGTGACCAAAGGAAAACTCCGTCAATCGAACAGACAAAAGAACCCGATAGTTAGGTTCAGGTACAATGAGTACATGGCCCACCACTATGTATTCATGATGAAGGTCGCAACAGACCAAGAACCCGAGACTTACAAAGAAGCTGCCCAAGATCCTCGGTGGATCGAGGCAATGACGGAGGAGATGCGCGCGTTGTTTGACAACGATACTTGGGATTTAGTCCCATCCTCTGAAATCAAGAAATAGCCAATTGGTTGCCGCTGGGTGTTCAAGATAAAGTATAATACAGATGGCATGGTCAATCGCTTCAAGGCTTGGCTAGTTGCCAAAGGGTATGCTCAAACCCATGGCATAGACTATGAGGAAACATTTGCCCCGGTGGCGAAAATGACTACCGTGAGGACGGTAATTGCACTCGCAGCAGCGAAAGGGTGGCACTTGCATCAAATGGATGTGAAGAACGCATTCCTCTAAGGTGAGCTCGAGGGGGAAGTTTACATGATGCAACCACCTGGCTTCGAATCAAACAAACATCCACATGCAGTTTGCCGATTGAAGAAGCCGCTCTATGGACTGAAGCAATCCCCAAGAGCATGGGATTCAAAGATCACATCATATCTTCATGACATTGGCTTCCGGATGTCAAAATCTGATAATTCGTTGTATGTTCAGAACAATCCCAAAAGCCCCATCTTCTTAATCTTGTATGTCGATGACCTTGTCATCGGTGGAGAAAGCCTCACCGAGATACAAAAGATTAAAAAGCTGCTTTTACAGAAGTTCGAGTTGAAGGATTTGAATGACTTACATTATTTTCTCGCCATCGAGGTCATTCAAACTCCAGAAGGGTTCCTAGTTTCACAACGACACTATGTGTTGAACTTGCTCTAAAAGTTCGGAATGACCGAGTGTAAGTCCATCTTGACACCCTTTGATCGAAATATGAACCTAACAACAGATTCTGGAAAATTCTGTGAGCCGACATAGTATCGCCAAATAATTAGGAGTCTTATTTACTTAACCATCACCTGACCAAACCTCAGCTATCCGGTCGGGGTTCTTAGCCAGTTCATGGAAACCCCCCACGACACTCACATGGATTGTGCTAAGCGAGTGTTACGTTATATTAGTGGAACACTTGATTACGGTATTTCTATAAACGTGGAGCACCACTTCGACTCGAAGGCTTCACGGATGCTGATTGGGCGGGCAATGCATCTGATAGGCGATCCACTTCGGGATTTATGTTTTCACTCGGTAGTGGAGCAATCTCTTGGAGCAGCAAGAAACAACCAACAGTCGCTCTATCGAGCACTGAGGCGGAGTATAGGGCCGCAACAGTAGCTGCTTGCGAAGCTGTATGGCTTAAAAGACTGCTGAAAGACTTCAACGAATTGGTGAACAAGCCAATACTAATCCATTGCGATAATCTCAGCAGCATCCAGCTTGCAAAGAATCCGGTGTTTCAAGCCCGGACTAAGCACATAGAGGTGCACTATCATTACATCCGTGAGCATATATTGGGCGGCGACATTGACCTCCAATACGTTGGCATCAACATGCAAGTGGTTGATATTTTCACGAAGGCGCTAGATCTCGACAAGCTACGACAATTCTCAGTGGATCTAGGCCTTAGACCACTCGATATGCTGAGCTTGGGGGAGAGTAAAAGTACAAAGACGAAGGAAAACATGGAGAATCAGCACCATACAAGAGGAAGAGTGAGACCGGCATTGGCAATGTAAGGCCGGCACATCTAATCCGACTTGACCCGGCAAGTTAGAGGAAGACTTTCCAAAGCCCAGAAGTTTTGAAGCTCGAAATTTTGGATTGGCAAGATCGACATTGCTAGATCAAGATCGAGTACATAGGAACAATGGGAAAACCACGGTCTAGTAGTCCTTAGCATATACATCCTTTGTGCATCCATCCTTTACCTCAAAGCGTAGATATGCATGATCAGCTGCCAAGCCAATAGGTCTTCCCGATATAGTGAACACTTTTATTTCAGGTATAAGAGATGGAGATCCCATTAGATAATCGACTGTGCTTGCACCCCCTTTTGGGTTCCAACATGTCAAAGCATCTGATCCAGGCCATTGTGACAAGCCATTATATATCACAAGTCCATGCGCGCTTCCCAAGGCTAGAAAGTGTTTTCCATATTCAGTTATAGCACTCATATCTTGAGCTTTTTTAGACCAACCTCTTCCACCATAACTTCTCCATAGACAGCCTCGTCGGTGTTAAATATAGTTGTTTGTGCATCCTTGGTTCATGCATTAAAATCTCCTAATAGTATTATATCCCCCATAGTAGCAAATCTTATGATATCATCATATAGTGATAGATATGGAGATTCACCTAGAGGTGCAAACCTTGAATAGGCAGGTGGAAAGTAGCAAATTGCAATATATAGCTCCCTAAGATCCCCTCTTTTTATGCATATCCACATGTAGCGTGCATCCACATCCTTATGTACAACATGCACTCTACCATGGAGCTCCTCTTTGTATAGCATAGCCACTCCTTCCGAACCTCTAGTGCTTCCTCGTGTCCGAGGTTGGGGGCGACATATTGACTCCCATCTGTATCCTTGGACCTCGGGGAGTTTGCTAGCCATACATTGGTGAGTCTCTGTATACATAGCAATATCTGTGTTTTTCAATGTATCTTCAAAATATCCGACATCTGTCCGTAGAGAGCTGTTGCAATTCCATATGGTCATGTGTAGGGTCTCATAGGCCATATATCGTCATGCGGTTCTCTTCTCTGTAATAATGACCTTGCCGTCTCTATATACAACCCATTTACCTTCCTTTCTTGCATCAAGCACTCGTGGCATGTTTTCTTTGCAGTGTGCCACTTGGGCTGGAGTGAGATCGTCATCTAAGTATATCTTTTCACCCTTGAGTGCCTTTCTTTTAGAGAGGAAAGCTTTTTTCTTGTCAATGTCCATGAAGCGGATGATAAGGGCTTTAGCTCTAGAGAGAGAGAGAGAGAGAGAGAGAGAGAGAGAGAGAGAGAGAGATTAACGTCTTTTAAGAGGCCAAAATGGCCTATAAGACCAAATAAGAGATTACATCTTAAGTTTTTTCTCATCTTTGAGAACAAATCAAAATAAAGTCGAAGTGGTGCTCCACGTTTATAGAAGATACCATAATCAAGTGTTCCACTAATATAATGTAACACTCGCTTAGCACAATCCATGTGAGTGTCGCGGGGGGTTTCCATAAACTGGCTAAGAACCCCGACCGGATAGCTGAGGTCTGGTCGGGTGATAGTTAAGTAGATAAGACTCCCAATTATTTGGCGATACTGTGTCGGCTCACAGAATTTTCCAGAATCTGCTGTTAGTTTCATATTTTGATCAAGGGGTGTTGAGATGGACGTACACTCGGTCATTCCAAAAATGTAGAGCAAGTTCCACACATAGTGTCGTTGTGAGACTAGGAACCCTTCTGGAGTTTGAATGACCTCGATGGCGAGAAAATAATGTAAGTCATTCAGATCCTTCATCTCGAACTTGTGCAAAAGCAGCTTTTTAATCTTTTGTGTCTTGGGGAGGCTTTCTTCACCGATGACAAGGTCATCGACATACAAGATTAAGAAGATGGGGCTTTTGGGATTGTTCTGAACATATGAGTTATCAGATTTTGACATTTGGAAGCCAATGTTGTGAAGATATGATGTGATCTTTGAATGCCGTGCTCTTGGGGATTGCTTCAGTCCATAGAGCGGCTTCTTCAATCGGCAAACTGCATGTGGATGTTTGTTTGATTCGAAGCCAGGTGGTTGCATCATGTAAACTTCCTCCTCGAGCTCACCTTGGAGGAATGCGTTCTTCACATCCATTTGATGCAAGTGTCATCCTTTCGCTGCTGCGAGAGCAATTACTTCCTCACAGTGGTCATTTTTGCCACCGGGGCAAATGTCTCCTCATAGTCTATGCCCTGGGTTTGAGCATACCCTTTGGCGACTAGCTGAGCTTTGAACCTATTGACCGTGCCATCCGTATTATGCTTTATCTTGAACACCCAGCGGCAACCAATTGGCTTTTTCTTGATTTCAGAAGATGGGACTAAATCCCAAGTATCGTTGTCAAACAACGCGCGCATCTCCTCCGTCATTGCCTCGATCCACCGAGGATCTTGGGCAGCTTCTTTGTAAGTCTCGGGTTCTTGGTCTGCTGCGACCTTCATCATGAATGCATAGTGGTGGGCCATGTACTCATTTTACCCGAACCTAACTATCGGTCTCTTTTGTCGGTTCGATTGACGGAGTTTTCCTTTGGTCACTTCCGGGGCCTTCTTCCTTTCATACTTGCTGTGGACTGATCGGGGTGAATGATCTGAGTCTTCACTGGATGTCATGTCCTTGGCCTCTTGCTCAGGCATCTTGCCCTTTTCCTTCTTTCTACGGGTGTAGCACAAAGGTGACAGCACATCAGAGGTTTCTTCATGCTATGCAAGACTTTGACTGCTGGATGACACCTTAGGTTCAGTCAACTGGAGTGTGGACAGACTCTTTGTTGGTTCTCCACCCATAATGGTCGTTAGCATCTCTTCTTCTTCACTCTGAGAATCTGCTCCAGATCTGCTTGTTTCGAGCACGGTGGGGGTCACTGATGTTGGGCCATACCATGATGTCACCTCATCAAATACCACATCTCGGCTTACTCGTGACTGTCGAGTGATGGGCTTAAAACACTTGTAACGCTTTTGCTCAAGTGAGTAACCAACGAGGATCATCTTCTCTGATTTTGGGTCAAGCTTTCTCAGCTTCTCATCGGGGACATGCACAAATGCAATGCTGCCAAAAACCTTCAAGTGCGAAAGGTCTGGCTTTGTCCCAAAATACTTGTCGTGAGGGGTGATGTCATGGACACCCTCGGTTGTGCACATATTGATGAGATACACAGCCGTAACTGCTGCCTTTGCCCAATAGATCTTGGGCATGTTCTTCTCATGCAGCATGGTGCGGGCCATCTCAAGAATTGTGCGATTCTTCCGCTCAGCAACACCGTTTTGGTGTGGTGTGTACTAGCAAGAGAATTCCCGGCGAATCCCCTTCTCTTCTAGAAAGGCCTTGAACTCGGTTGAGAAGTATTCTTGGCCACCATCAGACCGTAAGCATCGAATTTTGCGATTCGTCTAATTTTCCACGCAATTCTTTAACTTGAGAAAGTGGGAGAAGACCTCACTTTTCGACTTCATCGGGCATATCCAGGTATGCCGCGAATAGTCGTCAATGAAGGTAACGAAGTACCTACACGCACCGA
This sequence comes from Azolla caroliniana, assembly GCF_043228905.1. Lineage (NCBI taxonomy): Eukaryota > Viridiplantae > Streptophyta > Polypodiopsida > Salviniales > Salviniaceae > Azolla > Azolla caroliniana. Next base: position 23,648,032 of record NW_028230436.1, on the reverse strand, counting down.
TTGTCGTTGTCTGAGCTGGGCCCCATACATCTGAGTGGATGACGTCCAGCAAGTCTTTACTCACATTTCTTTCGCTTAGGAATGGATGCCTATGTTACTTGCCTAGTTGGCACGCCTCACATACATTATTAGGATGTTTCGAAGTAAATTGTGGCAATCCGTGCACAGCCCCTTTTGTTTGTATTGATCGGAGTTTACCGAGGTTTACATGGCCAACCCTTTTGTGCCACAACTCAATATCAGACTCCGCCTTGAGTCCCTTGGCATACATTGCTGTGTTCACCTCCGTCGCATCAAGAATAAACATGCGACCTTCTCTGCTTGCATGAGCGATAAGTTGGCCTTTATCCTCGATGAAGCAACCTTCCTGGTTGAATCACACTTGCATTCCTTGTTCGACAATTTGGCCAACCGAGACCAAATTCTTTGTGATTGTCGGGACAAGCAATACATCCTTCATGTAGCCCCATTGCTGTGTTCACCTCCGTCGCATCAAGAATAAACATGCGACCTTCTCTTCTTGCATGAGCGATAAGTTGGCTTTTATCCTCGATGAAGCAACCTTCCTGGATGAATCACACTTGCATTCCTTGTTCGATAATTTGGCCAACCGAGACCAAATTCTTTGTGATTGTCGGGACATGCAATACATCCTTCATGTAGCCCTTGTTGTTGTGATTGTTAAGGGTCACATCTCCAATGTGCTCAATCATGTGTGTGGAGTCATCACCGGTCTCCACCACGCCGGGTCTCTCGGGTTCCCTCAAATTCATGAACCATTCTTGATGACTTGTCATGTGATTTGAGGCACCTGAGTCCACAAACCATACATCATCAGGTTGGGAAACACTTGTTATCATGCTATTCGCCCGGTGTCGCATAACAAACATCGGCGCTTTGTTTTCTAGGTCAGCCATCACAACATAGTTTGTTTGCTGCCTGGGTGAGGCACCTGAGTCATTCTTCTTCTTCCGACACTCAGCTTCAAAGTGGCCAGGCTTTCCACAATATCAGCACTCGGTTTGCTGGTTCTGCCTTGTTGATGCAGGCTGGTGGAAGCTCCCCTTTCTACCGGAATTCCCTCAGCTGTTTCGACCTTCTTGCTGCCTTGAATTAAACTGTTGTGGACCCCGTCCACCTCTTCCTTGGCCATTCCTCCCCCGATTTCCACGACCACGACTGTGACCTCGACTGAGATCATCATGTGTATATAGCATCTGCCCATCAGATGCTGTGCTTTTCGACCGTGTATGGTTCTCCTCAACCATTAGCATGGATTGCAAGTCGAAAAAGCTTGGGGGGTTCTCCCTTGTTGTTATGGCAGTTCGAAATGAGCCATATTTTTGTGCAAGGCCGCCAAGACAGATATGCACCATCTCGTCATCATTAACTGCGACATTGATGGAGCCAAGTGAATCGCATAAGTCTTTGATCCGGAGGGTATAGTCCGTCACGGACATATCCCCCTGCTGAATATTGTTCAACTCCTGCCGGAGTTGAAGTTTTCTCGCTGTGGTTGAAGCCGCGAAAATCTTCTTCAAGTTTTTCCATGCTTCTGTTGGGGCTTTCGCATCTCGAATATAGCTTAACATGTGATCTTGCACACATGTTGCCAAACAATACATTACCCTACTGGTGCCTTGCTGCCATGTGGGGTAGTTGGGACTTGTAGTATCAGGGGCTGTTTCCTAAGCTCTCTCGATATAACTCCAATACCCTTGCCCAACTAAGTACTGCTGCATCTTATTTTCCCAAGATGTGTAGTTGTGCCTGTCCAACTTCTCTGTTGGAAGTGCGCTACCCATCTGTGCATTCATTTTTCTGATTTAGCTTGATTCGTATGATCCTGTTAAGGCGAGCCTCTTGCTGTGCAAAACTGCAGCGACGATAGCAGGTTTTAAAACAGCGTGTCTAGCTGCTCACACAGTTTCAATGGTAGAGCTCAGTGAAGGATCTCTAACCCTCACGCTCTGATACCATGTAAAGAATCTAGCTCTAGTAGAGTTTAGTATTCAGAAGTGTAGTGTGTGTGTGTGTGTGAGGGAGTGAATGTATAAGCAAGAGAAGGAATTACAGAGAATAACCAGAAAAATAAGAAAACACACAGTAGGGGGATGACAGCTTATGCACTTAAGAGAGCTATATTAATTATCTAAAAACCATCGACTAAACTGAATGGCCAAAGGGGGTTTTATATACAAGTCCTCAAGGGACTGCCCTATTAAATGTGTTGGTGGAATCTAACCAAGATATCCACTTGAGGACGATTTTGTCATAAGAATATCTAATATTCTTTGACCACACTAACACTCGACAACTACACGGATTACAATAAAGTGTGCTCTCACACAGTCGACAACTACACGCATTACAATAAAGTGTGTGAGCACACTGTTTGATACATTGTCCTTTTCTTCACAAGCACATGTTCACACAAGTTGAGCTTGATTCTCAACACGTAAATTATTTATTATTTATATTGTTATGATGTCAAGATTAGTTTCAAACAGTTGATTTCATCTAATAGTTCGTCTTGGCCTTTCATAGATGTCACAACATCTCTCTTTATTAGTAGTTCTTCATCCACATAAATAATAACTCCCATATAAGTAGAAAACCACAATAAGAATTTAAAATCATTCTTTTACATCCTTTTTTACAGTTGTGATGCTAACAATCTTGCTGCATCAAGATTGTTGTCTAATGCACGTGCATTTATACATTTTTCTGACCATTTATTTTTTATGCAAAAAATATATCCAGGTAGTGGCGATGTTCAAGGTTACGAGAGGAGAGTTGCCACCTGCTCCTGTTGGTTTATCTTCTGAAGGACAATCTTTTGTTGAACTTTGTCTGGAGAAAGATCCCGCCAATCGCCCATCAGCATTGGAACTTCTGGAACATCCTTTTCTTCAAATTGAAAACAATCATGTTGAGGATGTAGTTCATGCTTTTGCTGCACTAGAGGCCTTAGTATGTACATATATACCCCATCATCCATTGTTAGGTGTCTTACAGAGGGTATTTTTGTGATAAACTTATTTGATCATTTAATGTTGATAATATTTTTCTTGTTTCTTTATAGGACATTGATATAGAACCTATTCCTTCTTCATCTGGTAAGCAACCATCTCTTAGTGCTCCATCATCACCGCGTTCATCTAATGAAGTTTTCAGCACATTGTACCCGACGAGATCGACCGGTTTTCTAACACCGCCACGCGGTATACCTGGAGGAAGCTCTTTATTAGATGGGTTTGATGATAGAGAAGATAGTCGAAGACCAAGGAAGTCAAATACTACTAGAATGCAGAAACGTTGAGAAAAAGAAACCATGGATGTTTGAATATTCTGGTTCATCATCGATCATCTTCTAAATGTTTGTTCAAGTTATTATTTTTGAACCGATCAGAATGAGTTTGATGAGCACTTCGAAAGGTATATACATACATAAATGCCCATGCCCTCTTCTGCCAGCTCATATATATGTATATTTTCAGATGAGTTCAAATTATGCAGCTAAAAGAAATGACAACAGAAAGGCATCATCATTATCACTCCAGGTAAAGCTTTTCTTCTAGTGCTGCCTATATGTATACATATATATGCCATTGTTTTGAGTGAGTAGCATATGATCAATTCAAGCATTGAAACCTGAAGGAAGATTTTCAGTAAATGGAAGTGCCCAAAAGTAGGGATTTCTGTATCGTCTTATCTAAAATGCTGTTGGGCACAGGAGTAACTGATTATTCAGCATATTCATTTGAAGCTGATGCGGATCCACGATCATGAATATATGGATTTTCCTTGGGAGAAATTCTTCACTTGTGTACAAAATATCGTATATCCTGTTCATATTCTTTTGCTCTTGCATTGCATTATTATATTTGTAATGAGTCAATTTATTGGATCTTCTTGTAAGGAAAACCTCATCTGATTTTTTACAAATTATATGGATTTTCCATCTACCATTCGTTGGCTCTTGTAATTAATAGCATTTGTTGGCTCATGTAAGAAAAACCCATATAATTAATACATGAATGGTATAATTTTCATTAGTAGGAAAAGCCCGTATGATATATATACCAATAAGTAAGATTCAGCTGCTTTTGGAATAGATGCTTGAAGCAGTAAGGCATATATATAATATACAGCTATCAAGAATTATGTTGGGATAGGATCTTGTTTTCCATGCCACATTAAAGGAAAAAACAAAATAACGGATGTGCAAAGCTTCATTAATGCATGCTTTGCAGTAGCCCTTCTTGGAAGTGATTTATCAAAGTTGAAATAAAGACAAGTTGATCTATTCATGAGGTAGAAGATGTCTGAGGTTGGTTTGCTCACTAGTATGAAAAGTAAAATCTAAAATAACATAACAGCTATCATTCTTTTTCATTCTTTGAGTTTCACCTCTATATTGACAACTCTTAATAACAAATAATGCATCAACTTAAATTGTGTACAATTGTAATGTATGAGGAGATCCAGCACATTTTCATGTTTCTGGTTCCCATTCAATTTTTTATTATTAATGTCGATGGAGCTCAAATTTGGAAGAAATTGTGAGCCAAGGAATATGAAATCAAGGTGTGGATGGAAAACAAAGTGATGAGATCTAACAACTATTGATGAATGCATCTTTCTTGTATGGAGAAGAAGAAGCTTTTGTATGCAATATAACGAATATAATGTGTGAAACATGAGCCGCCACATCTCTTCCGAGTTGTGATACTAAGTGTGCTGCAAAAAAGTCAGTCACAAAGGAATCTATCAATGGAAAATGGTGTTAGTCAGAGAGAAATCTATTGAACCTACCTTACAAACCATCTTATAAACCTTTTTTTTATATCAGATTATGCTTGGCTTTTCAATTATTTTGAATGCAATTATTCAAAAAACAAATGATAGAGAGAGATGATAGAAAGAAGAGAGAAGGAAGTTATATATATCCAAAACCACAAAGCTCTATTGATAATGAATAATCATGATGGAAGGAAAAGAGAGAAAGAAGATACATAAATCCAAGTCTACAAAGATATATGATAACAACACAACCACACTACATGAATAGGCAAGAAAAACACCACAAGAAAGAGACTCCTCACCACCTTACTCTTCTTGCTTTATATGAAGTTCTCCTAAACTAGATAAGTTTCCCTTGCTTTCTTTTTTACGTCTTTTTTAGAAAATTTCCATCTGACACAACGATCCAAATTTAGTGATTTAAAAAGTTATAGATAGTTGACTTCACGAGCTTTGTAACCCATATTTGAACATGATATTTGGCCTCCAAACGAATGAGTTATAAGTGTTCGTTTCAGACTGTGTTTTGGTACCTCATTTTTTTCTTCTTTTACTTTTCTCCATGTGTCTTACTTTTAGTTTGACTTATCCTTGAGACCTTGGTTCATGATCTTGCCCTCCGGATGTGAATGCTCCATACCTTATATTCTTGTAGTGTTCAATACTTTGAATTCTAAAAACACTTTCACATTTAGCCCTCCCCCTTGCTTCTTGGTGAACCATTTATGGTGAACCCTAAGCTACTAATAAAACCAAAAATTCTCCTTCGCCTTATTCATGGCTATAGACAAAGGAGAGAATAAATAAACCCCCGCTAGTCGGTAGGAAAAACCTCACACTCCTAGACACAAATCCACACACACATTGAACAATTGCCATTCCCATCTTTCTCCTTGTCAACACAAAGAAAGAGGTTACCATAATTACTATGTCTTTGTTAACTCTCCAAACACGAATAGGGTCATGCGATACATAGCTCTTGAGAGAAGTAAGTATGTCAACATATGAATACACCTTTTGAGCGAGCGAACCTTTTGCACAAACACCTTTAAAGCTTTGAGACTTGTCGGAGTTGTCACCTTTTGAATTTCTTTGACCTTTGATTCCATGTGAATTCCTTCTTGGTACATGACATTCTCCACACTACCTTGTTTTGTATGTTTGACCATTTCATCTATAATCTCATCTCGAAAAGGAAGAAAAAATAGATCTCGTTTGGTTGAATCATTCAAGGGTTGGAAGTTGATGTCTTTCTCCTTTGGAACCACAACAATAGGTGAGACAAACTTCAAATCCTCCAACTTGATGGGGTGCTTGATGCCTTCCACTCTTATCTATGAATACTCATTTATGAATAACTTTGGAAACTTAAAAAGAAGAGAAATAAACCTTAGATCCTCTTCTCCTTGGACATCGTTTGAAGTCATCTTCTTTTTCCCCTTTAGGGTGATAATACTTTTCTCTTCAATGACTTCTTCTTCCTCCTTTGACACCATGTGGAAGGATTTGTTTTCCCTATCCCATGAAGATTCATTAATTATTATGCTTTCCTCTTCTTACTTGCCATTGTCGATAGATGGTTCCTTCTCATTTATACATTTGATTAGTTGTGGTGAATCCTTTGATGGTGATAAGTTCATGATACTCCAATCCTGCATTACAAGTAATTCTCTTGGCTCTTGATCAAATTGTTGTTGAAGAGTTGATGCCCACATAACTTTGTTGCTACTAAATGCAAATCCAAAACACAAATCTTGCACGAACACCTTCATACACTGTAACTTGGCACTTACCAATGCTTCCTTACACACATTGATCTCCAAAAGCCAATATCCAGCTATCACTTCGAGGTTACCTTCTTCATCTTGCAACTCTGTTGTGGGTACTTCACCATCAACAACTTTTTTTGTCATATCTTCCATTTCATCTTGCACATATTCATCATCAACTACCATATCGCTTGTTGTATCAATAATGTCCTCAACATGATGTACATTGGCATCACCATCCATAACATCGCTTTAGTTGTGTATCATAGACTTGACACACTTGTAGAAGAGTTTGAAAATTGGTTGGGTCCTTCAAATTCGCCTCCATTGCAAAGTAAGGATTCAAGCCCGCCTTGAAGCGATCCATCTTGAACCACTCGTCCTCTACGCCTCCGCATAGATGGATCCATGTTGACCAAAGTTCTTTGAACACCCTTTCATACTCCGAATACTCCATCGATGTTGACATACGCAATGTGAAAAGTTCCTCTTGCACCTCCATAGCATTACAACGTCAGATGTACTTGCTTCGAAATTGTTGAACGACCAATTGGTAGTTGGATTGTTGGTTGGGAGATAGGGATTCATACCATTCCCAAGCCCTTGAGTAGAAAGTTGCCACCAACAAGGGAAGTTTCTTTATGTCATTCACCTTCCCAATTGAAACCACATGATGCTCAAAGGATGCCAAAAAAGCTCCTGCATCCCGAACACCATCACTTGCAAAGGCAAATTGAAAAGCCATATCCACGTAATACAATGATACAATCAATCTTCCGAAGATGTGGAAAAGATCGACACTCCATGGAGTGCCAAAAATGATAGAGAGATGATAGAAAGAAGAGAGAAGGAAGATATATATATCCAAAACCACAAAGATCTATTGATAACGAATAATCATGATGGAAGGAAGAGAGAAAGAAGATACATAAATCCAAGTCTACAAAGATATATGGATAACAACACAACCACACTACATGAATAGGAAAGAAAAACACCACAAGAAAGAGACTCCTCACCACTACCTTACTCTTCTTGCTTTATATGAAGTTCTCCTAAACTAGATAACTTTCCCTTGCTTTCTTTTTTACGCTTTTTTTAGAAAATTTCCATCTGACACAACGATCTTCTAATCATCACATCTCCCTCATCCGAGAGCCAAATTTAGTGATTTAAAAAGTTATAGATAGCTGACTTCACGAGCTTTCTAACCCATATTTGAACATGATATTTGGCGTCCAAATGAATGAGTTATTAGTGTTCGTTTTAGATTGTGTTTTGGTACCTCACTTTTTTCTTCTTTTACTTTTCTCCACGTGTCTTGCTTTTAGTTTGACTTATCCTTGAGACCTTGGTTCGTGATCTTGCCTTCCGGATGTGAATGCTCCATACCTTATATTCTTGTAGTGTTCAATACTTTGAATTCTAAAAACACTTTCATAGAATACATTCCCTCATAACCTTGTTCATTGTGTTCATTGGTGAGCAATGGAGTTACTCGTACCTTACTATTCCAACAAGGATTCACATCATAATAGTTCCTCGACTATTCATGGCCAACTAGAGTTAGTCATAACCTAAGTAGGGGTCTCTAGTTTGGCATAATGACCTCCAAACAAAGGCTTCAGAAAACTTGTCAACACATGGCCCAATCCTAGTGTTGCAAATCATAACTTTGTTGATAGGCTTAAGGTTAAGTATTTTACGAGCATAAATGTAGTCATAGTTGTGGGCTAATTCATATGGCATGAAGGGTAAGGATCGAGTTATCCCAATCCTACCATGGGAGGTAACTTTAGATGTTTTATCACTTGGCGACTAGATTCAACTCAACTTTAAGGTTTCCTCGACTCGATCTAAGGTTTCCTTAACTCGACTCTAAGGGTTCCCTGACTTTCCATGATTGTACGTTCCTCGAGCCTTGATCCGTAAAAGGGTTAATTCTCAAAAAATGTGATTACGCAAGGGAAATCCATCTTCTCACACAACATCGCATTAGCCCTTGTTCAAGTTCCCCATGGACCCTCTCGAATAGCATATGCATGCGCATGTAATGTGATACCATTGTCACTTCTTTCATCTTCTTCCAACTGCTTTTGGCATGGGTGCAACCATAGGCTCCGCGTTTTTATCCATCATTTTGTATTTTGTGGTAACTTTGGCCTCATTTGTCGTAACACATTGCTCATATTCATCAATGGTGGTGTACACAATGACAAAGTTTATCAGAATTACTTTCTTCTCAAAAAGGTTCATCTCAATCATACTCTCTATTTCTCCAAGAGTGTCATCAAATGAGACTATTTCCATGGACCCACTTATACTCCTTCACGCATTTTGTTTTCTCTTTATATTTTTTCTTACATTGTATTTATGATTTTTGTTTCCACTTTATTTTATGTATACTATTGATTTTTTAACATTTTCAATCCAAATTTGGGGTTTTCACAGTTGATATGGCCCAATGTGACCTCATTTAACGTTTACCGACATATTCTTTTTCAGCCTCAATGTCTTCTATCATGATAACGCTCGTCAAGACATGGGCCTCAATGTCAAATATGGATATATAATGGTTGCATTCACACTGTCCCATCTGACACACTAGATTTAGGCTATTTCTGTAAATAGTGGAAAGGGAAGTTGCCCTAAGTCGTCAGTATTTAAATTGACTTTGTAACCTAGTTTTAGTGATTCTTCATTTTGTACATTGTGCCATTGTAACTCTCCGAGAGAATAATATAATTACATACTCTTGTGCCTACCTTGTCGTCTCTCTCCTCCTTTGTTCCCTTGTTGATCTTGTCTTATGATTCAATTGTCTTGTGTTATCAATCTGTTTCTTTGTATTCTCTCAAGATTTTCATCTCAAAGAGTGTTGAGTTTGTTCTGCATCCTGACAATTGGTTCTAACATCTGGTATCAGAGCTTGGCATTTTGATTCTACTGTCATCGTCTTCTTGTCTTCATCAACATCTTCTCTTTGTACTTTTTGAAGATCTTTTTGTCAATTTCACTCTAGTATAACAGATTCTGAGATCTCAATTTTGCTAAATCTTTGGTCAGGCAATTACACAAGATCACTCTTCTGGAGGAGAAACACCTAGAAAATTGGCACTTCGCTGAGCTAAATCACTCTTGAAGTAAGGCAATCGACTGTACCTCGCCTTCATGGTTGTAGCAGCTTGAAGTGAGATCTTTCCGTCGATTCGATCATAAATCGTGCTTCATTGAGCTAGACAACAATCGGTCAGGCCTTCTGGTGCTACCCACTTGCTCATTGTAACCACTCCAAGAAAATTTGGTTCCAGGAGAAACTCCCTTCCGTGCTTCATTCGGCTAGACAACATTTGGAAAGACCAGTCTGATCTATCCCTCTCATTGTTGTAGTCACCCGAAGCAGGATTGGCCTGGATAATCAACACAACGACACATAATTTGTGATCGGCTCGTGAAATCGGCAATTGGTAGTTAACTGTGCCCAACTCGGCTAGGCGACATTCTGGAAGACCAGTTGACTCTATCCCTCCAATCATTGTAGACACTTCGAGAAAGTTTTGTACTCAACTGTCATCTGAAATCCAATTGTCCAACCAATCAAAGCTTTCCTGTCCAATTCGGGTAAGTCGATCGATTGTAGCCTACAAATAGAACCCACCAATAGTCGAAGTCGAATCGACTTGTGTCCAAATCCGACTAGAACAATATCGGGTGAGCCAGTCGGTTGTATCCCACCACTACTCGTAGTCGACCCCAGACAGAGCCTAGTCAGCTGACACAAAATGGCATCAACATCTGGCTCATCCGAGATGAGTCTAAGGAAGTTTGCCGGGTGGAACTCAACTTCTGGAAGAAACAAATGCAAGACCACCTAATTGTCAAAGGTTAGAAAGATAGAAATCGAATTCGAAAACCCTCCAAAAGGATCAATACAAGCCAAATGAGTGGACAAAGTTAGATCGAATCATCCACGCCACCATTTGGATGCACTTGTTGGAGTCAGTGTACTTCACAGTGCAATTGTGTTCGACTGCCTTCCAACAATGGAACTCACTCTCGGTCACCTATGAAAAGAACGTCACCACCACAAAGATATATTTAATTTTGCACCTTTACAATCTTTGAATGAAAGAATCTGACTCGATCCAAGCACACCTCAATGAGTATAGAAGTCTAAGCTCCCAAATTTCGGCTTAGGGGATGACAATCGAAGACGAATTAAGAGCAATGTTGCTCATGAGTAGTCTTCCTCCTTCCTAGGAAACTTGTGAAGATCCTTGACTAGCCACAACCATTTCTCACTAATACGTAGGTAGGTGCGGGTGCAAAGATTGAAATTGATAGTGCAAAGACATATAGAAAAACAGAAGGTATAGAGACACAAGTATTTAACGACCTTGAGTTCTTCTTCGTCTGATAGATGTTACTTCTGGGCTGGACTTAGTCGCTAACATAGAGTATTCCCTTCTGGAATACACATCCAAGAAGGTGGTCGGAGATATGGATGGTGATTCTTCAATCCAACACTTATCAATAGTGGGTTACTTTCTGGAGCACATACAACGTATCCGTCACTCAATTACACGTGTAAGATAATGAATTATGGCACAGACGGCAAGTACACAAGATGAATCACACAATAGACAATAGAATGGTCAATACCACCCTTGAGCGTTCGATTATCTGGTTCTACGTTGTCGTGAAGAAAACCGTCCCTTAGCGCAATCGGTGCATAGAGCGCGTGAACCGGCTCTTCACGTGTGCGCGCCCTTTAATGTATATAATAGGGAATTAGGTACATAGGCATATCCGGGGGTAGTTAGATTCGGTAGGTAGGAAGTAAATGAGGGAGACGGCTCCCTTCCTTAAGCTATAAAAGAGAGGGAGACACGGGGAGAGAGGGGATCGCGCATTGAGGAGGACGAAGTGCTGTCGGACCGTAACCAAACGCTTCCCCTCTGTTTGTTCTCTATTGCTCTTCTCTGCAGGTTTTCGGGAGGCTCGCGCTGCTTCGAGGAACGCCCGTGTGCTTCCGGCAGCACCTCCATCCTATCCCCTTTCGTGCGCAGACGAACAGGCATCGACATCTGTTCGCCGGCCTGTTCGGTTGTAACCGCTCGCGTGCTCTGTTGTGTATTTGTTATTCGTTAATATACAAACTTTCGTGTCTCTCTGCCTCTGTGTCCATTCGTGCTTCCTGCGTTGACGGGCCGTGTCCCTGTGTTTCTTTGCTCATACGTAACCGGTCGTCTCTCTCCTTCTCTTTCCCCTCCTATCACCTGCTCTTCGGTTCAAGACCCCAGTGGTCCCGCCTCGTTTCTCCACGCACGCGTGTAGTAACGCGACATCTTTGGTGAACCCGACGTGAATTTTGGCGGTAGAGGAGCAGAAGATGAGGGGGTCGGATCTTGCAGAGGCCATGGCTTCGGCCGTGGACCGGATAGTGAGCGCGCGCGAGGGCACCGGCGCCCTTGACAGGGCTATTGAGGCGATCGTCGGTATGATTGGCCGGTTCAGTGGAAAGGATGCCACGAGTTATTTGGCGTCCTACCGGGCGGAAATGTTGATGAGGGATATTCCGGAAGGGAGGCGTCTTGCCGGATTCCCTCGAGTGGCGATGCCGGGCATCCACGCGGAGGTGCTCGAGGTCCGGGCGGAGAGCCGGACCTGGGAGGAGTTCGAAGGACGGCTCCTGGAGAAATACGGGATGGATGACGCACTTCAACTTTCGAAGCGGGGCTTCATGGAGTGGGTGGAGTCCCCCAACAAAGGAAGAAATGCGTCGGTACTCCTCCGGGAGTTTGACGAACGCTTTGCGCGCCTTTTGGCGCTCGATCGGACCGTTCTGGGCACAAGTCGTGTCCTACTGTTTGTCAAATCGGTTGACACACTATATCGGGGGCAAGTTGGCTCCTTACTGGAAACCGAAGACGAGCTGACGACCGACTGGGCCACGGTAAAGAGAGTCTGCGACCGTTTTGACAAACGGTGGGAGTGCGCTGATACAGAGGCGACCGGGGCGGGACCTGTCGCAGCAAGGAAGCTCGAACCGATACCGCAGGCGCGAAGGGAAGAGACCCGGGAGTGGCTCGAAACCGGTTCGTCTTCGACCGACGTGATCAGAGGCTCGTCCGGGGGGACAACTCTGGAGGAGTTGACATGAGCAGTGAAGGATCTCCAGATCGCCCAGGCTCGGAGGGAAGGCGGCGATCAGGCTCGTGACCGACGGCCTCCGGCAGGAAGTAGGTGCATGTGGTGCGACGAGGTCGGCCACATCCGAAAAGACTGCGGGGACTTTATGGAGGCTTTGAGAAGCCGAGTAGTGTACCTGTGGGAAGGTCGGGTGCACGCCAGCGATACCCGGAGGGCCCTGAACCGAAACGACGGGCGAGGAGGAATGAAAAGGCTGATGGAAGAGGCGGCAGCCCGGCACGCGGAGACCGTCCACTACTCAGCGTCAGCCGGTATTCGGGTCGGAGGCAGTGAGGCCCGGAAGGAGAGCAAAGCCAGGTTTTGGCCGACGGTGCTAGAAGGCCTTGCCGGTGCCCGACTAAAGAGAGACGAGGCGAACCGCGCGGAGAAGCGGGTCCAGGAGGTAACCGGGTGGAGTGACCCGGTTGAAGAAAAGACGGGTTTCGTCGAAGCAGCTTGCCAGAACTATGAGGCTCTGGTTGAAGACAAACGGGTAAGTAAAACCGGAGGGGCCGGACGCTCACAGAGATACAAAACCTGATTCGGGCCGAAACGGAGCGAGGCCGGTGAGTCCAGTGCCCGGGATAACCACAAGAAGGGCGGATACCGTTTGGGCACGGAGATCGAAAGGACCACGGACCTACGAAAGGTCCTGGAAGAACGAATCCTCGACAACAAAGTGGAACTGTTGTTGCGGGAGGTGCTCGGAATCGCCAAGAAGGAGTTCCACGACTCCATCGTAGACTTGGTGAAGAGGAAGAGGCTATCGACGGAGGCAGAACCGGAAAGGCTGGTGGAGGTGCGGACGGCGCACATAGAGGACATGGCGCTGGAAGACGAGTGGGCGGAGAGCCACTATTCGAGGCCACACTGGGCCCGAGTGACCACGGAAACCCCGATGAAGATCGGAGATGTTCAGGAACCGGTGGTGGCGCTGGTGGACCATGGTTCGGAAATAAACCAGATGTCCATGGACTTCTACAAGAAGGGGAAATGGCCGATCAACACCAAGCACGGGTGGAAGATACGGGCAGCGATGCGCGCCACCGAGGAACTACACGGGGCCTGCCCAAACGTGCAAGTCAAGATCGGTGACGTCGAGATAGATCGACACTTCTTTGTGCAGGAGACATCCTCGCACCCGGTCATACTGGGAGAACCGTACATCACGGCAGCACGGATGGAGACCAAGGTGCTGGACAACGGGTCGGCTTACGCGAGGGTCAAGAGTCAAGACGAGCGTCATTCGGTCCAGTTCCTGACGGTGCGACCGAACCACGAGCGAAACCGCGAGTCCCTCGGTGGCGAGAACCGAGAGGATTTTTAGAGAGGGCTGTCAAGGCGTGGGGCCGCGACAGTTCGGACACTCCGGGAAAACCCCACAAATGTACGATAGAGGCGAAACCGAAGAAACCTTGTACCATAAGTAGGAAGTTTTGTTTCTCCGACAACGGAGGGTGTACGATAGTCAGCGTCGTAGGCCAAGAAAAGACAAGGGCTGAAGAGCAACTTTGGGCGTGCGGAGTTCTCGGGCCCAGCGAGGAAATCAACGGAGCCGTGGAGGCGGTCTCCTTCGACGATACCTTGGGAATACTGCGAGAGGTGGTCGGAGAGGGCCTTAAAGAGGACCGGACGATACCGGTTTGTTCAGAAAAGATGTACGAAGTCATCGCGGACTTCAGTCGAGGGCTCGAGTCGGATCGGACGGCACGTGTTAACACGAACGAAGTACAGACTGTGGACCGGAAGGTAATGCCAGTCGCGGCACCCTTACCGGAGGGCAGCGAGTTGCGAATCAAGGGGGTCGCATCGGACCCCAGTTTACGAGATCCGGCCTGCATAGGGCACGCCTTCACCGACGGAACGCTACGGGAGCTCAAAATCGGTGGGGGCGGGTTCCTACTGCCGGCGGAAGAAGACCGGTTTCGGAGAATGCTCGGAAGGCACGGGAAAGCCTTCGCATTCTCGCCGGAGGAGATCGGGTGCGTAGACCCGACAGTCGTGAAGCCGATGGTGATATTCACGGTACCGCATGTGCCATGGAATCTCAAGCCAATTTCGGTACCGAGAGCTCACATCCCGGAGCTGATGGAGCTATTGAGGCAGAAGGTCGATATGGGCATCCTCGAACCGTCGAGTGCCCCGTACTCGAACCGGTGGTTTACCGTACCGAAGAAGAACGGGACGTTGCGCTTCATTCAAGACCTGTAACCGGTCAACAGAGTGACCATTCAGAATGCAGGAATCAGACCAACGATAGACGAGTTCGCGGAGGCCTTCGCCGGAAGGTCGATCTACTCGGTCGGTGATCTGTACTCGGGGTACGACTAGTTCCAACTAGCCGTAGAGAGCAGAGACATTACGACGATGCGGACTCCTCTCGGCCTAGTGCGGATGTGTACCCTGCCACAAGGAGGGACGAACTCGGTGGCCCACATGGTGAATGCGATGACAAGGTGCTGAGGGACTGTATCCCGGACATCACCATGCCATTCTTGGACGACATCCCGATCAAGGGATGTCCGGTGGAGGAAAAGGACGAAACGATCGAACCGGACGGATGCTGGAAATTCGTGGCGACACACATTGACGACTGCGAGAGGGTGCTGCAGAGGCTAGAGGACGCGAGGCTCACCTTCTCTGGGGAGAAATTGGCCTTCGGGCAATCAGAGATCATGGTCGTCGGACATCTATGCGGACCGTATGGCCGGAAACCGTCTCCGGCTAAGGTGGAGGCCATCTCCGCAATGAAGCCTGATTGTAACTCGGTCACGAAGGTACGGAGGTTCTTGGGAGCATGCGCGTTCTACCACATATGGATCCTGCATTACGCCCACGTTGCCGAGCCGCTATACGGGTTGCTGAAAAAAGGGCGAAAATTCGAGAGGCGAGACGAGCATACGGAGTCGGTCCGAAAGATGAAGGAGGCTCTTGCTGCAGCTCCGGCACTCCGAAAGGCTGTCTACGAGAAAGGCACTCTCGTCTACATAACGGTAGATAGGAGTCCGACCGGGATCGGATGGGTTGTCAACCAAGAAGATGAGGACGACATTCGGTTCGCAATCCGGTTCGGTGCGAAGGTCCTTAGCGAGCGACAACGAGGATACGCCCAGGTTAAACGCGAAATCTGGGGTATCGTTTCGGCGGTGAAGGCCGATAAAGACTATCTGATCGGGACAGAGGTAATTATCGAGACGGACTGCCTGCCGATTCTCGACATGATTTCCGGATGCGCAACCCCAGACCTGACAATGCTCAGGTGGATAGCATACATCAAGTCCCTGGATCCGGAAATACGACACATTTCCGGGAAAGACAATGCCATGGCCGACATGCTTTCGAGGGCGCGATTCAACGACGAGGGCGGCATGGTTTCGGAGGACAAGGAAGTCGGCGTGGAATTCTTCGAGGCGGCTTATGTAACAACCGAGGGGGGGAGCACCCCAACGCTTAACGATTTTAACGAAAGCAAGTACGATGGGGAGTGGCTACAGATTGGAGCATTCTTAAGGACGATGACGCCGGACGCGTCATGGACAAAGGACGAGGCCAACCGGATCCGGAAGAAAGCGTACCGATTCTTTCTCTGGGATGGATACTTATGGAAGCACCTGAAGAAGAGAAACGACATCCCGCTCCGAGTAGTGGCGATGAAGGAGGAACAGGAGGAGTTGTTGAAGGCCTACCACGACAGCCCCTGGGCTGGACACCGTGGGACGTGGGCCACGTTTGTCTTGTTGCCACACAATTTGATGCATTATCCATACATACTTGCACAACATTTGTTGGGCCAATTTCAAGAATGACAGATTTTAGAATATTGTGAAATGCACATAAGAGATCAAAACCAGCCTAGTTATCTTGTTACTTCTTACTCAATTTATAGTTTATACAAAGGTACCCATTTGGGTTGGCTTAGCTAAAAAGGGTGTGGAAAGTGAGAAGGATACAAGAACAATTAGGAGGCTTAAGATTGGCGTTGAACCAAATTGTTCTAAATAATTCCATTTCCCTCTATTTATAGTACGATCAGGAGTACTCCTGAAGTTTCTAGGATGTTCCAAAGTAATCTGGAATATACATGAATTTCCTATAGTGAAATAATAAATGGAAATAATATCATTCTTATTACAATGCATAGTTTAATGTAAGGCTTCAACCATGTAACACACGATCATGGGTTCAAATCATTTTGGAGCCATACCATGCCATATCATGACATTATCCCCCCCCTTAAATGACGAGGGTTACGAGTCAACTTTGATTCAGGACCTGGTTTGTCTGGATATTGACAATGGAAGTCTTCAAGAAGAGCTCGAGCATTGGCCACATTCTCTACTGATTCCCAAGTACACTCGCTTAGACTATAGCCTAGCCAATTGACCAAATAGTAGAGCTTGTTGCGAACAATCTTGGAATCAAGGATGACAGCAACCTCATACTTAGGTCTATCTTCAAGTTCGATCAGGGGTGGAGGTGGTGTAATACGATTGGGAATAGTGTTGTCTTGATACGATTCTAAAAGAGAACTATGAAATACCGGATGTATCCGTAGTTGCGGAGGTAGATCAAGGCGAAAAATGACATCATTAATTTTTCCGTTAATACGAAAAGGTCCTAACCATCAATAATCCAATTTGTCACATGGTCGAGGAGTTTTTATGTGTCGTCATAATAGCCATACTCGATCTCCAATATCAAAACAGGATGGAAATCAGTGCCGATCCACATAATCCTTTTGTGTTTGTTGGGCTTGATGTAGGTGGGTAGATAGTTCAACTTGAATCTTTCGTAACCGCTTCAAATGATTCTTTGCACTAAGATTTGTGGGTAATATTCCTCGCCTGTCGTCAATTCCACTAGGGGTGGTGGAGGGGCCTGGCGTCCTGGGATTTGTGAAGGATAATCGGGCTCGAGGAGGGAGACATGAAAAACATCATGAATCCGGAAGTGGGATGGAAGGGCCAGCTGGAAGGGGACAAGATTAATGCACTCAACTATACGGAATGGTCCCAACTTCTTGTAATCAAGTTTCGCACATGGACGGTGTTGAGAATCAAGCTCAACATAGTGCAACGTGTGAACACACCTTTTGAGAATCTATGATTACTCAAAGGTCAAGAGTCACGCCACTACTCTCTACACAAGCAAGACCAGCAAGAGCCGGATAAAGAAGGCCGGTGAGAGTCTCTCACCAGATGAAGAGATAAATTTGTAAATAGAAGAAAAGATTGTTACATGCATAGGGCAAGATTTGAACCTTGTACCTCCACGTAGACAAACCCCAACTTTACCATTGTAGTAACTTATCCTAAGTGTTTTAAATATAGATTTAATATGTATAAGACTTTTATTTACGCCTACCTTTATTAAAAGGTAAGCCATGCATTTTTAGAATGCGTGAATACTTTATTTATAAGAAAAATGTACACCAATAAAAAATTACTCGTGCACATCTAGCGAGCATGAGCACTATATTTAGGAAATAAAAGCATAGTGTAAAAAGCAACTCATGCACATTTAGTGTGCATGAACACTTTAGAAAAAGCATGAAGCTATGCTTAGCCTCTTCCATCCTTATATAAGGAGGAGAGAAAGATGTATGGTGTTGTTGATTATTTTTACAAGGATTGATCAATCTAATATATTCGTGGGATTCATGAGTTTATCATCAAAATTCTCTTTCTTACAATCTAAATATTGATTAAATACACTAAAAACGTGAGATTCACAAGCTTTATTTCTTACTTCTCTTTCTACCTATTCATAACTAGCCTTATATTGTATTCTTCTTTCTCCTAGTCCAAAACCTCAGTGGTTCCCACCCGACTCACACAACGATCCAGAGCCGAAAGGCACGACACAAGTGGTGAACCCGACGTGAAACCGGGTGGCAGAGATGGAAAATCAACCGGGGGATAACAACATGATGGCGATGTTTGAGCGGATGCTACAAGAACAATGCGCGATGTCGAAGATTGCGGTGATAGTAGAGTGGCTCGTGCAACGGAACGGACAATTCAACGGGAAAGACGTGTCGCGATATTTGCGAGATTACAAGGCGGAAATGCTACGGTGTGGGATTTCAGAAGGACTGCAAGTGACATCCTTCAACCGGGTGGCAACCGACGGGCTTCAAGGGAGTATCCACGGGATACGACAGCAAAATCTGACGTGGGAGGCATTTGAAGAGGCGCTAAAGACCATGTTCGCCATCAAGGACTCCTCCAAGGCAACGAGGAGAGGATTCGAAGATTGGATGGAAACGTTGGACAAGGGGATGAAGGTCCTCGATGTGTTTTCGACATTCGAAAGTCGGTTTGGGAGGTTGTCCGCGAGAGATCAAGCTATCCTCGCACCGGATAAAGTGATCATGTTCCTACGAGTTGTGGACGTCTGGGACCGGAAAGACCTTGGAGTGCTTCTGGAGAACATGACCACCAAGAGTGGACTCACCGATACATGGGATAACGTGTGAAACCGATTGCGTGGAAACACTGGACAAGGGGATGAAGGTCCTCGATGTGTTTTCAACATTCGAAAGTTGGTTCGAGAGGTTGTCCGTGAGAGATCAAGCTATCCTCGCACCGGATAAAGTGATCATGTTCCTACGAGCTGTGGACGTTTGGGACCGGAAAGACCTTAGAGTGCTTCTGGAGAACACGACCACCAAGAGTGGACTCACCGATACATGGGATAACGTGTGAGATATCGTCACATGATATACAAAGAGGGGGCAATGGCTTGTTAACGAAGAAAAGAGGGTTTCGGAACCGATTCTGAAACCGAGATCCAGATTGGAAGACCATAAACCACGGGCTCGGGAGACTACGACCGAGAAGGGAATCGACGCAACCACGGTGGAGCAGTTGTTGAAGGAGATGGAGAATCTAAAAATCGTGATGGTGAAGAAGTCAGATGACCATCCCACAAGTTCCAAGTACATCGAACAACAAACGGACTTGAAAAAAGTGTTCGAGGAGAGAATCCTCGATAGTCGGGTGGAATTTTCGCTTCGGGAATTACTCAGAATAGTGAAGAAGGAGTTCCATGATCTTCTTGTGGGTCTCGTGAAGAGAAAAAGACAAAGTATGGAGGGGAATGCTCCAAGGGTAAACGCGAACACGGTTTTAATGAATGACACCGAAGTGGAGGACGAAATTCCAAACTCCCACCACACAAGGCCACACTGGGCACGTGCAACTACAGAGACTCCGGTCCGAATCGGCAACATCAAAGAGCCCGTGCTAGCATTGATTGATCACGGATCGGAGATCAATTTGATGTCCAAGGAGTTCTATCGGAAGGGGAAGTGGCCTATAAACACTAACCATGGATGGAAGATCCGAGCAGCCACTAAAGCAATGGAAGATCTATTTGCGGCTTGTCCGGATGTGACGGTGAAGATCAGGGATGTCGAGATCGACCAAAATTTCTTCGTACAAGACGAGGTCTCACATTCCGTGATCCTCGGGCAACCCTTTATCACGGCTTCACGGATGGAGACAAAGGTGCTCGATAGCGGTGCGGCTTTCGCACGAATTCGGAGCCAAAGCGGAGGGAAATCCTTCCAATTCCTAACTGTGTTGGCAAATGATGAAAGGAACAAGAGAGAGCTCTTGTCCCAAACAAGGGTGGATTTTTAGAGCGGACTGTTGCGGAGTGGGGAAGTGATAGTCTGAGAAGCCCTAATACCCCACACAAGAAGAAAACTCTTGGAGCAAAACAAGTACGAATAGGTCTGGATGGGGCATCTACGTACACAGTCGTAACCGGAGGAAAGAAGAAAGAATACCGAAAAGTAGAGGATAAGTTGCGGTCAGCATCAATAATAAAAGAATATGAAGAAATCGTGGGGGTATTCAAAGAAGTCTTCTATGGGAGCACACTACAACGGCTTGAAGAGCTTGTGGAGGATAAAAGCCAAGGAGACCGGGTAGTCCCGGTGGAATTGGTCGAGATGTACGAGATGAGATCATTGCGAAAATGGGTCCGGATGCACTCCACAAAGAAGAAGCAATGGTAAGTACGAAATACAAGACCGTGGAGAAGAAAGTGAAACCGGTCGTGGGACCGTTACCCGCCGATAGCAAGCAAAAGAGGAAAGAAGTCTCGGGAGATTCGACACTTTGGAAGTCCATGGATATCGGACATGCCTTCACGGATGAGACCCAGAAGAAACTTTGGATCGGTGGAGGTGGTTTCATTTTACAAAATGAAGAAGAACGATTCCGTGGGATGTTGGAACAATATGGGAAAGCATTTGCATTCACATCAAAGGAGATAGGGTGCGTTGATCTGAAGATAGTGGAGCCGATGTGATCTTCACGATTGACCATGTGTCGTGGAACCTGAAGCCGATTCCGGTGCCGAGGGCGCATATTCCCAAAATCATCGACTTGCTCAAGGAGAAGGTGGTGATGGGGATTCTAGAGCCATCAAACGCTCCGTACTCAAATTGATGGTTTACGGTTCCGAAGAAGAATGGGTCACTCCGATTTATCCAAGACTTGCAACCGGTGAACAAGGTCACGATCTAGAACTCCGGAGTCGGTTTGATAGTGGACGAATTTGCGGAAGCATTTGCCGGTCGTGTGATATACTCCATCGAAGACCTATACTCGGGGTATGACCAATTCCAACTAGCCGTGGAGAGCCGAGACATCACTACCATGCGGACACCGATAGGATTAGTTCGAATGTGCACACTACCACAAGGAGCAACAAACTTGGTTGCACATATGATGAACGCGATGAACAAGGTGCTTTGAGATTGCATTCCGGAGATAACGATGCCGTTCCTAGATGACATTCCGATGAAAGGATGTGCGATAGAAGAAAAAGATGAAACTATGGATGATCGAGGATGCCGAAAGTTCGTAGTCGACCATATTCGTGATTGCGAGAAAGTGCTTCGAAAGTTAGAAGTTGTGCACCTAACACTTTCCGAGAAGAAATCAGCATTCGGGCAAGAAGAGATATTGGTAGTTGGACATCTATGTGGGCCCTACGGCCGAAACCGTCACCAACCAAGATCGACGCGATTCAAGCTATGAAAGAAGTATGTGAGTCACAATCCAAAGTTTGAAAGTTTCTTGGAGCTTGTGCATTTTATCACATATGGATTCCGCACTATGCACATATTGCGGACCCACTCTATCACTTATTGCGGAAGGGGAAGAAGTTCGAATGGAAACCGGAACACACCAAAACCATGAAGAAGCTCAAGAAAACACTACGAAGGGCTGAAGCACTTAAGAAGCCGAGCTATGAGCAACCGATCATAGTAACGGTTGATACAAGTCCAATCGGGATCGGATGGGTCATCAATCAAGCCAACTCGGATGGTTTGCGATATCCGATCCAATTCGGAGCAAAGGTTCTCAACGAAAGGCAACGCGGATATGCACAAGTCAAAAGAGAATTATGGGGAGTAGTGTTAGCAATCAAATCGGATTGAGATTATTTGATCGGAGCCGAAGTAGTGATCGAAACGGATTGTCTTCCGATACTTGGGATGATGCGGTGTTGCACGATACCAGATGTGGCTATGCTAAGATGGATTGCATATGTTAAGTCGCTTAAGTCGGACGTACGACACATCTCCGGAAAAGACAACACGGTAGCCGATATGCTATCAAGGGCTTGGTTCGGAGACAACATAACCGAATCCGATAATGAAGAAGTTTTTGAAGACTACTTTGCTTCGGAGCACATATGTCGAGTAAACGTAATCCGAGAATTCCGAGAAGAAGAATACGAGGGAGAAAGCTTGATGATCGGGAAGGTGCTACAAGAGATTGAGGAATCATCAGACGATAAAGAGAAGAGAGCCGAGATCCGAAGGAAGAAGAGGCAAGTCCAAAAGTGCTTCTTGAAAAATGGATTAATATGGAGGGAGCCAAAAAGATCAGATGGCATACCACTTCGGGTAGTCGGGACGAAAGAGCAACGAAACCGGATAATGTCCGAGTTTCACGAATCCGATTGGGCTGGACATCGAGGAACATGGGCAACTTTTGTGAAAATCAAACAAAAATATTGGTGGAAGAATATGTACAAAGATATAGCGGAGTTCACGGAAAGCTGTGAGAAGTGTCAAATCTACTCCGGAGTTCGACACCGAGATGAGTTACATCCGACATTCTCATCGACAATCAACTTCAAATGGATGTTCGACATTGTAGCCATGCCAACCGGGATCGGACAAAAGAAGTACTTGGTGTGAGCTCGGGAAGATCTCACAAACCAAGTAGAAGGTCGGGCGCTACGAAGGAAAACGTGTTCTGCGGTATGCCAATTTCTTTTGGAGGAGGTCTTTTGTAGGTACGGGTGCATAGGACAAGCGATTGCAGATCGGGGAGAACTCGACTCTGATAAAGCTAGGGAATTCTTCACCAAACATGGAGTTCGGTTAACACTAGCAACGGCATACAATCCGGAGGCCAACGGGAAAATCGAACGAGGACATAGTCCGATCGTCAAAGCACTTGCCAAAACATGTGACGGAAGGGTGAAGGATTGGCTACAGATGCTCCTGTATGCATTATGGGCGGATCGTACGACGCATAGTTCTGTGACCGGTTTTATGCCAGCCGAACTCATGACCGGACAAGCACCGGTAATGGGGACGGAAACCGCAATTGCGACATGGGCAATGCTACCGTAGAAGGAAGAGATGAGTCGGGAAGAACTACTAGCGGTCCGGATACGACAACTAGAAGGAAGACCGGAAGACATAGCTGAAGCAACACACCGACGACAGGAAGCGTGATTCCGGAACAAAAGCTGGTTTGACACAAAGCACCGACTACGACCACGGAAGATTGAAGAAGGAGATTAGGTGATTGTCTATGATAGTGGTTTGGATCATCAACATACAACGATACGGAAGTTCACGAAAAGGTGGTTCGGGCCATACAAGGTTCGGAAAGTTTTCGACAATGGAACTTACCGACTATGCCAGTTGGATTGAACGATACTACGAGTGCCTATAGTGGGGAAACTGGTAAAGATCTTCAAGAAGCGGATTGACGACGAACCTTATGTAAGCTTAGACAAAACCGATAACAAGGAGCAATCGGACAAAGCTCGTGGTGATGTAGAAAGCGAAGAAAGTGATCTACAATTGATAGTTGATATAACGGAGGAATTGGGAAGTGCTACGAATGAAGACGAACAACAGACATCGGGAACTTCGACACATACCGAAGGATGTGTGGATTTGGAGGGGGCGAGTGTCATGATATGGCAAGACTCGAACCCATGACCTTATGCTACATGGATCGAGCTCTTACCATTAGACTATGAATTGTAATTTGTAAGATATTATTTTCATTTATGTTTTATCATAGAAAATTGATGTATATTCCAGATCTCTCTAGAACATTCTAGAAGCTTTAGGATTATTCCTAAAAACACTATAAAAGGAGGCACAAGGCATTGTTTTGAACCAAATTGATTCAACGCCAGTCTTAAGCCTCTTCGCCACTTTGTACTTATCTTTCACATAATATATTAGTTGTTGTCATCATCTTTCTCTCTCTCTCATTCTCGCTATCTCTCTCTCTCTCCTCTTCTTTCTTCCTCTCTCGGGAATCTTACGCAGTCCCGTCCTCTTAGTACTAATAGTACTTCTCTTCTCTAGTACTAATTCTCTCTCTGTTTAGTACCATTCCTGACAGTTTGAACCAATTTGCCTTCCTCAAGTCTACTTGTCGTTTTCCCTCCTCCTCCTATCCTTTTTCTATACTATGGCTACTGTTAGCGCCCAAGAATATCAATCCGTTTTCTCTGAGCTACAGTGTCTAAAAGAAAAGTTTGTTGCCCTCGAACAAGAAAACCAACGGTTGATAGGGGATCTGCAACAAATCGCTCTAGAAAAACAACAAATGCGACAACAACATGGGGAGTTAGCGTTATGGGTACAACAACTCGAAGCAGCGTTGCAATAACAAGGATCAAGTCCCCAAGGATTTCATAAAGAGCCCAAGATTGGACTTCCTATGAAATTTGATGGAACGCGATCGCAATTCCGGGGATTCCTTAATCAGGTACGCTTAGTCATCCAGATGCATCCTTCCCGATATCTCACTGATGCATCTCGAGTCGGCCTAATAGGCACGTTACTTAGCGGCTCAGCCTTGGCATGGTTCGCTCCGCTTCTAGAAAAACAATCGCCCTTGCTTAATAACTTTGAAGATTTTATTAGTGAGTTTAAAGCATGCTTTGGAGATACCGACAGCATCGGGGCGATGATCAACAAAATCCGAAGATTGCGTCAAGGCGATTGTCTAGCCTCTGCCTACGCGGCGAATTTCCGTCTACTTGCCTCAGATATCCCCTGGGATGATCAGGCCCTCATGGAATAGTTTCACTACGGCTTGCGCAACGATGTCAAAGACTTGCTTTTAACCTTCCCCGAAGAACCAAAGTCTCTTACGGGAGGCAATCAGTCGAGCGGTCCGATGCGACAACCGCCTTTTCGAATGGCGTTCGGAACGTCAATTACAAATACCACACTCTCGGCCGGAACCCACATACGCCTTAGTCACGGCTAAACCATTTGCATGCGACGTACCTCAAGCCAATATTCCGACACCGATGGAGATCGACACCATGCGTCGACGCGGCCCGTTATCGGAAGAAGAAAAGCAACGACGACGTGCCAATTGATTATGTCTTTATTGCGGTGGACCAAGGCATATCGCCATCAATTGTCCCCATAGACCAAGAAGACAGGTAAATCAAATCGTCGCCTGTACTAAACCCAAGTCAATTCTTCCCTTCGGAGTGTCTGATAGTATTAATAGTACTAATAGAGTGTCAAATAGTATTCATAGTACTAATAGCCCAAGTATCTCAAACAAATTTTAAATCCTTAGTCAATTAGATGAAGAGTTAAACGATTGAGTCCAGCCAAAATAGGAGCCATTTGGTTGGACAGCAACCCTAGATCTGTAGAGCCCATTAGTGGTTCCATTCCTTCCAAGCAAGTTAGCAATCTGTTCCTAGCCCAAGTCATTGTTAGTACTAAAAGTACGCCCCTAGTACCTGTCCTAGCACTTTTAGATTGTTAATCGGCTAATTACTAACTACTACCGATACAGAAGAGTGAGCGTCGCTACCCAACGTTCTAACAAGTAATTGTGTTTTACGAACGGAATTATACTATATTAATCGGTAATTACCGTGATCGTTACTTAGTTATAAATTAGGAAGCTTGCACTTAACAACATAGACAATAGGAAGAACACAGAATCCGTACAGGATATTCCTAACTTAAACTTATATTACTAAATAAAACGACCTTTCTTACAATGCCTTCGGTTCCCTTTTATAGGTATACCGAAGGTCTTTTCTCATCAAGAACTATTCCTACTTACTATCAAGAATTACAAAATTATCTAACTAACTTAGTTCTCTTCGTTTACTGCTGAGTCATTGATCCGAACAGTCGATCCGAACCGACTCCGTTTTCGACGTTTTCCCACTTGTTCGGTAAAACTGACTGTCCGGGTCCGGGTAACACTTGGCACGTCCGTGGGCCAGGACCTTGTCCAGCGAACCCACGCCTATTCCTGTAGCTCTTCATCCGAATCGTTCAGAATATCAAAAATCGAAGGCTCTTTTGGCCTTGGATGTATTCCACCTATATCTTCCTCTTCATCTTCATCTTCATCTGTGTCACAGTCGTCATTCGGAGTAGGTTTTGAATGTTGTGATTCGGTTGGCTGCTCTGGTTCACTTCTTCCGGGAGCTTGAAGACCAGGAGTCTTGCTGGTTCTTTCGGCTTCGATTTTATCCAACTGGACGGAAGTGCCTATATCATTTTTGTCGAATTCTTGCATAATACGTTGAATTTCTTCTCTGTAAAATGCCGCAATTTCGTCCATATCTTTCATGATATCCTCTTGGATATTGTCAATATCCTTTTGTGCCATTTTAAAAAAACCTGCACCTTGGACCTGACGGTTATTTTTGTCGGCACGCAATAACTGTAATTCCGTCGCTTGTGCCGTCCATAACTTCCATCCTTGCGCAAGGGATTCATCGATCATTTTCTTTGCTAGGTTTCGATGTTTCCCTATGATGTGCTGCACTTTGTCCCTAGTGATGCTTGCGACGTATTGGGCGGTTTGCAACTCTTTCCGTAAATCTGTAATAGTGGTTCGGTTCTCACTTTCAGCTTGCATTAGTTTGGATTCGACTACATATATATCCAGCCGTCTTTGTTCCGATATCTTCCGAATTTCGTCCAGTTGTTGTTCGAATGCCGATTTCTCTTTGCTCCATTCCTCCTGCTGTTCCGTAATTCTTCTGTTGACTTCTTCAAGATTCCGCTCTTTTTCTGTCAATTGACTTTCCTGTGACACTATATACCTTTCGAATTCTTCAATTTGTTCGGTATATGTATGATTGGCCGTCTTAGCTTCTTCTAGATTTTGTTGTAATTCGTTTATTAATTGATTTTTTTCTTTGAGAACTTTGTATTGACCATTCTGAATGGTTTCTATTTGTTTTTCTAATTCTGTAGTTCGAAATACAGCATTGTTGGCCCTTGTTGTTTCTGCTTGATGTGCTTTCTCAGCGTCCTCCAATTTCTGCTGCCATTCTGACTCCGACACCATAAGCCGTGCCTGTGTTTCCCATTTGTTCAGACTTTCTTTTAGTTCTTTATTTTCTGCCTGTATGTTACAAAACTAATGTTTCAGCACCTCCGCCGATGCTGATACACTTTTGTATCTTTCAGCCATATCATTGGCTGCTCTGCGTGCCGTTTCATATTCTTTATGAATTTCGACCAGTGCTTCATGTAATGGTGGCATTTCAATAGCCTCCCCTCTATTCTGTGCACTTCTTTTCCGGCCGATTTTCTCTATCTCTGCTTTTTCTTGAGGTTCCAACACTCCTCGTAAGGCTTTCTGTATCATTATTCGGTCATTATGTTCTTGAGCCAGCCGTTCTGATACTTCTGTCATTCTTTTAGCCAACCATTCAACCAGTTCGTATGAAGTTCCGAACTGTAAAATGGCAGCTAATTCATGTGCTGCTGGTGGAATATCCAAGTACCCATGTGCTTCCCGAATTGCTACTTTTGAAGATTGTCCTTGTTGAGGTTGTGTCGAAACACTCTCATTCCCTGGTTTTATTACTTCTGCCACTACAGGCGTATTCGAATTTTCCTTTGTGCGTTGCCTTTTCGGTGCTGACCCCTCACTGTTTTCTGGTTGGAATTGCCGATTAGCCTTTTGTTTAATCCTTGTCCTTTGTCGCAACTTCTCTGCTTGTTGTCGATTTTCTGTCAGCTGTTGCTTGTTTATCAAATTGTCAACTGTTTCTTGTTCGGCTGTTGGTTGCCTGTTTTCGGAATTCTCTGGTCTTGGTGGTTCCGACTGAGGCATATTTGTTTGTATATTATCGGCATGTGCCGATTCTTCCTCTATCCATTCTTCATGTACTACCTGTCGGTGTCTTCGCGGTGCTTGTACTATCGGTGGTCTTCTTGACTGAACAGGAGTTTCCGATTCTTGAATCGGAAACAATACCGATATCCAACGACCAAAAATTTGCTTCATCGGTTTTCCTGTTTTTACCCCTTGTAGCTGCTCTCTCAGAGCTTCCCCCAACAATAGTGGCCAGTTGAAATCCTCTTTTTCGTATGCGGCTATGATAAACCCAGCCCTTTTTTTCGGCATACAATAAAAACGAAGACTGACAAATCCCACCTCTAATAAAAATCTAGCCACTTCATGGAAAAACTCATCCCTACCTCCATAAGTCTGATATGCTTTTGCTGAGGGTGAGTATTCCCCGAAATACGATTGGAGTGCTTCTGATGAAGGTTTTTTAACTGCCTCAAAGCCTCCTCTTGGCATCTGTAATGCATTTCGTATTTTCTTTGTGGTGATTTTGGTGATGTCTATTTGTTGTACCAATTCTTCCGCCTGCGGATGAGGTTCCGCTTCTGCTACTTTGATGAAACCTTGTAAGTTTCTCTCATGAAGCCACAATCGCAGTTCTTCAGACACAGGAATCGGCATGACTTCTGTGTTTGCTTGTTCTGAATCACTTGTTGATGACGGTTGGAGATCTGCACAGCTTCTGTAGCGATGAAAATCAGAAAAACAGAGTTTGGGCGAACTAGGGCACGAAGGCTCAGACTGTTTCGATATCTGCACTCGTTTCTGTTGTTTTGGCGACACAGACGATACAGAAATATGCTTTAAAGATATTAACTTATGCATGATGACTTAAAGAATAGTAATTGCTATTAATGTAGGAATTAATTAGTATTCACTCTTCGTGTAGTGGTTGTACTACTTACTAATAATCATGCAATTACTCTTTCTATTTATAGTCGATTCAGACTGTTATGGCAAGATTGTATTTCTGCATTTGACAAGAACTATTGAGTGAGTTAGTTAGTTTTTTTTTTTTTTTTTTTTTTTACTCTTCCGTTTGAATAAACGGATTTACCGGCATATCTCCCAAATACGGTTTAAGCCGGAATCCATTTACCCATTTCGGTAAAAACTCTCCGGTTAATGATCCCAGCTGATACGTACCATTTTTACTATTAATTATCCATACTGGACCTGTCCATCTATACCGGAGTTTCCCAGGCATAAGTCCCATTCTCGTCTGGAATACCAATACCGGTTTCCCAATTTCGAATTGCTCTTCCGATTTCCTTCGATGTCGATTTACGAATGCCTTGATTTGTCTCTGCTTGTGTTCTAGTGCTGACATTGATTGAATCCGTTCTTCTTCTAATACTAATAAAGCCTCTTTGCGAACCTGCTCCGACGCCCTTTTCGACATTTTTCTAAACATAGCCGTAAATGCTCAAAATGATCAGCTTTCCGACTATATACTGCAAAATCATCTAAAAACACCTGCATGAAAGCTGGAATATATTCCCCGAATATTTCCTGTATTACCCGCTGAAATGTAGCTGGAGCTGTTTTTAAACCGAACATCATTACTACTGCCACAAAGACACCCCATTCTGTGACGAAAGCTGTCTTTTCCTGATCTTCCGGATTCATCTGTACTTGGTTGTACCCACTGAACCCATCCAAGAAACTATAAATTTCATGTCCCGCTACTGCATCTAATATCCCATCTGTGAATGGCAACGGAAACGCATCCGTAATTGTCGTTGCATTCAATTTTCTGTAATCCACACATACGCGAATTTTCCCATTCTTTTTCGGGACTACTACTATCGGACTCAACCATGTTGATTTTTTGACGGGTCGAATAAATCCTACTTTTAAGAGTTTATCGATTTCTTCTTTTACTTTGATAGCATAATTCGGATTCAACCTGTACCTGCGTTGTTGTACTGGCTTTGCATCTTTATGCAAATTGATTTGATGTTGACAAAAAGCGGGATCCAGACCTTTCATATCGTCAAACGACCATGCAAAAACATCTTTATATTGTAATAGTAATGTTGTTAATGTCCGTTTATCATTTTCCGCCAAGTCTCTAGCAATCAAGACTGTTTTTCTTTCAGCATCCTCTACTCCTGCCAAATCGATCTCCTCCAATGCTGAGGCTTGCACTCTCTGAGATACCTTCATTTCCTTATCTGTAGCTTCTTGTTGCATTCGTATTTCTTTCATTGTTTGCTCATCTATTGGCACTTCTTCGTGTGAGTCTACATATGGTGTTAATGCTTGCAAAATATCTACCTCAAATAGAGGGATGATTTTCTGATTATCATCGAAATACTGACTTTCTTCTTCCTCGTCCAAACCTTCCATCATATTAACTGCTTCTGCATGTACAGGTAAACTCTGTTTGCTTGTTGTCACTTTGTTGTGCGTTGGAATCCTGACCTTAGTTTTTCCTTTCCTAAATGTTAGCACATTTTGTTTCCAATTTTGTTTAATATTAGCTGTCTTTAACCATGGTCTCCCCAATAACAAGGGGTATGCTCCCTGTGTTTCTAACTGCAAAATTACTGCCGAAATCTGAAAACTGTGTCCCCCGATTATTACATCCAGTTGTCGAAGCAAACCAATCGGTCGTACCGTACTTGTATCTGCCATTCGTAACCAAAACGGACATGCTTCCCATTCCGTGATTCCCAGTTTTTCACATGTAGTTTTGTTAATCACATTAACACCCGAGCCTCCATCTATAATCACATTTCCGATTTCTTGCCCGTAAAGTATTACCTTAATCGACGGATTCTGTTCATCCATGATCGAAGGGTTATTACTTGGCTGATTGTAGTGTACTGCTATTTGTTCGGAACCTTTATATGCAATTAATGCTGCCACTTTTTCTGTAAACCTTGGTACTAACTTAAGTAAGCCCGTAAGTGGTAATGACACTTGGCAATCAGCCAACAGTTTCCAAGTTTCTTCCTGTTCCTTATTCCCCAATGATTGTTGTACAGCGATGTTCTGGTCAATGTTATTGTCTTGTAACATTCGATTCACATTACTTTGATTTGCTTCGTCCACCCATTCTTTTGCCGCCTTCCGAACTTCTTCCTGAATTTCCCACTCTGATTGTCTGCTTTTGCTGCGTGTCGTTACTTGCTGAACTTCCGGTATTACCATATTAACTGCTGTACCCTTTCCTTTAACCGGACATTGATTAGCATAATGGCCTAGTTGTCGACAAATATAACAAGTGGGTACAAATGTTGCACTGGTCTCTCCATGTGCAAATTGGCCGTTATTAAATTGTTGCTCTTCATTACCACTCGGGTTTTGTTGGTATTGACGTGTAGCTTTTGGTTTGTAAAATCTCTTGTTTTTATACCGATTCTGCCTAAATTGTTCAGTATTATCATTTGGTTGTGCTACATTTTGTGTTATCCCGAACTCCTGATTTGGCGGAAAATTATTCTGTTGAAACATTTGATTATTTTGTGGAACGGTTTGAGTATTATGTTGAAAGGTCATATTACCCGGTTGAAATGTCGGGTTTGGTTGAAATGTAGAATTCGGTTGCACATTCGGACAATTCTGTTGAAACCCTTGAAATGGTGGGTTACCTTGTTGGAAACTTTGATTATTTTGTTGAAAATATTGATTCGGATTCTGTACGAATGGTGGGTTGGATTGAGCAAAACCTGGTTGAAATGCTTGAGTCACCTGAGTGGGTTGCATATTTTGTTGTGAAAAGATCTGATTTGGCTGTAGAACCGGATTTTGTTGTACATTTTGCTGATTTTGTGAAAAATTATTATTTTGATAACCATTGAACAGATTATTGTTATTTTGGTAACCATTGTCAGTAAAAATTTGTCGTACTGACGCCGTAGTCTTATTAAGCAGATTATATTCACATTGTTCTACTGAATGTAACTTTGAATGACATATTGTACAATGTGTTCTTAACGTACATTCAATTGCCGAATGCCCCGTATTTAAACAAGTGGTGCATTGAACTGCTTGTCGAAATTGTAACTCCTCTATTGTCGGTAATGTACGGTGTAATGCCGACATGTCCATACTCTGAACATTGACTGGTGGTCGACCCATTTCTATTGCTTTATCAATTACTTGTTCGATAGTCTGATTTCGAAAATCGAACACTTTCAATGTCGTCCTTAATGGTTCTTTTACAGCTTCCAAAAAGACTTCTTTTAATTCATTATCCGGAATCGGCCTTGAAATCTGAAGCTGTAAGTTCTGAAATCGTATCACAAACTGAGATACTGTTTCATTTTTTTCTTGATATAACGCATAAAATTGCGCAATCAAATCCTTTTGCGGAATTTGTTGATGAAATAATTGTAAAAATTTACTAGTTAACACTTCAAAGGATGGAAATCCTTGAAGACCGTTCTGCGCAAACCAATTGGCAGAATATCCGTCTAATGATAAGACGAACTCAGCGATTTTTGACTTATCTTCGGCATCTGCCGACAATCGCTGAGCTCCATGGTTAATCTCCCATGTCGTTAAGAAATCCCTAACATGTGCTTCCGCATCTGTTCCTTCCCGGAACTTAGAATAAGTATAAGGCATATCGTCCCAAATGTCGTAAAACGATACCTCTTCTGTCTGTTTTTCGTCTGAAGGTAATTGATCGGATAAGTCAGGAAGTTTCGACCACTTTGTGCTTGATTCCGGCTGTTCTTGCGCAATGAACGCTTCCTGCACTGCCTTCGTAACTGACCTTGTACAAGGGCGCTTACAAGTGACCGGTGTCTCCTCTTTATACGACATCCATTCGATTTGTTCTCTGCTTAATTGCAGATGTAACCGGGCGTGCCAAAATTCTTCTGTGTTAATCGGCTAATTACTAACTACTACCGATACAGAAGAGTGAACGTCGCTACCCAACGTTCTAACAAGTAATTGTGTTTTACGAACGGAATTATACTATATTAATCGGTAATTACCGTGATCGTTACTTAGTTATAAATTAGGAAGCTTGCACTTAACAACATAGACAATAGGAAGAACACAGAATCCGTACAGGATATTCCTAACTTAAACTTATATTACTAAATAAAACGACCTTTCTAACAATGCCTTCGGTTCCCTTTTATAGGTATACCGAAGGTCTTTTCTCATCAAGAACTATTCCTACTTACTATCAAGAATTACAAAATTATCTAACTAACTTAGTTCTCTTCGTTTACTACTGAGTCATTGATCCGAACAGTCGATCCGAACCGACTCCGTTTTCGACGCTTTCCCACTTGTTCGGTAAAACTGACTGTCCGGGTCCGGGTAACATAGATTCCGGAGCTAATTCTTGTTTCATGGATAGAAATTTTGCCCAAGCTTCTCAGATATCCTTAAGAAAACTTCCTTGTCCCGCATCTGTAGTAGTCATTGATGGTCGTCCCATTGCTTCCGGGAATATTGTAGAAGAATCAGAACCCATTCAAGTTGTCCTAGGTAGTTTTGTGTGTGTAGTATCATCTAATATAATTAGTAGTCCAGAGCATCCCATTGTCCTAGGATTACCTTGGTTTGAATTACATAATCCAACCATAGATTGGAGAACAAGAGAAGTCTGATATCGACAACCCCAAGAATCTACTCACCGAGTTTCGACCATTTCACTCCATCAATTACGTGAAGAAGGACATGAGGCAATGTTCCTATTTGCAATATCAGTACATCCTTCCAACACTATTAAGAAGGAATCCTCAGTACAACTTCCGGCAAAATATCATCCTTATGCCGATGTATTTGACAAGGTAAAGGCCGGTACCCTTCCTCATCACCGTCCCTATGACTGTCCCATCGATTTACAACCAAGAACCAAGCCACCATGGGGACCAATTTACAACTTGTCACCCACCAAGTTAGAAGTCCTTCGAGCCTACATAGAGGAGAACTTGGCAAGAGGGTTCATCCGTCATTCGAAATCTCCGGCCGGTGCACCCATCTTCTTTGTCAAGAAGAAAGATGGCTCACTTCGTCTCATCGTTGATTACCGCGGATTGAATAAGGTCACCATCCGGAATAGGTATGCACTTACTCTTATATCAAGTCTTTTAGAGCGAGTTAATGGTGCCAAGTTTTTTACCAAAAATCGATCTACGAGGAGCGTATAACCTCGTGCGGATCCGACCGAGAGATGAATGGAAGGCCGCCTTTCGCACGCGGTATGGGCATTTCGAGTATACTGTTATGTCGTTCGGCCTAACCAATGCACCCGCAGTCTTCCAACACATGGCAAATGATATATTCAGAGACCTCTTGGATATCTGTTTGATCATCTATCTAGATGATCTATTGATTTATTCGAAGACCCAGGAAGAGCACGATTCTCATGTACTATTAGTACTAAAGCGACTCCGCGAGAATGGTCTTTATGCCAAGCTAGAAAAATGTAGCTTTGACTGCAAGCAAGTGGAATTTCTAGGCTACGTCATCTCCTCAAAGGGCATCGCCATGGATCCAGCTAAAGTCCAAGCTGTACTAGATTGGCAAATTCCACGGTGGTACGAGATGTACAATGTTTTCTAGGTTTTGCTAACTTCTACCGTGAGTTTATATAGGATTACTCGAAGATTATTTTACCTCTCACACAACTTACGAAGAAAGGACAAGAATTTCGTTGGTCCAATGAAGCAGATATGGCTTTTCGGCATCTTAAGAAAGCCTTTAAATCAGCAGCGATTCTAGCTCATGTGGATACAAGCAAACCATTCATCATGGAGGCCGACGCATTAGATTTCGCCCTTGGTAGCATCCTTTCTCAACAAGGAGATAAAGAAGAGTTACATACAGTGGCTTTCCATTCGCGCAAATTCGATGTCGCGGAAATCAACTACGAAATACATGACAAGGAGTTATTAGCCATCGTGGATTCATTTGTGCAATAGCGGCATTTCTTAGAGGGCTCTCCACATCAGGTCATTGTCTTTAGTGATCATGAAAATCTTGCTTATTTCCAAAACGCTCGTGTACTAAATCGACAGCAAGCTCGGTGGGCTCAATTCCTCACGCATTTCGACTTCAAAATCACATATCGACCGGGGAAGCAGCAAGGAAAAGCAGATGCACTATCACGGCGTTCATATCTTGCACCTCGTCCTGGTGATCCAACATTTGATAATCAAAAGCAAGTAATCTTGGGACCAACACGATTGCACACAACGCAGATTTTTCACACCCCGATGGATTCACGGATTACCGATGACATACGTGCAAACTTGAAGACGGATAGTTTTTCTCAAGACATCCTGGCGCACATTGATACTTCTCGGGCATCCTGTTCTCAGTCTGAACAACCAGGTATTGACTACCGACAATTCTAATATCATGATGGTTTGTTATTCTTTAAAAAGCGCGTATATGTCCCTGATTGCTCCTATTGTCTTCAAATCGTCCAGAATTGTCATGACACCCATACGGCAGGACATTTGGGTAGTACTAAGACGTTGGATCTAGTGCAACAATCTTTTTGGTGGCCCCACATGCGTCGTTTTGTCAACGACTACGTTCGTACCTGTGATGCTTTTTGTCGAGCAAAGATGCTACAACACCATCCATATGGCTTGTTGGAACCCTTACCGATTCCAAGTAAGCCATGGCAATCTATTTGTCTTGATTTTATCACCGATCTGCCAGTCTCGAAGGGGTTCAATGCTATCTTAACCGTCATCGATCGATATACGAAGATGGCACATTTTGTGTCGTGTACTAAGGCCATCCCTAGCGAGGAAACCACCGCCCTCGTCATGCGTGAGGTATTTCGGCATCACGGCCTCCCAGACAGTATCATCAGTGACCGAGGACCTCAATTCGTCTCCAAATTTTGGCAACATCTCTTCAAGATGCTCAAGGTCTCTTGCAACCTCTCCTCCGGCTACCATCCCCAGACTGATGGGCAGACGGAACGAATAAACCAAACACTAGAACAATATCTCTTATGTTTCCTGAGTTATTGTTGAGAATCAAGCTCAACTTGGTCTAGTGTGTGAACTCACCTTGAGAGTGAAGAGACACTCCAACGGTCAAGAGTCACCATTATGTCACCACTTTGTATTCTAACATTTAGTATGAGTCATAGAATCATATTCTATGACACATAACTTATGAGCTTTCACATTCCCCATGCTCCATGAGCTTTGAGCTTTCACATTCCCCATGCTCCATGAGCTTTGTAATGAAGAGAGAGGGTGACTACATAAAGCACCCTCCTCCCACCTTGTATAGAGTTGTGTCTTTCTCCTTTGTTAATACAATCTACCTTGCGTATACTCCTTGTTTCTCTCTCTCTCTCTCTCTCTCATACACACACAGTTCACACCTATTCCGCTTCACAAGAATCCATCTCTTGATTCTTTACATGGTATCAGAGCAATTTGGTAGCTCGATCTAGCCCATTCGCCTCATCATGATCGTGTGTTGTGCTCTACGCCGACGACCAAGAACCGGCTCATCGCTATCATAGCTTCGCTACATAGCTCGCATTCGAAGAGAGAAGAAGAAGAAGAAGAAGAATCGACATAATGAATACTCAAATGGGGAGCGCTCTCCCTACCGAGAAGTTGGATCGAAACAACTTCGCATCTTGGGAGTACAAGATGCACCAATACCTTGTCGGACAAGGCTATTGGAGCTACATCAAAGGAGCGCATGAAGACCGACCCGCTGAAGCGGCTCCCGGATACGTGACATAGGAGCAAGCCGCAAGCCGCATGATGTATTGTTTGGCGACATGTGATCACGACCACATGCTCGGTTACATTCGAGAAGCCAAGACGCCGAAGGAAGCGTGGGAAAATCTACGAAAGATTTTCGCTGCCAACACGACCGCGAGGAAGCTTCAACTCCGCCAAGAGTTGAACAACATTCAACAAAGGGACATGTCCATCACGACATACACCTTAAAGATCAAGGAGCTTTGCGACTCGCTTGGCTCAATAAGCGTAAGTATAGATGATGATGAGATGGTGCAAATATGCCTCGGCGGCCTCGCACCATGGTTTGGCGCAATGCAAACCGCCGTTCTAGCACGGGAGAAATCTCCCTCCTTCTTCGAGCTCCAATCAATGCTATTGATCGAAGAAAACCACGTGCGTACAAGGAGCAATGAGTCGGAAGGCCACATGCTCTACACGCACTCTAATGGAGGAAGAGGACGCAGACGAGCGAGAGGCCGATTCGGCCAAGGACAAGGCAGACGAGGTCTGACCTACGACAACAACTCCCAATTTCGGCCGCAAAACGGAGGCCAACGAGGAACCTTCGCAAGAAGGGGGAGCTTCCACTCCGGCCCGAGCCGTCAAAACGCAACTGAATGCGGATATTGTGGAAAGCTTGGCCACCACGAAGAAGAGTGCCGAAAGAAGATGCGTGAATCGGCTTCCACAAGCCGACAACTCACGAATTACGCGCACAATTCTGACTACGAAGAGTATAGTGGAATGTACGGGCACAACTCCGACTACGAGGATCGTGGCGGAAT
Source organism: Azolla caroliniana (assembly GCF_043228905.1). Taxonomy (NCBI): domain Eukaryota; kingdom Viridiplantae; phylum Streptophyta; class Polypodiopsida; order Salviniales; family Salviniaceae; genus Azolla; species Azolla caroliniana. The sequence continues at coordinate 23,610,353 of NW_028230436.1, read as the reverse complement.
GTACGCATACAACTCCGACCGTGGCAGAATGTTCATGATGAAACATAGAGCAAAGTCTATGTCGGCCTCTACCTCAACTAGTGCCCTCAATCCGGAGGACATATGGTTTGTTGACTCCGGAGCCTCAAACCATATGACATCCCACAAAGAATGGTTTCTCAAACTTCAAGAGCCGGAGCGACCCGGTTATGTCGAAACCGGAGATGACACTACGCACCCGATTCGGCACATCGGCAATGTTCTGTTCGGCGAAAGAGGTAAGCAAACATACATTAAAAATGTCTTGCATGTACCCACCATCACAAAGAATTTGGTCTCGGTTGGCCAAATGGTTGAGCAAGGGATGCAAGTACAATTCGACCAAGAAGGGTGCCTTCGATCAGATGGCGGCAAGGAGTACTTCTCAGACGATTTCACGACGTATCTCCGAAAGGAAGGAATTCGATGAGAATTCACTTGCCGACACACTCCGCAACAAAACGGAGTAGCTGAGCGCAAAAATTGGCACATCCTCGAAGTAGCACGGGCCATGATGAACGAGAAGCATATGCCCAAGTCATATTGGGCCGAAGCGGCAAATACGGCCGTCTACCTAATGAACCGGTGCACAACATCCGGCGTGCACGAGGTCACTCCGCACGAAAGATTCTTCGGAAAGAAGCTGAACCTATCACATGTTCGGATATTCGGCTCCATTGCATACGTGCACATCCCCGACGAGAAGCGTCAAAAGCTCAACCCAAAGTCGGAGAAATGTATCCTCGTAGGATACTCACTGGAGCAAAAGGGGTACAAGTGCTACAACCCCTCAACTCAAAAATCTCGAGTAAGTCGAGACGTCGTTTTTGACGAGTCCACATCCTAGTACGCACCAGAGACAACTTCGCTTCCACTCGACCCGGAATTTGCCGAACAAGAGATCGAGGATGAAGATCGTCCTACGCGCATGATCGAAGAAAGTCCGATCACGACCCGACTGAGCGGACCACAAGAGCCTTTGAGCGATCAAAGCACATCACGGCCTAGCCCGAAGATGGACAAAGGCAAGGCGAAAATGGCGGAATATGAAGACGATTGCCTCAACGACGATGAATCGACTCACTCACTCGACAGTGAGTTCGGCGGCTTCGATGTACCAATCGGAGCTAAGAAAGCCCTCATCTCAGCAAATGAAAAGCTCCGTCGCTCCACCCGTGAAAAGAACCCCGTAAGCCGATTCGGCTACAACGATTATATGGCATACCATTACGCCTTTATGATGAAGGTAGTGACAGTACGAGAGCCGGAAACCTTTTCAGAAGCCGCGAAGGACCCGCGATGGATCAAAGCAATGAACGAGGAGATGCAGGCACTACGGAAGAACGAGACGTGAGATCTCGTTCCCACCTCACCACACAAAAAGGCGATCGGATGCAGATGGATCTACAAGGTGAAGTATAACGTTGATGGCTCCGTAAACCGCTACAAAGCTCAACTCGTAGCGAAAGGATACGCTCAGACACATGGCGTCGACTATGAAGAGACCTTTGCTCCGGTGGCAAAGATGACAACGGTGCGGACCGTAATTGCAATTGCCGCGGCGAAAGAGTGGCACCTCCATCAAATGAACGTCAAGAATGCCTTTCTACAAGGCGAATTAGAAGAGGAGGTGTACATGATCCAACCACCCGGTTTCAACTCGAGCACCCATCCGAAAGCTGTATGCCGACTCAAGAAGCTACTCTACGGCCTCAAGCAAGCACCGCGTGCTTGTCATTCGAAGATAACGCAATATCTTCATCAAATCGGCTTCCGTATGTCAAAATCGGACAACTCCCTCTACATACGAAGCGATTCCGCAAGTCCGATCATCATCATTTTATATGTGGATGACCTAGTCATTGGAGGTGAGCATCTCGTTGAAATCAATAAAGTCAAATCCCTCCTTTCCGACAAGTTCGAGATGACGGACATGAGGGAGCTCCACTACTTCCTCGGCATCGAGGTAATTCGGACTCCGGCCGGAATCATGATCTCTCAACGGCACTACATCCTGAACTTGTTATACAAGTTTGGGATGGCTGAGTGCAAATCCATGGCAACCCCGCTCGATCGTAATCTCAAACTAGATGCGAACTCCGGCACCAAAGCGTGTGAGCCGACTCAGTATCGGCAACTCATTGGGAGTCTCATCTACCTCACGATCACACGACCCGATCTGAGTTATCCGGTCGGTCTCCTTAGCCAATTCATGCAAACACCGCGTGATACTCACTTGGATTGCGCTAAGCGAGTTCTACGATACGTGAGCGGCACAATGGATTGTGGCATCCTCTACAAGACCGCAATGCCAATACGACTCAAGGGGTACACAGACGTTGATTGGGCCGGCTACAAATCCGATAGAAGAACCTCCGGATTTGTTTTCTCCCTCGGCAGCGGAGCAGTATCCTGGAGTAGCAAGAAGCAGCCTACCGTTGCTCTTTCGAGTACGGAGGCAGAATATAGGGGCGCAGCCGTAGCTGCATGTGAAGTCGTATGGCTTAAGAGGATTTTGAAGGATTTGGGCGTTCCCATCAAGGATCCGACTCCCCTTTACTACGACAACATGAGCAGTATTTATCTGGCTCGGAACCTGGTGTTCCACGCGCGGACAAAGCACATCGAAGTGCACTATCACTTCATCCGAGAGTGTGTTCTAGCTGGCGATGTCGACCTACAACACATTAGCACCAATCTTCAAACGACTGACATCTTCACTAAAGCCTTAGGAGCCGACAAGCTATGGAAATTCATGACCGATCTCGGATTGACGATCCCTGACCTGCCAAGCTTGAGGGGGAGTACTGAAGACACTACGCAATAACGTGTAGATTCCGCAACCGCGCACTACGCAATAACGCGTGGATTCCGCAACCACGCAACAAAGCCGCGAAGAAAGACACAAGCCGAAGCACAAACTTCGCTACTACGCACGCAAGCTGAAGCACTGACTTCATAACTACGCACAACGCAAGCTGGAGCACGGATTCCGCAACTCCGCATACATGCGAGTCGACACGAGTTGACGCGGACTCCAGAACACGAGTTGAAGCGGATTTCGGATACAGTCTGAAACCGACCCGACTTGAGCTTGAGGAGGCGTGTTGAGAATCAAGCTCAACTTGGTCTAGTGTGTGAACTCACCTTGAGAGTGAAGAGACACTCCAACAGTTAAGGGTCACCATTATGTCACCACTTTGTATTCTAGCATTTAGTATGAGTCATAGAATCATATTCTATGACACATAACTTATGAGCTTTCACATTCCCCATGCTCCATGAGCTTTGTAGTTAATGAAGAGAGAGGGTTACTACATAAAGCACCCTCCTCCCACCTTGTATAGAGTTGTGTCTTTCTCCTTTGTTAATACAATCTACCTTGCGTATACTCCTTCTCTCTCTCTCTCTCTCTCTCTCTCTCTCTCTCTCTCTCTCTCATACACACACAGTTCACACCTATTCCGCTTCACAAGAATCCATCTCTTGATTCTTTACAGTTATCAACAAGACGATTGGGCTGAGATTCTCCACTTTGCGGAGTTTGCGTATAATAATGTTATTCACTCCTCGACTCGGGTTTCCCCATTTTTTGCTTATACCGGTTTTCATCCTCGTTGGTCGGTGATCGACACCCCGGAGCTACCTACGAACCCTCGTGCCGAGGATCATTTGGAGAGGCTACACAAGATCCAAATGGATCTCTCTACTCACCTTCGTCATGCTCAACACACACAGAAGACTTATGCAGATCGACATCAGATTCCCTCCTCTTTTGCCATCAAAGATCAAGTATGGCTCTTACGTCGTCACATTAAGACTACTCGACCGTGCGACAAGTTGGATTATCGACGACTCGGTCCTTTCCGTATTACAGGTAAGGTTAATGATGTCACATTCCGCCTTGATCTCCCTCCACAGCTTCAGATACATCCGGTTTTCCATTGTTCTCTTCTTGAACCTTATAAAGCAAACACCATTCTCGATCGTGTTACACCACCGCCGCCCCCGCTGGAGTTGGACGTCGGCCCAGAGTATGAAGTTGCTACCATCCTTGATTCCAAACTTGTTCGCAATAAACTTTATTATTTGGTCAATTGGCTCGGTTATAGTCCGAGCAAACGTACTTGGGAACCCGTCGAGCATGTTGCCAATGCTCAGGATCTTCTTGTTGATTTCCATCGCAAGTATTTGGACAAACCCGGTCCGCAATCAGCGCCGACTCATTCCACTCATCGTCTTTAAGGGGGAGATAGTGTCATGATATGGCAAGACTCGAACCCATGACCTTATGCTACATGGGTCGAGCTCTTACCATTAGACTATGAATTGTAATTTGTAGGATATTATTTTCATTTATGCTTTATCATAGAAAATTGATGTATATTCCAGATCTCTCTGGAACATTCTAAAAGCTTAAGGATTATTCCTAAAAACACTATAAAAGGAGGCACAAGGCATTGTTTTGAACCAAATTGGTTCAATGCCAGTCTTAAGCCTCTTCGCCACTTTGTACTTATCTTTCACATAATATATTAGTTGTTGTCATCATCTTTCTTTCTTTCTCTCCTCTTCTCTCTTCCTCTCTCGGGAATCTTACACAGTCTCGTCCTCTTAGTACTAATAGTACTTATCTTCTCTAGTACTAATTCTCTCTCTGTTTAGTACCATTCCTGACATCGAGTGTCGTAGTGTAATTCGCACACTATGTGAAAATTGCATTTTGGTTCCTCCGGATGGGACAAGGAGGAACCGGTAAGGAGAACCAGTGAGAACTGGATGAAGGAGGATCTGATAAGGAGGACTCGGTAAGGAGAACCAGTGAGAATCGGATGAAGGAGGAACAGGTAAGGAGGACCCGGTAAGAACCGGATCAAGCAGAACCAACAAGAGCCGGATAAAGAAGACCGATGAGAGTCTCTCATCGAATGAAGAGATAAATTTGTAAATAGAAGAAAAGATTGTTACATGCATAGGGCAAGATTCGAACCCTGTACCTCCATGTAGACAATCCCCAACCTTACCATTGTAATAACTTATCCTAAATGTTTCAAATATAGATTTAATACGTTTAAGACCGTTATTTATGCCTACCTTTATTAAAAGGTAAGCCATGCATTTTTAGAATGCGTGAATACTTTATTTATAAGAAAAATGTATACCAATAAAAAATTACTCGTGCACATCTAGCGAGCATGAGCACTATATTTAGGAAATAAAAACATAGTGTAAAAAGCAACTCATGCACACACAATGGATTACGGCATCCTCTACGTATCGGCCACACCAATTCAACTCGAAGGGTACATGGATGCTGATTGGACCAGCTACAAAGTTGATCGACGATCGACCTCTGGATTTGTCTTCTCGCTTGGTAGCGGAGCAATACCTTGGAGTAGTAAGAAGCAGCCTACCGTCGCACTTTCGAGTACGAAGGCCGAATATAGGGGCGCAGCCATAGCTGCATGTGAAGTCGTATGGCTCAAGCAGATTTTGAAGGATCTGGGCATTCCCATCAAGGATCTGATTCCCATTTACCGCGACAACATGAGTAGTATATATCTGGCTCGGAACCTGGTGTTCCACCACGCAATAAAGCATATTGAAGTGCACTACCACTTCATTCGAGAGCGTGTTCAGGCCAGAGATGTCGATCTTCAACACATCAACACGAATCTTCAGACATCCGACATCTCCACCAAGGCCCTAGGAGCCAACAAGCTTCGGCAATTCATGTCAGACCTTGGTTTGACGATCCTTGACTTGCCAAGCTTGAGGGGGAGTACAAGCGAGAACGGATACCGTCCGAACTGGATACCAGCCGAAGCGGACATCAATCGAAAGGAACCGACCCGAGTTAAGCTTGAGGGGGCGTGTTGAGAATCAAGCTCAACATAGTGCAACATGTGAACACACCTTTTGAGAATCTATGATTACTCAAAGGTCAAGAGTCACACCACTACTCTCTACACATTAACTTTGTGTCATAGAATCATATTCTATGACACATATTGAGAATCAAGCTCAACTTGGTCTAGTGTGTGAACTCACCTTGAGAGTGAATAGACACTCCAACGGTCAAGAGTCACCATTATGTCACCTCTTTGTATTCTAACATTTAGTATGAGTCATAGAATCATATTCTATGACACATAACTTATGAGCTTTCACATTCCCCATGCTCCATGAGTCTTGTAGTTAATGAAGAGAGAGGGTGACTATATAAAGCACCCTCCTCCCACCTTGTATAATGTTGAGTCTTTCTCCTTTGTTAATATACTTTTACCTTGCGTATTCTCTGTGTCTTACTCCTTGTCTCTCTCACTCACTCTCTCTCTCTCTCTGTCACACACACATTGTTCATATCTATTCCGCTGCACAGAATCCATCTCTTGATTCTTTACAATTAGCAACATTATTGTCAACATTTTGTAATTTATTCTCTGTGTGTTGTTTTAGCTCTAGAATGTATTTGCCTAATTTCTTTATATCTAGAGTATCTAATAGTTTGGGGAGGGTGGGAGAGGAACCAAGTATGTCTTGGTATTTTGCCTTATCTCGGCGTAGGTTGGGCACTTGCATGTAAAGTGATACTCATCCTCGATCTCTATGTGACATAACCTACATATCCTTTCCTCCCTAAGGACCCCATTAGTGCGGCCATTCTCAATCTCAAGTTGGTGAGATGATATTCTAAGTTGTCCAATGGCAACCCTTAGTGCATGTGGTAAGAATACATCTAGATATTTTGGCCGCGTGATAAAACCTAACTTGGAGAAGTGCATGAAGTGTTCCTTATAGTACAACATTTTAGATGGGAGTGGCTCTTGTGGGGTGATCCATTTATACCGAGTGTAAATTTGCCATATGTCTTGGCGTATTACTTTATTGCGGTCCCCACGAGAGATTAAAGTGTTATCAATCGTGTGGTTGTACCTAAGGGGAGGTAGGTTATTAATGTCTAGACCATTCGCAAGAAGCCAACTCACCATCATGCCATACCATGAGCTAGTATAGTCGGACTCATACAATGATCGAGAGGCCTTAAAGGCTTGATGAGATATTCTATCATGTGGTTGGCTATGTATCCTATGAATAAGGACTACAAGTTGGAAAACTGCCTCTACTAACATTGGGGGTAACATGAACTCAACCCTAATAATGTCATGTGGTACTGTTGATTTGCTTCGGAGTTGGCGTGATAACATCATCACCAATGGTCTCTCTAATTGCGTCCACATGAAAGATGGTAATCCTAGAGCCCAAACCGTTGATGCATACATGAGGGAGGAGGTCACTAATGAGTCAAAGAGCCACCCTTTAGTCCGTGGCTCTTGAAAGTATGCTTGGTGGCATTGTCTCTCTAGGAGTGAGAGGGATGCATGTCCTCTCGTAAGTCTATCCTTCGCTGCTTGTGTCATCGAAAATTTACCTAAGCAAGCACTAAAAGTGACTCTGAGATAGATGTATGATCCAACCACCTCAACTGGGCTATGGGAGATAGTTAGGTGACACTTAGCTCTAACTTGGGCCGATGTGTGGAAGATAAGGACTTTAGTTTTCCCTGGATTCACTACCAATCCTCGTTGTGCACAAAAATCATCTAAGGCATTACGGTGCCTTTGTAGGTCGTGTTCGGATTCAAAGAGCAAAACTATGTCATCCACATAGAGCAAGATACGAACCTACGTATCCCCAAGGACTACTCCGTTGCCTCCCTTACGAGCAATAAAATCTGTGATCTCATCAATGTAGATCCCAAAAAGTGTCAGTGATAGGGGGAAACCTTGTTTTACACCAATAGTGCTAGTGAAACAATTGGATAGGCCACCTGGGCATCGGACACACCCGGACACTTGTTCATATAGTGCGTAGATGTCCCAGACCATGTCATCTAGTATCCTCAAGCTTTTAAGCCTATCAAACAACTGCTCTCTAGGGACTGTGTCAAAGGCCTTGCGAAAGTCCACAAAACAACAATATAGTTTCTTCTTGCGAGCCTTAGTTTGGTCAATTAAGCATCTAAGTGTGAAGATATGATCAATGGTGGAGAAGGCTCGTCTAAAGCCAGCTTGTTCAGGTGCACGAAGATTTAGGGTCTCCATATAATCGCTAAGCTCTACTTCCATTACTGCACCAGATAACTTAGCAAGGGTATGACCTATCATAATGGTCTTATATGTATTTGGGTCCATGGGGTCCCCCCCTTTATGTATGGGGGCCATTGTGTTCATAGTCCACTGTGGTGGAAAACCCTCCGCAAGGGCACGATTGAAGATTAGAGTTAGCAAGGGAGGTAGGCACTCTCTCGCATATATAATGTGTTCTGCTCGCAATCCTGTGCGGTCCATGGACTTCCTATGTTGTAATTTCTTTATGACCTTCGCGACCCTAGATGTCGTGAAAAGTGTCCCCGTGGTAGGTCGGGGTGTGGAAGGCATTGGAATGGGTGGTTGGTTTGGGATTTGGTAAAGTCTCTCTGTATATATGTGTATAGAGAGAGCGAGAGAGAGCGAGAGAGAGAGAGAGCTCAAGATTACAAAAAAACTTAAAATTATATTAGCAAAGAGACAAGAATGACCCACACTTACAAAGAGAAAGAAGGTGCTTATGTAGTCACCTTCTCTCGAATCTCTCTCACTAATAACTCTTCTTAGGAAAGAGGTCGTGTCTTCTTTTATAGTAACTAGTGTGTCATAGAACATTCTATGACACACTAGTTACTATACAAGGAGGTGGGGTGTTCACACACTTGAGTATCCTAGAGTGTGTTCCCACACGTGGAGGAAGTTGAGTTTGATTCTCAACAGTAACCCACTAGGCTTCTTAACCAAGAGGTGGAAGAAAGAATTGTAACAATTGAATATGAATTAATAAATAAGATAATATTTCATAATAAACTAGTAGACAATAGACGTGCAAGGGAATTTGGTAGCAATGTTTGTATTGCAGGAGTAAAGGACTTCCATAACAAAAATGGCCATAATATTTTAGGTAGGTCCAAAATTGATTAGAGAATAGAGTAAAAGTCTAAAGAGATCCCAAGTTTAGCATTTCTCTTCCTTGGAGTAAGTTACCTCCACTCAAACTTTAGATTTGTGCAAACTTATTGTGAGTCTCTTTTATTATAAGGTGGTGACGAGGGCTAACAATGCCATATGGCACTCCTTGAGTAAAAGTGTGCACATGCATGTTGTTGCCTAATCCTTGGACACATCATATTGTTCACATGTGCACGTGTGCAAATTGATTTCCCCCATCCAATATACATCCACTTGTGACTTGTGAACTATGATTGTACGAGAGGTTAGTTTAAATAGTGTGCCAAAAGGCAACACGACAATATTGACCCATGAAAACAAATGGCAAGGTGGCTCCCAACTTCATTGTTTGCTAGCTTACATTAGGAAGTCTAACAACACCATAATTGTCGGTCGACATGATCCCTAATTAGTAGTTTATTATGTAAATGATGTTCACAAATGATGTTCTATGTGCTTATGTGGCATCCACCTCAAGGTTGAATGACTTATACATACTAACAAATTCTCCATTCAACACATGTTAGAAGAGAATGAACATTGGTGTCGAGGTGGCTTCTAAGTTAGCTAATCATGGGAGGACAAATTTTCTTGGGAAAAAAAAGTTATGAGTTCTTCTTACACCTTTTATACGTAAGAAGCGAGACAAGTCACAAATCATAACTAGAGGGCAAGCTAGCTAGCTAGGAAATGCTAAGATATAACATGGGTGCGTGCGGACATGCCAGGAAGGAGATGTTGATTCTGATGGTGCCGATGATGGCCGTAATATGGGCAGTGTTGGTGCCAATGTTGATGCCGATGCCATTTTGTATGAAGCAAGTTGATGATGCATCCACATATATATACTTATCTATATACATACATACATACATACATACATACATACATACATACATACATACATACATACATACATACATACATACATGTATGTATATGTTGTATGTATATATATACATATATACATACAACATATACATACATACACACATACATATACACATACACACATATATATTATATTTACAAATTACATATATATTATATATGTATATGCATGTATTTCAATGTAGACGGAGAGAAAATGCCAAACCTTTTGTCTAGTCACAGTCATTGATTTCCTACTACATACATATTACATACTACTTCGACATCATCATGATTCATTCCCATATCCTTCTAAGAAGGTAAGAAACACATGCTTCTGACACTTTTTCTGTATGTAAAACTCGTTTAACCAGAAAAGAAAAGGCTATACACGAAAAGTTGCACAGCAGAGCAATCTTCCCTGCCTTTCTTCTTCTTAACATTGAGCTTTTCCATATCCAGGTACTTCAATCTTTCTCTGGGTTCTGTTTTATTGATTTATAATGTAGTTTGTGTACATATATCTTCGATATTAAATGCACGTTCATCAAGAGCTTCTAGATGTCCCCCACCCACCCTTTCATTTTTAGCGCGCTGATCTCTATATCAGTGTGCATAATATAATTTAAGTGTATCTATTTTGTCTCTTCAGATCTCTCATCGAAAAAAGGGGTTTGCTTCATCACTTTAGATATGGTAAGCTATTCCCTTACGTCATTAGTATATAATAAGTATGGTTTTCTTCTCCATCACTTCAGGTATGGTAAGCTTTTCCATTTTATGATCAGTATATTGTTGTTTTAGTTAGCTTTTCCATCACATTGTCAGTATATAATAAATGTGGTTTCTTTGATCATCGTTTCAGATGTAGTATTTCATTTAGGCGGAAATTTATAATGAATGGGATTTTCTTCATCACTTTAGATATTGTAAGATTTTCAGTTATACCATCAATGGATGGAGGGTTTAGACATCATAATCTTTTCCATTATTGTTAATGGCAACTTCTTGCAAGATATTTTAGTATGTGTAATGAGTTTTATATAGTTAACGTAATCAAAATTCTTAATACTTTGGTAGCACCACTGTCGCTTTGCTGGCCATTAGTGCAATTTTGCTGTCATTGCCTCAAATGTGGTTACCAGAAGCATTCCTAACCTGACTGGCCAAAATTAAAAACGCATTTTTGGTTTCAAATGAAGCAATGTGAGGGCGTATATTTGAATTTTAATGCACATTTTGGGCTTCAAATGAATTCCAGTTAATGTTCTCAAACGTTATTTAATTGAAACCCATTTAGGATTCAAAAGAAGCTTATATGCTTGCAGAAGAGCTTAAATGTGAAACCTGTTTGGGCTTCAAACCAGCATTAACTGTTTGGAAAGAACTTAAATTTGAAACCCATTTTGGTTTTCAAGGGGCATTAAGGTCTTTAAATGAAGGCGAAAATTTGGACCCTTCTTGGGTTTTACGGGTGTTTTGGCCTTCAAGGGACCTTTCATCAGGTTAAATTTGCAATCCAAATGAAGTCTTAATTTTTTTCAGTGAAAAACATCCTAAACCCAAAATGGATTTCAAATTTAACTAGTGAAAGACCCCTTGAAGTCCAGAATTTGGGTGTTCTCAGCTACAAATGAAGTCCCAATTTTTTTTAATGCTCTCAAAAATGAAACTCTAAAGAGATTTGGAAACTCTGGGTAATTTAAGGTAGCTAGAAAATTCTGGGGCTCCTTATTCATATTTTCACTTTCATGATTGCATGAAAAGTTTTCATATGAAACCATACATTAGGTTTATAATTTAGTCAGAATTTAAAGTTTTAGCATTACCAAATTTGAAACCCAATTTGTTAGTTTCAAGGGGCATTTTGATCTTCATCTGAAGCCTAATTTGTCTCAAAGATCGCAAAAATGGAAGCCAAAGGGATATATGAAAAATGGCAAAAATGATAAAGTACAAGATTAGTTATATATAGATAATTTAGAGCAATCAGAGGAAAGCATTTGAGGACCGATATTCAATTCTGAAACTTATCCTATAACCCCATGTAGTGGTACTTTGGTTTGTGTTTATAGACAATTACTCATGTGTGGGTATGTTTGCTTACAGAATTATTTGGTTGGAGCTTTCAAACAGCCATGTACCATCTCCATTAAGTTTGCGAATTTGGAGACTCGAAAACAGGCATGCTAAGTCAATGACTTTTTTATTCAATGTGAATGTTTCTCAGCTTAAACAAAATACTATGCTTCCTTGAACAAAATTTCATTTTGTTCAAACTTAAAAAAAGTGTGATGTATCCATGAAATATAGTGAATTCCTCTTCATGACGGATCCTATCTGTGCCCAGGCTACTGTTAAAAAGGACAAGGGGGAGACAGGAACCTATCCAATCTTTCATAGCAAAGATACTGTATCAGGAGAGGTATCAACTGTTTATCTGTAATAGAGAAGAATCAATGTAGCTATTTTGGATTTTCATTCACTTTCGGGGGAAGTAGACAACTTTATTTGTAAAAGATGGATTCATAATTTGCAGGTTTGGATAGATCCAATCCATGGCAAGAAGGTGGAACACCTTGGTGTAAAAATTGAACTCATCGGTCAAATTGGTAAGAACATCTGACACTCTCAGATTAAATTCTAACTTTTTTCTTTGTACATAGATTAAACATATCAAGACAGTAAGAGCTGTAGAATTTAATTATTTTCAATGACCTGCAAAGCGTTAAGAGAATAATATAGATGTGTATTGATTCTTCTTGCCAATGTCTATTTATCTTATTTCATTTTTCCTTCCATATTAGGAATCATCATATTCAGTGCTAATGTACTGGCTAAATGGTTTCTAATAGGCCTATATTAATGAAAGAGGTGACCTTTTGACATCAAGATAGGGGCTAAACCTTTAGTCTCTGATGAAATTATTTGAGAAAACCTTCAGTTTCCTATGCCATTATTTTGAACAAATGCTCTCTTCCATGCGAAGAGGAATACAGTTATGAGATTAGGTTTGCCAAAGCTAAATGTACAGAGGACATGGATATCACAAATCACCCTTGCAAGATATGCACATAAATATCTATTTTCCTTATATATTTGGTTTGTTAGGATACCTTGGAAACATAGGTATATACAATCTGAAATGCGCTCCAGAGTGAGTGAACTAGAGTTCCATTTCTAGGTACTCTATATGTCTTTCTACCATGGTTTTTGGAAATGTGGATATATACAATCGGTTCAGATTGAGTGAATGAGAGTATCATCTCTAGGCACTCTAGATATCTTCCCACAGTTGTTTTCCATTGATTAAAAGATACAGTATCGTTAATGAGAAAAATATTAAGAACAAAACATCTGAAAATACACAAGTCATGTATATTATATGATAGATGGAAAACATGAATGACGGATCCTTAATTTTGATCATGCAAGATATAGCAACATGCAAGGATAATGGTATATTGTTCAGAAGATGCTGAACAAGTAAAGCTGTTGTGATTTGCCGCTTGTTGTATTGATTTCAGTTTCTTTTTTGTGAAAAGGTGTCCTTTACTTGGATGCTTAACTTTGAACTTGCTGCATTAAATTGATGTTATGAAATTTCATCATTTTGATAACTGTTGTTATAATATAGAGTACTGTGGTGCTGTATCCTTTTTGAGATTTCACTAGATCATATGAGGCATTATGGAGGAGAGAATGTCTATATGCGGATAGATTAAATTAATTCTAAACATCATAGAACTTTGTAAAAATATTAATTTACTTCATTTTTTTCCCACAGAGTTTCCTCTGGATAAAAGCCATGCCTATGATTTTACATCTCTTGGTAAGTAGTTCAAACAATCCATGAGATTTCTGGTCATGTTATTTGATGTGAAATTATGTACAGGTTCATGGAGTTACAGCAATTCCGTAGATGCTATATTTCTAGTGTGAAGTTCATTTGAGTTGACTTCCAAATATCCCATATGCACTGCCTGCAGTTTTTTTAGATTTTTAAATTTGGCTATTCTGCAGCCTTTCATGATGTAAGGGTTATACGTTTTGATATAGATGGGAAAACATTAAGTCATCGAACAGAAGAGAATATTCAAGTGTCTAAATGTTTTCTCACCAGTCTGTAATGCTAATATGCAAACATTCCTTCACATATAGATTGGATAACCATATGTAGTTTGCATGATTTCAAAATAATTGGATTATGAAGAAAGTCCAGAATATATTGAATCATGTTAAAGTTTCTTTATAGAATTACAGTTGGATTGCTCAAAATCATAGATAAGTTCTATAAGAGTAGGGAGTACTGTTTTGATTAATTTGATTTAGAATTTTTAAAATTATTCACACACTTACAAATACAACGTTCAGGCTTAGTCTGTAAGCCCATGTAATTCCAATTGTATATATATTTATGCATGAGTAAAATAAATATACATGATTCTCCTGGAAAGAATATCACATGGTACAATATTCTTAACCATAAGGTAGAAGCTGGTTTGCTGGTTCCAAGTTACATGCAGCAGCTAGCTATCATGAACCTCTTCAAATTGCAGCCCTCTAGATGACTAATATGAATTTCCCTCGATTAATTAACAATTGCTTGTGGTTTTAATGAATCAATATGACTAGCAGTGTTGTAGCCTAAAGGTCAAATGCATTTCAGAGAGTGCAAGAACAAAGAAAATAGACCTTCAATAGGGAATGCCAAATAATTATAGGCTGAATCCCTACTTTCATGATCTGAATGACAAGTAACTATGCAAACCATTGGTAAAGATCTATTTGAAATTTTGAATTGACAGAAGGGTGTTCACCCTATGGTTATGTTGGCTTCATACATCGTGAAGTTTTTCATGTTGGCTGTAGTCAGAGAACTGGACGTTCCTGGAGAAATTGTCGAACGTAGACTCTACCCTTTTGAGTTCCAAGCTGTTGAAATGCCGTACGAATCGTATTATGGAGCTCATGTCAAATTAAGGTATGAATTAACAACCTGAAATCATTGCTTGTTCTGTTTTTTTTATACTTCAGATTAAGTCAGATGAGCTTTCAGTAGCAGCATTATCTTTATTGCAGCCAGGTTGTAGATAGAATTATAAATGTGAATGTATTTTTAGCATCCATAGAGACGCCAATATTGACCAATGGAACAAGTTTCCTTGATCTGCGTTTCCTCCCTAAGAAGGGATATTCATACTTCGAAGCACAAAGTCTCTGTGCGAATAAGGCATACACATATGAGGTCAACCTTGTAGGTGGTGTCTCAAGTATGCCACTCAAGTTATCATCCCTTCATAATATAGCACCATAGCTTTCATAAATTGCACTATATGCTGAGCATGCAAAAAGAAAGCGATTTCATCCTCTACAAGGTCTTCATCACATACCTTACATACCTTTATATTTGACGCATTTGATGCCATAATGTTATTGGTGGTGGGGTTCATAAAAATAATCTGGTATAACATGGGTATAAAAATGAGCCACACTATAACTGACACTAATCATTTATAGCATTTTATTTGAAATACTTTTATTGCAATACTTTTCAATGTTTTGATAGGTATATATTAAGGGTAACTGTGGGCCGCAACTTTCCAGCCAACGTGGTAGTTATCAATGATTTTTTGGTAAGTTATTCACGTTTTTATGGGTGCCCTTGGTCAATCTATGATAATAAACTCTTATTCTTCCTTCATGAATTCAGGTGCGGAACATTTCACCACCTCCAGAATTTAGCAACAACATTAAGGCAAGCATTACTTTTTTACATGTATTGTTAACACCTAAACAGATAAGGCCAATTATAACCCTTCATGCAAAGAATGATACAGCCCTCAAGCTGAAATCAGAGGGGATAAAGTACAACTTGTGGAATCAAGAGAATGAAAACCCATATCCAAAAGTTGTACTGAATATTGTCTGGGCGAAATTTGGTTTCTTTGTGTAATCAAAAGTTGGGACCTTCTCCTTATTAGAATGTATTGAGAAGGCTGTTTGAGAAGGCTGCCACCCATTTTGTACCTTCAGGCAGTATTTTAGCAGTTCCATATTATTTTCCAAGTTTCACACATTTGACCATCCACTAAGTTAACCTGCGTTGGTAGTGTATACACAGAAACCTCCATTTCCTTGATACTCATGTCCTCTGTCCTTTGTTGTATAAAATAAGTTGATTTTTTCCACTCTATTTCAAGTGGAGAAATGCAATAATACGTTATATTAATGCAAAAGTTGTTCCTTGAGGTGCTGGTGGGTAGAAGAGGGCATCTCAAACGGCACGGAGTAGGACAGCGCTGTCTAATAAATTAGTACATATCTAGGTGGTATAACTTCAGCGGATCAACCCATGAACGCTTTCAGAGGATGGTGCTGTATGATGTCAATGTCCTTTGCAGTGAGCCACCTGTGGGGATCATGTTCAATCTCACACAATGATATTACATAAAAAGGAAGTATAACTTCAGTGGATCAACCCATGAACCATTTCAGAGGATGGTGCTGTATGGTGTCAATATACTTTGCAGTCATATACAGCATTCTGTAGAAGTCATAACATCAACTTATCTGCAGGCCCTGCTGGCTGTCTACTCCTTTGTAAAGACTCTAAATCTACAGATATCTAGTAGGAACAGCCCCAAACATCTCTGATCATAGACGCTCATGCCCCAAATCTCTCAGTAAAGAGGCAGTGGACACTTCCTCAGATCTCATTGTGCCCCTCGGATCATGCTCTGTATACAGACATGTCCTCTGATTGGGAAATACACCCCAATATGTACCTATCTCATCTCTATGATGTAATGAGGTGCACATCTGTCCAATAGTGCATCTCTATCCATGAACGATGGGTATACATACTCTTAGTGCAAATATGTGATCCAAAGTAGAGAATCTCCTTCACATTTGTCCCCGTCCCCATTCCCTGACTCTAAAGCCCTCATACTCTGCCCATCTGCTCAGCTCATGATCAAATATGAATGCATACAACTTGGCTATAGAGTGATCAATCATGGATAGTGCGGTAGCAAGTAATGAAGGCAGTGTTTCCTGACAAGTCACAATTGCAGTGATACTTCCAAGTCTCAGGAAAGCCCTCACACGTTGCTCTATTGAACATCGAGGCCAATAGCTCTACAATTATGTCTCTGTCATGTAAATAAATTTCTACATCTAGACCATCATGATCTTATATATTTCTTAGTGTACAATATGTCAGTAGCTTCCTTCTATACCGACAGTGAAGAAAGTAGAAATGGAAGGGAGCGACACTAATGGATTTGGTAGAGATTTCTACTCTGTACATCCTTCAAAGTTGTTCACTCCGCAGAGTGGCTTATTCTGGATGGCTTGCATAAGTATTGACTGATGAAGATACTCTAGTGTTATATATTTGTCTGTACTATTGTGAAATCCTTATAATCAGGTTCCTTGGAATTCTGATGATTTTTTCCGCACAATTATTATACAGCCATGTTTTTCTAAAATGAAAAAATGAAAAAATGAAAAAATGAAAAAAGAAAAAAGGAGAGAGAAAGAGAGTTTAACGACAGATGGAAGTTGGCATTGAAGATTGCTTACACATCGAGTTCGAATACAGCAAGAACAAGTATGGTAAAGAATTTTTTATGTCAATTTTCTGTGGATATATTACTATGCACTTTGTTATAGTCTTTGCCTCATTTTAATTTTTTAGGTACCACCTCAGTGACGTGGTCATTGGAAAGATTTATTTCATGCTGGTTCGTATAAAGATTAAGCACATGGAGCTTGAGATTAGACGTCGTGAATCTACTGGTTCAGGTTCGAATACAGTTGTTGAGACAGAGACGCTAGTGAAATATGAGTTAATGGATGGTGCACCTGTTCGAGGTGAGTACATGAAACTAAGTAATAAATGTGCATGCATTACATTTTTATATACATATACAGATACAGATACAGATACAGATACATACAAGTACAGGTACAGGTACAGATGCACATCCACCTTCACCTGCATCTCCAGCTCCACATGCACGTGCATCATGTACATGTCCATTTCCACGTCCATATCCATCCATATCGATATCCGCATCTGTATCCCTATATCTAGATCCGGATCCATACACACATATAGATACATTGTTTTATTGTGGCAACTGAGGGTGGGCAGGAGTTCAATTCTTGAATAAGCCTTTGGCCAACCCCCTCACCCCAATGTATATAGAAAGAATATATATCTATATATACGTGCATGTATATATGTATATAAATATTACATTCTTAGTATTGTATTTTGGTTTTTGATATCAAAAACTATTAACACCGAACACCTTTTTATGAAACAGGGGAAGCAATACCTATCAGATTGTTCTTGAATGAATATGATCTGACACCTACATATAATAACGTGAACAACAAATTCAGTGTAAAATATTTTTTCAATCTTGTGCTAGTTGACGAAGAGGATAGGAGGTACTTCAAGCAGCAAGAGATTACATTGTACCGGTTGGATTGAACATGGCACCTGAATAGGGGCATATCACTAGTGTTGAAACAAATGCTTGGAAATATGCTACGTCTATTTTGAACAATAAAATTGTAGCTTCTCCTCTCTTCTACCCACGCTCTAACTATGATTCTGCCCAATGCACTATGATTCCTGCTTAGATGGATGGATGATGATTTTTAGATGTAAGGCGCTACTTCATTGCATCTAGATTGAGAAAGCAAATGAATAGCCCAATGTACTATGATTCCACTTGCATGGATGATAGCTTTTAGAACCTATGCGCTATATGATAGTATATTCTGCTTGCATGGATGATAGCTTTTAGAACCTAGGCACTATATGATAGCATATACATTGGAAAAACTTTCCATAATGATAGTTTTTAGTTGTAAGGCAGTGTAATTATAGCTTTAGTTGTAAGACAGCATAATTGTAGCTTTTAGAAGAAAGCGTAAGTATAGCTTTTAGAAGCAAGATACCACATAGTAACATATACATCCATAAATCATTGTGTAATGATCGGTATTAGTAGTCAAGCAGTGTAATGATGGTTTTTGATGTAAGGTGCTATGTCATAGCATAAATGTCAAGAAAGCAAATAAACAGCTCAATGTTCTATGATTCTGCTTGTTTGGATGATAGTTTTTAGAAGCGAGGCATGTACATCAAGAAAACATTGGGTAATGATGATTTCTAGAAGCAAGGTACTACTCTCTAGATCATAGTATATGCATCAAGAAATAATAGCTTTTGGCTGCAAAGCGTTGCATTATAGCATGTCAATCGAGAAAACGAATAAGTGCCCCGATATGCTATGATTGCTTGAGTAATAGTTTTTTGAAATAAGGCATTACATCTTAGTATATTGAGCAGCTTGGAGTTGAGTTTTATAATATGAAATCTCAAGGTTTCAGATGAAATACTAAAGATAAATCTTCCTATGCCGAAGGAAGTGAACCGGGCATGTGTGCCCACCTTTTGTAGTTCATGAAAAGTTTGTGGAGGTGGGGAAGGTGCTCATCTTTTAAGTTTATGAATTGGTGGTATTGCCTCTTCCAAAAGGGATACATCTAAATGATGATAACATTAATTTCCCATCAGTTTTTCATGTTTCTATCGGACGTTGGCTATAGAATCTGATTTATTTCCCGTTATAGATGCCTATTTTTAGAAGTTTACATACAAACCAGCGGGTAACTTTCTTTCTGTCTTTGAAACAGAATTACCATGGGTTATGTGTTGTTGCAAATTGTCACAAGGCCTCAAATGCTAATCTAGTTTAGGTCAGCCTTGTGGCACAGGATATTTGAGAAATTGAATAAATTAGTACTCATGTTGCTTAGGGAGGGTTAAAGAGAGGAAAAGTCATATTTATAACAAATTGGCTTGAAGACACTATGGACCAAATGTTTGTAGTATTTGTAACACTATAGCACCTTGTTCCTTACAAGAAAGAAGATATATGTAGGTATTGAAACAAAAATAAAAGGTTCGGGTTCCCTAAATATCTGTGTTAAGGATTTTAGCTCATGGGCTATAATGATTTTGGAGATGCATTACAAACATGAAGTGCATGACTATTATATATCCCAGTGCAATGGGGGTATGTAGACATCCATGTTATCAACACATGTTCTTCATACAATATCAAAAGTGTGGCAATTTCTCCATGTTGAGGCCATTGTTGTTGAACCACTTCATCGCTTGTGAGTATGATGATCCTCTATATTCTTGTTGTAATTTCTTTCACACCTACTTCAAACTCCATACGTGATGACATTGTTTGAATTTGGTTGATCTTGTTGGGGATCAAACCATCGAGGACATTGAAAAGGTAAATGGGTCAAATACTCAAATTGATGATGACTTGATTGATTTTGACCAATTCCTACAACCACATATGCTACACATGGAGATGCTTCCCAACAAGACTAAGAAAGTGAGGATGTTGACGAGCCGTGTATTATGGATCACAGTACGTAAAATTTGTGTTCGTCTAGTATAACATTCATTTTCCTACGTTGAAAAACGAATGCGAATGTTATCCAAACATTCTTGTGTTTTTTTTTGTTTTTTCCCCATTTTTTAATGTTTTTTTTTGTTTTGTTTTCATTTTTAGGCTTATCTACCTCATAATAAATAGTTAATCCAAAAGTATGGTATTTATCATTCTTTGAGGGTGTTTTTCTTTCGCGAATGATTGAACCATTCGCAAATGTGAATGCACGTATGGTACATATGGTTTATACTATGTTATGGATTATTGAGTTGAAGCTAAACATGATGCTATTTACCACAAACAAGCATTGAGCAAGGGGAGCACACTTCCTATGAGAGGCGGATAATCAAAAAACTAGAAGGTCTATTAGAGAATAACAATAGTCTATGACGTATCCTAGCTCAAATTATGTCTTGATCTCTGAAGAGGGGAAGCCAAAGAGTTTTTATGATTATTACCGGTCATTACTGGTCAATACCGCATTAACTTCTAACAAACTTCTAGCTAAATTAACAAGAGCTTCAGCTCTACTACACAAGATTATCAAGACCAGAAGCGATGAAGCTCACGAAAAGCGACAGAGAACAAAACGAGGACTAATAGCCTTACAACGACTCCAACAGAGATGCCCGGCATGTAGTTGGATTGCGGGACAAGTTGTCATGGCCAAACATGAACTCATCATGGGGGAAAAGACAATCTATGACATGGAGTTTCATGGAAACATGGCTCGATGGATTCGAGTAGGGGACAAATCCATGAGGGATTTCTTCCGATCCAAGGGACTGAGGCACGCTAGAACAATGATGCATAGCCTCAACCGAGAGGATGGAAGGATCACTGAGGATGGCGACGAAATGAGGATTATTGCCACAAGTTACTACAAGCGACTACTTACCAAAGATCATATGGCCACAGGGGACAACACACGAGAAGATATTATCCTCCAGAGCATACTCGCGAAAGTCACGATGGAAATGAATACATGGCTCGTGCACCCCTTATCAACCATCGAGATATGGGAGGCCCTCTCCGATTTGGATGCAGATAGTTGCCCCGGAATCGATGGCCTCACTCCTCACTTTTTCACGTGCCTTTGGGACACTATTAAAGAAGACCTCCGCAAGGCATATGAGGAGATCATCACCTCTGGAAACATGCCAGAGGAATTTGGACAGGGGATGATACATCTCATTCCTAAAAGTGGTGGGAGTGCCAACTACATTAGTAAGTGGCGACCCATAACTCTTCTCAATATTGTCTATAAGTTGCTTGCAATAACCGTGGCACGCCGTGTAGCACCACTTCTCCCTCAACTCATTCACCCGTCCCAGACATGTTTCGTTAGAAATTGGAGCATCCTAGACAACGTTTTCTCGTTTTGGGAAGCAGTAGCCCTTGCCAAGCATACCAACAACAAGGTGGTTGTGGTGCTCCTAGATTTTGAGAAAGCATATGACAGGGTGTGTTAGAACTTTCTAGAAAGTGTGATGGGGAAACTTGGCTTTCAAGAGTCATGGATTCAAGGCATTGCAGGACTTTATAGGAACGCCAACAGTTGTGTTTCATTACTAGGTGAAAGGGGCCCCTTCTTCCGACTATCACGGTCTGTACGACAGGGATGCCCACTGGCTCCATCCTTATTTTTATTATATGCCGAAGAACTCTCTAGCTTTCTCAACTCGCGACAACTAAACCTATGTGGTCTTTGTGTGCCGCATTCTCACCAAAGCCTCCTGGATATAGAATTTGCAAATGACACCGCAGTATACCTACAAGGGGACTTGGAAAATCTACAAATGCTAGAAAGTGGTTTAGACGTATTTTGCAAGAGATCCAATGCCATGATCAATTGGCACAAATCTTGTGCAATATGGCTCTCTCATGAAGCACATACTGTGTGGCACCCTCATCCCGCTTTCAACTGGATCAATCAAGGAGCGAGCACCAAATATTTGGATTTCCAAATTGGGTTCTACATACGTCCGGAGACTATGATTGCACCAATTATTCACTCCATTCAACAAAAGTTGATACATTGGAGTTAGAAGAAACTCTCGCTAGCGGGGCATATCATAGTGGCAAATCAGGTATTACTCGCAACAATGTGGTACAACCTATCATGTTGGACAATCTCCAAGGAAAGTATACACCATATTCAACGATTGGTACGCAACTACATTTGGTCTGGTAAGGAAGATCATGCAATTCGGGCCAAGGTGGTGTGGCCTATACTCACTACACCTAAGTCGAGAGGAGGATTGGGTCTTATTGATCCCCTCTCACAATCAAAAGCCCTACTCACCAAATTTGTGGTGCGAGGACTCCAACCAGGGAATGATTGCTGGAAAATGTTGTTGCTGTTACAATTTGCGTACTTTAAGCCAAAAAACGGGGCCAATTGGGACCCCCAAACTGGACAGATTCTAAACATGGAGCTCAAACCTAGTTTCACTCGCCAATTGGAGGATAGATTCAGTGCATCCATGTGGAAAGCGTGGTGTGACATTAGACGAGGGCTCAAGTGCGCTCAACCTAATTCTGAACCTGCTTGGCTTAGTCAACGTATCCTATGGAACCCATGTATCAAAGATGAATCTAATCAATTAATTGGGTCAAGTAAGGGGATGTCATGGTGATACATTACAAATGGTCCAGAAAAAAGTATAGAATGTTGGCCACAGTTTATGTCATTGCCAATACAAGACCAAGCCAACATACTCCATGGAAGGGTTATGAGATCTAAAATCATCAATGCTTTACTGATTAGGGAAGCTACCCATGAAAGGACGACAACAGAGAAATGGATAGGCTATGAGGAGGAGGGTTCATTGATCCCAAGAGGTAGGGAAACACTAGACAGGATTGTAAGCTCTGAATTGCAAGACAATGAGACACCAACACAGAATAAGGCAATTCAAGTACTCACGTATACTGGGCATAAATGGATTGTGGATCCTGATCCTATCAAAGTACAACTAGATTGGCACATATGTACTCACGAAAACACATGGCTACGTAAGGTTAGTTGGGACCCTTTGCAATGGACATGGCATGATCCTTACGCGGGGCAAGGAAGCAAACCCATCCCTTTCTTTCAATTCACAACTAGATTGGGTCGCCATATTCTAGTTGCTCAAACCGCCCGAGACCAGGCTGTTGCAAAGGTTTGGCACACATATCAGGTTCCTCACACAATTATCACCAAGTTTTGCAAAAAAACTGGAAACAACATGCATGGAAAATCACCACTTTCCAATGGTTGTTAATACATAGGTCACTACCGGTTTGTGCATGGCAACGTGGGAACCTTAGCTCTCCTAATTGTGTAGTGTGCCCCAATGTAATAGAATCAAGCCGACACACTTTGTGGGATTGCCCAGAGACTCATCGAATATGGCAAGGGGTTGGCCAATTATTGCAATTATGCCAGGTGCAAGGCTCAATCATGTGGGGAAATGTATGTTGGCTATCATGGCAAGCCCCAATTGACAGATACAAGCATCAGGAGGGGATGACTTTCGTGATAAAAGCACAAGAGGTTTTTTTTCTCCACCATCGACAATGTCCACTCAACTCCTATCAACGTCAAATCTCAAGTTGTGTTGGAATTGGTCAGCCCAATAACTTTTTGGACTCTATGGAAACAACAATGTCGACGAGTCTTCTCCAACCAAACTGATGTTGTGAAGAAAACCGGCCCTAAGAGGAATCAAGGAATTAAAGGCGTGAACCCGCCCTTGCACGAGTGTGCACGAATTGATACATTGTACATAACTAGGAATAGGACGACTGATGTAAATATGCTAGGTATGGGATATTTATTAGTTAGGAAATTGATGCGTATCTCTGTCCAAAGGGATAGAGAATAAAGTTGACGTGTTTTGATGTAAGGGTCTCCTCAATGACCTATAAAAGGGAGGGGAGAAGAAGAAGAAGGTATCACGTTTAGGGTTTCGAGCTCTGTCCTCCTCTATTGTTGCTCTCCACTCTGTTTGAGGGTCGGTTGCCTCTGTTGCGTGTAAGCCCGCGTGCTTCCAGTAGAGGCTCCATCGTGCGTTCTCTCTGTCGCGCGCGTGTGTGTGGGTTCTCTGTGTTGGGTCTGTTGTCGGCTTGCCGGTTGTAATCTTGCATACATTGTAACCTTGCTAGTTATTGAGTTCAAACTTCTGTTTTCTCTCTCTTGTGTTCTCGTGAGTTCCCTCTTCCGTGTCCGGTGAGCGTGTATCAGGTCCGAAGACTATACGTGTTCAGGTCTTATTCGGCCAGTAACACTGTCGGCAATGAGCAGGCCTAGCCGGCGATACGCTCACGTATCTCTCTCTCTCTCTCTCTCTCTCTCTCTCTCTCTCTCTCTCTCTCTCTCTCTCTCTCTCTCTCTCTCTTGATCTCTTAAACCCCTCAGTCCAAGACCATCGTGGTCTCGCCTTAGTTTCTCCCGTGTGAACGGAACTGCACGACATTAATTTGGTGAACCCGACGTGAAGCAAGGCGGCAGAGGAGTGAAGATGAGGGGATCAGAGCTTGTCGAAGCCATGGCGGCAGCAGTTGATCGAATAGTAAGCGCTCGAGAGGGCACTTGCGCCCTTGACAGGGCCATTGAAGCGATTGTCGCGCGATAGGCCGGTTCAATGGTAAGAACGCCACGAGTCATCTGGAGCCCTACCGGGCCGAAATGGTGATGAGGGACATTCTGGAAGATAGGCGCCGGTTTCCCTCGAGTGGCGACGCCAGGCATTCATGCAGAGGTGCTCGAGGTACAAGCTGGATGTTGGACCTGGGGAGAGTTTCAAGGTCAGATCCTCGAGAAATACGGGCTCGATGACTACTCACTTCGGCTTTCAAAGCGAGAGTTCATGGAGTGGGTGGAGACCCCCGGAAAGGTGAGGAACACGTCTGCGCTCCTCTAGGAATTTGAAAAACGGTTCGCTTGGTTGTCGTCGCTGGACCAGATTGTGCTCGACACAAGGCGGGTCCTGTTGTTCGTCAAAGCGGTGGACGCGTTGGACCGGGAGAAAGTGGGTCTCCTATTGGAGACGGACGAAGGGCTCATGATAGACTGGGCTGTGGTAAAACAAGTCTGTAGTCGTTTCGACAAACGGCGTGAATGGAGCGACGAGGGATCGCCAGCAGCAAGGCCGGTCCCGACAAGGGAGTTCGAGGAGTCGACATCAGTAAGGAAAGACGAGACTCGGACTTGGCTGGAGTTGGGTGCAGGTCCGTCCGACGCAGTCAAGGGTCTCTCCGGGGGATCAGCTTTAGAAGAGTTGACACAAATGGTGCGGGATCTCCAGATCGCGTAGGCCCGGAGAGACAACGGCGAATAGCCTCGTGACCGGAGGCTGCCGGCAGGGCAACGATGCATGTAGTGGGATGCGGTCGGTCACATCCAGAAGGAGTGCGCGGATTTTGCAGAAGCACTCAGGACTAACGCAGTGTACCTCTGGAATGGGCGGGTACATGCGAGCGAGACTTAGAAAGCCCTGGTGTTGAATATCGGGTGCGGCAAAATGAAGCGGTTGATGGAGGAAGCCGCGACACGACACGTAGAGGTCATCCACTACTTTGCGTTGCCGGGTATTCGGGTCGGGGGTGACGAGGGCCGGAAGGCGAAAGACTCCGGATTCTGGCCGTTAGTGCTAGAAGGCCTCTCAGGGGTTCGGCTGAGGAAATAGGAAGCGGACCGCGTGGAACAAAGGATTCGGGAGGTCACCGGATGGGACGATCCGGTTGAAGAAAAGACCGGCTTCGTGGAAGCCGCATGCCAGAACTACGAGGTTCTGGTAGAAGACAAGCGCGCGGGGAAGGCTGGAGGGGCCGATCCCTCACAACGGTACGAGACCCGGTTCAGACCGAAGCCGAACGATGCCGCCAACACCGGCGCGCCAAATAGAAAGAAGTAGGCCGGTTTCCGACTAAACACCGAAATAGAGCGAACGACGAACCTATGAAAGGTCGTTGAGGAATGGATCCTCGATAGCAAGGTAGAGTTGTCGTTACGGGAGGTACTCGGGATTGCCAAGAAGGAGTTCCACGACTCCATTGTAGACTTGGTAAAGCATAAGCGGCTAGTCGGAGCCGGAGAAGCCTGTGGAGGTGCGGACGACACGCCTAGAAGACACGACCCTAGAAGACGAGTTGGCGGACAATCACTATTCGAAGTTGCATTGGGCCAAAGCCACTACGGAGACCCCTTTTCGGATCGGGGACGTTCCAGAGCCGGTGGTAGCATTGATAGACCATGGATCCGAAATCAACCTGATGTCCATGGACTTCTATAAAAAAGGGAAATGGCCGATCAACACCAAGCACGGGTGGAAGATACGCGCTACGGAGGAGCTGCATAGTGCGTGCCCGAATGTACGCATAAAGGTTGGCGACGTCTAGTTAGATCAACATTTTTTGTGCATGAGACATCCTTGCACCCGGTGATACTCAGCGAACCGTACATTACGGCGGCACGCATGGAAACGAAGGTGCTTGACAACGGTTCGGTATACGCGCGCGTGAAGAGCCAGGACGGGCAGCACTCCGTTCAATTTCTGACGGCAAGGCCGAATCATGAGCGTAACCGCGAGACCCTCGGCGGTGATAGCCGAGGGGATTTTTAGAGAGGGCTATCAAGGCGTGGGGCCGCGGTAGTCCGGACACCCCGGGGAAACCCCACACATGTACCATAGATAGGAAATTCTGGTTCTCCGATAACGGAGGTTGTACTATAGCCGGCATCAACGGCCGGGAAAAGAAGCGGGCGGAGGAAAGATTAAGGGTGTGCAGTGTCCTCGGCCCTGGCGAAGAGATTGGCGGCGACATGGACCATGGAGGCGGTCTCCTTCGATGACACCTTGGGGGGATTACGCGGTGTGGTGGAAGAAGGGCTTAGTGAAGACCAGACGATTTCGGTTAGCTCGGTGGAGATGTATGAAGTCATTGCTAACTTCGGAGAAAGGGTTGAGTCGGACCGAACGGCTCGCGTGGATACAAGGTACAAGACTGTGGACCGGAAGGTGAGGCCAGTCGCGGCTCCCTTGTCGGAGGGCAGCAAGGAGCGGATAAAAGGGGTCACGCCCGACCCAAGTTTGCGGAATCCGGCCGGCATAGGACACCGGTTCACCGACGTAACGCTGTCGTGAAGATTTTCGGCAATGGTATGAAAATCACATAAAATGTACAAAATCGAGTATGAATCATAGAAAACAACCGGCGACCGGACTGGGCCAAACCAAACGGATGCAAATCGGACGAATCGGTCGGGTCGGTTGATCGCGGTGCATGGTGTCTTAAAGATGTTTGGTCCAAAAGCCTAATAGTATTTTGTGCATAAAAGAAAAAGATGTAAGCAAGACTTGAACTTAACACCTCCAAGATAGGAAGCAATAGGCTTACCATTAAGCCGAACCATTTCTTTAGAAATTATATTTCTATCATTATAACTTTACATGTAAATTCTCATACATGAGGCAAACATGCATTTTATGCATGTCTTGTACCCTCAAATGCATGAGGGCATCTATAAAATAGGAGGGGAAAAAGATGAAAAAAAAAATGTAAAATTCTTATCAAGAGCTTTATACCAAAATTAAAATTAAGAAGAAAATTCGTTATCCAATTGATGTATCAATCTTGTTCTTCAAATCTAAAGTCACGCGTTTTATCTTATCTCAATCTCTCTCTTTCAATCTATCTTAAATACTTTCTCGCTAAAGCTTGTGCAAACTTCGAATCCTTCCGGTCCAGAACCCTAGCGGTTCCGCCTCACGATCCGCACGTAGTGACAGATCTTCACGACAACGCTACGGGAGCTCAAGGTTGGTACGGGTGACTTTCTATTGCCGGCGGAGGAGGACCGGTTTCGGAGGATGCTCGGAAGGCACGAGAAGGTCTTCGCATTCTCATCGGAGGAGATCGGGTGCGTAGACCCATCGATCGTAGAACCGATGGTAATATTCACGGTACTGCATGTGCCGTGGAATCTCAAACTGATTCCGGTACCTAGAGCTCACGTCCCGAAGTTGGTGGAGCTGCTAAAACAGAAACTAGAGATGGGCATCCTCGACCCGTCGAGTGCCCCGTATTCGAATCGGTGGTTCACCGTGCCGAAAAAGAATGACACGTTGCACTTCATACAAGACCTACAGTCGGTCAACAAGGTGACCATTCGAAACGCAGGTATAGGACCGACAATCGACGAGTTCGCGGAGGCCTTCCCCGGAAGGTCAATCTATTCGGTCGGTGATCTATATTCAAGGTATGACCAGTTCCAACCAGCCGTAGAGAGCAGGGATATCACAACGATGCGGACTCATCTCGGCCTAGTGTGGATGTGTACCCTGCCGTAGGGAGGGACCAACTCGGTGGCGCACATGGTGAATGCGATGAACAAGGTGCTGAGGGACTGCATCCCGGACATCACCATGTCATTCTTGGACAACATCCCGATCAAGGGATGTCTGGTGGGGAATAAGGACAAATCGGTCGGGCCGCACGGATGCCAGAAATTCGTCGCGGACCACATCAACGACTGCGAGAAGGTGCTACAGAGACTTGAGAGCACACAACTCACCTTCTCCGGAGAGAAGTCAACTTTCGGGCAGTCGGATATACTGGTAGTCAGGCACTTGTGCGGGCCTTACGGCCGGAAACCGTCTCTGGCAAAGGTGGCGGCCATCTCCGCGATGAAGGACGATTGCAGGTCAGTTACGGAGGTCCGAAGGTTCTTGGGGGCGTGTGCATTCTATCACATCTAGATTCCACACTATGCACACGTCGTGAAACCACTCTACGGGGTGCTGAAGAAGGGGCGTAAATTCGAATGGGGCAAGGAGCATACAGAGTCGATCTGGAGACTGAAGGAGGCGCTTATTGTGGCACCAGCTCTCCGGAAAGCGGTTTACGGCAAGGAGGTCCCAATCTACGTAACCGTAGATACGAGCCCGACCGGGATAAGATGGGTGATCAATCAGGAGGACGAGAGCAATACGCGGTTCCCGATTTGGTTCGGGGCGAAGGTTCTTAGTGAGCGACATCGAGGATACGCCCAAGTTAAACGCGAACTGTGGGGTATCGTTTCGGCGGTCAAGACCGATAAAGACTACAAGATCGGGACAGAAGTAATCATCGAGATGGACTGCATGCCGATCCTCGGTATGGTTTCCCGATGCGCGACTCCAGACCTAGCAATGCTCAGGTGGATCACGTACATTAAGTCCCTGGACCCGGAGATACGACACATCTCCGGAAAGGACAACACCATGGCCGATATGCTTTCTAGAGCGCATTTCGACGACTAGAACGGCATGGTTTCGGAGGACGAAGAAGTCAGCGTAGACTTCTTCGAGTCGGCTCACGTAGCGACAAGGGCAGGGAGCACTCCGGCACTTAACGAGTTCAACGAGAGCGAGTACGATGGGGAGTGGCTCCAAATTGGAAGATTCCTGAGGACAATGATGGCGGACGCGACGTGGAGCCGAGAGGAGGCTAACCGGATCCAAAAGAAAGCATACCGATTCTTCCTACGGGACGGAAGTATATGGAAGCTCCCAAAGAAGCGAGGCGACGTTCCACTCCACGTAGTGGCGAGAAAGGACAAGTAGGACAAGTTGTTAACGGCGTACCACGAGAGTCCTTCGGCCAGACACAACGGGAAATGGGCCACGTTCGAGAAACTGAGAGAGAAATATTGGTGGTCGGGGCTGTACCGGGATGTGTACCAATTCGTGACGACGCGCGAAAGCTGTCAGCTACATTCCACAGTCCGACATCGGGACAAGCTACACCCGACTTACCCGCCGACCATCCACTTCAAGTGGATGGTGGATCTGGTAACGATGTCAATGAGGGTAGGGCAGATGCGGTACCTAGTGCTAGCTCGAGAAGATCTAACGAACCAGGTGGAGGGCCGAGCATTACCGAACAAGACGACCGCGGCCTTATGCCGGTTCCTAATCGAGGAGGTGGTGTTTTGGTATGGGTGAGTAGGAAAGATCGTAGCGGACCATGGGGAACTGGATGCATAGGAGGCTGAAGAGTTGTTTGAACGGTTAGGGGTTAAACTCTCGCTCACTACGGCTGTTACGGGCATGACCATTTAATATCCCGTGGTGAGAATTTACCGTTGTCGTGAAGAAAACCGCCCATAAGCGGAATCGGCGCACCAAGGCGTGGGAACCGGTTCTTCACGCGCGCACGCTCCAAGTTGTACATAGAAGCGAATTAGGAGGATAATCGGCAGGAACGGGCCCTAACACAAGTGGAGACAAAGACCGCGCGAACAGTCTTTTCGGTCGCGCGCGCGAGCTAAGGAACTGTACGAGTCGGCGGCGTAACTACGCGGATGCGTGAAGAACGGAGCGGATCCCTGTTTGAAAGGGACAGGGAATAAAGCTGACATGACGGCCTGCTCGTCGGCCTATATAAGGAGCAGGAAAGAGCTGTTGCAGGCATCTCGCGCAGAGAGGACGAAGTGTTGTCGGACCGTTTCTGGACGCTTCTCTCTCTGTTTCCTTCCTTCTTGAGCTCCATAGCTTTCTGTGCAGGGTCCCGAGGAGGCTCGCGCTGTTTCGAGGAACGCCTGAGTGCTTCCGGCAGCACCTCCGACCTGCTGCCACTTTGTGCGTCGAAGCGAACAAGCATCGGCATCTGTTCGCCGGCCTGTTCGGTTGTAACCAACCTGTGCCCCATCGAGGGTTGTAGTCGTGTTAGCCATTTTTGTTAATATACATATTTAGTCATTCGCATCTGTTTGTGTCGGTGTCTGTTCGCGTTCTCCGTGCTGAAGGGCCGTGTCCCTGTGTATCCCCGGTCCTGCGTAGCCGGTTCTCTCTCTTCCTCCTCCCTCGCTTGCTCTTTGGTTCGAGACCCCCGCGGTCCCGCCTCGTTTCCACACGCACTTGCGTAATATCTCGACATCTTTGGTGAACTCGACGTGAAAGAGGCGGCAGAAGAGCAGAAGATGAGGGGGTCGGATCTTGCAGAGGCCATGGCTTCGGCCGTGGATCGGATTGTAAACGCGCGCGAGGGCACCGGTGCCCTCGACAGAGCTATTGAGGCGGTCGTCGGCACGATCGGCCGGTTCGATGGGAAGGATGCCACGAAGTATTTGGCGTCCTACGGTGCAGAGATGCTGATGCGGGACATTTCGGAAGAAAGGCGTCTTGCCGGATTTCCCCGAGTGGCGATGCCGAGCATCCATGCGGAGGTGCTCGAGGTGCGGGCGGAGAGCCGTACCTGGGAGGAGTTCGAAGGTCGGCTCCTAGAGAAATACGGGCTGGACGACGCGCTCCGGCTTTCGAAGCGAAGGTTCATGGAATGGGTGGAGTCCCCGGGGAAGGGAAGAAACGCGTCGGCACTCCTCCGGGAGTTCGAGGAAAACTTTGCGCGCCTTTCGGCGCTCGACCGAACCATCCTGGACACAAGCCGAGTCTTGCTGTTTGTCAAGTCGGTCGACGAGCGGGATCGGGAGCAAGTGGGCCTCTTGCTGGAAACCGAAGACGGGCTCACTACCGACTGGGCGGCTGTCAAGAAAGTCTGTGGCCGTTTCGACAAACGACGAGAATGGGCGGATAACGGGGCAACCGGGTCGGGCTCGGTCGCAGCAAGGAAGCTCGAACCAGCGCCACAGGTGCGAAAGGAAGAGACCCGAGAGTGGTTGGAAACCGGTTCGGCTTCGACCGGCGTAGTCAGAGGCTCAACCGGAGGAGCGGCGCTGGAGGAATTGACGAGGGCGATAAAGGACCTCCAAATCGCGCAAGCCCGAAGGGAAGGTGGCGAACTGGCTCGTGACCGACGGCCGGCGGCAGGAAACAGGTGCATGTGGTGCAATGAAGTCGGCCACATTCGGGAACAGGGTGGTGTACCTGTGGGAAGGACGGGTGCATGCCAGCGACACCCGAAGGGCCCTGAGCCGAAACGACGGGCGAGGTGGTATGAAAAGGTTGATGGAAGAGGCGGCGGCCCGACACGCGGAAACCGTCCACTACTCGGCGTCGGCCGACATTCGAGTCGGGGGCGGCGAGGCCCGAAGGGAAAGCAAAGCCGGATTCTGGCCGACGATGCTGGAAGGCCTTGCCGGTGCAAGGCTTAAAAGGGAAGAATCGGACCGTGCGGAGAAACGGGTACGGGAGATGACCGGGTGGAGCGACCCGGTCGAGGAAAAGACGGGCTTCGTGGAAGCCGCTTGCCAGAACTACGAGGCTCTGGTAGAAGAGAAGCGGGTGGGGAAACCCGGGACGACCGGGCCCTCACAACGATACGAGACCCGGTCCGGACCACGACGGGACGAAGCCGGCGGGGCCGGTACGCAAGATAAACCCCAGAAGGGCGGGTACCGTCTGGGGACGGAGATAGAAAGGACCACGGACTTACGAAAGGTCCTGGAGGAACGGATCCTCGACAGCAAGGTGGAGCTGTCGTTACGAGAGGTGCTGGGAATCGCCAAGAAGGAGTTCCACGACTCCATCGTGGACTTGGTGAAACGGAAGAGGCTGTCAACGGAGACAGAACCGGAAAGACCGGTGGAAGTGCGGACGACGCACCTAGACGACATGGCGCTGGGAGACGAGTGGGCGGAAAGCCACTATTCGAGACCACACTGGGCCCGAGCGACCACGGAAACCCCGGTGAAGATCGGCGATGTCCAGGAACCGGTGATAGCTTTGGTGGACCACGGATCGGAGATCAATTTGATGTCCATGGACTTCTATAAGAAGGGCAAATGGCCGATCAACACCAAGCACGGGTGGAAAATAAGGGCAGCAACGCGCGCCACCGAGGAACTGCACGGGGCCTGTCCGAATGTGCGAGTCAAGATCGGCGACGTCGAGATTGACCAGCACTTCTTCGTGCAGGAGACGTCTTCGCATCCGGTCATACTGGGAGAGCCGTACATCACGGCGGCACGAATGGAGACCAAGGTGCAGGACAATGGTTCGGCCTACGCGAGGGTCAAAAGCCAAGACGGGCGCCATTCGGTCCAGTTTCTGACGGTACGGCCGAACCACGAACGTAACCGCAACTCCCTCGGTTCCGAAAACCGAGAGGATTTTTAGAGAGGACTGCCAAGGCGTGGGGCCGCGACAGTCCGGATGCTCCGGGAAAACCCCACATCTGTACGATAAAACCGTGTACAATAGGTAGGAAATTTTGCTTCTCCGACAGCGGAGCATGTACGATGGTCGGCATCGCCGGCCGAGAGAAAACAAAGACAGAGGGGAGACTTCGGGCGTGCGGAGTTCTCGGCCCTGACGAAGAAATCGACGGAGCCGTGGAGGCAGTCTCCTTCGACGACACCTTGGGAATGCTGGGGAAGGTAGTCGAAGAAGACCTTAACGAAGACCGGACGATACCGGTATGTTCCGAAGAAATGTACGAATTCATCGCGGACTTCGGTCGAGGGCTCGAGTCGGAACGGACGGCCCGAGTTAGCACCAAGTACAAGACTGTGGACCGGAAGGTGAGGCCAGTTGCGGCGCCCTTACCGGAGGGCAGCGAATCCCGAATCAAAGGGGTTGCATCGGACCCCAGCTTACGAGATCCGACCTGCATAGGACACACCTTCACCAACGAGACGCTCCGCGAGCTGAAGATCGGTGGGGGCGGGTTCCTACTGCCGGTGGAGGAAGACCGGTTTCGGAGAATGCTCGGAAGGCACGGGAAAGCCTTCGCATTCTCACCGGAGGAAATCGGGTGCGTAGACCCGACGATCGTAGAGCCAATGGTGATATTCACGGTACCGCATGTACCGTGGAATCTCAAGCCAATTCCGGTTCCGAGAGCTCACATCCCGAAGTTGATGGAGCTGTTGAAGCAGAAAGTTGATATGGGCATTCTCGAGCCGTCGAGCGCCCCATATTCAAACCGATGGTTTACCGTACCAAAGAAAAACGGATCGTTGCGCTTCATTCAGGACCTGCAGCCGGTCAACAGAGTGACCATTCGGAACGCAGGGATCGGACCGACCATAGACGAGTTCGCGGAGGCCTTCGCCGGAAGGTCGATTTACTCGGTCGGTGATCTATACTCAGGGTACGACCAGTTCCAGCTAGCCGTGGAGAGCAGAGACATTACGACGATGCGAACTCCCCTCGGCCTAGTGCGGATGTGTACGTTGCCGCAAGGAGGGACCAACTCGGTGGCCCACATGGTGAATGCAATGAACAAGGTGCTGAGGGACTGCATCCCGGACATCACCATGCCGTTTCTAGACGACATCCCGATCAAGGGATGCCCGGTAGAAGAGAAGGACGAGACGATCGGGCCGGACGGATGCCGGCGATTCGTGATGACGCACATCGACGACTGCGAGAAGGTGCTGCAAAGGCTAGAGGATGCGAGGCTCACCTTCTCGGGGGAGAAGTCAGCCTTCGGGCAGTCGGAAATCATGGTGGTCGGACATTTATGTGGTCCATATGGCCGGAAACCGTCTCCGGCAAAGGTAGAAGCCATCTCCGCGATGAAGCCTGATTGCAGCTCGGTCACGGAAGTACGAAGATTCTTGGGAGCATGCGCCTTCTACCACATATGGATCCCGCATTACGCACACGTCGCGGAGCCGCTGTACGGATTATTGAAGAAAGGGCGAAGATTCGAATGGCTAGACAAGCACACGGAGTCGGTCCGGAAGCTGAAGGAGGCTCTTTCGGCAGCACCGGCGCTCCGAAAGGCCGTCTACAGGAAGGGCATCCCAGTGTACATAACGGTTGACACGAGTCCGACCGGAATCGGGTGGGTCGTCAACCAAGAAGACGAGGACGGCAATCGGTTTCCGATCCGATTCGGCGCGAAGGTCCTCAGTGAGCGGCAGCGAGGATACGCCCAGGTTAAACGCGAACTCTGGGGTATCGTTTCGGCGGTGAAGGCCGACAAGGACTATCTGATCGGGACAGAGGTAATCATAGAGACGGATTGCATGCCGATTCTCGGCATGGTTTCCGGATGCGCGACGCCGGACCTGGCAATGCTCAGGTGGATAGCGTACATCAAGTCCCTGGACCCGGAAATACGACACATTTCCGGGAAAGACAACGCCATGGCCGACATGCTTTCAAGGGCGAGATTCGATGACGAGGGCGGCATGGTTTCGGAGGACGAAGAGGTCGGCGTGGACTTCTTCGAGACTGCGTATGTAACAACCGACGGAACAAGCACTCCGGCGCTTAACGACTTCGACGCGAGCAAGTACGACGGGGAGTGGCTGCAGATCGGTGGGTTTTTGAAGACAATAACGCCCGATGCGTCATGGACGAAGGACGAGGCCAACCGGATCCGGAAGAAAGCGTACCGGTTCTTTCTCCGGGATGGATACTTGTGGAAGCACCCGAAGAAGAGGAACGGCGTCCCGCTCCGGGTGGTGGCAATGAAGGAAGATCAGGAGGAGCTGCTAGCGGCCTACCACGACAGCCCTTGGGCTGGACACCGTGGAACATGGGCTACGTTTGAGAAACTGAAGGGGAAGTATTGGTGGCCGGGGCAGTACCGGGACGTGCATCGATTCGTGACAACTTGCGAGAGCTGTCAGATGCACTCCGTGGTCCGACACCGGGACGAGCTTCACCCTACGTACCCTCCGACCATCCACTTCAAATGGATGGTAGATCTGGTGACGATGCCAATGGGGGTAGGACAGATGCGGTACCTGGTCCTAGCGCGGGAGGATCTGACGAACCAGGTGGAAGGTCGGGCCCTTCCGAACAAAACGACCGCGGCCGTATGTCGGTTCCTAATCGAGGACGTGATATGCCGGTACGGGTGCGTCGGGAAGATCGTGGCTGACCGAGGGGAGTTGGACGCCGAAGAAGCCGCAGAGCTGTTCGACCGGCTGGGAGTCAAGCTCTCGCTCACCACTGCGTACAATCCGGAGGCGAATGGAAAGGTGGAGCGCGGACACGGGCCGATCGTCAAGGCGTTGGTTCGGGCATGCGGAGGCCGAGTCGGTAACTGGCCGCGGCTGCTACCTTATGCTTTGTGGGCAGACCGGACCACGCACAGTTCGGTAACCGGGTACATGCCGACGGAGCTCATGTTCGGCCAGAAGCCGATCATGCCGATGGAACGGACGATCTCCTCGTGGGCAACGGTCGACTGGAGGGACGAGATGAGCCGGGAGGAGTTGTTGGCCGCGCGTATACGACAGCTCGAGCGGAGACCGGAGGACGTGGAACTGGCTGCGGAGAAGCTCCGGGTGGCGAGGACAAAGAACAAAGCCAGGTTCGACCGAACGCACCGGCTCCGACCGAAGAAAATCGAAGAAGGTGACTGGGTGCTCGTCTACGACAGCAGCCTCGACAACCAGCACCGAGCTACACGGAAGTTCGCACGAAGGTGGTTCGGGCCTTACGTGGTACGGAGCGCCAATGACAACGGGACATATCACCTGGCGGAACTCGACGGCACGAGAATGGCGATACCAGTTGCAGGGAAGCGGATCAAAGCGTTCAAGAAGCGACACGACGACGAGCCAGACCCGGCTCTCCTAGTCAGCAGTGACGAACGATCCGGAAACGAGGAAGAACCGACGGGCGAGGAATGAAGACGGGCCGGTTTTCTCCGTCCCAACTCTCTTGGCGCATACCGGAGGATGCGCGGTTAGGTGAGGGCGGATGTCGTGAAGAAAACCGCCCATAAGCGGAATCGGCGCACCAAGGCGTGGGAACCGGTTCTTCACGCGCGCACGCTCCAAGTTGTACATAGAAGCGAATTAGGAGGATAATCGGCAGGAACGGGCCCTAACACAAGTGGAGACAAAGACCGCGCGAACAGTCTTTTCGGTCGCGCGCGCGAGCTAAGGAACTGTACGAGTCGGCGGCGTAACTACGCGGATGCGTGAAGAACGGAGCGGATCCCTGTTCGAAAGGGACAGGGAATAAAGCTGACATGACGGCCTGTCGTCGGCCTATATAAGGAGCAGGAAAGAGCTGTTGCAGGCATCTCGCGCAGAGAGGACGAAGTGCTGTCGGACCGTTTCTGGACGCTTCTCTCTCTGTTTCCTTCCTTCTTGAGCTCCATAGCTTTCTGTGCAGGGTCCCGAGGAGGCTCGCGCTGTTTCGAGGAACGCCTGAGTGCTTCCGGCAGCACCTCCGACCTGCTGCCCCTTTGTGCGTCGAAGCGAACAAGCATCGACATCTGTTCGCCGGCCTGTTCGGTTGTAACCAACCTGTGCCCCATCGAGGGTTGTAGTCGTGTTAGCCATTTTTGTTAATATACATATTTAGTCATTCGCATCTGTCTGTGTCGGTGTCTGTTCGCGTTCTCCGTGCTGAAGGGCCGTGTCCCTGTGTATCCCCGGTCCTGCGTAGCCGGTTCTCTCTCTTCCTCCTCCCTCGCTTGCTCTTTGGTTCGAGACCCCCGCGGTCCCGCCTCGTTTCCACACGCACTTGCGTAATATCTCGACACCATAGTATTCTATAAACGTGGATAAGTGTGAGGGTTAAATGAGAGTGTAAAGAAGGGCAGGATTACTTTTAATCCTCAGGATTGAGACAACCCATTAGGTCAAGTGTGAACTTGCCTGGGGGCCTTGGGTATCGCTATAAATAAGAGGCCTAACTACCCTCATTTGATCATCTTTTGACTACATCGAGACTCTGCTCTTGTGGTGGGTCAACTCTTGTAGGGAGCGCGCCAACACCAGGTCCGACTCGATGCCACGGCGGTGGTATGGGATGCTGATCGAGGCTCGAGTCCGTCTCGATCCCTTCGCTCGGGGGTGGTCGGGTGGATCGGCACCCTTCTTTCTTTTTCTCCTTTCTATCTATCATTACTTTATCCTTATCTTAAGCTTACTTTAGTACCTAGATCTCTAATATTTGATATTAGATTTATGTACTAATGTTTCTTTGTTTTTCATTTGTCTTTTGATTGATGGTGATCGATCGATGTGCGGTCGGTCTTGATCTAGACAACGATCAACAAAGAACTTCGGTAACTCTTTCCATAATTTTTTTTTCTATTCTCTCTTCTCCCATCTAATCATGTGTTTAGTTTATATGTCATTTTTTTCATTAAGTTAATGATGTTGTAGTGGTCTTTAATTGATTATCTAAAACGTTTACTTATGTGCACGAGGTCAATACCTCGTTTGACATATTAATAATATGTGATGAGTGTCGTATGCGTACGAGGTCAATACCTCAATTTCGTATTACGTTCAGGAACAGATGTTACGTTTGCGTATGAGTTTAATACCTTGATTTGTTGTAAACGATATGCGGTTGGTCTCGTATGCGTAAGAGGTCAATACCTCAATTGCGTATTATGATGATCTCTTATTTGTGGATGTTTCGTGTGCGTAGAGGTATATACCTCGATTAAGTATCTCGATCACATCATTTGTGGCTATTTAATATAACGATATGTTTAATATAGGCATATGTGGTCACGTATATATGTATTTGATCGTATATATGTGATAAGTAAACATATGTGTATATTCGTTATTACGTGATTATATCGAAAGTTGTCCTTGTCAGGAAAAGGATGTTGGTGGCCGTCCTCACATTTTTGTGAGAATGGCGTTGTCACCATCCCTTTTTCAACAATTTTTGATTGTTGACAACCCCATTGATGACCTCGATTTCGTTACGTAAAGAAACGCCTATAGCCATAATGATGTTGAGTACGTAGGGCTTGACCCACTTCAAGTGAGGTCGCTCCAATGACACATGTATCCAACATCCCTCCCTCGTTACATGGATACCATGCCACCATGAGCTCGTTCTTACGAGAGGCATTCGTAATGACGTGACCATGTGATGGGCCACGTGGGCCTACTATGAAACGAAGGCTCATTTGGCTTGACCATTAGGTTGCAATTTGGCGTATGCCATCGTAATTACGAAACTTGAGGTTAGGTAACGTACCAACATAGTTTTGGTAAATGAGGGCGAAATAAGGACCCTTGAAATATATGTTCTTTTAAAAAAAACATATATGATCAATTGCCTCACATATCTCTTATACGCATCAAACATTAAGCATTCGAGAAGAGCAACTTACTTGGTTGGCTCAAGTGTTTAATGTATTTGTTCTCGAGGTCTCGAGTTCAAATATGACCAAGATTATACAACATCCTTGATACATATGACTATAACACATGTTTAGACTTAAGGTCTAAGTGCACCTCGGGGTCCTCGTAATAGGACTTAAAGAGCCGAAACCACATATGTGGGCACCGAAACATAGTTTATTGTTAACATTTTTTTCGTGTATAAACTATTCATGACGCGAACATACATGGTTGAGCCTCGAGGAGCCGCCATGAAAAAATCGATATAGAGATCAGGGAAAGACATTAAATTGTCACCCCCATGGTTTTTAAAACACCTTTGTGTTACCATAGTCACCTGATCTTGAACCTCATCTCATACGTCTAGAGGGGTATTGACGTGAGATCATGATATCGATTAATGTTTGCCCATGATATGTTTACATCACAACATGATGTTATGACTATCTCTCTGACCTAATCCTATTTCTTTTCCAAAAATAATCTTTAATGGCTCAAATTAACGACCCGATGTCATCCGCTCAAGCGGAAGGAACTCAACGAAATCCTCCTAGACAAATGTCCACTGAGATGTATTTGGCACAAATAACCCAATACCTTAATTTCACCGCTCAACAGATGACCGAACTTCGGCAATCTCAAAGTGCTCTCGAGGCACGTGTCATTAGTCTACAACGTGAGACTAATAGACCTGATGAGCAACAAGGTGAACCATCATTTGTCGTTAAGCCATTTACGGGAGACAAAAAGGAAAGAACCAAAGAAGTAATCTGCACATGGCTGGGACGATGGGAGTCTCATTTTGAGCTCTATCCCACGCCAGATAGTACGAAGATTGCATATGTCGGCCGAGAACTCGGGGGTAAGGCCGCCGCCTGGTGGCGTGGGCTCCGTACTATGGGGAAATTGCCCGATACCTGGACAGATTTTGTCACGGTTTTTCAGGGCCAATTTCTGCAACCTCCCTCTTGAACCGAGGCAGCACAAGCTTTAATGAACCTCTCTAGCAGGAAATTTTCCTCGCTAGAAGACTATGTTCACCATGCTAGAACCCAAATCCAAAAATCGGGTCTAGAAGGGGACAATTGGTTCATAGCTTGTTTTGTCAATGGCATCCCCAATTCGGACTATCACTGGATAGTGCACGATAAGGATCCAAAATCCTTCGAAGAGGCCGTTGAAATAGTTTTTCGCTATCAACGCACTTCGAAGAAGGACCACAACAAACCCAACGAAGCGCCCGGGACTAAGCAGTCGCAATTTGTTGGGAAACGCAAGACACCCAACGAATTCCTGGATCGTGATTGTAAGC
Source organism: Azolla caroliniana (assembly GCF_043228905.1). Taxonomy (NCBI): domain Eukaryota; kingdom Viridiplantae; phylum Streptophyta; class Polypodiopsida; order Salviniales; family Salviniaceae; genus Azolla; species Azolla caroliniana. The sequence continues at coordinate 23,569,613 of NW_028230436.1, read as the reverse complement.
GACAACATCCTTTTTGCGTATTCTGCAAAAAGAAGGGTCATACAAAAGATCAATGTCGAAAGCTCCAACGGAAAGAGCACGACAACAAAGCTAAAGCTGCAGACCATAAAGGTCGGATTCCTAATGTCCTTCAGGTCTATACACATCATTTAAGTAATTGTCAATGTTCTTTCCCTCACTATGTATTGGGTCCCAATGATTTACTACGTGCAAACGGGTATATCAACGGATCTCTCGTACAATTTTTATTTGATTCGGGAAGCTCATACAATTTTGTGAATGATCGTTTGGTTCAGATATGGGGAATCCAACCCACCGTAAGTGATCACACCTACACGGTGCACTTGGCTGATGGAAGAGTACAATACATCAACGGGGCGATTCATTTATTAGGAATTTCTATTGATACTTATATAGAGGAAGTAGACTTCCATGTAATGAATCTTTGTACCACCGATGTAATACTAGGTTATCCCTGGTTTTATAATAAAAACTCTTCTTTATCTATTGAATGGGTTCATCATTCAATTACATTTGTATTGAACGATTGTACTCATTTTATTCAATGTGTAAAAAAACAATCCCTCTCGATTGTTTCCTCGTGTCCATCAATATTCGACTTGTCTTGTTCTACTCTATTTTATTGTGTACTTGATCCGGACATTCACGTTTATAATATCGATAATGTCTCGGTTCAATTAACATATTTTGAACAACAACAACTTGATGAAATCTTAAATGATTTTCGTGATGTTTTTCCGAGTGAACTACTAGATGGCTTACCTCCTAAATGTAATATAGACCATCGTATAGATATTGTACCTGGTGTTGCACCAATAAGTATACCTCCTTATCGCTTAAGTCGATCCGAAGAGGATGAGGTATCTAAGCAACTCAAGGACTATTTACGAATGGGTTATATACGTTATAGTAAATCTCCATGGGGTGCACCATTTCTCTTGGTTAAAAAGAAAGAGGGCACATGGCGTATGTGTATTAATTACTGACGCTTGAATAAAGTGACGATCAAAAATTCGTATCCATTGCCCCGGGCTGACGATCTAATTGACTGTCTCCAGGGAGCTCGGTATTTTATGAAACTTGATCTCCGTACTGGCTACCATCAAATACGAATAAGTGAGGACGATGTTCCTAAAACGGCATTTCGTACACGCTATGGCCATTACGAGTTTTTGGTTATGCCTTTTGGTTTGACCAATGCTCCGGCTACTTTTCAACAAGAAATGAATGACATTTTCCGAGAACAACTTGGAAAATTTGTCGTTATTTTCTTGGATGATATTTTAGTTTATAGTCGTACATTAAAAGAACATGTTAAACATGCCCGCTTTGTTTTACAAACATTGCGTGACAAACAGTTTTATGCGAAGATCTCAAAATGTGAGTTCTTCAAGAAATCAATTACTTATCTTGGACATCTCATAACCGAACGAGGAGTTGAAATTGATCCTTCTCGCATCGAGAAAATCAAGCTTTGGCTCACTCTTCGGAATATTCGAGAAGTTCGATCATTCCTTGGTTTTGTCGGGTTTTTGTGAAAATCTCTTCGTAATTACTCCCAATTGACGACGTCGTTTACTGATCTTTTAAAAGGTCAAACACGTAAGTCTACAAAACCTATTGTGTGGAATGCTACACTAGACCTCGCCTTTAACGAACTCAAGGACCTGGTTTGCAAGGCTCCTTCACTTCTTTTACCTAATCCTTCAAAACCTTTTGAGGTTCAAACCGATGCAAGCGATTATGCTATAGGTGTTGTCTTGTATCAAGATGGTAAACCAATAGCATTCGAGAGTAAGAAACTTGATTCTGCTCAATGTCGGTATACCGTTCAAGAAAAGGAATTATTTGCAGTTATACATGCGCTCAAAACATGGCGCCATTATCTTTATGGGAATCACTTTGTGGTAACTACGGACCACGAGTCCTTGAAATATTTTTGTGACCAACAAGACCTGAAAGGTCGTAAGGTACGATGGGCTGATCTCATCCAGGACTTTGATTTCTCCATACGATATCGTAAAGGTTCCATGAACATTGTCGCTGATGCACTAAGTCGCATCCGTGACGTTAACATGACTAGCTTCACTGAAATAACATTAGATCTTTATGATCACCTTCGAGGAAAGTATCCTGATGACAGTTATTTTGCAAAATACTGGGCAAGAGTTGAGTCTGGAACAGACACCATCACATCCTCGAAGGAATACTTCCACATTGCTAACGGTTTGCTCTACCATAATGGGAAGGTTTGTGTTCCAGATTTACCCGAGGTCAAACAGAGGATTCTTTTTTAATGCCATGATGCACCCTCAACAGGGCACCCTGGAATACATCGTACACTCGTTCTCATCTCCACTCATTTTTATTGGCCTAAGATGTGTCCTGACATACATAACTATGTGACTAAATGTCACCAGTGTCAGGTTAACAAAGTCGAGCGACTTAAAGCTGCAGGACTTTTACATCCCTTGGACATTCCCAATAATAAGTGGGAAAGTATATCCATGGATTTTATTGTTAGCCTTCCTCGCACCCAAAAAGGTGATGATGCCATCTGGGTTGTCGTTGATCGACTAACTAAAATGGCCAGATTTATTGCTACTAAAACGACGGTAACAGCTCCTGAATTGGCTTACCAATTCGTTGACGAATTATTTCGTTTTTATGGGTTACCGATGGATATTGTGAGTGATCGAGATCCAAAGTTTACTAGTGACTTCTGGACGCAAGTCTTTAAGAAGTTAGAAACTACGTTGAGCATGAGCTCCACGGATCATCCTCAATCCGATGGACAGACAAAACGAGTAAATCAAATTATTGAGGACATGCTTCGAGCATACGTTGGTGCAAAACCAACAAAATGGGAACGTTATCTCCCAAATTTGGAGTTTGCTTATAATAGTTCCAAGCATACGTCGACAGGATATAGTCCTTTTATGTTGATGTATGGTTTTCAGCCACGAGCCCCGATTGATGTTAATATACATCATGATGAGTTGCGAAGTACGCAAAACTTTCTTTGGGATATGCAAGATATGTTGCATATTGCACGAGATAATATAAAAACAGCTCAAGATAGAGCACGTTTTTATGCTGATCATCATAGGCAACCTCGTGTATTCAACCCTGAATAGAAGGTATTTTTACATGTACCTCACAATTCTATGACATCGTCTACGGGTAAGTGCGCTAAGTTAGCCCCACGGTTTTGTGGACCTTTTACAGTTCTCAAACGCATTGGGTCATCAGCCTATCGTCTCACTCTTCCCAATGGTGTTGGAATTCATCCAGTCTTTCATGTGAGTCATCTAAAAGAACTTCTAGGTTCTTGCGACAATACAGTTACAACTGAAACTCTGGTTACTTCTAAAGAATTATCTTCTAAACCACATGTACCAGAAAGAATTCTCGATGTTAAAACAAAAAAAATACGTACTAAAGAAATCCGAGAATTTAAAATAAAATGGATGGATAAATCAATAAAAGATGCCACATGGGAACGCGAAAATACTCTCAGAACTAACTTCCCTAACTTTCCATTGCAAGAGTGCAATGTTTTAAAGAGGGGGAGTATGTTACGGGCATGACCATTTAATATCCCGTGGTGAGAATTTACCGTAGTATTCTATACACGTGGATAAGTGTGAGGGTTAAATGAGAGTGTAAAGAAGGGGAGGATTACTTTTAATCCTCGGGATTGAGACAACCCATTAGGTCAAGTGTGAACTTGCCTGGGGGCCTTGGGTATCGCTATAAATAAGAGGCCTAGCTACCCTCATTTGATCATCTTTTGACTACATCGAGACTCTGCTCTTGTGGTTGGTCAACTCTTGTAGCGAGCGCACCAACACCAGGTACGACTCGACGCCACGACGGTGGTATGGGACGCCGATCGAGGCTCGAGTCCGTCTCGATCCCTTCGCTCGGGGGTGGTCGGGTGGATCGACACCCTTCTTTCTCTTTCTCCTTTCTATCTATCATTAGTTTATCCTTATCTTAAGCTTACTTTAGTACCAAGATCTCTAATACTCCATGTCTTTAGAAATCATCCATAGAGGATTACTAGTTCTTCGTGCATAAACCTTAGTTACACAATCACATAGTTTTCATACTTTGTCCACTTCCATAACCCACTCCCTTGCTTGTCCATCATAATACAAACTAGCCAAGAATGTAAAAAATAGGTTTATTAGCTTTATTTATTAAAGGTGCTTTGTATTATGGCTTGCTACATGGCGAGGTTCATGCCTCCATTGTGTATTACATATGCTATTACTTTATTCAAAATTCATAATATACACACTTGATATGTGATGTTTGTTTTGTATACATAGGAGGTCAATACCTCGTTGTGTATTATGCACACTATTATGGGTTATTTGTGTGTAGGGGTTGGAGACCTCAATTATATGTCAGGATTATATCGTCTATGGTTTACATCATTGTTTAGGATTCACCTATGTGTACATATGCCATCCCATGTGTACATATGTGATCTTAGAAGAGTTACATACATATAAGATACACTTGATGATTCCATCACAGGAGATTGGTATGTGGAATATTGTCTTTTTGGGGTGTTTAGGATCATGGTGTTTGTCCTCATGTTTCAAAGGTGAAGGCATTGTTCCTATCATTCCATAACAAATTTTTGTTCGTACCCTTGGTTGCCTCGATTGTGCCATATGTAACAATTAAACAACCATGACCATGATAATGTGCATGCAAAATGCCTTAAACATGATCATGCACCAATTCCTCATCAAATTAAGGGGGCACGGGCCTGAAACACTTTACACTTGGTCGCACTTACGAAAGTTGCATCCAACATCTTGCACTCATTACCTAATTACAAGGCCTCCACGAGACTATCACTGTCTTGAAAAACAATCATGGAACATGCTACATGGGGAGGGCCACTATGGAATAGAGGGATGGTGTCAACTTGGCCATTAGGTGTCATGATATAGCCTCGAGTAAGATTTGAACCCGTGGCATTATGGTACATGCGTTAAGACTTTACCACTATAATAAATATTGTAATACATAAAATATTTCATTTAATATTTCACTAGATTCTAGAACTCTTCGGAATAATCTACAAAATTCAAGAACAATCTAAAGTACTCTGGAACTTTTTAGAAACTCTAGGAATACTCCTTAAGACCCTATAAATAGAGACATCTTGTACAATCTACAACCAATTCTGTTCAACGCCAACACGACCTAAACTGGAAGGGTTAGTATCAAAGTTTTTTGACGGGCATTTTTCAAAGACGTATGTCATACGACATAAGATTGCAAAAACTAACATGTCATTTGACATACATATAAATTTAGAAAATGAAAAGATCTATATGTATAGGAATGCGCTATTTGCCCCCCCTAAATCCGCCCCCTCGTTTTGGCTAACCCCCCCCCCCCCCCCCCCCCCCCCAAATAAAAATAAAAAATAAAATTGTGATAGTTCTCACCTCAGCCAAATTTTTTTTGTGATATGTATCAACTATTACACTTTACAACCTCATAAAAAGGTTTATCAACTATTACATAAAAAGGAATCGTTGTCAATAACTTTCTTGGTACTACGGGGGCAAATAGCCAAAATGGGGGGGCAAATGCATATCGCAAGTGCGTGTGTTGTGACCAGCTTGACCACATTTGGAACATTTGCGACCGGTAGAGTACTCAAATAGTGACTTCTCCCTTTGGTTGGCCTTTTTGTTCTTTGACCTTGCAGGGCGACCTCGCTTCCTAGTCACCACCACTGGATTGGAGAGAGACTGCAGTGGTACCTAACTTGCTTCATCCAATCGTGTCATGAGAACAACAACCTGGCCATCGTCAGTTTCATACAATCTTTGCCCGATGTTCCTCATCAAACGCTTTCTGGGAGACAAACATGGCTCAGCTATAACGGTGGGTTGAACCACTGAACACGCAATTAAGTGCCATTGACGGTGAATATCTTCAATATGGAATCTTTCATTTCTTTGGATGCATCTCAAAATGTCATGACAACATGGAACATCAAAACTTGATCGAAACAACCCCGTACATTCATCATCATAATCGTTGTCAATAACTTTCTTATACTGCTCTAGTAACTTGTCTAATGTGTGTTTGGATATCTTCTTTACTAGCGGCCTCATGAACTCGAGTGCATGTTGATGTGCCTGTGTAGACTTGTCAGACTCCATTTTGGTGTTCAATTCTGTCAGCTGTGTGTCCAGTAGTAAACAAATTTTCTTGAATACAGTGAGCAAATCGTTATTTACAATGCCTAAAACCCTCTTGACGACATAATGGTTGCCTTCACTACGAGAGGTGCTGGTCATTCCAAAGTGGGGGAAGCGACTAGTCCAATAACGTACAATCTTGTCTTTGTGAATCAACCAAGTCTCGTATACATACAACACCAGCGCATCATGACTTGGTCGCCATTTCGTTTGAAACGTGGCCCAGTTAGCCTCAAAATCTAGCTTGTTGGAAGAGTATAGAAGCCGGTTCCAGTCGTCCATATAGGCGTTTGTGTCGTCGGTGCTTGCAAACTTCATCGTTGCATAGGCCAGAACGTTTTTGTTGACATGCCAGATGCAAAACAAATTCTTTGTAGAAGGGAACACGATAGCAATTGCAGTCATCAAGGCAAGTTCTCGATCAGTTACAACTACTGATGGCTTTGTCACAAATTCAAATAATTGTAATGCCCAAACATACATGGGTTCCGTCTCGTTGCATATGAACGCAAATCCAACATTGAACGTGCTATTTGTGGCCGTAATTCCAACGATGTTGAGCAACGACATGCCAAATCTATTCGTTTTGAAGGTGCAGTCCATGACAAATACCACATTGAACCATCTGGCAAGATCTGCCGACTTCTGATGACAAAAGAAAAGGCCATTGATTGAGCTGTTCGAGTTCACCTTGACATTGAAGATAAAGTCGCCAGTGGAGATCTCATCGTACAACGCTTGAATTGGCAAGCGCTCGTCAAGAAACTCGGCTCTTGCAACCACTTTTTCGTTGTAGATTTCTTTCCTGGTGGTCCATTGATTTCCGGTTTTTTCTCTCAAGTAGACCAGAGTTGAAGCCGCACTAGTTCCAACATTTGCCATGTCTCGAACAATGGCTTTTTCTGTTTCAGTTAGTCTATGAGCCATTGATATACCACCGAGATAGGATGGTTGTGCGTAATAGCAGCCTTTTTAATAGTCCACTATCCCATTTTCTTCGAGAAGTTTGCTCTAACGAAGAATGGGCAATCCATTAGACGAGTCCCTGTTTGTCTTTTGCGAGTATCTTTATTTGGGGGAGGGGGCGCTATTTGGGGGGGGCAAATAGTGCATTCCTATGTATAATGTTACATTGTTATACATGTCGTTACTATAAAAGGTACATAAAAATACACAAATTAACATAACTACCTCACAAAGATAATGAAATACATAAAATAAATATTGTATTAATGTTTTTACAAATAAGTGCAGGGAAAAGGTTTTTTGTTTCGAAAAAAGGTTATTTGTTTGTCAAAAAAAGGTTAGTAAAAAATTTAGTTTTAACTTAAAAAGTTAAAACATTAAAATCAAACCTAGAGTTTAGAGTTTACACACTTAAAAGAGTATTTTTAATAAAGGTTATTGTTTGGAAGGTTTTTTTTTAACTAAAAAAAGAAGAACAGTCCGAAAGAAGAAGAAGAAGAAGAAGAAGAAGAAGAAGTCTGAATTCTTCTTCGAGCCAATTGTTCAAGCTGCGTTTGTTCTGTTTCTTTGGCTATGGCGCAGTTCTGGAAACCAGGCTCAGAGAAGCCTGCCCCGCTATTAACAGATGAAGACGATGTATTTTCGTTCTTCACTCCCTCCTCAAACTAGTAAGTACCTACCTCCTTTCGTCTTGTTTATGTATACATGTTGTATATGCAAGTACTTTTACATGTATGTTTGTATATATCTGTAGGTTTATGCATACATGCATACCTTTCAAGTACAGGGATAATGTGTAAAATAATACAGTTTACGTACATATACATATACGTATACACGCGTGCATACGTGCACACACACATCCCTATTTCTTTTTTCAGGTTATATTATATCCAAAACACCCACAGTATTTGAAAATGTTTTTGCTTTTCCTCTTTCCTTTTTTCCTTCAGCTCCTCTGGTTATATGGCTATGGAGAAGCAGAGACAACGCCTTCCTGCTTACAAGCATCGTTCGTCTCTTCTTTACTTGGTGGAAAACCATGCCACCACCATTATCATGGGAGAAACCGGAAGTGGTAAAACCACTCAGATTCCTCAAGTAAGTACTAAGTTTTGTTGCTTGTTTTATATACTTTATGAATCTAGACTAACAAAGTTTAATATTTATTATAATTATAAATGAAGGAAGCCCTTTTATAATTTAAATAGAATAGCTTTAAGTTTTTCACTTTTTATGATTTAATTAACAGAATTTAAATATTTTTATGATATAACCTCTAAACAAACGAAGTTTAATTATTTTTATGATTTTAACTAACAAAGCTTGATTATTTTAAAGGGGAAAACCCTGAAATATCCAGATTGTTTCTCCCCAAATGACCTTAGATAAATCCCAAAAGAGAGATAAAGGTGATGAATTAACCATATACATAATTGCTCAAATAGCGCATAAAACAGAGAAAAAGTGTCTAATCAACCATATAATTCCTCTTTCAGAGTTGATCAAGGGTATTTGGGGAAAACACAAAAACTTAAGTGGCATTTGTTGAAATAAAGAAAAACGTGGGGGTAGAGTTTTTCCTCTTTTTAATGATTTTACCTAACAAAGCTTGAATTAAAGTAAATAGGTTAAACTTTTTATATTGTTAATTTATCAAGGTGTAGTCCTGCCTAGAAGTTTGCTATTATCACCATCACTTTTATATTGATATGTGAAAGCGATGTTTTGTTTACAAGTTCTATTATATGATACCTATAGAGATTATTATGTCTTCATATGTTTGATATGCATCAATAAACTCGAAAGAGTAATTAACAAGGCCGCAAAAGAAGAAAGGTTGGATGGCCCAAAACTCATGTAGCAGCCTATTTTTTTTACTCCTATATTTTGATGATGTTATTTTATTGTCATATACTTTGGATGATATGCAATACTTGGTGTACTTGAAACATTCTATCACATCAGCGGGCTAATTGTTAATGTGGACAAAACAAAAATGATGGCAATAAAGGCATTAGAACCAAGACTCTATCCCACTTTAACATACAAGGGAGAACCAATACAATCGTAAAGCTTCAAATATCTTGGTATGATGTCCCATAGACAGATAAGTGGAATGTATGCTTTGAATCTAGACCTCAAGTGGGTTGGAATAGTTATATGTTTGAGAATCAATGCAACCAAAGTGATACTCAAGGATGTGAAGTGAGATTGATGTTATTCAATGTTATGGTGGTCTTAAGTGTTGCTTTATTGAGTGGAGGCATGGGGCGATACTATTTCACTTAGTGCATGACATGAAATAGAGAGAAGTCTTTTGTAGACAATTGGGGGTAAAATCCTCAACATCCGACCTTTGTCATGCTATTAAAAACAAGTGCTCAGCCCATAGAGGTACTAGCCATGCCAAGAGTATACAAGTATATAACAAAAAGCGAAGAATATGCTTAAACACATCGTCAAAACATGCATGGATAATAGGATGCAAGATACAAAAGGCTAATTTGAGCTACATTCATAATCGTGATGCATGTTATTGGTTGGTTAAAGTGTCCTGACACCCAATTGTTCAAGTGATTCTCTCTCTTTGGATTTCATTTCGGAACTTCCATCTTTCAAAGGTTTTGATGCCATTCTCACTATTGTGGATCGGTTCACTTAGATGACACATTTCCTTCTGTGCGCAAAGACTATCAATAGTCAAGAGACTACAAATTTGGATATGCTATTTAATTGATAACATCTGCCAATCGCTAGTCCGCATTGTTTATAGTTGACACAAGGACGGTATTTGATTGTCTTTCATAAATCGAAGAATTTGACTAGCAAAAATATTCACTCATTATGGGATCTTGAGCGTCAAGGTGTGGATTCTGTATTCCAAACGTTTTCACAGAACAATAAGAAACTCAATTCGGATGCTACATTTGAAATGTACAAAGTTTTGGAAATGTCAAAAGGACAAATGTAAAAGATACAGAAAGGACGACACATGATTTAATTTCAACTTCTGCAATTTTTTTTACAACTAAGTCAACTACCACAAACATTCTAGTTGATAGAGACAAAGAGGAACCATAGCAAGGAAACTAAACTATCCATGACATAATTACAAAAGCATGACAAGAAGTAATGAGCATGAGTTTGGATGACTTATAATTTATAGGATAGGCAATGCGCCAAGTACTACCCGATCCTAATGCTGTAGGATGTAATTAGAAACGACTGTTGGTGTTCCCATTTGTTTAAATCCAAGAAATGTTGATAGTGCGGACAACAAATTTGAGCTTCGGTGGTGTAGTCTTGGGGACAGTTACTATGAACACACCATTCTCCATAACTACCTTCACATTTGAGACATTATGAAATGGTTTAAAAGATGGGGAGTAAAATATCTATTGGAGTTCTCAAGTGATGCTATGAAGTATGTGATCTTCATTAGAGGCACTCAAGATAAAGTAGCAAGATGCTGAAATGTCAAAATTGGACTATTACATTGCAAACATAAACCCCTATTTGGCGCCAATACAAGGTAAAAATGTTAGAACATATCCAACCACATCTTACTACCCCCATGAGCCTCGACTCTTGGAGAGCCTCAACACAGAACTTAGGTGTTGAGGTAGCATTAGGGCATCATCACCTTAATGTGAAGAGTATGCAAGGTATGCAATTAAAATCTAGTGGAGGATGTCTATCTCTTATTTCTCGCATGCTCAACATATAAGGTAATGCGCTAGAAATATGATGACTTGTTAGGAGGGCATGATAATTTAGGTTTCATACTCAAATCCCCCAAAAAAAGCTTGAGCACAAATGTGCGTCCATTATTTACATAATGAGTTTTTACTACAGATTATTAAGTCTCCCGTCTTAGGGAGTCACAAAAAAGAGCATATGTTTATTTGGTCCTGTAGGTCAAAATTGGCCTCCTTGTGAATGATAAAAAATATTTTGTAGACTATTCTATTCTATTCGATATATATAGTTATAGAGTTATTAAGCCTTAATGTGTTTGATATCTATATTGAATAGGTTTTGTTGAGAATCAAACTCAACTTCCCACAGAGACAATGTTCACACTAGCTAGTGGACATCATAGTAGGCTAGATTTGTCATTAGTAGAAACGGCACTTGCCCTAGATCGGTTGGTATTTAAACCAACCTTTTGTAACTTAGTTACTGTTGGATGTAATATACAGTTTCTTGTCTAGAGCTCTCTCTATGCATTTGAGAACATATGCAATCTTGGAGATATTAAGTGTTGGGTCCTCAAGAAATATCTTTTCGACACTTTGGTGACACCGTTTCTTCTCTAGGGGGTGGAAGTATGGGGCGGTAATATCCCTAAATCTATGTGGAAAGAGTTTGAAAATGTTCAAAAACATTTTCTTACAAAGTTTCTACAAGTTAAGAAACAAACACCCTACACCCTCCTCCTTGAGATGGGATCGCTTCCCATTGAGATCATGGCCATGGAAAGGGTTGTTGAATACATGCTTAAGGTTCAACAAAGTCCCTTACATCGACTTCCTAGAATTGCATGGGAAGCAAGCAAAAAGATCCAAAAGACACATAAAAGCAAAATTTTGTGTTCCGGTTGGATGCAAGATATAGAAAAATGGTTTGGTAGATGGGATGTGAGACACTTGCTTCATGATGCATCATTAATTCCTTCGTAAATGAGGCCTTTTTGCAACGCCAATGTATAATGACATGGGACAAATGTGGAGGCTCACGCTTCACACATTATACTACAGATGTTGCACCTAGCCACAAAACCATATTCTTTGCTGAACGGGGAAATCGTACACATCGATACATGTTAGAGCCCATATTGTTATTTGCCATTCGAACCATTGTTTCCATGCGCCTTAGCTCACATGCATTGCGATGTGAGACATGGCGTTGGGGCACAAGTTATGAGAGTGGTCGGTTATGCACACTTTGCCCTAAACAAGTTCGCCAATTTGAGTATCACACTTTGATATAATGCTCTCTCTGCCTTTGATCATATTTGACCATGCTTTCCACATCTCTTCGATCGATCCCAATCCTTGCATGAATTCCTCTCACAGCCACAATGTGCACTCTCGATTGCAACATTCATTGGTAAAGTTCTTGAACATCTCGAGTCCCTACTCAATTTCACACGTATCACGTGAAATGTAATATTTTTGGTCTCATAGGTCATATTTGACCTCCGAAGACGATAATATAATCTATCTATCTATCTATCTATCTCTCATTCTCTCTCTTGTCTCACGTGCACATACACACACAATCCTTCCGCTGCACAAAATCACTCTTGATTCTTTACATGGTATCACGCGTGTGTGGTAGCTTGATCCAAGCCCATCGCCTTTACGTGTGTTGTGCTCAAGCTCTCATCAAGGGTAGAAGAAGTTCGACAATGAACAGCCAGATGGGAAGCACTCTTCCCACCGAGAAGCTCGATAGAACAAACTTCACATCTTGTGAGTACAAGATGCATCAGTACCTTGTTGGACAAGGTTACTGGAGCTACATCGAGGGAACTCACGCAACCCAACCCGACACACGTCGACTACCTAGCATGGGAGTAGGCCATGAGCCGTGTGTTGTACTGCCTTGTGTCATGCATTCCTGACCACATGCTCGACTATATTCGAGAGTCGAAAACGCCGAAAGAAGCTTGGGGAAATCTCAAGAAGATTTTTGCTGACAAACGAAAGCTCCAACTTTGACAGGAGCTAAACAACGTGCAACAGAGGGATATGTCAATCACTGGCTAAGCCTTGAAGATCAAGGAACTGTGCGATGCCTTCGGTTTGATTAACGTCATCATCGATGATGACGAAATGGTGCAAATATGGCTCGGCGGCTTGGCACCTCGATTCGATTAATGTCGTCATTGATGACGAAATGGTGCAAATATGGCTCGGCGGCTTGGCACCTTGATTCGGCACGATTAGATTGGCCATTCTTCCAAGGGAGAACCCTCCCTCCTTTTTCGACCTTCAATTGATTTTGTTGGTTGAAGAAAATCACGTTTGACAAAGGAACAATGTGCTTGATGGTCAGATGCTCTACTCACAATCGGATGATAGAAGAGGATTTGGCTGTGATTCGATTCATGTCGTCATTGATGACGACGAAATGGTGCAAATATGGCTCGGCGGCTTGGCACCTCGATTCGGCACGATCAGATCGGCCATTCTTCCAAGGGAGAACCCTCCCTCCTTTTTTGACCTTCAATCGATTCTGTTGGTTGAAGAAAATCACGTTTGACAAAGGAACAATGTGCTTGATGGTCAGATGCTCTACTCACAGTCGGATGATAGAAGAGGATTTGGCCGTGGAAATAGAGGTCGGTTCGGACGAGGCCGACACGGTCGTCCGACCCAAGAGCGTAACTCCCACCAATGGCAACAGGACAGGAACCACCCCACCAATGGCAGCCACCCCGCCGGACCGAGCAATCGTAACAACCCAATCGAATGCGGGTACTGTGGAAAACACGGCCACTATGAAGAAAAAAGATACGAGACTCAGCTTTGACTAGTTGACAACTCACAAACTACGCTTCGAATTCCGATTACGATGATCGTGGCGGGATGTTCGTAATGAGGCATGAAGCACATTCGATGTCGGCACAGGCCCCAACTAGCACCTCTTCTTCAGATAGCATATGGTTTGTCGACTTGGGAGCATCCAATCCCATGACGTCCCATGAAGATTGGTTTCGAGAATTACGAAAGCTCGATCAACCTGGCTATGTTGAAACCGGAGATGATACGACTCACCCAATTCTGCATGTCGGAAATGTTCCATTCGGAAATGGCGGCAAACAAACCTACCTCAAGAACGTCTTGCATGTCCCAACTATCACGAAAAACCTGGTCTCGGTCGGCCAAATTGTCGAACAAGCTATGCAAGTACGATTCAATAATGAAGGGTGCTTCATCGAAAAGGACGATCAAGTCATAGCGCATGGTCGCCAAGAAGGCCGAATGTTCATCCTCGAATCAGAGGAGGTGAAATCGGCTATGTTCACAAAAGGCCTCAAAGTCGAAACAGACTTGAAACTGTGGCACAAGAGAATCAACCACATCAATCTCCAAAAGCTCCAGAACATGCAATCGAAAGGAGTCGTAATCGGTCTCCCGACATTTGCTGAGAAAGAGATTACGGGCATATGCGAGGCGTGCCAATTCGGAAAACAACACCGACATCCGTTCCCCAAAAAGAGGAATATGAGTAAAGGGATCCTGGATGTAGTACATTCAGATGTGTGGGGACCAACCCAGATCGCAACATTCGGAGGTTGCCACTACTATGTCACGTTCATTGACGACTTCTCCAGGCACATCTGGATCTACCCTATGCGGTAGAAGAGCGAAGTGGTCGAACACTTCCAAAAGTTTAAAAATGGAGTCGAAAAAGCCTCGGGTCGGCACGTACGAGCCTTCGAACAGATGGAGGAAAGGAGTATTTCTCGGACGAATTTACGACGTATCTCCGAAAGGAAGAAATTTGATGAGAACTCTCGTGTCGACATACACCTCAGCAAAATGGTGTAGCCGAACGGAAGAATCGGCACATAGTAGAGGTTGCATGGGCAATGATGAATGAGAAGAACCTGCCGAAATTGTACTGGGCATAAGCGGCGAACACGGCCGTATATCTCATGAACAAGTGTACAACCTCTGGGGTACACGACGTAACCCCTCACGAGAGGGTTTTGGAAAGAAGCCGGATTTATCACATGTTTGGATTTGTATGTACTTTGACAAGCTCAATGTTCTTGTTGTCAAGTACATCTCTAATGAAGTGATGCTTCACATGTATGTGCTTCGTCTTTGCATGAAAGACGGGATTCCGTCCTAGCATGATAGCACTCTGGCTATCACAATGAAGAATAGGTAACTCTGTAATGCCAAGATCTATCACTAGATATGAAAGCCATAAAGCCTCTTTGCATGCCTCAGTGGCAGCAACATACTCCGCCTTTGTAGTAGAGAATGCAACACACTTTTGTAGTTTGGAGATCCAAGAGACTACTCCTCCTGTGAAAGTAAACACATACCCAGAAGTAGAATTCCTGCAGTTTGCGTGACCAGCATAGTCCGCATCCGTAAAACCAACGACAGATGCCTTTTGCTTTCCAAAGCAAATGCACAAGTCCTTTGTGCCTTTGAGGTATCTCATAATACCTTTCACTGCTTCCCAATGCTTTTTGCCGGGATTTGCCATGTACCTACTAACCACTCCCACTGCAAAAGCAATATCAGGGTGTGTAGCAACCATCACATATATCAAACTGCCAACGACTGAAGCATATGGAACCTTAGCCATTTCAGCCTTCTCATCATCAGATGTAGGGCTGTCTTTTGCACTGAGTTTCAAATATGGAGGCAATGGAACCCCAATTGTTTTCCCCCCACCATATTGAAACGCTGCAAAACCTTAGAGATATACTCCTGCTGAGATAGAAAGAGTACCCCTTTCAACCGGTTTTGGAGTATTCACATGCCAAGGATGTGATTTGCATCACCAAGATCCTTCATATCAAAGCTGCCATGAAGGCTTTGCTTCAATGAATTCAAGGCATGAACATCCTTGCCAGCAATCAACATATCATCAACATACAAAACCAAGATAATCAGGCTGCCATCTCTTGCCTTCTTGGTTTACAAGCAGTGGTCCACTTGACTTCTACGAAAACCTCAAGACTGCATAAATGCATCAAATTTATGATACCATTCTCTTGGTGCTTGTTTCAACCCATACAAACTCCTTTTGAGCTTACAAACCATCTTCTCTGTCTTTAGCCAGAAAACCTTAAGGCTGCTGCATATATATGTCTTCATGCAGATCGCGATGTAAAAAGGCAGTCTTCACATCCATCTGTATGAGCTCCATATCTTCAGCTGCAACTAAGCCCAAAATGATTCTTAATGTAGTCATCTAGACTACAGGCGAGAAGATCTCATCAAAATCAACTCCATATTCCTGCTTGTATCCTTTTGCAACCAATCTTGCGTTGTACTTTGGCGAGGAATCAGAAATGACCTTCATTCTATAAACCCATTTGCATGGAAGTGTTTTCTGCCCTTTAGGCAACTGCACCAAATCCCAAGTGTCATTTTCCTCAAGAGATTCCATCTCTGACAACATGGCTTTATACCATTTCTTATTGTCCTGTTTGTCCATTGCTTCCTTGAAGCAAGACGGTTCGCCACAATCAGTCACCATGACATAATCAGCCACAGTGTTTGCATCAGGAACAAATCTGTCAGGCTGTCTAGTAACTCTAGACGATCTCCTAACCCAATGCTCATTGTTCGGTAGCTGTTGAGCCTGCAAATCATCATTTTCAACTTGCTGTCCAGGCATTTCAGCCAGCAAATCAGCATTAACAGCTTGCTGTTCTAGCCGTTCCTGCACATTTGGTGGCTCATCATTATTGGCAAAGGCTGGCTGATCATTTCCAACCTCATTTTCTGCATTTGCTGGTAAGTTTACAGCAGGTGTTTGCTGCTGTACAGCGGGCACATTTCCCTGTCTAAAAGGTATTTCTTCTCGGAATACAACCCTACATACTTCCTCAGTCTTTTCGGGTTGATTATGCATGCGATTTTCCCGGAAGATGACATCATTGCTACGTACTATTTTTCTTTTCTCGGGATCCCACAATCTATACCCCATTTCACCCTCGTCACCATATCCTAGGAAAATACATTTGCAGGACTTTGGCTCAAGTTTGTTGCGTTCTTCTTTAAGAATGTGCACAAAGGCCTCACAGCCAAACACTCTCAAGTGAGCATATGAAGGTGGCTTGCCCGACCGCGCTTCTTGGGGTATTCCCCCTCCCAAAGACTTGTTAGGTGACCAATTAATCAAGTGAACAGCTGTCATAACAGCCTCTGCCCAAAAACCATGGCATAACGCAGCATGAGACAACATAGTACGGACCCTATCTTGAATAGTCCGATTCATACGCTCTGCAACTCCATTTTGGGGTGGATTATAAGGGGCAGTGAGTTCCCTCTTTATCCCTTTGCCATCACAAAATGCTTGAAAAGCCTTGGACACATATTCCCCACCATTGTCAGAGCGAAGAAACTTAAGTGTCTTATCAATTTGATTCTCAACTAATGCCAAGAATGTTCGAAACTTGACGAGCACTTCATCCTTGGTACGAATAGGGTAAACCCATACCTTCCGTATAGCATCATCGACAAAAGTGACTAATTATTTCTTTCCCCCTAATGATAGCCCTGGCATTTGACATACATCTGAATGTACTAACTCAAGCTGGGAAGACTTCTGCAAAAGAGACTTTTTATGAGATGTTTTTACATGTTTATCATAAATGCAATGATCACAATGTTCAAAATCAGCATAACGAAGACATGGCAAGTAACCCAAATGAGAAAGTATTTTCATACCAGTTTCACTCATATGTCCCAACCGACCATGCCACAAAGAAACACTTGGCTGCTCGGTTATAGCAACAACATGGTCACTCACACTAGATACATGGAGAGGATACAAAGTATCACTTTTACTACCCTTGGCAATAACTCTAGATCCCTTACAAATCTTCCATTTCCCATCACCAAAGGTGGTGTGAAATCCATTGTCATATAGCTGTCCTGTGCTAATCAAGCTCTTCTTGCGCTGAGGTACTGCCGTACATGCTGAAGTGTGAAAACAGAACCATGCTGAAACTGTAATTGCATAGTGCCAATACCTGCAATTTCACATGCATAGTTGTCCCCAAGATGGACAACACCATGTCGACCCCCAGTGTAATCTGAAAACCACTCACGATGAGGGGTGAGGTGAAAAGAAGCACCGGAATCGAGTATCCAAGTGTGCATGACACCATCCGTATCTGCAAGTAAAACATGTTCTCTATGGCATGATGAGACAAAGAGTACATCATTTCCACTGTCACTATCATGAGTGACTACATTCACCTCTTCAATTTTAGTATTGCCTTTCCTCGGTTGAATGTCTCTTTTCTTCAATGCAATCATTTATCTTCTTGCCCTTTCCTTTCTCTTTCTTCCATTTGAAACAATCACGTTTAAAGTGACCCTTTTGCGACAGTGATGGCATTCTACATCTCTACCACGTGATTTACTACGGCCGTAACTATCAGATTTGCCTCTCAGTTGTGACCTACCCCTCATATGCAACGTACTAGAGGACTTATTGGATGCATTGTTTTGCTGACTCATCTCTTCCATAAGTAGAGAACTCTCTACATCGGCATAAAGAAGCATCGCATTTGAACTGCTTATAGTCCTGAAAGTATCCCAACTTTTTGGCAAGGTGCAAAGTAAAAACGTGGCCTTAAACTCATCATCAATGATGAATTTCAAGGCAACCAGCTGGTTGAAAATGGAATTGAACTCACTCAGGTGAGTTGACATGGGTGTGCCTATCATGCTCAAATCCATAAGTTTCTTAAGCCAGTAAACTTTGCTAGCTACCGTCTTTTGGGCATACAGTTCCTCTAGTCAGGTCCATATAGAATAGGCACAATCTAAACCTTCAATATTAAACAACAAGGCATTAGAAATCGACAACTCAATAGTTGAGTGTACAAGCTCGTTCAACTCTTGCCAATCATCTTGGTCCATATCTGTAGGCTTTATCTCTTTGACTTTAATAGGCTTTGCATGCTTCTTTTGCAGTAGGATGTTGTAGCACTGCTTTTTCCAAAGTTATGTGCATAAGGTGGCTACTATCACTGTTGCTAGTCATGATTTCTTAGCCCAAACGGAGGACCAAACCTGCTCTGTAGAAAAGGGACTTGCTTTGCAGAAAACGTGACTTGCTCTGAAGAAAAAAAAAGATCTGTTCTGCAGAAAAACGTGATCTACTCTGCAAAAAAAAAGACTTGTTCTGTAGAAAAACGTGATCTACTTTGCAGAAAAAAAGACTTGTTTTGCAGAAAAACGTGATCTGTTATACAAAAAACCCTAAACCTTGCTCTGATACCAGTTTGAAGGCAACACGAGGATGAGGGTTTAGGTCAAAAACAAAGGGAGAATGTTTGAGTGAGAGACAAAGGGGGAGAGAGAGAGAGAGATGCACACTGTCTTGGGTACAAAGAGTGTACCACTTTTTTGGTTTTTAGATATTATGTATATATAAGTCAAAAATGTGCGTTCACACTCATGCACTAATAAAAGGCACGATGGCCCTTTATTCCCAACAAAAAGAACCCCGTAAGACGATTCGGCTACGATGAGTACATGACGTATCATTACGCCTTTATAATGAAGGTAGCAACTGTCCGAGAGCCGGAAACATTTTCCAAAGCGTTGAAGGACCCGCGATGAATGAAGAAATGTTGGCCTTGTGCAAAAACGAGACATGGGATCTTGTTCCCCATTCACCTCACAGGAAAGCAATTGGTTGTAGATGGATCTATCAGGTCAAATACAATGCTGACGGCTCAGTAAGTCGCTTCAAAGCACGACTCGTCGCAAAACGATACGCAATAACGCACGGAGTCGATTATGAGGAGACCTTTGCCCTGGTGGCAAAGATGACGATTGTGCGGACCGTAATTACACTCGCAGCTGCGAAAGGGTGGCATCTCCACCAAATGGACGTCAAGAACGCCTTTCTTCAGGGCGAATTAGAAGAGGAGGTGTTCCTGATTCAACCCCCTGGTTTCGAATAAAAAAAACATTCGAAAGCAGTATGTAGACTAAAGAAGCCACTCTACGGCCTTAAGCAAGCACCGCATGCTTGACATTCGAAGATCACTCAGTATCTTCATCAAATTGGCTTTCGAATGTCGAAATCGGACAACTCCCTGTACATCCGAAATGAGTCGAACAACCCAATTGTCATCATCTTGTACGTGGATGATCTAGTCATCGGAGGAAAGGATCTCGTTGAGATTAATAAGGTAAAATCACTCCTATCTGGCAGATTCGAAATGAAAGATATGCACGAGCTCCATTACTTCCTTGGTATCGAAGTAATTCGGACACCAGTCGGGATATTGATCACTCAACGGCACTATGTTCTCAACTTACTCTACAAGTTCGGAATGACCGAGTGCAAACCTGTGTCTACCCCTCTTGACCGAAATCTCAAGGTTGATGTCAATTCGGGCACAGCCGAGTGCGAGCCGACTCACTATTGACAACTGATCGGCAGCCTAATCTATCTAACCATCACATGACCTGATCTCAACTATTTGGTCGGCATACTTAGCCAATTCATGCAGAACCCACGGAATGATCATCTTGATTGCGCTAAGAGGATACTTTGGTTTGTCAGTACGACGATGGATTACGACATCATGTATAAGTCGAATACGCTTATTCGACTTGAAGGGTACACGAACGCAGATTGGACGGTTATAAGGCTGATAGACGATCCACTTCTGGATTTGTCTTCTCCCTCGGCAGCGGAGCGATTTCTTGGAGCAGCAAGAAACAACCGACAGTCGCACTGTCGAGCACGGAGGCCAAATACAGGGGCGCGGCAGTATCTTGCCGCGTGTGAAGCAGTTTGGCTCAAACGCATCATGAAGGATCTGGGCGTTCCCATCACGGATCCAATTCGCCTCTTCTGCGACAACGTGAGCAGCATCTACCTCGCTCGGAACCCGGTATTCCACGCGCGGACTAAACGCATTGAAGTGCACTATCACTTTATTCTCAAACATGTTCAGGTTGGTGATATCGATTTACAACATATCAGCATGAACCTCCAGGTTGTTGACATCTTCACAAAAGCCCTCAGGATCGATAAGCGGCGGCAGTTCGCAACGAACCTTGGTCTCTCAATCACCGACCAACCGTGCTTGAGGGGGAGTACAATAGCAACCGATGCTGAATTGTAACCGATCAGTTGATCAAAGCCGTGCCAAAAACTGATTGAGGGGGAGAATCGACAATCGAAATGGTAAGCCGTGTCGAAAACCGAAATCAAAACCAATTCAACCGAATTGAAGTATTTCGAAGACTGAACCAAAACAATCTTTTGACATCCGAAAGTTGTGTTCGAAGGGGCGTGTTGAGAATCGAACTCAACATCCCACAGAGACAATGTTCACACTAGCTAGTGGACATCATAGTAGGCTGGATTTGTCATTAGTAGAAAAGGCACTTGCCCTAGATCAGTTGGTATTTAAACCAACCTTTTGTAACTTTGTTACTGTTGGATGTAATATACAGTTTCTTGTCTAGAGCTCTCTCCCTCCCTCCATCTCTCATTCTCTCTCTTGTCTCATGTGCATATACACATGCACAGTCCTTCTGCTGCACAGAATCACTCTGGATTCTTTACAGGTTTTAAGTAATTTGAGATGCTTGTTCACAAACAATGTGAAACTAATTCTCTTTTCTGCCTGTTACAGTTTCTACTGAAATTTGAAAATTTCTTTTAGTGGTGCTTAATTTGTGAACTAGTTGTGACTACATAATCATGCCATTCATATGGGCAGTATTTAGTAGATGCTGGATGGGCTGAAGGAGGGAGATTAATTGCGTGCACCCAGCCAAGGCGGATAGCAGTCCAGGTATATCTTTGAATTCAAGAGTAGTCTGGTTTGTTGTCTCCTTATTCTGATTATGTGGGCTATTGTTGGAAATTTAATCCAGACGGTTGCAGCTCGAGTGGCAGAGGAAATGAATACGAAACTGGGGCAAGAAGTAGGCTATTCAATTCGCTTTGAGGATGTGACTACATTGGTATGTCTCACCCTCTTTTGTTTGTGTCATCATACTGAAATTGTGTTGAATATCTCGTGCCTTATTTTATTGTTCTCCCTTTTACTTCTCCAAAAATTAATTTTCTTTTCCCTCTTTGCACATTCCTCTTGTCACGATCATGAACGAGTGAAGGATTGTAATGCTATAAATTGTAAGGTTGCATTGCAAAGTCCCTAATGAGGTTATAGTGTCCAGGCATATGTTTGCTTGAGGTTGCTATCTTGAGTAGATCAATGCTAGTGTCTAAAAAAGGGGTTCTAGTCCAACCTGAAAGCATACACCGTAGATGCAGAGGTGCATGGGAAAATTGAGTCTGAAAGCTACTGTGTCAATTTACTCCGTGATTCAGAAATGGTCCAATCACTTGTAACTCAACTTGGCACAAGGGTGGGTTGTTGTGACATAGAAGCCAAACCTTATCTTCAACCTTGATAATTGAGGAGATGATCCGGCAGTGCTCGGCTTTGCCCTTGTGTCATGCTTGGTTTTGATGGTTTGTCACAACCATGATGTGGTGTTAGGCTCCAGCTAAGTAAGGATGCCATGCTTGAACACAAATTATAGTGGCCAGCTCCTTACCATACATTGGTTAACTGATCTCTGGAGGGGTGAATTTCTGAGAGTAGACGTGATGGGTGTTAGATACCATGATCGTCATCCTGGGATAGGATCGGGCCAAGGGTAGAGTGTGATGCATCTTCTTCCACAACAAAGGGTTTTGATGGTTCAAGATGAAGGAAGATAGGAACTGAGGTGGAAGTTCTCTTGAGAGTCTCAAATGCAAGTGTGGTTCAAAACCTCAAAGAAAGGGGTGATTCTTGCAGATAAAGTGGGTGTTACAATGGTTGAGTAGTCCCTGATGAACATTAGATAGAATTTTGTGAAGTCCAAGAAGGATCAGACAAACGTCATGTGGATCGAAGCTTCTGAGGCCCAAATTGTAGTGACCTTGTTCTTGTCCTTGGTGATGCTGTAAGATAGACCACATACCTGAAATTCTGTTGAAGTTTGATCAAAATCACAGTTCTAGTTTGGTGTAGGGTTCGTGCTTGTGGTGTTTGGAGAGGATGAGGTGGCTATGTTAATTGTGACTTCTTGAGTTCGTGAACAAATTAGGATGTGTAGATAAACCACAATGAACTGATCCATGCTTTCTCAAAAAGTAGCTTTAATCATTATGTGAGTTAAACGACATTATTGCATACTCAAAATGCCCAGAACGTATGCATAAAGTGGTCTTCCACTTATCTCCAGGCTTGATGCAAATGAGATTGTAGATGCCTTGAAGGTTGATCTTAAAAAGTTCTCAAGGCTTCAAACAGAGCCATCACTATATAGGTAAACTGTAGAAATTCGGATGTTAAGAGATCAACCAGTTTTTTACCATAAGATGGTAGGGTTAGGCCTACTTATCCAGGAATATTTGGAAAAGCTTGATTTTGATATTAGGAAGCTGTTATGCATTGATGTTATTCTTGGGAAAATTTAGACGCGATGAGCAAAGCTGACTGTATGCGCTATGTTAGAGTGGAATCTGGAGTATAAATGACCCTATATGTAAAAACGTTTGATCAATGTTACAACACATGTATATTAGTTCAATCATGGAGGCAACCATGCATGGTTGTAGGTTATAGGGTTTGGTTACTAAAGTCCAACGTTTATTGGACTCATCCAAACTTAAAATTCTGGTGAAGCGATGAGGAATCAATGAGGAAATCTCTGCCCACATGGTAAACAATCATGAGCTGGGCCTGTAAAGAGAGTGCTGAGGAGACTGACCTGCCTGGGATAACGTTGAGGATAAATTTTGATGATTAAGCGGATGTGGTTCATGAATCCATGAAATTCCAATGAGTGGTTTGTTGGACCAAGATTCTACACCGTTTGTGGGGCAGAACAGATCGCGTGGAAGGAATCTTAGAGCATTGTATTTTCAAGTGATGATGTTTCCAAGGATTTCCTTCTATACATTAGGTGTGTACAGCTATGCATGTGACTTCTCACGACTTTTTACAAACCACACATTCTCACAATTTATGACCATCAAGCCTTTCCTATAACCCTACAATTCTCAACTACTTGGAGGCTTTGACATCATTTCCTCTTCTATCCAATTTCTTTTTGATATTGTTAGTGTATCTTTTTAATTTAAACAATTTCACAATCTTCTATAGGCGCCATGAGTTTTGTTGTGTATTTTGCTGTTGTAAATATCTGATTTTTTGATAATTTTTAACATCTCAAGAGCTTAGAAGCTTGGACCTAAAGTTTAAAGCATATGTCTTTTTAATGAGGAATTTTAATTTTTGGGACCTTATTATATATGAGCTTCCTGTTGAAGCATTTCCTCTTGTTCTTTGTCAGAATTTCTGTATTTATTGAATGGACTTCTCTAAGTTGATATATGTTTTTGCTGCTAAGGGTGTTACGAAGATAAAATACTTGACAGATGGTGTACTGCTGCGAGAAATGATGGAGGATCCTTTATTGATGAAATACAGGTATAATTTTTCTGAATATGCATAAAAGATTCCTGGAAATCTTATTAATAACACAACTAAGAAATACAAGTTTTAAGCATGGAAAAGTCATTAAAAGGGTGCCAAGATACATTGGTGTTTTTCTTTCTTTCCTCATCTACTATGTCTTCAATACTTTCCGTAAATGCCCCAAGAGAACCATAAATCTGGCCTTTATGTAATCTTACTGCGGGATATGCTTATTTTACACGACTTTAGCACTAGGATGCTATAGTCCAGTCTTTTACTGATCACCTCAAGCGAGTGCTGAGTTCTTAATTAATCCATCTAGACATGCATGTTTCTAAATTCAGCTATGCTTAGTGAGGTTGGATGTTTCTAAGGTTGCATTTTAGCTTTGAGGGATAATAAGGGTAGCAGTAACTTTTTTGAGCTGTCGTATTCAACTTTATTGCAATGTGATTCAATTTCAATGCTGTGCAAATTTTGAATTTGTGTATGGAAGTCTGTCTTTATTTGTAGTGTTATTATGGTAGATGAAGCTCATGAAAGAAGCATCAGTACAGACATACTTTTAGGTCTCCTAAAAAAGGTTAGTTGGCTATCTCTCTCTATCGTCCAGTTTTCATTCATGTGCGTGATTGTAACTTTTGGGAATTATGTTACAACAGGTCCAACGACGTCGTCCTGAACTTCGTATTATTGTTGCTTCAGCCACTTTAGAGGCAAGATCAATAGCATCCTTTTTTGACACAAGGTGAGTTTTGTAAAGGCCTAGATTGTGCATGAACAAAAATTACATTATTGTAAGTTGTTTACAGGAGAAGACAACTATGCTTTGTGTTGAAGGCCTTGAATTTTATCTGTGTCAATCTAAGCATGGACTATGAGAATCTAGCAATGCAACCTATTTACTCACAAATGCACCTACTGCCCAGTATGAGTTATCAACTTCACTGTGGAACACATTCCAGCTAAAATGGAAAATGTGAAAAGAAACAAATTGTTTGACGAGTTCTTTTGTTGCAAGTCTATTCTGCTGTTGTAAATTCACATTTCTTTGAGTAGTCAGATTAAATGGTCTCATACTACTAATTTTCCTTTGAAGTAATTTCATATCATTAAATCTGATAAAGATTCATTAAATCTGATGAAGATTCTTTTGGGGGGTTTATGCAATAAGTACAAGCAATAATTAATTTTTGTGGTAAATGTATATAGTTAAATGTCATAAAGATTGATGTTGGTGGGTTTATGGAATAAAGTATAAGCTATGTCTGCAAATTATAAAAAGTTAAAAATAAATTTGTTATAGATTGAAAACTATAAGTAATGATTGCAGTTCCCACTAGTTTGGAGTTTCAAATTATTGTCTATCTAATCCTTACACAGGATTTAGGGTTTTGGGGTGTGACACATCGCCTTTATCTTAATCTAGTATATAGCAATAATTAATTTTTTGTGGTAAATGTATATAATAGTTAAATTTTATAAAGATTGATATTGGTGGGTTTATGGAATAAAGTATAAGCCATGTCTGCAAATTATAAAAAGTTAAAAATAAATTTGTTATAGATTGAAAACTATAAGTAATGATTGCAGTTCCTACTAGTTTGGAGTTTCAAATTATTGTCTATCTAATCTTTACACAGGTTTAGGGTTTTGGTGTGTGACACATCTCCTTTATCTTAATCTAGAATATAGCTTGTTATAATCAAAATAATTAAAATTCACTTATTTTGTTTTGGGAGAGTTAACTCATGCCTTAAATCATGTTTTGTAGCTCTGAAAAGAGATCACAGACAGACACAGAGAGTTTCCCAAGCAAGAGACCTGCAATAATGTCAATTGAGGTAAGGAATAGTGGCATTCTTAACGTTTTCAAGGTAACTTCAAGGATACTCATAATCTGTTTGTTCTTGTGGAATCTCCTTTTAGGGAAAAAGCTTTACAGTGCAGATATTTTATATGGATGAACCAGTTAGTGATTATGTGAGGGCAGCAGTATCAACAGTCCTCTCCATACATAAACTGGTAGGACACATGGAGTATGCTATCTTGATTTTCCAGAAAAAGGATAGACTACAATGTTTATCGTAAATAATCTATAATGTAGATTATTAGGAGAAACATCATGCAGATTGGTGTTGTTTTCATGAGACATTTTTCTCTCTAAAGAAATTTCCCTTAAGATATTTTTAGCGTCCATAGAGAGGCCAATATTGATCCATGGGAGCTAAGTACAAAAGTTATCTTGATGTGTGTCTCCTTCCTAAGGAGGGAAATTCATACTCTGAAGCACCTAGTCTCAATGTGTGAATAAGGCATACACATAATCTTCTAGGTGTTCTCTTTAGTGTGACACTCAAGTCTTCATCCCCTCTTAATATATCATCATAGTTTAAAGAGGCAATGGTATCTCCCTCTGATTTCATAAAAGACACTACAGTGACAAACATAGTGTTCTTCAGATTCCACTCCTTTGATGACACAATTGGCAAATTCTCTCTTGTAGAGGTAGTCGTGTATATCTGCCTACCTCAATTTGTAACTCATGTGATGACGCTCGCGGCTGCCCTATCACACTACGCAGCGCATAGGATAGATGTATGCCCATATAAGGTGGCCTGATGATGAATCCATCCTCCGATGTGTGTAAGAAGTGTGTCTTATAGCAGTCCATCTTTGTACCAAGTGGTATTTTGGGGTTGATACATAAACCGCTCAATAGGTAGTATTGAAAAATCAAGATTGCTTATATTAATAGCTATATAAGTACAATATAGAGTTGTGAAACCCTATTCCTAAATATTGAAAAGCTCAAATACAACTTGCAATAGTAAAGTCTATAGCGCTTCTTAAACCCGGTGATTAATTTCCCAGTTTTCTCCTCCCTTTTCAATTGTCTTGAGAGTTTATATATATTTCTCAAAAGATTCTTTGCATGTAATTCACATGCTGGCACATATATTGCCAGATGGTCGGCATGCATTTAATTTTTGTGTCTATTGAGTCTTTCAATAGACTTTAGAAGGTTTCAATGTGGACATAACATACACATTCAATATGCAATGTTTGTATCACATATTGGAGATTCAAACCGTTGCACCTATAGAGCTAAAGTATCTTAGTCAAATATTTCTTCTTTTAATTAGACTTTCCATTTGTGAAATAAATACTTCACGGAATCCACTCCCTCTAAACTTGCAGACTGGTGCAAAGTTCATTCCTTGGATTTCAATACTCATATATCCTCATCCTAGTTATCCGAATCTTCTGCCTCTTCTTCCTCCTCTAATTCTGTCTCTATAGATTCCCTTT
Organism: Azolla caroliniana; assembly: GCF_043228905.1. Classification (NCBI taxonomy): domain Eukaryota; kingdom Viridiplantae; phylum Streptophyta; class Polypodiopsida; order Salviniales; family Salviniaceae; genus Azolla; species Azolla caroliniana. Next base: position 23,541,842 of record NW_028230436.1, on the reverse strand, counting down.
GCTTGAATAGATTTATCCTTTTCCATGTGATTAGGATTCAAACTTCTGTCCTGTTGAGTTCGTTGAAGTAGTAGGCTGCTTTATCTGTGCCTTTCCTAACCTTATATGGCCTAAACCATCTCTTGGCAAATTTTTGTTGGTGCTATGTTGGTTATGAATCTATTTTCCCTTGTTTAGAAATACATTATGGCTTTATATAACCTTGATAACAAAAATGTGACTAACTCTAAATACTTTTCACATGAGTGTCCCTATCTAGGGTGTTCACACACGTCTACCTTATATTTGTAAAATCCATTACCAACACCAGTCTCCTTTGTGGATTTTCCTTGGACTTATCCTCTTAATCCTGTCAAACCTGAGTTTATTATGGATCTGCGTTTTCTTTAGCTTTTCTATTCATTTCTCTATGTCTGTTTTTCCTGTTTTTCTTTAGCTTCTGTTGCCATTACCGGCTTTTGGCCTGTCATCAGCTCTATTGGCATGTATCCTGTCACTGAGCTGTGGGTTGTCCTGTCTGCCCAGCAGAGCATAAAGTAGAACCTTCGGCCAATCCTTTGGTTGCCCTTTGCATGCTTGGAATGCTGTTGGAATTTAACTTTTGCGCCTCATTGGAATTTAACTTTCCCCTATCACAATCTTTTCACAATCTCTGATGTGATCTCTTTTTTCGACACCTGCTCATCTAGTTCTTCATCTTTTACTCTTCCCTAACATCCGTTTATAGAATATCATCCCAGAAAAGCATAGTGATCTGAGGAATGAAATCACAGAGTATGTTATGCATCCCTTCATCATGTGTGCAACGGAGTTGGTTGCTCCCTGTCGTAATGTACACATCTGAACCAATCCAATAGGGGTTCTTATAGATGTAATGTCTCTACTTCTGATTGCGAGCTGAAACAGGTCATAGCCTGAGTAAAGATCTGCCATAGAGTAGATTGTTTTTCCTGCAAACATCTCCATGAACTCCAATGGATCAACTCCAGAATTCCAAATAGTTACTTGATTCACCGATTGCATGTCTTGGATGAAACGAAGTTGACCATCTTCTTCTGAACTGTAAACCATCTGCTTGAGTATGGAGCACTAGATGATGGCTCCATACTGAAACCCAACTATGGCATAAACATAAATGCATACTGCCCCTCCAATATAAACATGACCAAAGCGGAAAAGAAGAGAGTGATCTGAACTGATATAATCAAGTTGGAAAACAAAATAACATGGATAGCCCCACAACATTTCTGGGTAGAAAATGGGCTGCTATAAGGGTTTTGGGTTTAGGGTGCTTCACTCACTTCAGGGGCGTCTATCGACCTATGCTAGAGATCTTTTTAAAACATGTATAAATTACGAGATTCTTAGTCATGTTCTAATTCTAATTCTATTTACTTTTTTACTTAAATATGTTTATTTTGGTTTGCTATTCTCAAAGGTGTAATCTCATGTTTGGTCTTATGGGCAATTTGGGCTCTTAAAAGATGTTAATACATCTTTCTTTCTACCAAGAGCGGTGGTGGTGTTGATCCATGTTCTTTCACTACTGATTTAATGATATCAGTGTGAACCACCTTATTCTTTTCCTCTTGGTAGAGGTTATTCCAAATGTAAGCATAAGACAAGGAAATATAAGGTAGATAGATAAGAAAAGAGAGAGAAAGAAGGGTGCTGATCCAAACGACTCATATTTATAGCCATGCAAATTCACACTTAGCCCTTATGGGTTGTCTCAATCCCTAGGATTAAAAGCAATCCTCCCTTCTTTACACTCTCAGTTAAGCCTCACAATTTATCCTCGTGTGTAGAATACTACGGTACAAACTACCACGGGACTAATTAAGGTCATGCCATAACAACCCAAACCATATGGGAACCAGGGTGGTGTATTTATATTTATTCCATGTGAATTGCAACCATTCTTGTATTTTAGCATACCAACACTGTTTGTCTCCATTTTCAGCGTGTTAACATTTCATTTGTTTGGGTAGGAATCCCAAGGTGACATATTAGTTTTTCTGACGGGACAAGATGAGGTTGATGAGGCTATTGAGTTGATGCAATACGAAAATGAAAGTCTTTCGGATGGTAAATATTCAACTTATTCTAACAAAGGTAAGGAAAATCTCTTGGTACTGAAGATTAGCATCCTGAAAAATCACTGCAGGTCTTTTGGTTGTTCCTCTTTATGCAGGCTTGTCTCGATCAGACCAGGTACTACACACTGTGATGCTTGTTGTCTGATCTTATTGGAATTGTATTTGATCTTAGGTTTTTTCTGATTACATTCTAGGAACTTGCTGTCAGTCCCACTCCAAGGGGCAAGAGAAAGGTAATTGTTGCCACAAACATTGCTGAGACGTCACTAACTCTTGAGGTAAGATACTACTCCTACAGCGACTTCACTAGGAGAGAGTACTGGGAACATATCTCATGGTTAGACTTCTTTTTCTCAGGGAATCGTTTATGTGATTGATAGTGGTTTTTCCAAGCAGCGCTTTTATAATCCAGTAAGAGAAACACAGCATATTTTCCAACAATTATTTTGAATTTTAAACATCAGAATTTTTTAGCATGATTGCAATTCTGCCTACAGATCAAAGACGTTGAGGCATTAATAACAGCACCTATATCAAAAGCATCTGCAAAGCAGCGAGCAGGAAGAGCAGGACGTATTCGGCCTGGAACATGCTTCAGGCATGTATTTTGTTGGTGTTTTGCACTAAAGCATTCTTTGTTTGGATTAAAATTTTCTGTAAAGTAAATAATATCGATTTGAATGCTTACTTGTTAAGTATTTTTCTTTGAGCGCAGATCACAATTTCTGCGCTACAATTTAAACATACTTTCTTTCATGTTTTCTTTAGACAAAACAGGATTAGCTCATAGAAAGAGTAGCATGTGCATATATTTTTAGATGGATTTAACATAGATGTGTAAATCAATGCCTCACCAGTACACCACAGCCAATGAGGTTCCAATAATTGGTAATCTACTATTACATGATAGGCTGTATACAGAAGAGGCATTTAACAATGTAATGAGAGCAGAAAGTGTCCCAGAGATTCAGAGATCAAGTTTGACATCAACTATTTTGCAGGTAAATATACAATTTTTTTAACTATTAGAAATATATGTTGAAGAATATCCTTATAATTGGTGGCCTTTCTTTCAGCTAAAGGCATTAGGTATAGACAACATCATGCGCTTTGATTGGTTATCATCTCCACCACCAGAGGCAATGATTCGAGCTCTCGAAACTTTGTATGCTGTTGGTGCTATTGATTCAGATGCCAAACTGACATCACCAATTGGATTCCATACAGCAGAAATACCCTTAGTAAGAATACGATTCTGGAATACAATCAAAACCTAGCTGCAAGTGGAACTATGCATCGTGATACTTATTTATTCAAGCATAGATATGAGAATTACCATTTTCTGAGTATGGGGCTGATGAGGCAGCCAAATGGGTTTGGCCTTTCCATGACCAATAATTTGGGAGTGCTCCATTTTCAACTTGAATAAGAAGTAGAAGCAACTGAAAATTGTGCAGTGGGGTCTTTCTAGTGTATTCATGCTGAAGATTGTCTCTGCTTTGAAAGGAATTGGCCTATGATGTATTAGGGTATTGCTTTTATCTGTTAGCCACTCTCCTGGTACAAAGAATTCACTTTTCTTATGCTAATAATGAACACAAGTGTCCTCTTTGGTTATAAAGCCACGATTATAAATACATGAATACAGAATGTCATCTCTGCCTTGAAATGAATTGTCTACGACATAGTAGGGTATTGTTTGTATCCATTAGCCACTCTCCCCATATAAGGTATTTACTTTTCTTATGCTAGTAGTGAACACATATGTGGTCCTGTTGGTTTATAAAGCCATGATTTATTTTAATTAAATGCATACAAAAACTTTGATTTCTTGAAATTCCCATGAACTTTTTTTAGATGAAGGATTTTCTAGTATTTTCTATTCTCTTGTCATCATTACTCTGTTCTGAACACAACATTACAGATGCAGCTACAATCGGCATTGATACATCAGTACCAAGGTAGTTCTATGGAAAGGTAAAAGATGCATCACTACCAGGATAGTTTTATGGAAAGGTAAAGGATGCAACAGTACCAGGATAGTTTTATGGAAAGGTAAGGGTTGCCATAACTAGATGGCAGAGGGAGGATACGCTTTCAAAAGGTTTTCCTACTGATACATATCGGATAGAACTATTCAAGAAATTTCTTCCATGCAATATCACGATCCTCACACTAATTTTGACTATAAGATTTTGGATGTTTGATTTTTATATTGCATGCTTTCAATATTGTAATCATTGGATCAGATGTTTGGGTTTCTATAATTTGAATGCAGCATCCAATGCTGGGAAGGACACTGGTTGCATCTTGTGCACTTGGTTGCTCTTCAGAGATGATCACAATTGCTGCAACACTCTCAGTTCAGGTAATACCATATCTTGGGTTTACTTCCAAAAAATATTTTTTCTCAATTATGAACTTGAATGCAGTCCATCTGGGTTCCTAGTAGAGGTCGACAGAAAGAGTTGGATGAATGTAGATTCCGGTTTGCCGCATCAGAGGTATGTTCATTTTCACTAGCAATGCCAAACTATTAAATGTTACAGAAAATCTCAGGAAAGTTTTTCTTCATTTTCCAAATGCACCCAAGTTTTCTTTATTTCAAGCAATTACACTTGTGATTTGAACAGTTACATGGTTAGACCATCTCCTGTTTCCAAATCATGTGTTATTTGAGTGGTATATGGTCAAATTACAGGGATTGGACATGGGGGTTTAGGGGAAATAATACAAATTTAAGGGCGTCTCAGAAAATAAAGAAAAACTGATTTGTTATTGCTCAACATTTGGGTATTTCTGCGTTTCACCACTGATTTGTTATTGCTCAACATTTGGGTTATGCAATTAGGTCGAATTGTGGTTTGTGTCTCATTGTCAGGTCTTATGTTTCAGGGTGACCATATCTCCTACCTGAACATATTTGAGGCATATCTACGAGCTCAGAAGTCTCCCCAGTGGTGCCATAAGAATCTCATAAATTATCAGGCTATTGTAAGTACATCTTTTGTAGCTGTTTGCACAGATTATTCTCGTTTTAGTTATTCCCCAGTTAATTACAATTTCAACAGAAAAAAGTGGAAGACATTAGATCGCAACTTAGCAGATTACTCCAACGGCTTGGACTTAATGTGAAGTCATGCGACAAAGACATTGAGGTGGTCAAAAGTCACCTCTATATACATTAATAAAGTTTTCGATATTTAAAAAAAATTTAAGATGTATAGTTGTTCTTAATAGGTGATTCGGAAAGCTATCACCACCGGATTTTTTTCACATGCATGTCGCTTGAAGGTAGTTGCATGACTGAATTCTGTAACCTTCAACTTTATTGTTACCTACTATAATTTAAAGTCTTTTCATATATCATCTGTTAGGCAATGACAGCTGAACAGGGATGTTATCAAAGAGTTAGAGATGGTGAAGAGGTTTTCATTCATCCTTCCTCTGTTCTGTTCAGGTGATTCTTTGTCAATATATACCTGTCCATGCCTATGGTAAAGATGATGTTGATAAATTGCATTATTCTTAATATGCAGAACCCAACCAAAGTGGATAGTATACCACTCAAATCTTGTTACAGAGCGCCACTATGTGCGTGATATCACTGTAATTGAATCTTCATGGCTTATGGAAGTTGCTCCACATTTTTATCACCACAAACAGAACCTGAGCCACTAGCATCAGCTTAAAAATGCCTATAATTCAATGGGTCCATATTTTCGAGGTCTTGGTGCCTAGATAAAGCTATCACCTTTTGGCATACAGCCTTTTATCTTGTACTTGGTAAAATGCTGTAATTGCTCTTGCCATGAGTATCATGTCATGTTCAAATTCCATTGACTTCTGGTCCGAAATGTTATCAAGCCACGCAGTTCCAAGTATGACTCATCTCCCTGTATGATATCTTCCCCATGATCTCTGCCAGCACTGTCAGTGTCAATTGCTCCTGTAATCAGGACAATGTATACTGTTCAGATTCTATCAGCTTCTGATCCAGAATCTTCAAGCCATTGTTGTAAATATGATTTCATTTCTTTCTACATGAGCTTTGCAAGCAGCTATCTCCTCACTTTGCACATCCCCATGAATGAAATGTTGAGATTCTATGAACTTTTGATCTGAAGTCTCTTCAAGTCATTATAACATCTGTAAATGATATCTTTCTACATGAGCTTGCAGCCCCTAGTAAGCTTCTAAATCAGCCAATATTAGTTGCTCGTCACACCCACTCATGTACATGCACACTTTTTCTTTTTTTCTCAGTTGCTTTGTGTTTTCAGGTTTGTTGTGGCGTTTTAGGGTTTTTACATTTACCTTACTTTGTTTCTCAGTTTCATTTTTGTGTTTTAAGGTTTGTTGTGGCGGTTTAGGGTTTCTTGCATGAATGTGTACAATTCTTTCTAGTTGAGTTTTGCAAGCAGCCGATACTGATTGCTTCTCTCACACATGCCTGACAAACACATGCGTGTGCACATATACACAGATTTGCATGTTCATCACACACACATAGGCACATTAACACTTAGTTATGAGACAAGAATAACAAAATTATGCAGGATACACCACCAAGTTTTTAACGTGTAAAACCCTTTGGATGAAAAATTATGTGACCAAGTACAGTAACAATGCACCTTCAATGTATACAATTTGTATGTCGAAGGTTTACTCTAAATATATTAGAGCACTAATGAAAGTAAAATTTCCTTAGTACTCTAAACATAGTGTGAAGTTTGAACCAAACGTACCATATGTGCATTTGCATTTGAAAATAGTAAACACCCTCGAAGTATTAAATAGTAAATACTATACTTTTGTATTCATTATTTATTATAATGTAAAACATAATTTAGGGTAAGAAAGTTAAGGTGATAAGAATGTTTTGATAACATACTCATTTGTTTGCATTCGTATGAAAAAGAATGTTTGCTAATGCATTTGAGTATATTGTGAAATGCACATAAGAGGTCAAAACTAGTCTAGCTAGCTTCATACTTATCATTCAATATATAGAAGATACAAAGAACCCATTTTGGGACGGCCTAGCTACACGTGTCCCAAAATGGTGTGCTAAAAGGGTGGGCTAAAATGGGTGATGTGCTAAACGGGAGTGGCTAAAAGAGTGGTGTGTTCAAATGCATGCTCTTGCATGAAAGGGACACCACAATATTATGTACTATGACTCTAAAGGTGGGATATCCAAAAATGTGGACGTTTAGTTGATGTACTTGGAAGCACTAATGGAGAAGGGACCAAGAAGAGTATGAGCTCTCCAAAATTCTATTCTATTCTCTTCTGGTTCCCCCCCCCCCCCCCCCCCTTTCTCACTTTGGAAAAGTAGTTGTATATATGTAGCAAGAGGGGCAATTGTTTCTATACAATTTGAAATGACTAGCAAGAGGGGTACTTATTAGTTTTGCTTGTTGCATATTAAACTCTCTAGTACTCGTTTTATGTACTTTTCTAGAGAAAACCACAACTTTCCACATTCTATATTGTGAGTAATTTTCATGCTTAAAATCATAGTGTGAACCATACGTACCATAAATGCATTCGCATTCGAGAATGTTTCAATCATTTGAGTAGGTAAGTACCATATTTTTGTATTCATTATTTATTATAAGGTAAGAAAGTCAAGGTAAAAAGTGTAAAAAAAACATAAGAATGTTTTGATAACATATGCATTCGTTTGGATTCGTATGAAAAAGAATGTTTGCCAATGCATTCGAGTATATTACGTACTATGCCTAAAATATATTTAGCATGCCCAAAATCTATCATCTCAAAGGATGTAGATAGGTCCACTTTTTACTTGTGGATCATGTCAATATATTGTCCAACAATTAGAATATCATCAACACACATTAAGAGAATAATAAAGTTAACTTAAAAAATTGCCTTAACATACACACTATGAACTCCATTAGTCTTGGAGTAGTTTAACTTTAGACTCATCATGAAGGAAGCAAACTTTTTGTATCATTGGTGCTTCTTTTAGGCGGTAAAGACTATTTTTCATATTATATACTAGATGCTCTTTTCCTTTCTCTTCACAATAATAAAATTGTTCCATGTTGATCTCTTCTACCAAATCTTCATGCAAGAATGTAGTCTTCACATCAAGTTGCTCAATCTCAAGATTTAAACTAGTTGCCAAACCAAAAACTACTTGAATAGAAATCATTTTCACTACTGGTGAAAAATTCCATCAAAATGAATACCTTTATATTGGCAGAAACCCTTCACAAACAAATGAGGCTTATGTTTTACAAGGTTACCCGTATATTTTTTAAGTTTTTCTTCCCTTTGGAAGTTCCACTAAATCAAATATATTACTTTCCCTCAGAGTTCATTTCATCATGCATGGCTTTTATCCACTTAATACTTATCCTTACGGTTTAGAACATCATAAAAGCTCTTTTTTTTTTTCCCCCAGAAAAAACTCCTTCCATTAGGTATAGAATTTTACATATGAGATTAATATATACAAATCCTTGGAGGGATGCGATAGGTCCACCTTATGTGGATGCCCACCGACTCAATAAAGGGGGTGGTCGACCATTGTTGGATGAAGGTTAGTCGTTGTCTTTGAACTCCATCGGAGTTGCCCTTGAGGTCATCATGTTGGCTTTTTAGAACTCCATATCTCTTGCATTAATATTGTTGGATGCGCGGTGTCGTGTAATTCCGCTCATGCGGGAGAAACTAAGGGGGGATCGCGGGTGTCTTGGACCGAGGGGTTTAAGAGATCAAAAGAGAGAGAGAGAGAGAGATACACGAGCGTATCGCCGACTAGGCCTGCTCGTTGCCGATAGTGTTACTAGCCGAATAAGACCTGAACGCATATAGTCTCTGAACCTGATACACGCTCACCAGACAAGGAAGAGGAAACTCAAGAGAACACAAGAGAGAGAAAATAGAAGTTTGAATTCAATAACTAGCAAGGTTACAATGTATGCAAGATTACAACCGGCAAGAGACCCAACACAGAGAACCCATGCACACACACGCGACACAGAGAACGCACGATGGAGCCTCTGTTGGAAGCATGCGGGCTTACATGCAGCAGAGGCAAACTACCCTCAAACAGAGTGGAGAGCAACGTTAGAGGAGGAGAGAGCTCGAAACCCAGTCTGACAGCACCTCGTCCTCGCCAAAACGTGATAACCTTCTTCTTCTTCTCCCCTCCCTTTTATAGGTCGCCGAGGAGGCCGTTACATCAAAACATGTCAACTTTATTCTCTGTCCCTTCGGACAGAGATACGCATCGATTTCCTAGCTAATAAATATGTCATACCTAGTATATTTACATCAGCCGTCCTATTCCTAGTTATGTACAATGTATCAATTCGCGCACACTCGTGCAAGGGCAGGTTCACCCCTTTAATTCCTTGATTCCTCTTAGGGTCAGTTTTCTTCACAACATCCACCCCCACCAAACTGCGCATCCACTGGTATGCGCTAGACACTAACAATCGCCGGAGAAGACCGGCCCGTAATCATCCGTCACTTCCCGAATCCTCATCTGCTCCGAACTGGTCGTCGTCGGTCACGCTTCCCGGGTCTGGCTCGTCCTCATGCCGCTTCTTGAACGCCTTGATCTGCTTCCCGGCTACCAGCACTATTAATCGTGTCCTGTCGAGCTCCGCAAGATGATACGTCCCGTTGTCATTCACCCTCATTACGACGTAGGGCTCGAACCACCTCCTCATGAATTTGCACGTTGCCTTGTGTTGGTTGTCGAGGCTGCTGTTGTACACCAACACCCAGTCGCCTTCCTCGATCTTCTTTGGCTGCAGCCGGTGTGTCCGGTCAAACCGGCCTTTGTTCCTCTCCCTCGCCGTTTGCAGATTTGTCTTTGCCCGCTCCACGTCCTCCGGTCTTTGCTAAAGCTGTCGAATCCGCGCCACCAACAGTTCTTCCCGGCTCATCTCGTTCCTCCAATCTATCACCGCCCACGGGGAAATCTTCTGTTCCACCGGCATGACCGGTTTCTGCCCGTACATCAGCTCTGCCGGCATGTACCCGGTCACTGAACTATGCGTCGTCTGGTCAACCCATAGTGCGTAGGGTAGGAGCCGTGGCCAATTCCCGACCTGGCCTTCGCAAGCCCGTACCAACGCCTTTACGATTGGGCCGTGTCCGTGCTCCACCTTCCCGTTTGCCTCCGGATTGTACGCCGTTATTAGAGATCTAGGTACTAAAGTAAGCTTAAGATAAGGATAAAGTAATGATAGATAGAAAGGAGAAAGAGAAAGAAGGGTGCCGATCCACCCGACCACCCCCGAGCGAAGGGATTGAGACGGACTCGAGCCTCGATCGGCGTCCCATACCACCGCCGTGGCGTCGAGTCGTACCTAGTGCTGGCGTGCTCGCTACAAGAGTTGACCCACCACAAGAGCAGAGTCTCGATGTAGTCAAAAGATGATCAAATGAGGGTAGCTAGGCCTCTTATTTATAACGATACCCAAGGCCCCCAGGCAAGTTCACACTTGACCTAATGGGTTGTCTCAATCTCGAGGATTAAAAGTAATCCAGCCCTTCTTTACACTCTCGTTTAAGCCTCACACTTATCCACGTGTATAGAATACTACGGTAAATTCTCACCACGGGATATTAAATGGTCATGCCCGTAACATACTCCCCCTCTTTAAAACATTGCACTCTTGCAATGGAAAGTTAGGGAAGTTAGTTCTGAGAGTATTTTCGCGTTTCCATGTGGCATCTTTTATTGATTTATCCATCCATTTTATTTTAAATTCTCATATTTCTTTAGTACGTAATTTTTTTGTTTTAACATCAAGAATTCTTTCTGGTACATGTGGTTTCGAAGATAATTCTTCAAGAGTAACCAGAGTTTCAGTTGTAACTGTGTTGTCGCCAGAACCTAGAAGTTCTTTTAGACGACTCACATGGAAGACTGGATGAATTCCAACACCATTGGGAAGAGCAAGACGATAGGCTGATGACCCAATGCGTTTGAGAATTGTAAAAGGTCCACAAAACTGTGGGGCTAACTTAGTGCACTTACCCGTAGACAATCTCTTAGAATTGTGAGGTACACGTAAAAATACCTTCTGTCCAGGGTTGAATACACGAGGTTGCCTATGATGATCGGCATAAAAACGCGCTCTATCTTGAGCTATTTTTATATTATCTCGTGCAATATGCAACATATCTTGCATATCCCAAAGAAAGTTTTGCGTACTTCGCAACTCATCATGATGTATATTAACATCAATCGGGGCTCGTGGCTGAAAACCATACATCAATATAAAAGGACTATATCCCGTCGACGTATGCCTGGAACTATTATAAGCAAACTCCAAAATTGGGAGATAACGTTCCCATTTTGTTGGTTTTGCACCAACGTATGCTTGAAGCATGTCCTCAATAATTTGATTTACCGTGGTTTTAGTAGCAATAAATGTGGCCATTTTAGTTAGTCGATCAACGACAACCCAGATGGCATCATCACCTTTTTGGGTGCGAGGAAGGCTAACAATAAAATCCATGGATATACTTTCCCACTTATTATTGGGAATGTCCAAGGGATGTAAAAGTCCTGCAGCTTTAAGTCGCTCGACTTTGTTAACCTGACACTGGTGACATTTAGTCACATAGCTATGTATGGCAGGACGCATCTTAGGCCAATAAAATTGAGTGGAGATGAGAACGAGTGTACGATGTATTCCAGGGTGCCCTGCTGAGGGTGCATCATGGCATTAAAAAAGAATCCTCTGTTTGACCTCGGGTAAATCTGGAACACAAACCTTCCCATTACGGTAGAGCAAACCGTTAGCAATGTGGAAGTATTCCTTCGAGGATGTGATGGTGTCTGTTCCAGACTCAACTCTTGCCTAGTATTTTGCAAAATAATTGTCATCAGGATACTTTCCTCGAAGGTGATCATAAAGATCTAATGTTATTTCAGTGAAGCTAAGCATGTTAACGTCACGGATGCGACTTAGTGCATCAGCGACAATGTTCATGGAACCTTTACGATATCGTATGGAGAAATCAAAGTCCTGGATGAGATCAGCCCATCGTGCCTTACGACCTTTCAGGTCTTGTTGATCACAAAAATATTTCAAGGACTCGTGGTCCGTAGTTACCACAAAGCGATTTCCATAAAGATAATGGCGCCATGTTTTGAGCGCATGTATAACTGCAAATAATTCCTTTTCTTGAACGGTATACCGACATTGAGTAGAATCAAGTTTCTTACTCTCGAATGCTATTGGTTTGCCATCTTGATACAAGACAACACCTATAGCATAATCGCTTGCATCGGTTTGAACCTCAAAAGGTTTTGAAGGATCAGGTAAAAGAAGTGAAGGAGCCTTGCAAACCAGGTCCTTGAGTTCCCTAAAGGCGAGGTCTAGTGTAGCATTCCACACAATAGGTTTTGTAGACTTACGTGTTTGACCTTTTAAAAGATCAGTAAACGACGTCGTCAATTGGGAGTAATTACGAAGAGATTTTCGCAAAAACCCGACAAAACCAAGGAATGATCGAACTTCTCGAATATTCCGAAGAGTGGGCCAAAGCTTGATTTTCTCGATGCGAGAAGGATCAATTTCAACTCCTCGTTTGGTTATGAGATGTCCAAGATAAGTAATTGATTTCTTGAAGAACTCACATTTTGAGATCTTTACATAAAACTGTTTGTCACGCAATGTTTGTAAAACAAAGCGGGCATGTTTAGCATGTTCTTTTAATGTACGACTATAAACTAAAATATCATCCAAGAAAATAACGACAAATTTTCCAAGTTGTTCTTGGAAAATGTCATTCATTTCTTGTTGAAAAGTAGCCGGAGCATTGGTCAAACCAAAAGGCATAACCAAAAACTCGTAATGGCCATAGCGTGTACGAAATGCCGTTTTAGGAACATCGTCCTCACTTATTCGTATTTGATGGTAGCCAGTACGGAGATCAAGTTTCATAAAATACCGAGCTCCCTGGAGACGGTCAATTAGATCGTCAGCCCGGGGCAATGGATACGAATTCTTGATCGTCACTTTATTCAAGCGTCGGTAATTAATACACATACGTCATGTGCCCTCTTTCTTTTTAACCAAGAGAAATGGTGCACCCCATGGAGATTTACTATAACGTATATAACCCATTCGTAAATAGTCCTTGAGTTGCTTAGATACCTCATCCTCTTCGGATCGACTTAAGCGATAAGGAGGTATACTTATTGGTGCAACACCAGGTACAATATCTATACGATGGTCTATATTACATTTAGGAGGTAAGCCATCTAGTAGTTCACTCGGAAAAACATCACGAAAATCATTTAAGATTTCATCAAGTTGTTGTTCAAAATATGTTAATTGAACCGAGACATTATCGATATTATAAACGTGAATGTCCGGATCAAGTACACAATAAAATAGAGTAGAACAAGACAAGTCGGATATTGATGGACACGAGGAAACAATCGAGAGGGATTGTTTTTTTACACATTGAATAAAATGAGTACAATCGTTCAATACAAATGTAATTGAATGATGAACCCATTCAATAGATAAAGAAGAGTTTTTATTATAAAACCAGGGATAACCTAGTATTACATCGGTGGTACAAAGATTCATTACATGGAAGTCTACTTCCTTTATATAAGTATCAATAGAAATTCCTAATGAATGAATCGCTCCGTTGATGTATTGTACTCTTCCATCAGCCAAGTGCACCATGTAGGTGTGATCACTTACGGTGGGTTGGATTCCCCATATCTGAACCAAACGATCATTCACAAAATTGTATGAGCTTCCCGAATCAAATAAAAATTGTACGAGAGATCCGTTGATATACCCGTTTGCACGTAGTAAATCATTGGGACCCAATACATAGTGAGGGAAAGAACATTGACAATTACTTAAATGATGTGTATAGACCTGAAGGACATTAGGAATCCGACCTTTATGGTCTGCAGCTTTAGCTTTGTTGTCGTGCTCTTTCCGTTGGAGCTTTCGACATTGATCTTTTGTATGACCCTTCTTTTTGTAGAATACGCAAAAAGGATGTTGTCGCTTAAAATCGCGATCTAGGAATTCGTTGGGTGTCTTGCGTTTCCCAACAAATTGCGACTGCTTAGTCCCGAGCGCTTCGTTGGGTTTGTTGTGGTCCTTCTTCGAAGTGCGTTGATAGCGAAAAACTATTTCAACGGCCTCTTCGAAGGATTTTGGATCCTTATCGTGCACTGTCCAGTGATAGTCCGAATTGGGGATGCCATTGACAAAACAAGCTATCAACCAATTGTCCCCTTCTAGACCCGATTTTTGGATTTGGGTTCTAGCATGGTGAACATAGTCTTGTAGAGAGGAAAATTTCCTGCTAGAGAGGTTCATTAAAGCTTGTGCTGCCTCGGTTCAAGAGGGAGGTTGCAGAAATTGGCCCTTAAAAACCGTGACAAAATCTGTCCAGGTATCAGGCAATTTCCCCGTTGTACGGAGTCCCCGCCACCAGGCGGCGGTCTTACCCCCGAGTTCTCGGCCGACATATGCAATCTTCGTACTATCTAGTGTGGGATAGAGCTCAAAATGAGACTGGCATCGGCCCAACCACGTGCAGATTGCTTCTTCGGTTCTTTCCTTTTTGTCTCCCGTAAATGGCTTAATGACAAACGATGGTTCACCCTGTCGCTCATCAGGTCTATTAGTCTAACGTTGTAGACTAATGACACGTGCCTCGAGAGCACTTTGAGATTGCCGAAGTTCAGTCATCTGTTGAGCGGTGAAACTAAGGTATTGGGCTATTTGTGCAAAATACATCTCAGTGGACATTTGTCCAGGAGGATTCCCTTGAGTTCCTTCCGCTTGAGCGGATGACATCGGGTCGTTAATTTGAGCCATTAAAGATTATTTCTGGAAAAGAAATAGGATAAGGTCAGAGAGATAGTCATAACATCATGTCGTGATGTAAACATATCATGGGCAAACATTAATCGATATCATGATCTCACGTCAATACCCCTCTAGACGTATGAGATGAGGTTCAATATCAGGTTACTATGGTAACAGAAAGGTGGTTTAAAAACCATGGGGGTGACAAATAAATGTCTTTCCCTGATCTCTATATCGATTTTTTCATGGTGGCTCCCCGTGGCTCAACCATGTATGTTCGCGTTATGAATAGTTTATACACGAAAAAAATGTTAACAATAAACTATGTTTCGGTGCCCAAATATGTGGTTTTGGCTCTTTAAGTCCTATTACAAGGACCCCGAGGTGCACTTAGACCGTAAGTCTAAACATGTGTTATAGTCATATGTATCAAGAATGTTGCATGGTCTTGGTCATATTTGAACTCGAGACCTTGAGAACAAATACATTAAACACTTGAGCCAACCAAGTAAGTTGCTCTTCTCGAATGCTTAATGTTTGATGCGTATAAGAGATATGCGAGGCATTTGATCATATATGTTTTTTTTAAAAGAACATATATGTCAAGGGTCCTTATTTCGCCCTCATTTACCAGAACTATGTTGGTACGTTACCTAACCTCAAGTCTCGTAATTACGATGGCATACGCCAAAGTGCAACCTAATGGTCAAGCTAAATGAGCCCTCGTTTCGTAGTAGGCCCACGTGGCCCATCATATGGTCACGTCATTACGAATGCCTCTCGTAAGAACGAGCTCATGGTGGCATCGTATCCATGTAACGAGGGAGGGATGTTGGATACGTGAGTCATTGGAGCGACCTCACTTGAAGTGGGTCAAGCCCTACGTACTCAACATCATTATGGCTATAGGCGTTTCTTTACGTAACGAAATCGAGGTCATCAACGGGGTTGTCAACAATCAAAAATTGTTGAAAAAGGGATGGTGACAACGCCATTCTCACAAAAATGTGAGGACGGCCACCAACATCCTTTTCCCGACAAGGACAACTTTCGATATAATCACGTAATAACGAATATACACATATGTCTACTTATCACATATATACGATCAAATATGTATATACGTGACCACATATGCCTATATTAAACATATCGTTATATTAAATAGCCACAAAGGATGTGATCGAGATACGTAATCGAGGTATATACCTCTACGCACACGAAACATCCACAAATAAGAGATCATCGTAATACGCAATTGAGGTATTAACCTCTTACGCATACGAGACTAAACGCATATCCTTTACAACATATCAAGGTATTAAACTCATACGCAAACGTAACATATGTTCGTGAACGTAATACGTAATTGAGGTATTAACCTCGTACGCATACGACACTCATCACATATTATTTATATGTCAAACGAGGTATTGACCTCGTGCACATATGTAAACGTTTTAAATAATCAATTAAAGACCACTAAAACATCATTGACTTAATGAAAAAAAAAGACATATAAACTAAACACATGATTAGATGGGAGAAGAGAGAATAGAAAAAAAAATTACGGAAAGAGTTACCGAAGTTCTTCGTTGGTCGTTGTCTGGATCAAGGCCCCGCACATCGATCGATCACCATCAATCAAAAGACAAAAGACAAACAAAGAAACATTAGTACATAGCTTTGATACCAAATATTAGAGATCTTGGTACTAAAGTAAGCTTAAGATAAGGATAAATTAATGATAGATAGAAAGGAGAAAGAGAAAGAAGGGTGCCGATCCACCCGACCACCCCCGAGCGAAGGGATCGAGACGGACTTGAGCCTCGATCGGCGTCCCATACCACCGCCGTGGCGTCGAGTCGTACTTGGTGCTGGTGCGCTCGCTACAAGAGTTGACCCACCACAAGAGCAGAGTCTCGATGTAGTCAAAAGATGATCAAATGAGGGTAGCTAGGCCTCTTATTTATAGCGATACCCAAGGCCCCTAGGCATGTTCACACTTGACCTAATGGGTTGTCTCAATCCCGAGGATTAAAAGTAATCCTCCCCTTCTTTACACTCTTGTTTAACCCTCACACTTATCCACGTGTATAGAATACTACGGTAAATTCTCACCACAGGATATTAAATGGTCATGCCCGTAACATGGAGATACACGTTTTTCTGTCGATAGATGAAGCTCAAGATTATGGTATCAAGGATTTTGTTGTGTTAGATATTTTATAAGATTCTTTCGGCGTCAATATAGAGATAGATAGACATAGATAGATAGATTGTATTATCATCTTCGGAGGTCAAATATGACCTATGACCCCTCGTATGCCAAATGATATTAGACATTTGTACCCCTTAAGATTCATCAACCTTTAGAATTTGATCAATCGAAACCAATCAACAAAGTTCCATGCTCGTTCCAGCACTTAAAAAATGACTTTGAAGGCTTCTGATCAATCTTCGGGACACTTTTGTGCTATCTCCTAAAAAGATCTTTGATTCTTGCTAGAATAGATGCAATGGAATGAGATTTTGAGAAAACATTTGGGCAACTTGTGGCACCTAATAGAATTTTCCATGACCCAAGAAAAGTGTTGTGAATGCTAAGGATAAAATAGACCTAGGTCTCCTACTTGAGAATGATGAGGGTTTTATTTTGGATTGGGTTGTAGTTAAGAGAGCATGTTGTCGCTTTCAATGGGATAATAAGTCTTCTTTGATGACCATGACTCCAACCGAGAGAAGGGTTCATGAAATAGGAGGCTTAGACAAATAGGGATCAAAACAAACATGGTGACATGTTGTTGATCTTGGCACTACACCAGAACTCAAGGATTTTCCTTTCTACTAAGGCACTCTCAACCATATTCACTTTAGATTTTCTTACCCAATGAAACATTCGATCTTAGTGTAAATTGGTTAAAGTATGGAGGCGAAGAAATTACACAAGGTCTTCATTCAAAGGATTCCTATGAGGGAATAGCCCGAAAGAGTTCCCCCAATTGGAAAATAGACAATTGTTTTATGCAAAGAGGTTTCACAATCACATCAATAAGATCTCACGAAGGGAAAGCATGAAACAACTACCCAAAGTGGTAATGCAAATCAAACGTGCACAAGGTGAACATGTGAAGCGAATACACAAGGCAATCACTTGAATCAACGCACGAAGATGATCACGCAAAAAGACAATCGCAATTTGAATTCATGAAGATAATTCATGATCTGGATTCACAAAGAAAATACGCGAAGCCAATTTGCGAACAAAATACACGAAAGGAATCTTACGAAGGGATTGCGCAAACATAATATGTGATCAAATCATACAAAGAGAATATGCGAAGTAATCACATGAATATGAATTCACAAAACGAATGCATGAAGGCAATACACAATACGAATGCACGAAAACTAAATGCGATAAGATTACGCGAACACGTCACTTGAAAGCACAAAAGTCATGGAAGACAAAATTCTTGCAACTATTCATTGATAAACACATCTTCCTCAATTCAGGTCCCAGGTGGTCTTGCTTGAGTAGCACATGCACACATGTATTACACGACAATGTGAACTCTTAAATGTGATATGAGAACAATGATGGAAGAGGAAACTATGGAAGAGTGTAAGAGCTACATAAGAAGATTCAAAATTAATTCTTGTATCTTAATTTCTTTTAAGGGAAAGTTAGTGGGCATCGTGCAAACAAAATCTTGTGATGATATGCTACAAAAAACACTCTTTTGCTTGCGTTGCAATCATGGAAAATGCATTGGTCCATGCCATTGGAATCTTGGTCCATACGCATTATTCCAATGGCACAATAATCTAGAATTGGATATTTTCTATGCCTTAATGGGGAAGTCAATTCCATTTATGGCAATTGGAAAGGGGTCTTGGTCAAGCAATTTGGGCCCTTGCCTTTCCAAGGCATATGTCGGGAAGTTCAATTCAGAATCAGAATTGCACCATATCATAAAGAGATATTTTTTATCCCAATCACCTGTATGCCATGTAATGGCAATCGATATGCATCGTACATTACAAAATTCTGTAACCAACAGCATTCATTTATTTGTGTAATTGGTTGGAAATATATAATGAACTAACTGCCTTCCTTATTAGCAGCTAAAATAAAGGTTATATTGGATATACATCATCTTACTCGTTTTTTTACATGATGATGCTTGGCTCTGCTTACTTTATACACTTCTTGTATGTGTTCTGCCACCCATAGACAAAAATGAATATGTGTTGCATGCATCCATACAGTAATCCGTATGCCAAATTTGGTATGTACATACATATTTGAATATAACTTCTTTTACCGTTTCTACCATTCATCTACATGAAATAATCATGTGTGCAGTGTTATATTGATTTTTACACTTGGATGTGTAATATAACACACATATGACCAGTATCTCTACCATGCTAGATGGAGGAATTTGCATATATATATGACCACCTTTTTTAGGCCTGAATTTACAAGTTCATACATCACTTTGTCATGCTAGCTCAGTCACTTGGTGAGATAGAAATGTAGGTACTTGTTAACTACATTACTTGTTAATTGGGGTTAGCTAGGTAGACCTTTATACACAGATAAACCCTAAGGTTTTTGTCGAGACCTTAGAACACACCTACAATGAGGTCAACCAAAGACTTCGGATCGCCAACATGCCTATTGCAACCTCAATATATGGACCTTCTCTAGCCTTAATAATGTAGTTTATGCACAATACATATGCTCATCACATGTACACAATACAAGTTCTTCAATCTTCACACATAGATGCTGCATACATGTTAGCCATTAACACAAGTGTAGGGGCACTGCTGTCTTTCATCACTCTTGCATAGTCAGAAGTTTGTCTCGCTAGTTCTCTGGTACCCCACCTCCGACAAGCACACAACATAGTACTCCATATTACAGGATCAGGTGTAAATGGCATCTCATTGACCAATATCATAGCCTTATCAAGAAGGCCAGCTCTCCCAAACAGATCTACCATACAATTGTGATGTTCCACAGTCCGGGTTATATGGAAATCATTCATCAGCTCAAAGTATGCCTCACCCTTATCCAAAAGTCCCGCATGGCTGCATACGTTGAGAACATTGAGAAAAGCTATTCCATCTGGTTCAATACCTTCTTTTATCATTCGGTCAAACAAATAAAAAACAATGCTATACTCTCCTTGCCGAGAATATCCTGTCACCAATCCAGTCCATGTCATAAGGTCCCTGATGGACATCTCATCAAAAACCTTCTGTGACTCATCCATGCTACCACATTTACCATACATATCAATAAGAGCATTGGCCAAGCTTAGTTTTACCGTTCCTTGTATGAGAACCCCGCATATCTCTTCTAACATATTTCCTCTACCATCAAAATCGAGTTTTTCAAGATCTTTCCATGCAGAATTGTCTCTTTCAAAACCTTTTTTGACAATCTTTGTGTGTACTTCTCGCCCTTTCTCTATGGCCCCTATGTTACCACAAGCTTTCAGACAGCAGATATAAGTCACCACATTTGGAGAAATAAACTCTAATTCCATTTGTTCCAAGCAATTTAGTGCTTCTTCAAATCGACCATGATTAAAAAATGCAACAATTGCAACATTCCAAGAGACGACATTTCGGACCGGAAGTTCATGAAACACTTCTAATGCTTCTAGTAACGAGTCACATTTAGCATACATGCCTATCAAGGTGTTACCTACAAAAGGGTCCCTCTCAAAACTCTCCTTTATGATTTCGTAATGTAATTTTCTCCCTTTGTCTATGGAGCCACAAGCTTTTAAACTACATACAAATGTGATGCCATTTGGGGAAATGCCCTCTTGTTGCATTTGATCCAAACAAATGATGGCTTCTTCATCAAGACCGTGCTCAAGGTATCCTCCAATAAGGGCAGTCCAAGACACTACATCTCTTGCATGTAAATCCCTGAAGACTTTCTTTGCCTCAGAAAGTGAACCACATGCAGCATACATATCTACCAATGTGCTTCCAATAAAAATATCACCTTCAAAACCTCCTTTACTAACCAATGCGTGAATCTCTTTCCCTTTTTCTATAGCACCAGTGTTACCACAAGCTTTCAAGATGCAAACATGAGTGATAGCATTCGGAGATATGTTTCTGGCTTGCATTTCATTTAAGCAATTAAGGGCTTCCTCAAAAAGCC
Source organism: Azolla caroliniana (assembly GCF_043228905.1). Lineage (NCBI taxonomy): Eukaryota > Viridiplantae > Streptophyta > Polypodiopsida > Salviniales > Salviniaceae > Azolla > Azolla caroliniana. The sequence goes on along the minus strand of NW_028230436.1, from coordinate 23,520,693 downwards.
CATGGTCAACGTATCCTGTAATAAGTGCATTCCATGAGACTACATCTCTATCAGAAAGGTTGTCCAAAACACAATGTGCTTCTTTGAACAAGCCCAATTCACTATACATATTAACCAAAGCGCCACAAATAAAACAATCTGTATCAAGTCCACAGTTGACAATATCGTCATGCATTATCTGACCCATTCTCAAATCTCTTAATCCACCACAAGCTTTCAAGGAGCAAACATATGTGAAGGCATTCATGAGAACACCTTCTTTTCTCATTTGTTCTAAGCAGTGAAGCGCTTCTTCTCCAAAACCATGTTCACTATACCCTCCAATGAGAGCCGTCCATGAAACCACATCTCGAGATATCAACCAATCAAACACATTTCTGGCTTCAGAAAGAGACCCACATTTAGCATACATATCCACTAATGAAGTACCCATAATTGGATCTCTTTCACTGCCCTCCTTCACCATCTCTATATGTAGCATTTGGCCTCTTTTCAACCACTTTTTGCTAGAGCATGCTTGCAATAGAAACATAAATCCATGGTTAACATCGTGATTATCACGATCACAATCACCTCTCATTGCTTGAACCAAGCTAAATGCCTTTGGCCAATCTCCACGTTCTAAATACCCTTGAAGTATAGAAACTAAAGCCAATTCATTGTGATGAATCAACCTATTGAAAACTTGATGAGCATCAAATATGCTTCCGCATTCCATAAAAGACAATATAATGTAATATGAAAGCACCCTGATGAGTTCAAGGCCACAATCACATATAACGGTATATGTATACTTAAGGTATAATGGGTCTTTCCATTCTCTACAATTATTCAATAGAATAAGAATACGATCTATAGATGGCATATTGTCAGATACTTGCTTCACAATAGTCAAAATATTTTTCACATTTGAATGATGATATGAGGCAGGCTTCAATATATCTGGAGGTTTGATTTGAACAAAAGTAGAGCATTTTCTGGACCTAAATTGTTCAGAGGGAATCGAATTTGGTAGGGTCTCTGGCAGTACAAGCATGGTCTTCTTCTTCTCCTGCTAATTCTGCTTCTGCTTCTTCTTTTCCTTGTTCTTACTGGCAAGACATAGAGAGATAAAGAACAAAAATCTTAATCGTATAGATCGCCCATTGAGCTGATAAGGAACCATCGCCATAGCCATATCTCTCAAAAGAAGAGGAAGAGACTGGCCGGAATAAGTGTGGTCCGTTTCACACTTGAACTTCAAATGGCCGCAATCTCTCGCCTAAAGAAGGGAAAACGTTGCGAGGAGTCCCAAGGTTGGATCGACATAACATTATAAAAAGGGTGCTTTACCTTTCTGTAATCACGAGCTTATAGAAGTGAGAACATTACGAGGACTCCCAAGGTTGGATCAACATAACATGACAAAAAGGTGCTTTTCCTTTGTGATCTGGCTTGCGGCTAGCACAAGCCTCACACTTTTGCTCTATAGCTTGTGTAAAGAATCGAGTGTGATTCTGTGCAGCGAAAGAGATGCGCGCGCGCGTGCGTGAGTGTGTGTGTGTGAGAGAGAGAGAGAGGGGGGGGGGGGGGCACAAGGTATACAGAAAACTAGAAATCTATATATTAACAGGAACCAAAAAAAACCAACCAACAACAATTACAAAGATGAGGAGAAGGTGTGTATGTAGTAACCTTCTCTTCATATTTTCTCACCACAACCACCTATTGGGGACTTAACCACCTACTAACTATGTGTCTGTAAAGAAATGAGGAGGCAAGAGTGGTTGTAATGCAACAGAAGATGAGTGAGTGTGTGTGTGTGTCAAGATAGAGAGAGAGAGTGAGTGAGAGAGAGAGAGCTCTTACGACAAAGATAGACAAACTGTATATTAACCAAAATTACATCAAAGCATAAAACATCCAACAATAACCGAGTTACAATGCGCTGGTTTATATACCAACTAAGCTAGGGCAAGTGCCCTTTCTACTATTTACAAAACTAGCCCAACATGTCCATGAGCTAGTGTGAAACCTATTTATGGGAAGTTGAGTTCGATTCTCAACACGCCCCTTCGAACACAACTTCCATATGTCGAAAGGTTATTTCGGTCTTCGGAGTACTTCGATTTAAGGAATTAGATTCCGGCATTATTGTTTTCCGCTTCTTATTGTGTGTTGCGTAGTCTATGCTGCGTACTTCCCCTCAAGCTCAGCAATGTAGATGTCGTGAGACCAAGGTCCGATGCAAATTGCCCGAGCTTGTCGACGCCTAGAACTTTCGTAAAAATATCAGCAACCTGGAGGTGCGTACTGATGTGTTGTAGGTCGATCTCTTCGGCCTGTACGCGCTTGCGGATGAAGTGGTAGTGGACTTCAATATGCTTAGTCCGCGCGTGGAATATGGGATTCCACGCCAGGTAGATACTGCTCATGTTGTCGCAGTAGAGACGAATTGGATCCTTGATGGGTACACCCAGATCCTTTAGTACGCGTTTGAGCCAAACGGCTTCACATGCAGCGACTGTTGTGCCCCTGTATTCGACTTCTGTGCTCGACAGTGCGATTGTCAGCTGCTTCTTACTACTCTAGGAGATCACTCCGCTACCAAGAGAGAAGACGAATCTGGATGTGGATCGCCTATCCACTTTATATCTTGCCCAGTCCGGGTCTGTGTACCCTTCGAGTCGAATGATCGCATTCGTCTTGTACATAATGTCGTAGTCCATTGTCATACTGACATACCGAAGTATCCTCTTAGCGCAGTCCAGATGAAGATTTCGCGGATTCTGCATAAACTGGCTAAGTAGGCTGACCGAATAATTGAGGTCGGGTCGCGTAATGGTCAGATAGATCAAACTACCGATCAGTTGTCGATACTGAGTCGGCTCACTCTCAGTGGTTCCGGAACTGGCATCGATCTTGAGATTACGATCAAGAGGGGTAGACACATGCTTGCACTCGGTCATTCTGAACTTGTATAGTAAGTTGAGAATGTAGTGTCGTTGAGAGATCATTATTTCGACTGGTGTCCGAATTACTTCAATACCTAGGAAGTAATGGAGTTTGTGCAGGTCTTTCATTTCGAATATGTCGGAGAGAAGTGTTTTGACTTTGTTGATCTTAGCGAGATCCTTTCCTCCAATGACCAAGTCATCCACGTATAGGATGATGATGATCAGGCTATCCGACTCATTTCGGATGTACAAAGAAGTATCGGATTTTGACATCCGAAATCCGACTTGATGAAAATACTGCGTGATCTTCGAATGCCAAGCACGCGGTGCTTGTTTGAGGCCGTAGAGTGGCTTCTTGAGTTAGCATACGACGTTGTCGTGAAGAATGTGCTTCACGATATAAAAATGAGCTTAAATGTTGTATTTAATAATATTTGAGAGACTTGAACCCACATCCTTATATACGAAGTACAATGTACATACCACTAGGCTAGGCTATTTATTTTTAAAGGTGTGTAATAAATGTGCTTCATGATATAAGAATGAAGCTATATATTGTATTAAGTAAAATTGAGAGACTTGAACTCTCAACCTTGTATGCCAAACACAAAGTATACACCACTAAGCTAGGTTAGTTATTTTAGAATGCATTTTTATCATTATACTTATCCCATATCTATTTTCATACATGGGAGCTCAAGTTAGCATGATGGCTACCATGCATCACGTGTAATACATGTGCGCCAAATGGCGATCATGCATTACATGTAACTCATGCATTGCATGCATGCCATGCTCCCATACATTACCATATGTATGACAACACTTATATAAAGAGGGGCAAGGAAAACAAGGATCAAGAAGGGAGAGTGAGAAAATAATACAAACAAGTAGAGAAGACTAGCTCATTGGGTGGAGAACCTCTCGTTTCGAAGTTGAGGTCGTGGGTTCAAATCAAGAGTCGGTATTCAAAAGATTCATCTTATGATCAAGGATTGTAAAGTTGGTAAAATATTATATTTTTAATATACATCATGTTTATATCATATACTCTTGTTCCTTGAATCATACTTTGTCTCAATCTTCTTTCTAGAATCATACTTCGTCTCAATCTTCTTTCTTGAATCATACATTGTCTCTATCTTTTATCTATGCTTGTCTCTCTCTCTCTCTCTCTCACACACACACACACACACACACACACATTACTCATAACTCTTCTTCTTACTATCCTTAACCATTGTATCATCACCATACAAGCCTTATTAAAAGTTAAGTTCCTTCAACTCCCCTTAACCTTAGTCCCCGCGACTTCGCCGCACGAACCACAAGTACCTCGACAACGTGTAGATGTTTACGCGATTCGAATCCGGGTGGTTGTATCATGTACATCTATTCTTCTAACTCTCCTTGGAGGAAAGCGTTTTTCACGTCCATCTGGTGGAGGTGCCATCCCTTCGCTGCGGCGAGTGCAATTACTGTCCGTACAATTGTCATCTTTGCCACCGGGGCAAAGGTTTCGTTGTAGTCTATGCCGTGCGTTTGCACATAGCCTTTCGCAACGAGCCGTGCTTTGAAGCGATTTACGGATCCGTCGACATTGTATTTTACTTTGTATATCCATCTGTAACCAATCTGGGAAGAGGAACGAGATCCCATGTCTCGTTTTTGCATAAAGCTTCCATCTCCTCATTCATCCCGTCAACCCATCGCGGATCCTTTGTGGCTTCGGAAAGCGTTTCCGGTTCCTATACTGACGCTACATTCATCATAAAAGCGTAGTGATACGCCATGTACTCGTCGTAGCTGTAGCGGTTTACGAGGTTCTTTTCACGTGTGGATCGGCGTAGCTCTCAATCCGTGGGGAGTATGGCTTTCTTCGCTCCATCTATGCGGATGTCGAGATCTTCAAATTCACTGTCAAGAGAGTGAAGCATCTCGGTCTCTTCCTGATCTTCATATTCCCACATTTTCGCCTTCCCTTTGTCCAACTTCAGACTCGGCCGAGATGTGCTTTCATCGCTCGGCGGCTCAGATGGCCCACTCAACCGTGTCGTAATTGGGCTGTCTTCTAACATCTGTGTGAGCCGATCCTCAGCTTCTATTTCTGTTTTAGTGTCATCTGCGTCGAGCGGGGTTGGAGTCGAAGTGTTCTTTGGTGCGTACCAAGATGCGTATTCGTCGAAGACTACGTCTCGACTAGTTTGAACCTTATGGGTAGATGGGTTGTAGCATTTGTACCCCTTCTGTTCGAGTGAGTATCCTACGAGGATACATTTCTCCGACTTTGGGTCAAGCTTTTGCCGCGTATCGTCGGGAATATGTATGTAGGTGATAGAGCCGAAAATGTGGACATGTGACAAATTCGGCTTCTTTCCGAAGAACTTCTCATGTGGAGTTATATTGTGTACTCCCGAGGTTGTGCACCTGTTCATGAGATATACGGATGTATTTGCCACTTCTACCCAATATGATTTCGATAGGTTCTTCTCATTCATCATGGCTCGTGCAACTTCTACTACATGGCGATTTTTACGCTCTGCTATGCCGTTTTGCTGAAGCGTGTGTCGACACGAGAACTCTCATCGGATTCCTTCTTTTCGGAGATACTCCGTAAATTCATCTGAAAAATATTCTTTGCCTCCATCTGATCGAAGACAACGTACATGCCGACCCGTAGTTTTTTCGACTTTGGCCTTGAATGTTTCGAAGTGCCTGGACACTTCACTCTTCTGCTTTATCGGATAGATCCAGGTGTTCCTGGAGAAGTCGTTGATGAACTTGACATAGTATTGGCATCTGCCGAATGTAGTTGTTTGGGCTGGTCCCCATACATCTGAATGTATTACATCCAGGATCCCTTTGCTCACATTCCGCTCGTTAGGGAATGGGTGACGATGTTGCTTTCCGAACTGACATGCTTCACATACGCCAGTAATCTCCTTTGCCGTAAAGTTCGGGAGTCCGATTACGACTCCTTTCGATTGTATGTTTTGTAGCTTCTGGAGATTAATGTGGCCGATTCTCTTGTGCCACAGTTTTAAGTCGGTTTTGACTTTCTGGCCCTTTGCGTACATGGCTGACTTTACCTCGCTTGATTCGAGGATGAACATACGGCCTTCTCGTCGGCCGTGAGCTACGACTTGATCGCCTCTCTCGATGAAGCATCTGTCATTATTGAAGCGTACTTGCATTCCTTGTTCGATAATCTGGCTGATTGAGACCAGGTTTTTCGTAATGGTGGGGACATGCAGCACGTTCTTGAGGTAGGTCTGTTTGTCGTCGTTTCCGAATGGGATGTTCCCGATATGTTGTATGGGGTGAGTCGTGTCATCTCCCGTTTCGACATATCCGGGACGTTTGGGCTTTAGAAGTTCCCGAAACCAATCTTCGTTGGACATCATGTGATTGGATGCTCCTGAATCGACAAACCATACTTTGTTCGGAGTGGAAGCGGTAGTTGACGCAAGTGCGGACATTGAGTGCGCTTCGTGCTTCATTATGAACATTCCGCCGTGGTCGCCGTAGTCGGCGTTCGTGGCGTAATTTGTTAGTTGTCGGCCTTGCTCACGCTTCATCCTCTAACACTCCTCTTCGTAGTGGTCGGGTTTTCCGCAGTACCCGCACTCAATTGGGTTCCTACGGTTGCTTGGTCCGGCGTGATGACTCCCCCTTCCGCCGAACTCTCTAGGGCGGTTTCTGCCGGCTTGCCATTGGTGGGAGTTACGATGTTGATTGTGTCGACCTTGGCCGTATTGGCCCCTCCTGCCGCGACCATGTCCTCTTGCTCTATCGAAGTTCGAATATAGCATCTGTCCTTCATGCACGTTGTTCCTTTGACACACATGATTCTCTTCGACCAACAATAACGATTTGAGATAAAAAAAGGAGGGAGGATTCTCTCTCGCGAGAACGGCCAAATCGCGGTGCCAGGCCACCGAGGCACATCTGCACCATTTCTTCGTCGTCAATGCTAACATTGATTGATCCAAGGGCATCGCACAACTCCTTGATCTTTAAGGTGTAGTTGCCGATTGACGTGTCTCTTTGTTGAAGATTGTTCAACTCCTGTCGAAGTTGGAGCTTTTGTGCGACCGTATTGACTGCGAAGATCTTCTTGAGGTTTTCCCACGCCTGCTTCGGAGTTTTTGCCTCTCGAATGTAGCCAAGCATATGATCATGAATGCATGATGCAAGGCAATACAACACATGGCTTGCGGCTTGCTCCCAAGCGGGATAGTCAACGTGTCTTGTGGGTGGGTGTGATTCGTGAACTCCTTCGATGTAGCTCTAGTAGCCTTGTCCGACAAGGTATTGATGCATCTTGTATTCCCAAGATGCAAAGTTCGTTCTGTCGAGCTTCTCGATAGGAAGAGCGCTTCCCATTTGAGTATTCATGGTGATTTCTTCTCTGTCGATGGGCCGGTTCTATTGATTGTCGGCGTGCAGCACAACACAGTCGAATAGGCTCGATCAGGCAACCACACGCTCTGATACCATGTAAAGAAATGAGGAGGCAAGAGTGGTTGTAATCCAGCGGAAGATGAGTGTGTGTGTGTGTGTGTGTCTCAAGAGAGAGAGAGAGAGAGAGAGAGAGAGAGAGAGAGAGAGAGAGAGAGAGAGAGAGAGAGAGAGAGCTCTTACAACAAAGATAGACAAACTGTATATTAACCAAAATTACATCAAAGCATAAAACATCCAACAATAACTGAGTTACAATGCGTTGGTTTATATACTAACTAAGCTAGGGCAAGTGCCCTTTCTACTATTTACAAAACTAGCCCAACATGTCCATGAGCTAGTGTGAAACCTATCTATGGGAAGTTGAGTTCGATTCTCAACAGTGTCATTGGAGTTAAGTTCCATGATACAAAGTAGTGGTGGTGTGTCCCCACACTTGTGGTCTTAGGATGTGTTCAGACCATAGGGAATTTGAATTTGATTCTCAACTGTTTGCCTTGGTTTAGTTGGTCTACATACTCGGGTATGCTTAGGAAACCAAGATTGTGTAGCCCCCTTGTGCCACCCTTGAGCTTTTGTCAGTTGTTTCCTAAGGCACCCCATAGTCTAAATTCCATTGTCCTTCCGATCGGCTATGACTCATGCCTTAATTTTAGTTGGCCATCGTGAGGTGTGAGTGTAATGTTTGTTGATGGTTGAGCAAATAAGTCTCTTTTTAGAACCTTATACTAATCTTCAATATAAGAGCAACACATCACCAATAGATAGGGGTTCTAGTTACCCCGAATAACTAGCATGCTTAGATACTAAGTTTATTAAAAACTTGAGAGATAAGATAGAATGCTTTAAACTTACAGAAATCCAATGAGCCTCAACTAAATAAAAATGGAGAGGAGGGAGAAGAGATGGTTAAGAAACATTTTAGTGTTTTAAAGTTTTAAGGATATTAGGGTTATAGGTTGAGGATCCTGAGAAGTAATTGGATTAGGGTGTAGGTTTGATAACCTAATGAGAATGAGAATAGAGATTGCCAAAGAAATATGCCATTAGAAACTAATTAATTAAGAAAACAAGTTAATTAACCCAACATTAAATAAGGGATGGTGGAGTAGAGATTTGAGTTTGTATCAAATGAAACACCCTATTTGGAGTTTTTTGATATAATGCAAATACAAAAATTTGAATATAATCGGAGTAGCCCCTTTGTGAAAACATATTGCAAGAAAGTTAGAGGGATATGCTCTATCTCGAAGACCATCATAGAACTTTATTCTCAACGTGATGAAACCTTTTTTTTTTACTTTCTCTAATGACATAACATTTGAGTTCTCTTGTGATGAAACCTTCCTTGTAAGCTCCAGGGTGAGAAGATTTCTGGAGGTATATGTAGGTGTTGAGATGTTTTTAGTGGCAACAAGAGTCCAAGGTACCATCACATGCGAAGGACAATTTTTCGAAGAGATTGATATCTAGGATTGTTGCCTCTTTGCTCAATTTGAATGTATCGTTGGAGTGTTGCCTTGTAACTTTGTAAGAAGACTTTGAGGGTGTCAATAGACTCATTCCATATCCCGATTGCATCATCAATGTAGCATTCACAGTAGAGCAATGTTGGATCTCCAAAACAATGATTTTCTTCTTCTATGTAAGAAAACGACATGCAGAAATTGTCTTACGAATTTGCTTTCCATTAGAGTGTCTTTAATTTCTAACCATATTGAATATTTAAAAGATAGATAATAATTTCTAAGAATTAATTCGGCAATGTTAAGTATTACATTAGTTTTTTGAAAGGGGAAGAGGGTGATGATAGCTTTTTGAGGGCTATGAGGCCTTCTATCGTAGGAATGATCAAGTATAGGGAGAGGATGTTAAAGGTGAAGATAAGACAAGGGGTGGGGAGACAATGAGAGAGGTGATATAGCCGTTTTGAGGCTTGTTCGAATACATAATTTTTGTAACCACATATAATTTAGCCTAAAGTTTTAGCTTAATAACTTTTTAGGATGACATAAAACTAATAAACTCGAAATCTTTTGGGAGGTTTGTGTAGAATGAACTTTTGTTCACGTTATAATAAGGGAGAAAATGAGATGCTATGAGGCATAGATGTCTAATCATAGTGAGTGGTGCCTCGTAACTTGGATATAGGTCACTTTATCCACAAGACGCCTACGCCACTTTCTCTTGAGAAAATGCAAGTCCCTAGGTTTTTGCCGACTGATTTTCATGATTATATTAGGATTATTCTTTAAGTTATAACACGTTCGAGTTCACAAGTGGAAGGATCGCGCACAAATGGAAGGATAAGGAATATTACGTCTTATTTTGGGGCTTTTTTGGCCATTTCACAAAATACCTTGATACCAGTATCACGTGTTCTTGAAAACTTGATGAAAAAGCTGAAATTTTCACCATTTAGTGAAATTGAAAAATGCCAAAATTTGGCCAAATACGAAAAGATAACTTTGTGTATTTTTAAGGAGAAATTACAACTAGTAAGTTTTTAGATCTTAAAGAAATTATAAGCGAAAGATTTCAAAAAATCACTTTTTTTTTCCAAAAAAAAACTCCTTCCATTAGTTATAAAATTTTACAAATGAGATCATTATGTACAAATCCCTCTAGGGACGCAATAGTCCCATCTTATGTGGATGCCCACTGACTCAAGAAAGGGAGAGGACGACCATTGTTGGATGAAGGCTATTCGTTGTCTTTCGACTCCATCGGAGCCGCCATTGAGGCCATCATATTGGCTCTTTAGAGTGGCTATAATTTCACTCCATATCTCTTGCAGTAACATTGTTGGATGCGCGGTTTGGTTGGAGAAGACTTGTCTACACCGTTGTTTCCATAGAATCCAGAGAGTTATTGGGCAGATCAATTCCAATACAACTTGAGATTTGTCATTAAGAGGAGTTGAGTGGACATTGCCATTGGCGGCGAAAAAAACCTCTTGTGCTTTTATCACCAAAGTCATCCCCTACTCTTGATGCTCGTATCTGCCAACTGGGGTCTGCCATGATAGCCAACATATATTACCCCACTTGATTGAACCTTGCACCTGGCATAATTGCAACAAGCGGCCAACCCCCCGCCATATTCAATGGGACGTTGGGCAGTCCCACAGATCGTGTCGTATTGATTCTACTACATTTGTGCACTCTACACAATTAGGAGAGCTAAGGTTCCCACGTTGCCATGCTCCCACCGGTAGTGACTTATGTATTAATAGCCATTGGAACGTGGTAATTCGCCTCGCGTGTTGTTGTTTCGAGATTTTCTGCCAAAACTTGGTGATAATTGTGTGAGGAACTTGATATGTGTGCCAAACCTTGCAGCAGTCGGCTCTCGGGCGGTTTGAGTAGCTAGAATGTGGCGACCCAAACTAGTTGTGAATTGGAAGAAAGGGATGGGTTTGCTTCCTTGCCCCGCGTAAGGATTACGCCATGTCCATTGCAAAGGGTCCCAACTAACCTTACGGAGCCATGTGTTTTCATGAGTACATATGTGCCAATCGGGTTGTACTTTGATCGTATCAGGGTCTACAATCCATTTATGACCAGTATATGCGAGTACTCGAATTGCGTTATTCTGTGTGGGCTTAGTGTCTCGCAATTCAGAGCCTTCGATCCTGTCTGGTGTTCCCCTACCTCTCGGGATCAAAGATCCCTCCTCCTCGTAGCCTATCCATTTCTCCATTGTCAGCCTTTGAGTAGCAGCTTCCCTAATCAATAGAGCGTTAATGATTTCCGATCTCATTGTCCATCCGCCCCTGATTCCATGGAGTAAGTTGGCTCGATCTTGTAGTGGCAGTGACATAAATCGTCTCCAACATTCTATACTTTTTCTTGGACCTTCTGCAATGTATCCCCATGACAACCCCTTACTTGATCCAAGTAGTTGATTAGATTCATCCTTGATACATGGGTTCCATAGGATACGTTGACTGAGCCATGCACGTTCGAAACTCGGTTGATCGCACTTGAGCCCTCGTCTAATGTCGCACTATGCCTTCCACATGGATGCACTGAATCTATCCTCCAATTGCCAGGAGAAACTAGGTTTGAGATCCATGTTTAGAATCCATCCCGTTTGGGGGGCCCAATTGACCCCTTTTCGTGGCCTAAAGTAAGCGAAGTGTAACCGGAGTAGTAGTTTCCAATAGTCATTTATTGGTTGGAGTCCTCGCACCTCAATTTTGGCAAGTAAGGCTTTTGATTGTGAAAGGGGATCAATAAGACCCAATCCCCCTCTCGACTTAGGTGTTGTGAGTATAGGCCACGCCACCTTGGCGCGAGTTACCTGATCTTCCTTACTAGACCAAATGTAGTTGCGTACTAGTCGTTGAATCTGATGTATACTTTCCTTGGAGATTGTCCAACATGATAGACTATACCATGTTGTTGCGAGTAGTACCTAGTTTTCCACTATGATGCGAACCGCTAGCGACAGTTTTTTCGAACTCCAATGTATCAACTTTTGTTGAATGGAATGGATAACGGGTGCAATCATAGTCTTTGGCGGTATGTTGAAACCAATTTGGAAACCCAAATATTTGGTGCTCGCTCCTTGATTGATCCATTTGAAAGAGGGATGTGGGTGCCACGCAGGATGTGTTTCATGAGAAAGCCATATTGCACAGTATTTGTGCCAATTGATCATGGCATTGGATCTCTTGCAAAATATGGCTAACCCACTTTCTAGCTTGTATATCATTCGATAAAATGTTGTCTAAATCTATTACATATCGTTCCACAAAATATACATTTAGGAGTTTTGCATCACTGTGATCACTACTTTCATGAGAGTCACAACTATAGCTAATATACAATTGTGACTCTTCCTCCTCATTTTCAAATGTACCAATCAAAACATTGTCATGATCTAAAACCAAATGTTGTCTCCAAATTATGTGCACTAAATGAAGTTCGCCTTCAATCTAAGACACCTTCTAGACTTGGTAATTTCTCTTTTATTATGTCTATCGCTCCAACTTTTGTCATTGTATAGTCATATCCACCAGAGTTTTGCTCGTTTTGTCATCCTTGGTCTGTTGTCCGTCGGAATAGTAACCGACAGACAAGAGCGTAGGAATAAGAAATAATATAAGATCATAACGCATGTAACGGTTCACGCAGGAAGCGTGAACGGCTAAATAGACCCTGGGTATATAAAGGGCAGAAAACCTCTGATAGAGGGAGCGTGTATTTTGGGAATGTAAAGAAGCATATCATAATAGAATTCTATCTTCTCTGAAAGTCTGTGTATAGCTACGACTACTCTACTGTGTGTCTGGAATACCTGAGCGTGTAAGAACGTGAGTGTAACCATTGCTAAGGAGTCAGTTGTAGCCATCTCCCTTATATGCTGATAGGTTACGGGGAACATTCCCCTACACATTATGCATAGACGACCCAGTCGTTGTTCCACAATCACTTGGAGGTCTAGGTCGAAGGACTGACCGCAGACCGTGTTCCTAATTGGTAACACTTTTGGCACGCTTGGTGATCTGTGTCTTCTCACAGATGAGCAACGACGAATGGAACCAACACGACAAGACCGGCCAATCACAAGGTCCGTCACACGCCAGGCAGAGGAACGCGCACGACAAAAGCCTCGCCTCAGCGACCTCAGTACTACCTACCGTGATTACAAAGGTGATTCTTTGCTCTCCAAATACCTCGACGATACGCTGGGAGCACGCTCACCACAGCCACCTTGTGGTCTTTCCCGATCCACCGTAGCCCCCAACATGGCCTTTGCCAATCCCCGTTTTAACAGCGAAACCGACACCGAAACCCATATTCGCATGTTCCTTAATGTTTGGAATGCGAATCACATGGCGCAGAGCCTTTCGGAGGCGGTAGCGCATCAGTCAAAAATGACAGAGTTTGGGTTAACATTGGATGGGCAAGCGGCGTTTTGGCATTCACAGATGGATTTACCAGCAATCACAACCTTCGATCAGCTGTAGTCCGCTTTCAATGGTTATCGTGGGAAGCCGTGGCAATATCGAGATCACCGGCATTACGACGATAGCTCGGGAGATGGGTGACACCAAGAACCACGACGGGACCAACAGCAACCACCGTGTGCGTTCCGACAAACAAGGCCGGACCGGGAGGAGCAAGTCGCACCAGGTGATCGGCACAGACCACTAGGAGCCGAGAAGGGTGAATCAAGCATCCATTGTTTTATTTGTCAACAGCCCGGACATTATGCCACGCAAGGGCAAGGGGCCCGCCGTCAATACGATTACGGCGGAAGTGCAACAAGTCACGATACGCCAGCAAACAAAAACGGCTAATTGGGCTGCATAAGATGAGATACGACGACAAGCCCAAGCATGGGTGGAAAAAGCAAACACGACCAATACAGAGCGCATGCAGAAGGAGTCCGCGAATGCGAGGGAGCGAGCAGAGGACAAAGGACCGGTCCAGACCCCATTTGGCAGGCATTAGCGGGCTGCGAGATAACGTTAACCATGGAGAAGCTGCTGCAGCTAGTCGCACACTTCTGCCAGACCATGGAAGAACGGGTGACGGGCATACCCGGGGTGAGCGTCGCTACAAACCTTACAGACGTTAGCGACAACCCGCATGTAGTGGATAACCACAACCCGACTATTACATTAATATTACACGGACATGAAATTCCTGGATGCGTAATCGATGGCGGCTCAGGCGTCAACGTAATTAGCGCGAAAACTTGCGAGCAGTTAGGCATTTTAGAATGGGAGGCTTGCCCATTCTGGCTCCGAATGGCAGATACCCGCTCAGTACGACCATTGGGGTTAATTTGCAAGATAGGCATTATCGTGGGCGGACATTGTTTCGACATCTCGGCGGTCGTCCTCGCCTTGGACGCCCCAAGGGCGTACCTAGTGCTTCTGGGCAGACCATGGCTTCGTGCAGCAAATATCAAGCAGAGCTAGCAACACAAGTGTATCAGTTTTCGACACAGACGCACTAAGGTTCGCGTACCTACAGAAGGAAGCACGCCACAACCCAAGGGTATAACACCATTATACACAGAAGATATAAATATGCTGGATGGGGTGGAGGATGCAGAATTAGAGGCATGCCTAGATGAGCACCCTCGGATCATTCCGCTGTTCGAAATCGACGTCATCGCAACCGTGACAGAATATGCCACGGCCACTATTCTCCACGATGAGGCTTACGAACCAAACCCAGAGTCCATATTGGAACTCAGCAGAGCACGAGCGACATTCAAAAGGGAAATGGAAATTTCACGACTAGTCACCGCCTCCATCCTGGAAGAAGTAAATGTGGGTACGGAGTCGGAACCCCGTTTCCTCTCCATCGCAAAGGAATTAAGGCCGGACCAAAGAAACACGATGATCACACTACTCACGAAATATAAAGATGTGTTCGCTTGGGCTCACAAGGACATGAAGGGGTTAGATCCCAAGTTCTATAAGCATAAGATCAACTTAGCAACCGACGTAAAACCCGTCCAGCAGCGCCGCTATCGCATGAACCCGAACTACGCAATCCGCGTAAAAGAAGAAATTGACAAACTCCTGAAGGCGGGGTTCATACGGCTAGTTAAACAAGCCACATGGTTAAGCCCGATAATGGTTGTTCCAAAGAAAAACGGCAAAATACGGGTATGCGTGGATTATCGAAAATTAAACGTCGTAACCATTACAAACACATTCCCTTTACCCTTCACCGATAGTGTACTGGACGCCGTCGTAGGACATGAGATGTACAGTTTTTTAGATGGCTTCAGTGGGTAGAACCAGGTATGCATGCATCTTGAGGACCAAGAAAAGACGACATTTGTCACGGACTGGGGAGTCTATGTGGCAGTCGTCATGATGTTCAAGCTAAAGACGGCGCTAGCAACATTTCAACGGACAATTACGAAGATCTTTGGGGAATACATTCCGGCGTTCATGCAAGTTTTTTTAGACGAATTTGTGGTATATGGGAGAACAGTAGACCATTTTACGCACTTGCAACTGTGCCTGGAACGTTGCCGCACCGCACGCTTAAGCCTGAATCCCGCGAAATGTGCTTTCGGCGTGACCAGCGGTGTCGTGCCTTTCGGCTCCGGATCGTTTGCGTGAGTCGGGTGGGAACCGCCGAGGTTTTGGACTAGGAGGAAGAGGAATACAACTTAAGGCTAGTTATAAATAGTAGAAAGAGAAGTAAGATAGCAATCTCGTGAATCCCACGAGTTTAGTGTATTTAGTCAATATTTAGGTAGTAAGAGAGAATTATTTTAGCAAATTCGTGAATCCCACGAGTTTAGTGTATTTAGTCAATATTTAGGTAGTAAGAGAGAATTATTTTAGCAAATTCGTGAATCCCACGAATATTTTCGATTGATTGATCATTATAGAAAAATATAATCAACAAAAACTACAATATGCTCCCCATCCTTATATAGTGATGGGAGAGACTAAGCATAGCTACATGCTTTTTCTAATATGTTCATGCACACTAAATGTGCATGTGATGCTTTTCTAATCCTTGCTTTTATTTGCTAAATATAGTGCTCATGCACGCTAGATGTGCATGAGTCACTTTTTAGTTGCTTGCGTTTTTCTATAAAATATTCACGCACTCTGAAAATACATGATTTACCTTTTAATAAAGGTAGGCGCAAATAAAGCACTTATAGTTATTAAATCTTTTTATAGAACACTAAAGATAAGGTAGCATAATGGTAAAGTTGAGGTTTGGCTACGTGGAGGTATGGGGTTTGAATCTTGCCCTATGCACATGATAAATATTTTGATATTCTTATTTTATTTATTTATATGTAATTAAATCGGTTATATTATTTTTACTTTTTCACGTAGTGTACGAAATACACTACGACACTCGCCCCCTCCGAACCCGCACATCCTCCGGTATGTGCCGAAGTTGCCGATGCTCGTTGTCTCCCCTGCATCCTCCGTTTGTCCTGCTATGTCAACTTTGTCTCTCCATTTTGAGTAGACCCATTCTTTCCACCCGAACCATTGTCGCCATCCGATCCACCATATTCTTTGTTCTCTCTCGTCATATTCTTGGCCCTTGTCATTCGTGGTAGTGTCTTTTACTGGCCTCTTTCTTGTCTTCATCAACCTTGACTTTTTTCCGGATCGCTCTCGTCCGATCGACTTTCGGTTTGATCGGCTTCCGATCGGATTCGTATTCGGCCGAATCGGAATCGGTTGTTCGGTTTCGATTGAGTCGGTCTCCTTCCGGCCCGGTTTCGATCTATTGGTTTCGGTTTCGGTTGGCTTTCTTTTCCTCGTTTTCCCCAGCCTCGACCAGATTAACCTCCAGTTGAGTCGGATTAGCTTCTTTCCGGATCGGTCTCGTCCGATCGGCTTTCGGCTAGGTCGGCTTCCATCCATATTCGCGTTCCGCCAAGTCAAACTCGGTCGATCGGTTTTGACTGAGTCGACCCCTTTTCGGGTCGGCTTTCTTTCGGGTCGTCTTTCGGCCGAATCCTCATTCGCCCGGTTCGGCTTTTGTTTGTGTCGTCTTTCGGCCAAATTCTCTTCCTTTCGGTTCGGCTTTCTTTTGGGTCGACTTTCGGTCGAATCCTCTTTTACCCGGTTCGGCTTTCTTTCGGATCGGAATCCCGTCCGGATCACCTTCCATCCGAACCGGCTTCCGACTTTACCTTTCTTGCCGCCACCTCCTGTCTCTCCGGTCTCACGTTGGTTCTCGAATACAACCGCCGAAGTCTCTAGAATTAGTGGACCGGAATCCAAGGTATTATCGTCCTTCGTTGTTTCACCCATAGCCACCTCCTTGGCTATCTCTCCTTCGTATGCATCGGCTTCGACCTTTGTTTTCTCTCCACCACCTTCCGTCTCTTCGGTCTCACGTTGCCTTTCGAACGCAACCGCCGGAGTCTCTGGAATCGGTGGTGGGGAAGTCTCGATATGGCCATCCGCCATTGATTCGTCCATAGCCACCTTCGATTCGATGTCATCTTTCGTGGCGACCTCCTCAATCAAGTCCTCCTTGCTCTCTTTCACTGCATCAATTATGCAAACATCAATTATTCTTACCCCTTTTTCACCCGATGTTTCGGACACTTGTATTCTGAAATCTTCTTCTACACTTGGGTTATCGGCCTTATCCTTCATCGTTGTTCTTTCGCAAGACAAGAGGGTAGCTTGTTTTACACCCTCTTCCGTCGCACCATCATGTTGTATTTCGGCCTTCATATCGGCTCCATCGTTTGTCTTCAATCGACCATCCTTCATCGGCCATGTCGTTGACAAGATTCTCATCTTCATCTCATCATGTCTCCGGCATACCCTTTGGACTTCGGCCCAATCTTCGGTAAGACCATTCATACCGTCATCGTCTTCGAGTTCGATCCCGATGTCCATCCTTTCTTTTCGATCGATCGATTTTACGAACTTTAGGACTTTATCCTCCCCCACCAATCGTTGTTCCCGCTCCGAGAGTCGAGCAAGACGATGCTCGAACTCTAGGAATGCTTGTGTTGCACTTCGGTGGGTCTTGTCCGATGCCACCCATTCATCAAACTCGCGTCG
Source organism: Azolla caroliniana (assembly GCF_043228905.1). Classification (NCBI taxonomy): domain Eukaryota; kingdom Viridiplantae; phylum Streptophyta; class Polypodiopsida; order Salviniales; family Salviniaceae; genus Azolla; species Azolla caroliniana. The sequence goes on along the minus strand of NW_028230436.1, from coordinate 23,502,753 downwards.
ATCTCGTCCCTTCGATCTCTCGTAGTCATATGCCTCTCGTAAAGCTTCTTCAAAGGACCCCCATGTTGAATTTTGTTGCCGTATCTTGTAGATTCTTTCTTGTAACTCATCCGTGGCTACCCGACTGAAGGATATCACTTGCAATCCTTCGGGTATCCCACATCGCATCATCTCCCCTTTGTAGTCACGTAGATAGCGTGACACATCATTTCCGTTGAATTCCTCATTTCGTCGCACAAGCCGCTCTACTGCCGCCTTCATCTCCATCATCGCGCGTTGTTCTTGTTGCATCCGCTCAACCATCATCATCATCATGTTCATCACCTCTTGTTGATTCTCCATCCCCTTGCCACCCGTCTTCACGTCGGGTTCACCAAACTGTGTCGTGCCTTTCGGCGCCGGATCGTTGCATGAGTCGGGTGGGAACCACTGAGGTTTTGGACTAGGAGAAAGAAGAATATGAGATGAGGCTAGTAATGAATAGATTATTAGAAAGAGAGATAGAAATTTCGTGAATCCCACGAGTGTATTGTATTTGATTAATCAATATTTAGATAAGAATATGTATTTAGATTGAAAGAAAGATATAAGAAACTTGTGAATCCCACAAGTATAGATTATATTATTTTCGTGAATCCCACAATTATATTAATCGGTTGGTGTTTTCGGAAATATATCCAATTTCCAAATATTTCACACCTATTACATTGTGCTCCCTATCCTTATATAGTGATGGGAGAGACTAAGCATAGCTACATGCTTTTTCTAATATGTTCATGCACACTAAATGTGCATGTGATGCTTTTCTAATCCTTGCTTTTATTTGCTAAATATAGTGCTCATGCACGCTAGATGTGCATGAGTCACTTTTTAGTTGCTTGCGTTTTTCTATAAAATATTCACGCACTCTAAAAATACATGATTTACCTTTTAATAAAGGTAGGCGCAAATAAAGCACTTATAGTTATTAAATCTATTTGTAGAACACTAAAGATAAGGTAGCATAATGGTAAAGTTGAGGTTTGGCTATGTGGAGGTATGGGGTTTGAATCTTGCCCTATGCACATGATAAATATTTTGATATTCTTATTTTATTTATTTATATGTAATTAAATCAGTTATATTATTTTTACTTTTTCACGTAGTGTACGAAATACACTACGACAGCGGGACTCTCCTGGGCCATATAGTCAGCAAGGAGGGAATAACGGTCGATCCGAACAAGATCTCTACGATTACACAAGCCAAAACTCCGACAAACGCCAAATCGCTCGGTCGGTTTTTAGGACAAATACGGTGGCATAGTCGGATGATACGATATTTGGCGGACTTCGCCATGCTGTTACATGTTGCCGTACATCGGACTCCCTTCCAATGGACCGCAACGGACGACAAGGCCTATGAGGCACTTAAGATAATGCTCACATAGACCCCTGTCGTACAACCACCAGTTCGGGCGAAGCCATTCCACGTGTTCGTCGACGCCTCAGACATAGCAATAGGAAGTGCACTAATGCAGCTCACTGAACCAAACTAGTACCGGCAAGTGTACTATGCTAGTTGCAAATTATCAATAGCAGAGCGTAACTATTCCACAACGGAGCGGGAGGTGCTAGGGATGATCTATAACATCAATAACTTCCGGCATTATTTACTAGGGAGGAAATTCACGTTCCACGTGGATCATTCGGCGCTACTGTATTTGGTGGAGAAACAAGCCCTGACAGGGAAATTGGCGCGATGGATGCTGCTGCTCCAAGAATTCGATTTCGTAATCCAGCACCGACCAGGGACACAACACGCAGTGGCAGATTTTTTGAGTAGACTCGAGAATGGAGAAACAGTATAGAAAGATGACGATGATTTTCTGTACACCGACATCCTGCGGGTAGCAACACTAGCAGAAAGAACGGAATTGACCTTTCCGGACCGGTGGCTTATGGAAATGATATACTTTTTGACTACGGGACTGCCTCCACCACAACGCACGGACGAGAAGAAACGACTAGCCGTCTGAAGACGTAACTTCTGCCTTGTAGAAGGAGTTTTATATCACAAAGGAAGAGACGACATTTGGCGATGTGGGGTACGTTAGGATGAGAAAGAAACATTTTTACGGGAGGCGCACTGTGGCACGGCAGGCGGCCATTACGCGGGCGACGTTACAGCCCGGAAAATATGGCAGGCGAGCTTATGGCGGCCAACAATGCAGAAGGACGCATCCGAGTATTGTAGAAAGTGTGATTTGTGTCAACGGATGGGCCAGCCCACGGAGGGCGCAAGGATGCCACACCAGCCTGTATTACCGCTAGACCCCTTCCAAAAGTGGGGATTGGATTTTGTGGGCCCCTTCACACCAACGGCAGACCATACGGGCAATAAATACATATTGGTAGCTACGGATTATTGCACCAAGTGGGTAGAAGCAAAAGCACTACGAGAAAATACGACGACCGTCACAACCAGATTCCTTTACGAGCACATCTGATGCCGGTTCGGCTGTTCGATTGAGCTCATCAGTGACCAGGGGAGTCACTTTCTCAATACAGTGGTCCGGGAACTAACACATCATTACGCCGTAGTCCATAAGAAGAGTATGCCATATTATCCACAGGCGAATGGGTTAGCGGAATCCACCAACAAGACGTTGCAGACCATCTTGAAGAAAATCGTTAATGAAAATAGAATGGACTGGGATACCAAATTACAGAGTGCGTTATGGGCGTACAGAACCATCTACAAAACAAGCATACAGTCAACACCGTTTCGACTAGCGTTTGGGCTGGAGGCTGTGATGCCGGTCGAATTTCAGTTACCTAGTTTGCGGATTCAGGTACAGGACCGACTATCGGAAGCCAAGTCGGAGGAGGTACGGCTCCACCAGCTACTCGAACTTGGGGAAAAACGCGTACACAACATGGCTGTGTTGGAGCAAGAACAACGACGGCGTAAAGCGTTTGTGGATCGACATCGGAACGCGAGGGAAAAGGAGTTCGCCGTCGGTCGAGCGGTGCTGGTTTTCCAAACCCGCATGGGCCATATGCCAGGGAAGTTACGATTCCACTAGACCGGCCCATATTGGATAATTGGAGTGGAACAAGGCACATTCCAACTAGGTACGCTGGCCGGAGAAGTGGTACGGTAAAAGGTGAATGGGTTTCACCTTAAACCTTACCTGGGCTCTACGCCACCTAACCCATTCACCGCCAAACAGGACAGAGCCGGAGAACTACGCGCTTTGTAAGGACAACGTGCTCCTAAAACAACGCTCGGCCACAACCGAGTCTAGGATCAAACACAGAAAAAAAACGGATAATGTATGCACGACACAGTAAAGAGAAGAGTACACAGGATGTTTACGTGGAAAACCCAAACACGGGAAAAACCACGGCAGTCCACAGACTGCAAACTATCACTATGTTACAATGTGCAATAGATGAACACAGAGGCAACAACCTCTTGCTCACTGTCTTCGCCACAGGCGACGGTTACAACAGAGACAACGTCCTCTTTGACTCTCACTCTCTCTCACTCTCACTCTCTCTCTGTACACGGTTGCACTCAAAATCTTGCACCAAGAAGAATGAATACAACACACTACTAAGTTTGCCCTAAGTCATATTTATACTAATATGACTTTTCGGCTATTTACAAATATAGCCCCAATGGACTCTCAGAAACATATTTACGAATATGTCCCTTCATTCGGTAAGCACTCCTCACCGGGCCTGCATCATCTGGCTCTTGCCAAGCACTTGTCATCTGGTTCTCACCAGGCCTTCACCATCCGGCTCTTGCCAGGCACTCGTCATCTGGTTCTCACCGGTGTCGTGAAGGATTTGCTTCACGATATAAAAATGAGCTTAAATATTGTATTTAATAATATTTGAGAGACTTGAACCCACATCCTTATATACGAAGTACAATGTACATACCACTAGGCTAGGCTATTTATTTGTAAACGTTTGTAAAAAAATGGGCTTCATGATATAAGAATGAAGCTATATATTGTATTGAGTAAAATAGAGAGACATTAACTCTCAACCTTGTATACCACACACAAAGCATACACCACTAAGCTAGGTTAGTTATTTTTGAATGTATTTTCATCATTATACCTATCCCATATCTATTTTCATACATAGCCATCATGCAATGCATGTGCGCCAAATGGTGATCATACATTACATGTAACTCATACATTGCATGCATGCCATGCTCCCATACATTACCATATGCATGACAACACTTATATAAAGAGGGGCAAGGAAACAAGAGGAAATCAAGAGAAAGTTAGGGAAATAAGATAATCAAAGAAACAAACAAGTTAGCTTGTTTGTGAAGAGGCTCGTGTTTCCAAGTTGGAGTCAAGAGTTTGAATCAAGGGTCAGTAGAGAAAGGGTTCATCTTGCTACCAAACATTGTAAAGTTGGTAAAATCTTGTATTCGTAATATACATCATGTTCATATCATATACTTTTTTGTCTTAAATCATACTTTGTCTCTATCTTGCTTCTTGAATCATACATTGTCTCTATCTTTTATCTATACTAGTCTCTCTCTCACACATATTACTTTAAACTATTATTCTTCATATCCTTTATCTTCCTAACATTTGTGCGCAAGCCTTATAAAAGTTCCTTCAACTCCCCTTAACCTTAGTCCCTGCGACTTCGCTGGACGAACCACAACTACCCCGACACATTTGGTGAACCCGACGTGAAGGCGGCGACGAGGAGAAATGGAGGAGCAAATGAGGCTTATGTGTACAATGATGGAAAAAGAATCAATCAAGAGAAAGTGAGAAAATAATACAATTAAGTAAAGATGACTAGCTCATTGGGTGGAGAACTTCTCGTTTCGAAGTTGAGGTCGTGGGTTCAAATCAAGGGTCGATAGAGAATGCGTTCAGTTTGCGATCAAGGATTGTAAAGTTGGTAAAATATTGTCTTTTTAATATACATCATGTTTATATCATATACTCTTGCTTCTTGAATCATACTTTGTCTCAATCTTCTTTCTTGAATCATACATTGTCTCTATCTTTTATCTATGCTCGTCTCTCTCTCTCTCTCACACACACACACACACACACACACACACACACACACACACACACACACACACACACACACACACACACACACACACACACACATTACTCGTAACTCTTCTTCTTACTATCCTTAATTATTCTATCGTCACCATACAAGCCTTATTAAAAGTTAAGTTCCTTCAACTCCCCTTAACCTTAGTCCCCGCGACTTCGCCGCACGAACCACAACTACCCCGACACATTTGGTGAACCCGACGTGAAGGCGGCGACAAGGAGATATGGAGGAGCAAATGAGACTTATGTGTACGATGGTGGAACGAATGATACGAGAGCAAGGGATGACGACAAGAATCGACAAAGCCGTCGACAATATTCTCGCACGAGTAGGAATCTTCGAAGGTATAAATTTAACAAGATTTCTGAATATTTATAATGAAGAACTGCTTAAACACGGTGTCAACAAAGCTGCAAAAATTAATAGCTTTAGTCGAGTCGCTTCGATTGGGCTACAAGAAAGGATCCAGGAGCTACAGAGGGAACATCAGACATGGGCGACTTTCGAAAGAGCACTGCTAAATGAATACAACCTCAACGATATGTCAAGGATGACAAGGTGAGCTTTCAAGGATTGGGTAGAGTCTAATAAACATTTAAGTGTTTTGGAAGTATTAAAAGAGTTTTCTGAAAGATTTGAGCAACTAAATGTTAGAGATAGAAATATAATAGTGCTAGATAAAGTAATATTGTTTCTACAAGCTACTAATATTAAAGACAGGAAGGATTTGGGAATGCTTTTAGAAGATCAGAATAGTCCAAGTGGACTTAACGAAGACTGGGAGGAGGTGAAAAGGGCGTGCGCCCATTTCTGCAAAAGAAAGTTATGGTTTATGGAGTTGCCCGACAGAAATGATGAAGAAATAGGGAATGAGTCGGGAGAAAAGAAAGTAGAAGAATCACTCTTACACGAATTGGTGAAAGGCATGAAAGACTTGTCAATCAAAGTGACGAAGCTAGAATCGGGACAAAGCTCGACTTCATCAAGGCAGGGAGGTGGAATGGTCCGAAGGTGTATGTGGTGTGATAGTATCGACCACCAGAAGAAAGATTTTCAAGAGCATAGGGATGCTCTTAATCATAATAAAATCTACTATCAAGATGGCAAGATTCACTCGACAGAGACTCGACAACCACTTCAACTCAACTTCGGGCGAGGAGGAATGAAAAAGTTAATGGAAGACGTTGAGAGAGAAACGACTCAAGCGATACAATCAGTGGCAACCTTAGGGTTGCGCATAGAAGACTCATATGGTGGATCTGACTTTTGGCAGGGTGTGATGGATTATGCAAGAAAAGGGAAGGTTCGAGTGGATGAATTAAAAAGAGCAGGAGATGAAATATGAAACTTCACTGGATGGAATGATCCAGTAGACGTGCTATCAGCATTCGCCCAAGTGAATGCACAAGATGTGCCAGTGGAAGAGAAGCGGAAGAGAGCTGAGGAAGCTGATCCGACAAAGAGACTTGAGAGACGAGAACGGAAGAGAAGGGAAATGGAAAAGGATGCTAGTGAGCCGAAGGAAGTTGATAATGTCAACGGGAAGACAGACCCAACTTTTAAGCTTGCTTCAGACACAGATGCCACGACGGATATAAAACATGTCATGGAAGAAGTTATGAGAGAGTGTGCAGCAACAAGTCTCCAAGATTTGGATCATGAATCCATCAATGTTGCAGGTGTAAAGAAGATAAATGATGTTGGCATTCATGAAGGGGATAGGAGTCATTATACAAAGAACCATTGGGCTCAAGCAACAACGGAGGCGCCTACAAAAATTACGGAGCAACAGATTCCTTGTGTTGCTTTGTTGGATCATGGATCAGAAATTAACATGATCTTGTCGGAATGTTGTGCTCAAGGAAGGTGGCCAATCGATAAGAATCATGGTTCGAAGAAAAGAGTTGCAACAGAGATGATGGAGGATCTATTCGGAGCATGTCCTAATGTGAAAGCAACAATGGGAGATGTGTCAGTGGATGAAAATTACTATGTGCAAGATGGATCAACCTACCCCGTCATCCTTGGTCAACCATACATCAAAGTAGTGAGTATGGAAACAAAGGATGGTGAACCATACATCAACATAGTAAGGATGGAAACAACTGTGATTAATGATGATTCAACTTTCGCGAGGATCAAGAGTCAAGATGGAAGGAAGAGGGGCCATATCTTAACCATGACGCCTAACCTTGAAAGAAACAAAGAATGCTTGAGGGGACATCCAGTTCAGAAACGGAATGAAGAGTTTTTCCAAGACTTTGGATGAACTTTGCACAACTAGTGTGCAAGTTCAGAGGGGGTGGGTGTCGTGAAGGATTTGCTTCACGATATAAAAATGAGCTTAAATATTGTATTTAATAATATTTGAGAGACTTGAACCCACATCCTTATATACTAAGTACAATGTACATACCACTAGGCTAGGCTATTTATTTGTAAACATTTGTAAAAAAATGTGCTTCATGATATAAGAATGAAGTTATATATTGTATTGAGTAAAATAGAGAGACTTGAACTCTCAACCTTGTATACCAAACACAAAGCATACACCACTAAGCTAGGTTAGTTGTTTTAGAATGCATTTTCATCATTATACCTATCCCATATCTATTTTCATACATAGCCATCATGCAATGCATGTGCGCCAAATGGTGATCATGCATTACATGTAACTCATACATTGCATGCATGTCATGCTCCCATACATTACCATATGCATGACACCACTTATATAAAGAGGGGCAAGGAAACAAGAGGAAATCAAGAGAAAGTTAGGGAAATAAGATAATTAAAGAAATAAACAAGTTAGCTTGTTGGTGAAGAGGCTCGTGTTTCCAAGTTGGAGTCAAGAGTTTGAATCAAGGGTCGGTAGAGAAAGGGTTCATCTTGCTACCAAACATTGTAAAGTTGGTAAAATCTTGTATTCGTAATATACATCATGTTCATATCATATACTTTTTTGTCTTAAATCATACTTTGTCTCTATCTTGCTTATTGAATCATACATTGTCTCTATCTTTTATCTATACTAGTCTCTCTCTCACACATATTACTTTAAACTATTATTCTTCATATCCTTTATCTTCCTAACATTTGTGCGCAAGCATTATAAAAGTTCCTTCAACTCCCCTTAACCTTAGTCCCCGCGACTTCGCCGCACGAACCACAACTACCCCGACACCGGGCCTTCCTTGTCGGGTACTCCACATCCGGTTCTCACTAGGTCTTCCATTGCCGGGTTCTCCACATCCGGATTCGGCCTCGGCCGAGTTGCTCATCAACACTGTTCTTCTCACTTCCCATCCGGAGGGACCTGTTTCCTAACAGGCTCTACGCCACCTAACCCATTCACCGCCAAACAGGACAGAGCCGGAGAACCCGTGGCGTAAATGGACGGCCCCACTTGTACCATAATGTAAAAATAGGCTATATATAACCGTTACGAAAAAAAAAAGAAAAAGAAGAAAAAGCAAAAAGAGAGAGAAGATAGCGACTATTAAAAGGACTAAATGCATGCACAGACTCCTAGTTCAAGAACACACGACACCACGATGGCTCACAACCCAATGAACCCTAAGCCACAAAAAGAAGGAAATAGAAGATCTTCTGCACAAAATAGAAACCCACCTTCTAACTATTAACGCTCCCATCGCTCCTCCCCCTCACCTTCTCCTCCATCCTATCACAGAGCTCTAGCCCACCGCAACCACTAGTCTCCTTCCCACGAACCTACTCTAGCGATGCCAATTTTCATCTCTACTGCCTTACGCCGATGGCTTGTGGAGAAATGCCTGGATGGGTACATCCGGGTCGTAGAGGCACCCCCACACCCGGATGCCATGGACATCTCCAGGAAACTTAACATTGACATGGTCACCAACTCTTCCATCCGGAAAAAGTTGGACCTGTCATCGCTAGGCGAAAGGCATTTCGAAATCCCTCCTGCAGAGGCGTTGTAACGATATTTGGGGCCATATTCCTCCTCCGCCAAGGCCTATAGAACGAAGCAGATCCCGGATCCTTTCTCCCTTGAAGTTGCCAAGTTCTTGTTAGAGGTCGGCTGCGTACATGTCAACGCATATGGGATGCCCAAGCAGAAGGTGGGCATCATTATCGATACCTTTGAAGGGCGTGCGGTCGATTGGGGGGTTATCACAGGGCCGGCGTTAAGGGAAGGCTTGCATGCATATTAGGTAGGCAAAAAGCTCAGGCCAATCATACAATAGTACCTTACGGTACTATTCCCACCCCGAGGCCTACCAGCATCGCAACCCAGCCGACCCACGCCCCCGCCCCGATTCGCGAAGCGTAGGTTAGCGGAGTTAGCGACCCCAGAGTGGGAAGAGGAACCCCAACCTACCCAGCCAGACACACGGACAACGCAGGAGGAACAGTCGGCACGTTCCGTGGAAGCAACCCTAGAGCCAGACACCGAAACACGGCAGGATAGCCCTAGACCGAAACGGCGTAGATTGGACAGGAAAGATGGGTGGGGATTGGTCAAAGACGTCCCCACGACGGCAGAGACAACGACCGAAGGCAATGGCTCCGCAGCTACGGAGCCCAATACCACCTTCGAAATCATCCGGGAGCCACGACTGATCATTACGACCCAGTCCCAACGAGGGAAAGCCGTATTGACGGCGGAAAGCGAGGTTTTGGCATATCCAGATATCCCGGATACGGCCCATGAGTTCGACGCCCTCTTACAATTTAGAACCTCTTTTGAGTTCATGGAATTCCTAGCAACACAACAGATAAAAGCCTCCCAACGAATGGCCAAGGAGCACGCGGAGCGCCAGATAATCGAGCGCGCCCTAACACAAACAACAGAGAGCGACGATGAGGACCGACTAGCCAGGGTCGGCAGACAGAGGAATGCCGGGGTACACCGAGTGGGGATGGAGCTACCCCCATTAAACACGGTCCTAGTCGAAGTCCATAGGGAATTGGCAAAGGTCAACACGGGCGCCAAGGAGATGGCCATTAAAAATAAGAATGTCTGGAAGAAGGTGAAAATGACCCAAGCCGAGCTGCAAAAAGCCAACGAACGCATCATGGAGTTGGAAACTAACGCGATTACGGCGCAACACGCAACTCCGCCACCAAACCACGCCATCGACGCTTTGAAGGAAGTAATTGAGGCTCAGACCGCCATCGCCTCAAAAGCAAAAAGTGCCGTGCAACTAGCGGAATAAAAAATTGACCACCATCGAGTTGAAGTGCGCCAATCCTCAAATAGAGAAAAGGAGATCCGGGCTAACGGCCGGAAGGCAATAAAAACCCTTGAAGAGAAACTCGCTACGGAGGTAGCTCAGCACATCCGGACAAAAGATGAAAATGCCCAATCACGGGAGGAAGCGAAGAAATCGGAGGCGGCAATCGCAGGACTCCGGGCCTTATTAGAGAAAAAGAAGGTATGGTTCGATGAGGAGCTAGTGGTCGAATAGGAAAGAAGGCATCAACTCAAAATCCACCTAAACAATGAAATGGGGAAATTAGAAGAACAACATGCAAAGGAATCCCAGCTGTGGGCGAGCCTGAAGACCACGTACGAAGAAGCGGCGACGGTTAGGCAGCAAGAAATTGCAAACCTCCAGAAGTCGATGGAGGGCGCACACAACCATTGCTAGGCCATCACAGACAACGTGTGTATCCTTCTTCAAACAAATCGGGAGAGGTTCACAGCGCAATTGAAAACGGCGTTGGACAAAGAATGGATGGCTTGGGCAACCCAAGCAGCGGAATTGCACGCGTATCGTGCGGACTGGGAGAACCGGCGAAAAGACAGCCGAGGTTTCTATAAACTAAATGAGGAGAGCATTGCAGTCGTACACGAGGACCTAGTGCAAGACTATCGTGCGCTAGCGGACCAACATTCCGAAGAACTCGGGCAGCTCTTAGATGATTTTGGTGAAAGCAAGGAGAAGCTATTTCACCAGATCACACAAGCCGACAACACACGAACAAATGAGGAATCCAACGCGATGCCAATTCCGGGCACGACCGAAGAAGAGGAACCTCAGGCCAGATCACCAGAAATTACAATGACGGTGAACAGCGCGGACCGACGAGCGAAGTCCCCCACAATACCAGACAACGAAACTGCTGCCCAAGAGGAGCTCCATCCGCAGGAGCCCACGCTATCGTCGGACCACACGGAGAACGGTGTAGGCCAAGCGGAATCGCAACCCCACTCCCCGGAACGTACAAAGACGGCCGACACCACGGAGGAAATAACAATTGAGACAGAGCCGCGACCTACCGCAAGCACGACGACGGTGGAGCACAACCCACACTCAAGAAGAGCCCACCGTACCTGAACCGCCCACACACGACGACTGCGACATCGGGAGAAACCATTCCAACCAAACAGGGGAGCCACACCACGATGCACCTACGGGCCCTACGTCGCCTCCGGACGCTGTCGTAGTGTATTCCACACACTACGTGAAAACCATAAAATAATATATCTGAATTTAGATACATATAAATAAATAAATAATATATCAAAAGAATTTATCACGTGCATAGGGCAAGATTTGAACCATGCACCTCCACGTAGATAAAACCCAACTTTACCATTGTAATAACTTATCTTTAGTGTTATAAATATAGATTTAATACGTATAAGACCTTTATTTACACATAACTTTATTAAAAGGTAAAAATCATGTATTCTTTAGAGTGTGAATATTTTATTTACACGTGACATTAAAAGTGACTCATGCACATCTAGCGTGCACGAGCCCTATATTTAGGAAATGACAAAACATCACATGCACATTTAGTGTGCATGGGCACTTTAGGTGAAAAAGCATGAAGCCATGCTTAGCCTCTTCCATCTTTATATAAGGAGGAGAAAAATATGTATATGGTTGTTGATTAATATACAAGTTTTTGATCAAACTAATATATTCGTGGGATTCACGAATTTTGCCATCTAAATTATTCTTATAATCTAAATATTGTTTTAAAATACACTAAACTCGTGGGATTCACGAGATTACTATCTTACTTCTCTTCCTATTATTCATAACTAGCCTTAAGTTGTATTCCTCTTCCTCCTAGTCCAAAACCTCGGCGGTTCCCACCCGACTCACGCAACGATCCGGAGCCGAAGGGCTCGACACAGTTGGTGAACCCGACGTGAAAACGGGTGGCAAGGAGATGGAAAATCAACCGGAGGCTAGCAACATGATGATGATGTTCGAGCGCATGCTACAAGAACAACGTGCGATGTCGGAGATAGCGGCATCAGTGGAGCGGCTCGTGCAACGAAACGGGCAATTCAACGGGAAAGACGTGTCGCGGTATCTTCGGGACTACAAGGCGGAGATGCTACGGTGCGGAATATGGGAAGGACTGCAAGTGACGTCCTTCAACCGGGTGGCGACCGACGGGCTTCAAGCAAGCATCCATGGGCTACGACAACAAAATCCGACATGGGAGGCGTTTGAAGTAGAGCTAAAGAGGACGTTCGCCATCGAGGATTCCTCCAAGGCGACGCGAAGGGGATTCGAAGATTGGGTGGAGACGCCGGACAAGGGATTGAAGGTCGTTGATGTGTTTTCGGCATTCGAAAGCCGGTTCGGGAGGTTGTCCGCGAGAGATCAAGCTATCCTCGTACCGGACAAGGTGATCATGTTCTTGCGAGCCGTGGACGTCCGGGACCGGAAAGATCTCGGAGTGCTCTTGGAGGACACGACCACGGAGAGCGGCCTCACCGAAACATGGGAAAGCGTGCGGGATATCGTCGCGCGATACACGAAGAGGGGGCAATGGCTTGCCGACGAGGAAAAGAGGGTTTTGGAACCGATTCCGAAACCGAGAACCGGATTGGAAGACCATCAACTGAGGGCTCGAGAGACTACAACCGAGAAGGGGATTGATGCATCTACGGTGGAGCAACTATTGAAGGAGATGGAGAATCTGAAGATCGCGATGGTGAAGAAGTCGGATGACCGCCCCACAAGCTCCAAGTATACGGACCGACGGTGCATATGGTGCGATAGCGCCGAACACGATCGGAGGGATTGCGACGAGCATAAGGAGGCGCTACGACGGGATCTCATCTACTACGAGGGAAACCGGATTCATTCGATGGACTCTCGGAAGCCACTCCGACCGAACTTCCGGAAAGGCGGCATGAAGAAGGTGTTCGAGGAGGAATTGGCGGCAAGAAGCAACTATGCGACAACCGCGGGAATATGTGTCGGGGAGTCATCGAGAGCAAAGACGTCTTTTTGGCCGGAAGTTCTAGAAAACACCGAGAAAACCGACTCCAACGAGATCCGAAGCACCGCGGAAGGCGTCCGGGAAGCTACGGGATGGGAGTGCCCTGTCGACAAGAATAGCGTATACGCCCTGTGTCAATTGCATAAGGTGTATGTGGACGAGAAACGACGACGCACGGAGGATGCGGCCGGGCCATCGAAGATACCGGAAAGTTGGAACTCCGGAGGTAAGGGAAAAGAAAAGGCGACTCCGGCATTCAAGCTCGCCTCGGACATAGAACAACAAACCGACTTGAAAAGAGTGTTCGAGGAAAGAATCTTGGATAGCCGGGTAGATTTCTCGCTTCGGGAGCTACTTGGAATAGCAAAGAAGGAGTTCCACGATCTTCTCGTGGATCTCGTGAAGCGAAAAAGACAAAGTACGGAGGAAAATGCTCCAAGGGTGAATGCGAACACCGTTTTAATGAACGACACCGAAGCGGAGGACGAAATTCCGAACTCCCACTATACAAGGCCACATTGGGCACGCGCGACTACGGAGACTCCGGTCCGAATCGGCAACATCAAAGAACCCGTGCTAGCATTGATTGATCACGGATCGGAGATCAACTTGATGTCCAAGGAGTTCTACCGGAAGGGGAAGTGGCCTATTAATACCAACCATGGATGGAAGATTCGGGCGGCCACCAAAGCAACGGAAGATCTATTTGCGGCTTGTCCGGATGTGACGATGAAGATCGGGGATGTCGAGATCGACCAAAATTTCTTCGTGCAAGATGAGGTTTCACATTCCGTCATCCTCGGCCAACCCTTTATCACGGCATCACGGATGGAGACAAAGGTGCTCGATAGCGGTGCGGCTTTTGCACGAATTCGGAGCCAAAACGGTGGGAAATCCGTCCAATTCCTAACGGTGCCGGCAAATCACGAAAGGAACAAGAGGGAACTCTTGTCCCAAGTGAGAATGGATTTTTAAAGTGGACTGTTGCGGAGTGGGGAAGTGATAGTCCGAGAAGCCCTGATACCCCACACAGGAAGAAAACTCTCGGAGCAAAACATGTATGAATCGGTCCGGATGGGGCATCTACGTACACGACCGTAACCGGAGGATTGAAGAAAGGATACCGACAAGTGGAGGATAAGTTGCGGTCGGCATCAATAATAAAAGAAGATGAAAAAATCGTGGGGATAGTCGAGGAAGTGTTCTATGGGAGCACGCTACAACGACTTGAAGAGCTTGCGGAAGATAAAAGCCAAGGGAACCGGGTAGTCCCGGTGGAATCGGTCGAGATGTACGAGATCATTGCGAAAATGGAGCCGGATACGCTCCGTAAAGAAGAAGCAATGGTAAGTACGAAATACAAGACCGTGGAGAAGAAGGTGAAACCGGCCGCGGGACCACTACCCGCCGATAGCGAACAAAAGAGGAAAGAAGTCTCAGGAGATCTGACACTTCGGAAGTCCGTGGATATCGGACATGCCTTCACGGATGAGACCCGGAAGAAACTTCGGATCGGTGGAGGTGGGTTCCTATTACAGAAAGAAGAAGAACGGTTTCGCGAGATGTTGGAGCAACACGGCAAAGCGTTTGCATTTACATCAAGGGAGATAGGGTGCGTCGATCCAAGAATAGTGGAGCCGATGGTGATCTTTACGATTGACCATGTACCGTGGAATCTGAAGCCGATTCCGGTGCCACGAGCGCATATTCCGAAAGTCATTGACTTGCTCAAGGAGAAGGTGGCGATGGGGATTCTAGAGCCATCAACTGCTCCGTACTCAAATCGATGGTTTACGGTTCCGAAGAAGAATGGGTCACTCCGATTTATCCAAGACTTGCAACCGGTGAATAAGGTCACGATCCGGAACTCGGGAGTCGGTCCGATAGTGGACAAATTTGCGGAAGCTTTTGCCGGTTGTGCGATATACTCCATCGGAGACCTATACTCGGGGTATGACCAATTCCAACTAGCCGTGGAGAGCCGAGACATCACAACCATGCGAACACCGATAGGATTAGTCCGAATGTGCACACTACCACAAGGAGCGACAAACTCGGTTGCTCATATGATGAACACGATGAACAAGGTGCTTCGAGACTGCATTCCGGAGATAACGATGCCGTTCCTCGATGACATTCCGATGAAAGGATGCGCGGTCGAAGAAAAAGATGAGACTATGGATGATCGGGGATGCCGAAAGTTCGTGGTCGACCATATTCATGCTTGCGAGAAAGTGTTGCGAAAGCTAGAAGATGTGCACCTAACACTTTCCGGGGAGAAATCGGCATTCGGGCAAGAAGAAATATTGGTGGTCGGACATCTATGTGGGCCCTACGGCCGAAGACCGTCACCAACAAAGATCGATGCGATTCAAGCTATGGAGGAAGTATGCGAGTCAACATCCGAAGTCCGAAGGTTTCTCGGTGCATGTGCATTCTATCACATATGGATTCCGCACTATGCACATATAGCGGACCCGCTCTACCACTTGTTGCGGAAAGGTAAGAAATTCGAATGGAAACCGGAACACACCAAAGCCATGAAGAAATTGAAGAAGACACTTCGGAGGGCGGAAGCACTTAAGAAGCCGAGCTACGACCGACCGATCATAGTAACAGTTGATACAAGTCCAACCGGTATCGGGTGGATCATCAATCAAGCCGACTCGGATGGTTCGCGGTATCCGATCCGATTCGGAGCAAAGGTTCTCAACGAAAGGCAACGTGGATATGCACAAGTCAAAAGAGAACTGTGGGGAGTCGTGTCGGCGATAAAATCGGATCGGGATTATTTGATCGGAGCCGAAGTGGTGATCGAGACGGATTGTCTTCCGATACTCGGGATGATGCGGTGTTGTACGATACCAGATGTAGCTATGCTAAGGTGGGTTGCATATGTCAAGTCGCTTAATCCGGAGGTTCGACACATCTCGGGGAAGGAAAATGCGGTAGCGGATATGTTATCAAGGGCTCGGTTCGGAGACGACATAATCGAATTGGATAATGAAGAAGTTTCCGAAGACTACTTCGCGTCGGAGCACATATGCCGAGTGAACGTAATCCGAGAATTTCGGGAAGAAGAATATGAAGGAGAAAGTTTGATGATCGGAAAGATGTTACAAGAGGCCGAGGACTCGACAAACGATAAAGGAAGAAGAGCCGAGATCCGAAGGAAGAAGAGGCAAGTCCAAAAGTTCTTCTTGGAAAACGGATTAATATGGAGGGCGCCGAAAAGACCGGATGGTATACCACTTCGAGTTTCACGAAACCGGATAATGTCCGAGTTTCACGAATCCGATTGGGCTGGACACCGAGGAACATGGGCAACATTTGTGAAGATCAAGCAAAAATATTGGTGGAAGAAAATGTACAAAGATATCGCGGAGTTTACCGAAAGCTGCGAGAAATGTCAAGTCTACTCCGGGGTTCGACATCGAGATGAGTTACATCCGACATTCTCACCGACAATCAACTTCAAGTGGATGGTCGACATAGTGGCCATGCCGACCGGGATCGGACAAAAGAAATACTTGGTATTAGCTCGGGAAGATCTCACGAATCAAGTAGAAGGTCGAGCGCTTCAGAGGAAAACGTGTTCCGCGGTATGCCAATTTCTTTTGGAGGAAGTATTTTGCAGGTACGGGTGCGTAGGACAAGTGATTGCAGACCGGGGAGAACTCGACTCGGACAAAGCTAGGGGATTCTTCGCCAAACACGGAGTTCGGTTATCGCTGACAACGGCATACAATCCGGAGGCCAACGGGAAAATCGAACGAGGACATAGTCCGATCGTAAAAGCACTTGCGAAGGCATGCGATGGAAAGGTGAAGGACTGGCCGCAGATGCTTCCGTATGCACTATGGGCGGATCGGACGACGCATAGCTCCATAACCGGTTACATGCCGGCAGAACTCATGACCGGACAAGCACCGGTAATGCCGACGGAAACCGCGATCGCGACATGGACAGTGCTACCGTGGAAGGAAGAGATGAGCCGGGAAGAACTACTAGCGATCCGGATACGACAACTAGAGGGAAGACCGGCAGACATAGCGGAAGCAATACGCCGACAACAAGAAGCACGATTAAGGAACAAATGCCGGTTCGACACAAAGCACCGACTACGACCGAGGAGGATTGAAGAAGGAGACTGGGTGATCGTCTATGGCAGTAGTTTGGACCATCAACATACAACGATGTGGAAATTCGCGAAAAGGTGGTTCGGGCCATACGAGGTTCGGAAAGTCTTCGACAACGGAACGTACCGACTGTCCGAGTTGGATGGAACAATACTACGAGTGCCTATAGCCGGGAAGCGGGTGAAGATTTTCAAGAAGTGGACCGACGACAAACCCTATGTGATCCAAGCCAAGGCCGACTACGAGGAGCAATCAGACGAAGACCACGGGGATGCGGGAAGCGAAGAACGTGAATTACAACTCATAGTCGACATAAGGGGAGAATCGGAGGAAGCTTTGGGTGAAGACGGATATGGGGAATCGAGAACTTTGGCACATACCGGAGGATGTGCGGGTTCAGAGGGGGCGAGTGTCGTAGTGTATTCCACACACTACGTGAAAACCATAAAATAATATATCTGAATTTAGATACATATAAATAAATAAATAATATATCAAAAGAATTTATCACGTGCATAGGGCAGGATTCGAACCATGCACCTCCACATAGATAAACCTCAACTTTACCATTGTAATAACTTATCTTTAATGTTATAAATATAGATTTAATACGTATAAGACCTTTATTTACACATACCTTTATTAAAAGGTAAAAATCATGTATTCTTTAGAGTGTGAATATTTTATTTACACGTGACATTAAAAGTGACTCATGCACATCTAGCGTGCACGAGCCCTATATTTAGGAAATGACAAAACATCACATGCACATTTAGTGTGCATGGGCACTTTAGGTGAAAAAGCATGAAGCCATGCTTAGCCTCTTCCATCTTTATATAAGGAGGAGAAAAATATGTATATGGTTGTTGATTAATATACAAGTTTTTGATCAATCTAATATATTCGTGGGATTCACGAATTTTGCCATCTAAATTACTCTTATAATCTAAATATTGTTTTAAAATACACTAAACTCGTGGGATTCACGAGATCACTATCTTACTTCTCTTCCTATTATTCATAACTAGCCTTAAGTTGTATTCCTCTTCCTCCTAGTCCAAAACCTCGGCGGCTCCCACCCGACTCACGCAACGATCCGGAGCCGAAGGGCTCGACAACGCGGACACCGTAGCAAAGCAAAACATCCGGGCCATTTTGGAAGAAGATTAACGGGATGGGTCCGACGTGCCAGGGCACTGTCCCACAGGCGTGCCAGGTGTTGTCCGTCGGAATAGTAACCAACAGACAAGAGCGTAGGAATAAGAAATAATATAAGATCATACCGCATGTAACGGTTCACGCAGGAAGCGTGAACGGCTAAATAGACCCTAGGTATATAAAGGGCAGAAAACCTCTGATAGAGGGAGCGTGTATTTTGGGAATGTAAAGAAGCGTATCGTAATAGAATTCTATCTTCTCTGAAAGTCTGTGTATAGCTACGGCTACTCTACTGTGTGTCTGGAATACCTGAGCGTGTAAGAACGTGAGTGTAACCATTGCTAAGGAGTTGGTTGTAGCTGTCTCCCTTATACGCTGATAGGTTACGGGGTACATTCCCCTACACATTACGCATAGACGCCCCATTCGTTGTTCCACAATCACTTGGAGGTCTAGGTCAAAGGACTGACCGCAAACCGTGTTCCTAATCGGTAACATGGTCCCACATATATGTTTCTCTATTGTGTATGGACAAATTATCAAGATCATCATTAGATGCTTGAAGTGGCGATTGAGAACCACACAAATATTGTATAGACCATGTAAACGACATTTCCAAGGCTCAATTACCATCGATACAATTATTTTAAAAATTGCGATTTCAATACAATCCATAAAATGTAACAAATGCATATATAAATTTTTTTCCTGAAAAAAAAAAACTTTATAGATGAATACCTTACTTTCATCACAACTCGATACAATGTATCGAGTTCATGTGCACAGTTCTCAAAAACAAAACTCAAAGCATATGAACTCGATACATTGTATCGAGTTGTGATGAAAATAGGGAGTTTTCAACATCATTTCGATACAATGTATCGAGGTCATGTTTAAAGTTTTAAAACAATTACACTTTAAACATGAACTCGATACATTGTATCGAATTGATGTTGAAAACTCCCTATTTTCATCACAACTTGATACAATGTATCAAGTTGGAGTTCAATACATTGTATCGAGTTGATATTAAATACAAAGTTTTCATCACAATTCAGTACAATGTATCGAGTTCATGTTTAACGTTTTTTTAAAACTTTAAACACGATCTCATCGAGCTAATGTTAAAAATACCAGTTTTTTCATCACAATTCGATACGATGTAACCAATTTATGTTCAAAGTATTTTTTTTGAGGCAACTAAATACTTTGTATCTAGTTGCACAAGGATAACAACATTTTATACTATTTTAAACAAAAGCAAGATACTTTGTGTTGAGTTTTTGTAACACACATCTCTCTCGCCATGTGCATGTGGTACTTTTTAAAGAATAACAATATGGTCCAAAACAACTAGACGACAAGCATATAGTTGTTGAATAAATTATATATTTTCACAAATAATCTCTATTTTTGTAATGAATTTATATTTTTTTCCAAGATATTCCATAAAAAATTCACTTTCTCTTGATGTTTTTACGACGTTATTTAGCGTTTGTTTCGCATGTTATTTAACAAAAACTGATTAATTTTTGGCATATTTCGTATCTACCAGTTGATTTTCGGCATTTAGAGCCCTTTTCTATAGTTTCTCTCTATTTTTCCGTATTGCCCCTACAAGGTCAACTAAAAATGAGGATGAGCGTACAATCAAGAAAATACGTTTGAAATATCAAGGCTCGCCTTTAGAATCTACTCAACATGACGAAGCCACGTATAGTTAGAGAGCAAAGAAATATTGTTCAACAATGTTATACTGAGACAGTGATAGTACAGAACCGAGAGAAGTTAAAGATATTCATGATTTTCATACATCATGTCTTGCACATCTTGAAAGAGCTCGAAAGAAAAGGACCAACGTTTAGTGAAGGCATATGGTGTAGAAGCTAATGACACTTTTAAGAAATTTAGCCACAAAAAGGATTTCACCCTAGATTTATACAATAATGTCTATTGTGGTGATGTGGTTGAGATAATACACATATCGCCAACAAAGTAATACATATTATTGATTGTTGACATAGAGTATGGTTGGATCAACATACGATGATGAATCATTTAGGTTCAAACAACTTGAGAAGATGGTGAAAGATTTCGCACAGTTGACGAATGCATCCCTATGGAGAATTATCGTATTCCATAGCATGGACCGAGGATACTCTGTAGCATAGGCCTTGAGATCTCATTGTCGTGGGATACAAAACCTTGCTTGGTAAGGAATATTTTTCTTACATGGAGAATTTTGATTTACTCATCAATAAATTCTAGCTAATATTGATATTTGTCATTTGAAATTGTTGAGAATCAAGCTCAACATAGCACAACGTGTGAACACACCTTTTGAGAATCTATGATTACTCAAAGGTCAAGAGTCATACCACTACTCTCTACACATTAACTATGTGTCATAGAATTTATATTCTATGACACATAACTAATGAGTTACATATTCCCCATGACTATGATTCTTTACATTCCCCAAGAGAGAGAGAGAGTGGTTGTTGTAAAGTTAATGAAGAGAGAGGGTGACTCTATATAAAGCACCCTCCTCATACTTCATACTAAGTCGGTGGTGACTCCTTATTATGCTACATTTTGTAATTCTTATTCTACTTGTGAAA
Source organism: Azolla caroliniana (assembly GCF_043228905.1). Classification (NCBI taxonomy): domain Eukaryota; kingdom Viridiplantae; phylum Streptophyta; class Polypodiopsida; order Salviniales; family Salviniaceae; genus Azolla; species Azolla caroliniana. The sequence continues at coordinate 23,481,483 of NW_028230436.1, read as the reverse complement.
TATACACCTTCTTCAATATTTTATTTCTCTTGTCTATCTATCTGGTATTCTCTCATCTCTCCTCTAATTCCTCTCACACATACACATAACACACATCTCTTCCGCTACACAAGAATCATACCCGATTCTTTATAGAAATGTTCTCCAACAAAGGAGATTGGATACTATATTTGTTCTCCAACTCGAGTAAATTATTATAACTTCGTTTGCTATGCCTTAAAAAATCAATATAGTTTATGTTTAGCTAAAACAATCTTCATTTAAAATTGTTAATAGGTACTACATTTGCATCTACATTAAAGCTATACAGGAATATTGTCGAACTAGAAAAGGATGATGCGCAAGTGAGTTTCATTAACATGAGGATTAGAGCCTTAACATTTTCAACATATTCCTCCATTAACTAGTGAACCTAGGGAGCTTATTGATTTTGATGACGAGCTATTAGAGGACCCTATCATTGCTAGCCTCTATGGAGTAGATACTATTGCACACATTTTGGAGGAGCGTTCTCAAAAGGAAGAAGAGGAGAGCAGTGTGGATACCTTGATAACTATGTGATATGTTCCAATTAAATATTAATGTTCATGTCTAGGTTTGACTATTTATGAATATTATCTACATTTTTAGAGTTGTGAATTTATTAAAATATTGTCTATATTTTTGGATTTGTGAATTTATGGATGTTGAACAACACTCTTCAAATTATCTTGGAAAAACATCATAGAGTTCCATTACATAATGTGGATCAAGCAACAACCAATCTGAGGTTTTACTTGTCCAACAGGATAGTAAAACTTCATAAAACCCTAGCAAAATCCCTAAGCTAACAATCATATCCAACTAAACAGTATTTCGCTCCACTACGTCTGGGCCCCTTGACCGAGTAACTGGTCTTGTTCCCGATCGTGGCCCCTTCTTCAGCCTTTTTCTGGTTGGTTCCCCATTTAGCCTTGCTTCTAGGACCCAATGCGCAAGTGTGTCCTCCTCCGACAACCTTCCCATCGCCTCAGCAGCTAATTGCACATCAGCCGTTTCTTGAACTAGCTTTTCAAGTACAGAGGGATCTGTTTGGACATTTTCAGTAGTTGGGCTCGGTGGGGTGGAATCAAGGTCTTGAGACTCGAAGAAATGTTGCATCAAGTGTTCATAAACACTGTTGTTGTGAACCTCAGTTTTACATGTTGTTTCCACTATTTCATGGCATTTCACATCGTTGCCTAATTCAGTACA